>NC_088416.1:28174595-28774595 GCF_034236695.1 Oncorhynchus nerka | reverse complement strand
CGGGTATCTGCTCCGACTGGTAGCGGGCTGAGGCCGACTGTGGCCGGTACAGACCTCCTCCGCTCTCTGAGGTGGGGCTGGCGTGGTACTGCCCCCGGCGGAGAGGCGAAGGTGGTGGGCTGAAGTTGTACTGCGTAGCGGAAGCCTGGTGGGCTGTGGAGGTGTGCGGAGGGCTAGGCCGGTAGTGGGAGCTCTGGTGCGTCGGGGAAAGTGATGGGGAGGAGGACTGGTAGCCTTGGCGCGTGGGGGAGGACATGGAAGGGGGGCTAGGGGGCAGCTCGAAAGCCTGGACCATGGAGGGGCCTCTGGAGAGGTAGGGCGAGTTGCGGTGGCCCGGGGAGGGCAGCAGGCTCTGGATGAGGGGCAGGCCAGAGGGGCTAGAGCGGGTCTCGGGAGTCATGCCCATGGGGAGGCTCTCTAGGTCCTGCTCCAGGTAGTCCTCGTCCTCTTCAAACAGGTCCTGCACTGGCTGCATGTCCTCCAGGCGGGGCTCCAGGGACTGGGGAGGGGGCAGGGACTGGGGAGGGGGCGGGGCCTGCTCTCTGGGAGGGGATGGGGGAGGGTCCAGCTCCTGTTGCTCCTCGAACTGAAGACACTCCTCCTCCACCCTCTGCAGCAGGCGCTGGATCTCCCGGTTGTTGGGGCAAAGGAGGGTGGCCTCATTCAGGTCCTCCAGGGCTGCGTGGAACTGCCTGAGGTGGATACACAAGGGGGTGAAGAGGGGAATATCAAGAGAGAAAAGAGGGAGATTGAGAAAGAAGAGAAAGCATTATGAGGGAGGAGCAGGAGAGGTGGAGGGGGTACAGATGAGCACCACAAAGCATGAAACCAAAGACTGAGGGAGTAGCATGTGGTCAAAATGACAGCACCACAACTGTTCAAACTACTTGCCCTCACATAGTAGTCGGGCAAAGTACACTAAAACATAAAAAAAATGAGCCATGACAATGAGCAAGAGAATGAACAAGTCATAGGGCTAAGGGGATACAGGATGTGTAAGCAGACATAAAAACCACTCAACATGACATAGGGTGAAAAACATGGCCAAAATGCTCATGAACTCTATTATGTCCCCCTGTAGTCATCTGTCTACAGCGCATTGGAAACCTGGTGATCATGTGACATGAGGGCCCAATTGGATCCTAAGGCTGAGCTCACTCTGCGCTAGGCCTCCGCCTCCCTGTTCTCCCCGTCGCTACGGTTACCTGCTGCTGCGCTTGGCGCGGGCTCTGGCGTAAAAGGCCTCGTACGATTTGGATTTCAACTCTAGCGCCTTGGTAGCAAACTCCTCAGCCATCCCAAAGTCCTGCAAGCAACAACAGCAACAGGGCCGACAGTCATTCACAGAGCCACGCGTGGAGCGGTACATGAGTCAGAAATGAGTCAAGAGGTGAGTCAAAAATGAGTCAAGAGATGAATGGAAAAAAGGTTATAGATGAGTCGTACATAGAACCATGTACAGAGTCAAACATGAATCATTCAGGAGTCTTGTATCAGTCATACATATAACCATCCAGAGTAAAACAGAAGTGAATAACTGAGTCGATGAGATCGATGGAAACTTGGGTTCAGATAGAAGACACCCAAGAAAAAAAAACTGAAAGACAAATGGACGACACTGACGAATAAAAAAGAATACACGAGTCCATGACGATACCATGTAAATTGAGCAATTAAAAACATTGATATGAACAAACACAGGACACAGACTTTCAGAGACATACAGACACAAAAGACAAACACATTCACACGCACAGAAACCGCTGTTGCACTGCTCTGTCATTAGAACCTCAGCTGGCCACTATGGCTCTGACCCAAACCAACCTCCCCTTTCACCTCCTCTAAAGTTACCAGAGCTACAAACACAAACCAAAACCAAGCAAACTATAAGAGGGAATGGAAGATGCAGGGATATGGGCCTAGGTTAGATGAGGCTATGGTTGAGGGAGATTTACCTTCAGCTATTATGTTGAAGTCTGATCTACTGTACATTTTTGCACAATATCGCTGTCAACCTTTTGAAACCAATATTTTTACACTGCTTAAATCCGCGTGCGGTTTTATAATCTATCAGAGGAGCTAAATATCTTTGTTTGGGTCGTTGTATTGTAAGCACAATGAACAAGCATACATCCCAATGAGGGATAATAAAGTTGTTTTGTATTGTAATGTCTTGGTAAACCTTGCAGATGGTAATGCTGTTGAGTGTAAGCAAAAAAAGCAGCTCCTGTCACAGCCAGGTGGGGTGAGGGGATAGAGGAGGGTGCAGTGGAGTGTCACTCACATTCATTTTCCTCCGACAGCGGGACAGGTTGAGGAGGAGGGACACCTTGAGCTCTCTGAAGGTCTTGAGGTCCTCGCTGAAGCCCTCGCGGGGGAACTTCTTTAAGGCGTACTGGTACCGCTGGGCCGCCTCCTTCACTTTACCTTTCTACAGGACGGGTAGAAGAAAAAACCCTCAGAAAGGCGAGAGACTAGTACGGTTTGGCACCACAACAGTAGCCCTCAATGACCACTGTGCTATATCGCTATATTCTAGGAAGGGCTGACCTTGTAGAAACCATCTCCTTCCTCTATCAGCTTGCTGAGCAGGACGATCATGATGTCGGGTTTGGAGGTGGCCATGGCCCAGGTGGCCGGACCTGGCGGAAGACAGCAGGGGGCATGATGGGTAACGGGAAGTGGCCGGAGGAGAGTGGCAATGACAGGAAGAGGGGGCGTGTCTCAGAGTACAAGGACCGACAATGAGAAGGGCAAGACAGAAAGGAGTAGGGTGAAGTTGCCCCTAGATGCTGATCTAAGGTCTGTTTTGTTTTTCCCCTCCATTAATGGTTTACGTTAGCATTTGGAGAGCGCAAACTGATCCTAGATTTGTAGGTAGGGGCAACTTCACCTCGGAGTGGAGCGAAACCAGTTGAGAGGTCGAGATGATGATGAAGCTCTACCCAAGATAAATATGGCGTGACTTACTGAGACAGACAGGTTTGGGGTTTCTTTGCCCCTGCATGTGCCATTTAAGCGCTCAGCTAACAGATGGATACATAGATATTGATGTCATACCTGGTGCAGGAAGGATCTAACTCAAGTACAGAATCAATAACTTAATCTCTAGTAAAGCCACTGGGAAAACGATCAACTTATTTATGCGCCAATGCCAATCTCACCCAACATGAATATACAATAATATCTCATTATTAGCCAGAGTTATTCTGTGTTATTCTGCATGCTATGTGTACGGGGGACAGGCAAGCACAAGCCATGCCAGAGCAGAGGGGGTTCACACATGCATTTATGGCTTCCCACCAGCAGGGGGAATGCATGGACTGTGGGCCTTGTGGTGTTTGTGTCACAATCTCTTATCGGCAGTGGATGACTTGAATGGTTAGCTCACTTCACAAAGCCACATATAAAGAGAAAGGAGGGTAAAAAAAAGAGGATGAGAGAGTGAGATCAGAGATGTATACAGAGAGCGGGCAAACTGTGTGTTACCTCGGGGTCGACTGGGAAGAGTCTGATATCCTGATTACGGAGAGGGGGCGGAGCCAGGGTTATGAGTGACAGGTTAGAGAAGGGAGTTAGGTGGGTGAAATGAGAGGAAATATAATGTAACCAACCCAATAAGAGGAACCAAGAGAGAGAGAGTGTGTGTGTGTGTGTGTGTGTGCGAGAAAGTGAGAGCGAGAAAGTGAAAAGTGAGTGAGTAGGGAGGAGGGAGTGAGTGAGATGAAGAAAAGAACAGAAAGAGGCAGAAGTGAGAAGCTGTGGCCAAAAAAGTGTGTCAGCAAAAGAAAAAGGTGCAACAGCAATGTCAGCAGCAGTAGGAGCAGAGGGAGGGGCCTCACATCCACCATTATAAACATGGTGGAAACGGAGGAGGGGGGTTAGTGGTGACTGGGGAGGAAGGCATGGCGAAGCCTTGGTGAGCACCAAACCACATAGGGAAGAGATTCAGGCAGTAGTTGACAACATTCTAGGAGTCAATGGCCACTATAGTCCTACCGAGGGGAAACACCAGTATACTGAATAGAACTGTAACTGACTAAAGTTGAAGCTAAAGTAGAACAATATTGCACAATTAGAAGACAGTCCTTTACACCAGTGTTTTTAAATCTGTGTGTGACTAGTGACCTCTAGCCAGTTCGTACCCATCTTGGCTCCCTTCTTGAGCAGAGCCACCACCACAGAGGTGTTCCTGCAGCCCACGGCCCGGTCCAGAGGTCGCATCCCACTGTAGTCCACATGCTCTATCATCGCCCCGTGGTCCACCAGATACTGCACCTGGAGACAGACGGGCGGGGGGAATAAGAGAGGGAAGATGGGAGTTTAAAGGATGAAGAAAATTTGAGGGGGAAAATGAAGAGGAGGAGGAGAGAAAGAACAGAAGAGCATTCTACCTTCAGGTACTTATTCCAATCAACAACAGTGAAAACTTTCTCCGTGCTGCACTGCCATGGGGAGGTCATCAACGTGGCGACCAACGACCACTTACCACTTCTGAGTCTCCGTAGAAAGAGGCCAGGTCCAGGGGGGTGCGTCCACTCTTATCGGCGTGGGCAGTGGCCGCGCCCCTCTCAACCAGGCAGCGCACCAATGGCATGTGGCCCTTCAGACACGCCCAGCTCAGAGCAGTCAGACCTTCCTTGTCCATCTGGGCCAGAGACGCACCTGCAAGAGGGGGTTAAAGGTCATGTTTCCATGGCAGCCAGGGTCATAACATGGCGACTTGGCAGCTGTTTTTGTCCATTACTAAATATTACACATACTTTATATATTTGCTACATGTTGCCCATGTGCAAGTCAAACCTACACTTTTGCAGTTGCCTTTGTACTTTTACGCTAGTTACTCTGAACCAATGAGAGTAGTAGAGTGTGTGGTGGTGATGTTGAGGATGAACTGAACTCTGACCTTGTGCCAGTAGGAACTCCGCTGTGCCGAGGTGGCCCTCTGAGGAGGCCATCATGAGGGGTGTGCGGCCCTGCTTGTCTGCCATGTTGACGTCAGCTCCATGGTTCAACAGCAGGTCCACTATCTGAGGAGGAAGAAACCAGATAGCATGTAGCTACGTTAGTATTTTTTTGTCACCATTGTACTCTATCATTGCTAGTAGTGTATTTTAATATTTCAAATTCAAGTTGCATGGCTTGGTGACTTGAAATAATAAATGGGTGCGAAATTCAAAAGTGCCCACCCACCTGCCAATGTCCCTGGCGCACAGCGCTGAAGAGAGGCACGATGCCCCGGCGGTTAGGCTGTCCAACCGCTGCCCCTTGTTCCAACAGCAGCCTGCACACATCCAGCTTCCCCCTGCCTGCTGCTGCAGTCAGCGCTACAGTGGGAGAGAGGGAAGCCAGGGTCAGTGTGGGTAAAAGCATTCGACAGACTTTGATACAGTCATACACAAACAAACTAATATAACACGTACCAGTCTCTCCCCAGAGTGTGTCAAAGTTGTTGATCTGTGCTCGCTCCTCCTCCTCCTCATCCTTCTCTGGCAGGTCCAATAGGTAAGAGGCGATCTGTACAGGAGACAACATTCAGACCTAGTGTGTGTACAGTGTGTGTGTGTGTGTGTGTGTGTGTACCTCTGTGTATCCCATGCTGGCCCCTGCTATAAGGGCCTGCTGGACAGCGTGACTCTTGGTGAAGGCTCCTTGAGGCTGTCCGTCAGGGTTCCAGTCACTCTGCATCAGGAACTTGACCACCTGCAGGTGTCCTCGCAGTGCAGCGTGCACCAGCGCACACTGACCGTTCCTGTCCAGGTGGTCCACCTACACACAGGGAGAGAGAGGGTCATTATACACATGCACACACACAGACGTCACATGCAGACAGTGTTCAAAAATACCTATTGGTACATTTTTCTACCAGAGAGTTATATTGTGTTGTGTAAATGCATCATAATGCTGTTGTAATAAACCTCAATTGCCAAAGTGACAGTATGCACAGTAGTGGTGGTTGGTCCCTGACCTTGGCCTTGCAGGCGCAGAGCGCAGTGACGATGGACAGGTGTCCAGCGGCGGCGGCGTAGCCCAGCGGGGTGAGGCCGCTGTCGGACTCCCCGTCTATGTGCGCTCCGTTCTCCAGCAGCAGGCCGGCTGTTTCCGCGTAGCCCAGGTGGGCGTGGACACACAGCAATGGGGCGTTGTTCAGAACCTCAGAACGGTAGTTAACGTTGGCGCCGCCTAGGACCAACAAACGGCTCACCTAGAGGGAGGAGTGTCAGACATATAACCAATACACCAAACATTTAATGTAATAGTGCTTTGGTTAGGCCATTGCTGTTGTGAGTGTGTGTCCAGTACCTTGATGTTGGGTGTGTAAAGGTTCCTCAGTGAGGCCAGAGCAGTGGAGAGCCCCTCTGTGCTGTAAGAGACCCACAGCCCTTGCAGGACTGACGAGGAGACCCCAACCTTCTTACTCAGGCCCTGTGGAGAAGATAACAGTAATATCAACAACAGTGTTACTGCACAGTGGGTAGAACCTATTGACCCAGATGTTGGAGGTGTGCTAGCATGCTGTAGTGATTTTGTGGTGGTGTGTCGTTACCTTGAAGATGTGTGCTTTGAGGATGTGGTGGCCCAGCTCTATGGTCTGCTGCCGGTTCAGTTTGCCCTCCTGACGTGAGAACCAGAAGGCCAGGAGTGTGTGGCCACTCCTACAGTGACAGAGAGATGGCGAGGAGGAGAAGGGAGGAAGAAAATAGGGAAAGTGGAGAAAGATAAGATGTAGAGAGAGGGAGAGAAATTAAGAACAGAAAGCTCCACAAATTCAAGCTGTAAACATTGATGTTCCAGGTACACACTGGCTTTGCAGAGGGTCTGTTTGTTCCTCTCAGGGGACCAGTGTCTCCCTACCTCGGGTCACAGAGGAACTTGGTCTTCTCCCCGTCCTCCCTCCAGATGAGCCACTCCCTGAAGGAGGGGTGTGTGAACATACGTGTTCCGTCCCTCCTCCGCACCAGGAAGGGCGATAGCAGCTCCAGTCGCCCCTGGAAATCTTCCCAGTCCAGGGCGGGGCCTCGCACGGCACCAGCATTCACTGCCCCATACGCCTGCTCGTCCGTGAGGGGGTGGAGGGAGGCCACGGCCACATTGAGCAGGGGGAGGGCACGCTCGAAGGACGACTGGGTGGGGAAACGCATGTTGAGCTGCAGCAGGTACACCTCAGCCAGGCTCACCGGCACCACCTGGGGGGAGACATGGAGAAACACCTCGGGTCAGTTTTGTAAGGAAACATCATAAAAACTTTCACAGAGAGAGATAAACAGACAAACAGGCAGAGTATGGAACACAAGCAAAAACCTTGAGACATACAGTATATAGCTCCAGGACCGAGACACAGACTCACCTTGAAGCTGGAGCTCTTGAGCACCAGGTAGCCCTTCTCGATGAGGTCTAGCGTCAGCTTCAGGTAGAGGTAGGAGCCGCGGCTCAGGGCCTTGAGGTGGGTGCTCAGCTTGGCGAAGGCTGCGTTGTCCAGACGCCCGTTGAGAGACACGTTGCTCTGGATCTCAGCACTGCCCTGTATCCTCTGCAGCAGGTAGCCCTGCAGGTCGGGAAGAAAAAGGAGTTCAGCATCATGATAACTTGGGGGGGGGGTAATACTATCACCATGACCACTTTTATCACAATAGTTGATAATCCTTTTAAATCACGGTTGACTACTTTTACTACAATGATTGAGGTTGGAGTGAGAGATGACTATCAGAGAGTAAAGACGTCAGACAGATGGTTTGGTGTAAACCTGAACCCTACCTGCAGGTCCTGGTCTATGGCATCATTCTCCTCCAGGCGGTCAAGAGAGATACGGTGGAACGGGAGGGGATGTGTGATCTCCTGTAGGGAGGTCCTGACGGTGACCACCAGTTTGAGCCAGGGAGGAAAGCGTTCCATGGTCTTACACAGGAAGGAGGTGATGGTGTCGCCGTAGTCCGGCTTGTGGAACTCTGCCTCATTCAGCCCATCTACCAGAATGATCAGGTCCTCCTCACATGCTATCTTCCTCTCTGATGAACACAAAGACAACAAGGTTGTTTATCAGGACAAGGAGTGGAAAGAATTGACTATTAACTACTGAGATGGGGCATTTTGTTGTTTTTTGGAAAACATGAATGGAGCTGGCCCAAACCCTGAGAGAAAATAACAGTTTATCAAATGCACAGCTCCTGTGCAGTTCCATAAACCCTTGAACACCCCTGACCTCTGTGCAGGACGTCGAGGGGCTCCAGCACGCCCCTCCTGAAGGCATTGAGGGGGTCCTGGACACAGGAGCGCAGACTGAGGGTGCTCTGCAGGTGGGGCTCCCGTAGCAGCTGCTCCCTGTAGGCCATGAGCTGGGGTGCCCGGCACAGCAGAGCCGCCACGTTGTGGACAAACTCTGGCACCAGGCACGTGTAGGCATTGTCCGCCTGGCAGTAGTGGTATGCCACCACCTGGGGGCGATAGAGAGTGGAAGTGAGATAAAAAAATAAAAAAATATTACTTTTATATAGGTGATCCCATTGAAATTGAAAATATATTTTATCCAGATACCTCTGATTATCACACTTTATTTTTCCAAAGAGAGAGGTACATTTAACTGAATCCACAAGCATTTCGCTACACATGCAATAACATCTGCTAAACGTGTATGTGACCAAAAAAATTGGATTTGAAGAGGGTGCAAATCAACCCACACAAATATATTCCGTCTTGAATCTTCAGCACGTAACAATCAAATAAAACACGAACCAAACAGGCCTAGGTGACATTCTGTGCCAACTAACCACTATTATCTTTATGACACAAGAGAGTTAAAGCAGACTGAAGCACAGCTACAGATTGAGGCTTCATTAAAACATTGTTGAAAAACAATACCATGTTACATTATTCATTGAAGAGTGATGACTGCTGTGTAGCTTGTTGTGACTGTCAGGTCTTTGTCTCTAGTGTGTCAGAGGAGTTGACTGGCACTAAGACCCTGGGGGTGGTGAAATGGTCCAGGATCAGATCATTTTTAACCCCCTTGATGGATAAGGTTAGGCAGTCTGATCCTAGATCTGTAGTTGAATGTACAGTATAATACAGCGCCGCCTTGGATAGAGTGGACTTGGAGTGCTGAAGAAAGCCAGTAGGCTTCACAGACTGGCTCCAACGTAAAGCTTCCCTCAGGAACATTTCAGACTAGATTAGAGAGCTTCACTCCGAAGGTCATACACAGATTCATAGCCGTATACTTCTGGCAACTGACATCCACAGGGATGTGTGTAGTATTTGTGATGCTTGTGTGTGGTAGAGTTGTGTGTAGTGTGAGTGTAAAGTGTGTGTAGAAAGTGTGTGTGTGGGTCAACCACTGGAGCAGGCTATCATTAAGAATGCATGTGGCCGCTAAGGGGATCTAATGGCTTGGCTGGAACACTGCTCCCTGGGCCTATGCATATTTCATTAGGCCATAGCACAGAGAGACAGAGGAAACAAGATAGAGACAGAAGAGAGAGAGATGGGGGGGGAGTGAGAGCTACCCTTTTGTTTTTCTTCTGTGTCTGCACAACACCACCAGTCATGAAAATGGAATGGAGAGAGAGAGAGACAGAGAAAAAGAGACGGAATGAAGAGCCAGATTGGATAGCAGGAGTTGACAGTGGATGGAGGAAGAGGGAGAGAGAGAGTGCTAAGAGACTAAAGGAAGATATTAGCATCAGTGTTGCTAGACAGGATGGGTTAAGGACATAGGGAGAGAGCATGGAGAGAGAAAAGGATGTAGAATGAACAGAATGCAGATAACGGAGAGAATGAGAGAAGAGCGGCAGCGGATAGAGAGAATGAATAATAGAGTGAGAAGGGAGAGAACAAGGCCACAAGGAGGTCAGAGGGCAGAGACAGTTACCAGACCAGAGACGCTGTAGGAAAAAGCTGCTGACACTGAAGAACAAAGGAGCAGGTGAGCAGGCTTTGACAGCATCAACACACCTTCCCCCTTAGCAATGTCTCAATGACCAGTTAATTAGTTGAATCCGGGCCACGTTCAGTAAGGCACACCGGTGTAGAACGTTCAAATAAAAATAGAACATAGTGTAAACCAGACATGTACCTCTTAGCAAGGATTCACCCAGCTAGTCAGGGGGTTTTGAATGGTACTTAAGACTACTGAGTGGTGTGGTGGTGTAGTAGTACTGTACCTGTGAGGCGAGCCGCCGTAAAGCCTCCTCCTGGCGTCTCCTCATCTCGGGCGTGCCAGGGCAGCTGCCCCCCAGGGTGCCATGGGAGTGCTGGGGCTGGGTGAGGGGCAGGGTCTCTCCATCTGAGAGAGAGTGAGAGAGCGAGAGGGAGGGAGGGGGGGAGAGAGCGAGAGAGAGTGAGAGTGTGAGAGGGGGGAAGAGAGAGAAAGGAGGGAGTTGAGTGCAGTTACTGTGTGCATTATTTACACAGACACGAATGCTTTTTATTCGCATCTTAAGACACATGCCCAGTGTCTAATGACTTTAAAATACTAAAGTATTTTTGGGGGGTATCTGTACTTCACTATTCATATTTTTGACAACTTTTACTCTACTACATCCCCCCCCCAAAATAATATACTTTTTACTCCATACATTTTCCCTGACACCCAAAAGTACTCGTTACATGCTGAATGCTTAGCAGGACAGGAAAACTGTCAAATTCACACGCTTATCAAGAGAACACATGGTCATCACTACTGCCTCTGATCTGGCAGACTCACTAAACACAAATGCATAATTTGTAAATTATGTCTGAGTGTACCCCTGGCTATCTACATTTTAAAAACAAGAAAATGGTACCATATGGTTTGCTTAATATAATGAATTTGAAATTATTTATACTTTTACTTATGTTACTTTTACCAATTCCATTTACTTTTGATACTTAAGTATAGTTAGAACCAAATACTTTTACTCAAGGAGTATTTTACTGGGTGACTTTCACTTGAGTAACTTTCTATTAAGGTATCTCTATACCTTTACTCAAGTATGACAATTGGGTACTTTTTCCACCACTGCCCAGTACAACAGGCCCTCTAGCAGCAGCCAGCATTGTTATACACACACACTCCTGTAGGACGGTATAAGCATACGTTTGGGCGAGGCGTGGGGGCTGTCCGAGGCGATCTGCCTCATGCGGTTGCCGTGGCAGCTGAGTGCCACCAGGCGGGAGATGATGGCAGTCTTGCCGAAGCCCACGTTGCCCACGACAACCACACCTCGATTGGCTGCCGAGTCGTCGCCATGAAGACGGGCGTCCACTTCCTGGAAGAGCCACTCCCTCCCGGTGAAGAGCGAATCAGCTGTCAGGCTGGGCACCTCGAACAGAAGGGGCTTGAGGGCGATATCCGGGGGGCGGTAGGGGGCAAAGCGTACTGGAGAGAGAGAGGAAGGGGACAGATTACAGGTGAGGGAAAAGACACAGGACTTGATGTCATTGTCATTTCCTCAGTGCAACGTCAGCTTTTCACCCATAGAGGGGGATGTTCATCAGAATAACACACACCATGGGTGAACGCCACCATTGGGCTTCATACTAAGAACTACATAATGAAACAGAACTACTAAGTGTATGGGTAGATACTGCCTGTATATAACAAGTACATATGTTTAGCAGAGCGGGGGGGCAGGGGATTAGATAACATATTGTAGTAGAGGGATACTGTCCTCCTACTAATACAGCACCACTAGTTTAATAAGCACATCATTATAACGTGGCATTAACTGATGTAGAACAGTATAATGCCTTATAATGGGAGAAGAGAAAGAGAGGAGCATCACTTACGTGAGTTAGATTGCCAGGCATGGCTGTAAGCAGAAGCTGAGGCAGAGGACAGAGGAGAGAGACAACGCAAGAGAGGAGAGAGAGACAAAGCATGAGAAAGAGAGAGAGAGAAATGGAAGGGCAGGGAAAGAGGAAGAGAAAGGGGAAGATGGATGGGAGGGTTGGTGCAGCTAGCTAGCAGAGGAGAGGAGAGGGGATGGTGAGAGGGAGGGAGGGAGCAGGGTGGTGGGGAGCCACACCCAATATTTCATCCCTGATCCTAGGATGAAGCCTCAGACACATACAAATATCGTTTGAGCATATTTCTTGTTGTTGGAGCCCATGTTTTCTGTATATGCCTCAGAGCAGAGGTTGTGAGAGTGTGTGCGTTCAGTAGTTCTGTACTGAGGAGTAAGAAAGGCAAAGGTAAGGCGATATCTCAATGAGTTTTCATTCCCGGTGTGGTCTGATCTTAGGGAGAAAGTGCTGTGGTAAGCATGATAGTGTGACAGGCAGGGGGCTAAAAATACAGTCAGAGAGAGTGTAGGGAATAGAGTGGGAGGAATAGAGGGAGAGGTATAGAGAATTGGAGAAAGATAGGGTGTGTGCGTTTGTGTGTATATATCTGAATATCTGTGTGTGTGTGTGTGCATGTGCAAGTCTGTTTGTGCGTGTTCATTGTGTGTTCAGTGTGTGTCTTTGCTAGTGTGAGTGTGATTTAAGCCTTAAAAAGCCTTGGCCATGAGTGATGGGACCTCAGACAGGACCCCTGCAGTGACAGATGAGCCAGGGAGTGGTGAGGAGCGAAGGTCGATAACATTGATCTGGGAGGGGAGACGGATTAAAGTAAACCAGGGTGTGTGTGCGTGAGTGTGGTGTACCAGGCCCAAAGGGAGGGTTACATCACCCAATAACAGGCAGGGATAGGGGTTTAGAGGGACTGAGTGCACCAAGTATGTCTACACAGATATACACTCATCATACTTACTAACACACTGATTTACAAGTATACTCCAAGACATATACAATCTCTCTCTCTCTCTCACACACACACACACACACACACACAGAGATTTTGAGAGTGGTCAAGGTAGAGTGGGAGTAAATAGGAAGATGAAGCAGATTTAGCACACACCACAAAATTACCCCTCACAACCCCAGTCCCTAAATCACCCCACCTCCACTCCCTGACCCACACCCCAAAATGCCACCACCCCCATTTCCTCATCAATCTACACCCCCCCACCAGTATCCCACACACTCAGATCCTAAACAAGCCCATTCAGATCCTAAACCAGCCCACTTATCCACCACACCCCCACCCAGAGTAATATGAGGCCTACCTCTGAGGTCGTGTCCGGAGCGCCCGGCCCCAGAGTTCTGACGGGGCATCCTGAGGGAGGTCCTCAGGGGAGTGTGTCTCTGCTCATCCAGGTAGGCCAGGTCCTCCAGGTGGGCCGAACTCGTGGCTAATGTGTGTGTTTGTGTGTGTGTGGTAAATGGGTGCAACAGATGAGAAGAAAAACAGAGTTAGTCAAACAAAGCCAGGCATCACTGAACAGCCTAAACCTGAATGCTAAATTGCTAATGCTAACGACAGACACCCTTGGAAATACAAACATATCAGTTCCATACCTCCCCATTGAGATCCACTACGAACCAGACCCATTTGAAATCCAACCCAAAGCAAACAGAAGTGGTTTAAAACGGTCAGTGCCCAAGACTAATGTGAACTAATGTGTGTAGCTATAGCGTGGTAGAGTGTATGTGTGTGAGAGCCTGTGTGAAAGCGTGTGACCTCATACACACCAAACACACTTCCTTCCTCGGACGACCCCTTTTCCAGATAGTTTGTTTAGTTGTTCCCCTCTCTGTTAACAATATACCCAAGTCTAGAGCTCTTCCAGTTGTCCCAAAAACCACCGTCTTTCAATAGGGAGAAAAAAAAGAGTAGGAAGATAATGCAGTAAAGAGTTTTTATCTTTAGGATAAGAGCTTTATGGAGAATGACAGAGATAACCTCGTGTTACAGGGAGGGACTAACAACGCACCTCCTTCCTTCCTGTCAGGAAAATAATGTAATCCTGTTTTTTTTAATGGGCTTCAATAAAACCCTGCATACCACAAAGTTGTGAACCACTGGGCTAGCTGGTGCTAACAACAATTAAATGGAAGAAAATAAGTTCTACCCACCACTCACCTAAACTGCAACCCGTAGTCCGTTTTACCTATGGCAGGGATCCCTCCCAGACTACTACATTTCCACTGCAATACAGCTAAAACTGTAGCAGGTATGTGGCGAGTGGGATCTCAGATTTACGGTGGTTTGCGGGGACCTTGGTGTGGGCGAGCAGCTGTATTAGACTTAGATTTTAGACAAGTTTATTAGTCACATGCACAGGGTCGCAGATGTAATTGCAGGGTAAAGTGAATTTCTTAAGCTCAGAGCTCCAACAGTGCAGGTCAAAAAGACAAGTGAAACAATAATACAAATAACATTTGATCCTCTGCAGCAGAGGAAACTCTGGGTCTTCCTTTCCTGTGGCGGTCCTCGTTAGAGACAGTTTCATCCTAGCGCTTGATGGTTTTTGTGACTCCACTTGAAGAAACGTTCAACTTTTCCAGATTTTCTGACCTTCATGTCTTAAAAGTAATGATGGACTGTTGTTTCGCTTTGCTTATTTGAGCTGTTCTTGACGTAATATGGACTTGGTCTTTTACCAAATAGGGCTATCTTCTGTACCTTGTCACAACACAACTGATTGGCTCAAATGCATTAAAAAGGAAAGAAATTCCACAAATTAACTTAACAAGGCAAACCTGTTAATTGAAATGCATTCCAGGTGACTACCTCATGAAGGTGGTTGGGAGAATGCCAAGAGTGTGCAAAACTGTCATCAAGGCAAAGGGTGGCTATTTGAAGAATCTCAAATGTAAAATATATTTGATTTGTTCAACACTTTTTTGGTTACTACATGATTCCATATGTGTTATGTCATAGTTTTGAAGTCTTCACTATTATTCTAAAATGTAGAAAATAGTCAAAAATAAAGAAAAACCCTTGAATGAGTAGGTGTTTCCAAACCTTTGACTGGTACTGTACATATTTAAAACATAATCAATGATAAATGTCCATGGGGGTAGCCACTGCCATAGCTCATGGGGCTTGACGTGGAACTACGGAGACATTTTCACACTCTACCACGTTGCTTAGGTGGAGTTGGGTTTGTGTTTTATGTATTTTTAATAGTCATTGCTATGTGAGAGATGTGCTGGGAGAGAGAGAGAGAAGGAAAGTGGGTGGAAGGCTTGCATTTCTGCAGAACAGAATGTCAAGGCTCATAAGGTAGCCTCTCTATCAGTTGGAGTAATCTAGTGCATTTGAACCAGGAGATCAGAGCCATTATGAAAGTGAGCTTGACTACATAGGATGAAAGAGAGCAGACAGCGACGAGAGAGGCAGGAGGTAGAGATTGAGGAGGAGGTGGTTGGAAGAGGAGGGCAAGAGAGAGGAGAGAAATAGATGAGCTAGAGGGAAAGGGGAGGGAGCGAGGTAGAGGTAAAGAAAGAGGATATATGGAGTGAGTGCGGAGAGCTTCTCGTTCAGAGCCCAGTGTGGGTGGCTGCCCCTGCTCTGCTCCTGAGGCGTGTAGAAGGACAGCAGACCAGAACATCCCTACCTACTGCTTCCCTGCTCCCTCTGAGCAATGACCCTCACTGAATCACTCCTCTCCTCTCCTGTCAGTGGCGTGTGTGTGTGATTATCAAAGGTTTCTATACAGTCATTCAATCCACCATTTCACAATGACCCCAGTTTACAAGATGCCACAGGCTAGGGCTGTATTTATAAGCTGACATACTGTCTTATTTGACATGACAGTTGTCCCATTATCACTTCCAGGCTTGCAACTGGACTGAGTTCTGTTGGGCAGAACATAAATCACAACAATCATCTATCCCTACATGAAGTTTGGTGACGTCCAACAGAACATTGTCTCCAATTGGATGAGGAACTGTGGCAGCCTATTCCCCAGCTACCACCACAAAGTCCCAAAGGCCAAAGGATTGTAGCTCATATTATTTCCTATACTCCCACAGTAAACAGAGAGAACGCTCTCCCTCACCCTCCATTTGGCAAATCTGACCATACCTCTATCCTCCTGATTCCACTTACAAGCAAAAATTAAAATAGGAAGCACCCGGGACTAGATCAATAAAAAAAGTGTTCAGATGAAGCAGATGCTAAGCTACAGGACTGTTTTGCTAACACAGACTGGAATATGTTCCAGGATTCCTCCGATGGCATTGAGGAGTACACCATCAGTCATTGGCTTCACCAATAAGTGCACCGATGACGCCCCCACAGTGACCGTACGTACATACCCCAACCAGAAGGCAACATACGCTCTGAGCTAAAGGCTAGAGCTGCCTCTTTCAAGGAGCGGGACTCTAACCCGGAAGCTTGTAAGAAATCCCGCTATGCCCTCCGACGAGCCATTAAACAGGCAAAGCATCAATACAGGACTAAGATTGAATCAGACTACACCAGCTCTGACGCTCGTCGGATGTGGCAGGGTTTGCAAACCATTACAGACTACAAAAGGGAAGCACAGCCGAGAGCTGCCCAGTGACACAAGCCTACCAGACAAGCTAAACTAATTTTATGCTCGCTTCGAGGCAAATAACACTGAAACATGCATGAAAGCACCAGCTGTTCCGGAAGATTGTGTGATCACGCTCTCCGCAGCCGATGTGAGTAAGATCTTTAAACATGGCAACATTCATAAGGCCGCAAGACCAGACAGATTAACATGACGTGTACTGCGAGCATGCACTGACCAACTGGCAAGTATCTTCAATGACATTTTCAACCTCTCCCTGTCTGAGTCTGGAATACCAACATCTTAAGCAGACCACCATAGTCCCTGTGCCCAAGAACACTAAGGTAACCTGCTTAAATAACTACCGACCCATAGCACTCACATCTGTAGCCATGAAGTGCTTTGAAAGGCTGGTCATGGCTCACAACACCATTATCCCAGAAAACCTAGACCCACTCCAATTTGCATACCACAGAGGATGCAAACGATTGCACTCCACACTGCCCTTTCCCACCTGGACAAAAGGAACACCTATGTGAGAAAGCTATTCATTGACTACAGCTCAGTGTTCAACACCATAGTGCCCTCAAAGCTCATCAAAAAGCTAAAGACCCTGGAACTAAACACCTCCCTCTGCAACTGGATCCTGGACTTCCTGACGGACCTCCCCCAGGTGGTAAGGGTAGGTAACAACACATCCGCCATGCTGATCCTTTGCAGATGACAACAGCGGTAGGCCTGATCACTGAGAACGACGAGACAGCCTATAGGGAGGATGTCAGAGACCTGGCCGTGTGGTGCCAGGACAACAACCTCTCTCTCAACGTGATCAAGACAAAGGAGATGATTGTGGACTACAGGAAAAAAGAGGACCGGGCACGCCCCCATTCTCATCGACAAGGCTGCAGTGGAGCAGGTTGAGAGCTTCAAGTTCCTTGGTGTCCACGTCACCAACAAACTAACTTAAAAAAAAAAAAGTGTTATTATTATTTTAGCTAGGCAAGTCAGCTAAGAACAATTGATTATTTACAATGACGGCCTAGGAACAGTGGGTTAACTGCCTTGTTCAGCAACCTTTCGGTTACTGGCCCAATGCTCTAACCACTAGGCTACCTGGACCCAAGCACGCTAAAACAGTTGTGAAGAGGGCACAACCAAACCTATTCCCCCTCAGGAGAATGAAACGATTTGGCATGGGTCCTCAGATCCTCAAAAGGTTCTACAGCTGCACCATCGAGAGCATCCTGACAGGTTGCATCACTGCCTGGTATGGCAACTGCTCGGCCTCTGACCGCAAGGCACTACAGAGGGTAATGCGTACGGCCCAGTACATCACTGGGGCCAAGCTTCCTGCCATCCAGGACCTCTATACCAGGCGGTGTCTGAGGAAGACCCTAGAAATTGCCAAAGACTCCAGCCACCCTAGTTACAGACTGTTCTCTCTGCTACCGCATGGCAAGCGGTACCAGAGTGCCAAGTCAAGGTCCAAAAGGTTTCTAAACAGCTTCTACCCCCAAAGCCATAAAACTCCTGAACGTCTAATCAAATGTCCATTATTTGCATTGCCCCCCCCTCCCCTCTTTTACACAGCTGCTACTCTCTGATGTTATCATCTATGCATAGTCACATAATAACTTTACCCACATGTACATATTGCCTCAACTAACCGCCACCGCACACTCTGTACCGGTACCCCCCTTTATATATATAGTCTCGCTATTGTTATTTTACTTCTGCTCTTTAATGACTTACTTTTATTTCTTATTCATAATTTTTTTTAAACTGCATTGTTGGTTAGGGGCTCATAAGTAAGCATTTCACTGTAAGATCTACACCTGTTGTATTCAGCGCATGTGACTAATACAATTTGATTTGAATGCTGCAGTGGGGGACTTGGGGCGCCGCACTCGTTCTCTCCAGCATTCACACTTTATCTCGCTCCGCTCCCTCGTTACCAGGGTGCCTCCCTCCTATCTTTCTTTCTCTCTCTGTGTGATTCTCTCTCTCCATCTCCCCTTCCGTCTCTCTCCCCAGTCACCAGAGGGACTATGCCCATGGCTTTGATGTTTCAGTGCTGCCTGGGCCAAGCCTCTCCATGCCGGTTTATCCTCCCTCCTTTTCCCTATCCATCTTTCTTACGCAGACTCCCCTCTCTCTCCACTAAACTAATGTTGCTCATTCCTTCCATCTTACTGATGACTAGAATCTATGCCACACATTCTCCCCTTTTCTCCTATATGCGTTTGTCTTTTTTCCTTTTCCTCTTTCTCCATTTAATCTGTATACTGTATATCCATCTGCTGGTAGTCCTTTCTCTCTTTATTCCTCTATCAGTTTGTCTCCCTCTCTTTACATCTCTATTCCTTTCCCTTTCTCTCTCCTATATCAGTCTCCTCCCCCATTCTCCCACCATGCCCAGCTTTCTTCCCCGACTCTTCAATAAGCTTTGTTTGCACTTCACTCCTCTCAGTGGCCTCTTAGGAGGGCATGTGTCAGAAGTCAAAAGACAAAGGCCAAACAACGTAAACCCCTGTATGATCGACCCCATAAACACTGCTAGCCCAGCTCCATTCATCCCACTGGATAGGCCAAGTCAGAGGTGAGGAGCTACAGGCTTTTTTTAGAACCAGCTTGCTATGCTGCTTTTATATGCCCCGACATAGAGAGGACATTGAAAACACATGTTTGAACACTTTTAGGGGGATCTGTGGGGCTTTCCTCACCCTGAAGGAATGTTTTTACCCTGGCATCTGCGGTATTCACCCCCCACCCCCAGGTACTGTGAGAACATTAACGTTCCCTATTTCCATTAAAGTTAATGTCGGAGGGGCACAGGGGGTTAAATAAGAGCACCTAAATGAGGTGGGAACACTCAGTCTCAGATGCTGAGAAGGGGGTCAATTACAACTTGGTAACTAAATATCACACATTTATGAAATATAGTAATATAGTCAAACCCTATAAGGATTTTCAATTAATGCTGAGTTTCAGGTCATTGTCTGAATGGAAATTGATATAGAACAGAACCAAACTTTCAAAGGGTAATGAATCTCCTACCTTTAGCAGCACATTCATTTGTATGCCACTTTGGCCTAAAAGTGTGCAATGAAATGTGTTAAACAAATAAACAAGAGGTGTGGCTGGAATAGTGACTCACCTGCCACAGAGTTGGGCCGGGGCATGAGGTAGAGTGGGATGGAGTGGGCCGTCTCCAGGCTCCTCTCTGGGATCTTGTTCAGGCTGTAGGTGGAGGCAGCCATATTCTCATCCACGCGGTACAGGAACGAGTCTGTGCCCGAACACTTCTGGGTCTGCCACAGCTTCAGGCTACCCCGCGAGCCCTCCCCGTGCTTCCCCCCACCCCGGTCAGCATTCTCAGAGTAGCTGGTCAGCGTGGCTGTCAGATAAAAGGTAGTTTAGACAAATATATGCCGTGTTACAGTTCTTTAGAGACTCTGCTTAGTTTAAAACTGAGACCCATTAAGACCCATGGAGCAGGGCGAGTTTACTCTTCATTCAATTACACGCCTCAAAGTCAATGTTATAACAATAACAAAATCTCCCAACAGTAGAGCACAAGGATATAAAGCAAACATATTTAAATACAGCTCATCCTATCACCTGGCTTTTCCAAAATGTAAAGAATTAAAACATGAGTATATCAAATTGTTACAGAAAACATGGCTTTCAGTGTAAACGTTTGGCATGCCAGGAAATACATGGGAAACATTACATAACTTCCACAAAATAAGTGAGTGTCTGTCCCTCACCGATGATGCCGCTGTCCCTGCTCTCCAGGGTGGAGGTGGGGCTGGTGATGGAACCATAGGCGCAGTCTCCGGAGGCGTGATTCCCGGGGGCCCCTCCGGGGGGCAGTGTGGAGCAGGGGCTGCTTGCAGGGGGAGAGGCTGTGCTGCTGGCCAGGCTGGAGCAGGGGCTGATCCGCTGGGTCACTGACATCATGCCCTGGTAGGGAGGGAGGAAGGGTCAGGTCTATACTGAAGTACAGCGATACACCGGACTGCATAAACCCATGAGAAATGATCAGGTAAATTAGCTGTGATTAAATTATGGTAAGGTACAACCAGTTGACATATCTCATGTACTAAGTAGTCTACACACACGTGCACCCACACGCACGCACACACCATAGACCGACAACCAAAGAATGCTAGGATCAGCAATCATTGATACGGTCCTTGCCTGCCATATTATTCCAGTGCATGTGTAACCGTAGTCATCACTTTTGAATATCTTTTGATGACTCATGCAATTATTTTCATGAGTGAACCATTTTTTGCAATATAATGAATTCTAATTCAGTAGAATATCAATACGTTTAGTGAGCAAAGCAAGTAGAATAGATCCAGTTATACTTTGATCTATTGAGCAGGGGCAGGGAGAGAGAGAGGCAGGCCCACCTCCTGGCATGCTGGATTCTTATTCCAGACAATCTGTTCATCAATTATCCATGGCCCTGGCTCTAAATGAAAAACGAGTTGATTTGAACATTGGCCATTTGAAAATAAATCTGGAGATTAGTCAGAATAGCATAGAAATTCACAGGAGACCAGGATGTGAGCAAGGTGTGAGTGACTTCTTAGGGAAGGTTTGGCGCAAGACAGAGGGCATCCAAGTATGGAATGCTCCTTGGTCATAACAACTCTGCTGTGATTCGGATGTGTTTAGGGAGGCTCCGTAGAAATGAATATAGAACGGGAGTTTCCCTCCCACCTAGCCTACCCAGACTGCTTGCGTGGGAGTGGCAGGCCTCTAAACTGGGACTTGAGAAAACCAGGGCTGGGTTTTTGTTACCACTGCAGTTTGGCACGAAGGACCGAACCAAAGGCATACTGCTGAGCTGTGTAGAACAAGGGGTGCATCTCAATAGTCTAAACAAGCTCTCCTCTTCTCCTTCCACTCATCTCAACAGATCAGAAAGACCGATAAAGGCAAAATGGGCTAGAGTCAGATCATTCCTGATGAAGGACACCAGAGGTGGAAGGCACTAGTTAAGATGCACCCAACGTGTGAAGTGTGGAAAGTGGGTCAGGCTTTAAGGCGGAGTCGCTCCAGCATCGTTGGATCTGCCATTGGATAGGCCTCCGTGGAGGCACACTGCTTAGACAAGAGGATGTGGCATGCGGCGGGCAGTTTTCACGACCGAGGTAGCGGGTTACCATCCCCTGGGCCTCAGCTGCCCTAGGTCACGGTATGTTGGTTCTGCTCTGCAGGAGTGAAGGAGAGCCTAGCGCCCCTCACTCCGAGCTAGGTTATCCATAACTCATAGGATTGATCTTCACAAACATCTTCTGAGCCGGCGCATAGTGGTGTCAGGGGCCATTGAGTTCGCCGTAAACAAATGACGTAATCTACAAAATGGTCCACTTGGTTCCGACGCTTAAGAGGCCTTGGAAAGTAATTTGCACATCCAACTGTTTGGGGGTGTGCTTCTATAGCTGTGGGACCCTTATAAGCTGGACCACATTGCGTGTTGGCCACCTACAGTAGTGACTACTCATCTAGGAGAAAGCCTGCACTTTGTATCCTGATGCCATGATGGGTCTTTAAAGACTCCAAAGTATTGACAAACTAATAATAATATACTGTAACAGTGCATGACAAAAGGGTGTGTAAACTACCTGTCCGTGGTCGTGTTCGTCCATGCTCTTACTGTACTCTAGTGTGTGTGTAGTGTGCGTGTGTGTAACCTACCTGGCTGTCGTCGTGGTCGTCCATGCTCTTACTGTACTCTAGTGTGTGTGCAGTGTGCGTGTGTGTAACCTACCTGCCTGTGGTCGTGTTCGTCCATGCTCTTACTGTACTCTAGTGTGTGTGTAGTGTGCGTGTGTGTAACCTACCTGTCCGTGGTCGTGTTCGTCCATGCTCTTACTGTACTCTAGTGTGTGTGTGTAGTGTGCGTGTGTGTAACCTACCTGTCCGTGGTCGTGTTCGTCCATGCTCTTACTGTACTCTAGTGTGTGTGTAGTGTGCGTGTGTGTAACCTACCTGCCCGTGGTCGTGTTCGTCCATGCTCTTACTGTACTCTAGTGTGTGTGTAGTGTGCGTGTGTGTAACCTACCTGGCTGTTGTCGTGGTCGTCCATGTCGTACTGTGAGCCCGGCTGTCCCTCATTCATCTTGTCTCCCAGGAGGAAGCCCAGGCGCGTCATCAGGGTGTTGGCTGCCTCGTCCACAGAGGGAGGGGGGCCCAGCTCCTGGCTCTCCTCACCTAGAGGGAGAGTTGGAGAGATGGAGATGGGGAAGGAGGGCGAGAAAGGATTCAGGTCAACACCACAGTACAGCGATACAGATAGCAGGACAATTATGTATTGATCTGCAGCAGATTAAGCCTGAGGGGATCAATTCTCAATCCGGAACCATAATGAGGCAACTCCTTGATCTAGTCAAAGAGCCGTTTGCTTGCTCTCAGTTTAATTGAAAGAATCATGTGCACTGCTCAACCACCAAAGACAACCACCAAATCTCTCACCACAACACACACATAACTTAGAGATTAATGTACAGAGCTCGTAACAATTCCTCCAGACACAACAACACTACAGTTCCTACAACAAATCCCCTTGGAGGAAGTTCCTGTCTCTTACACACCCTGGAGATCAATCTGTCCTTCACAACAGATGCAAGCTATCCCACAATCCCCTGCGGGAGGACGTCGGGTGGACTGTACATCGATCCTACAGTATGTGAAAAGCAGAGGGATGGAGCCAGGTGAGCACAGCTTTGGGGAGAGCAAACGGGCTCTGGGACACTGAGGAAGACCAGAATAAACAGGGGAGGGCTTGGAAGGATTAAGAACCCATTTCTATTATTCAGACCAGGACCCCTCCACAAAAATAAGTCTGGGAGATGACTTCATTTCGCCTCACTGTTAAGGGGTCGGTCATGAGCATTCCAAGCACAATTTCTGCCACGTATTAGTAGCTTGTGTTCAAGTAGGAGCTGTCCCTGCTTAAATATCCCCCTCTTTCACGTCTCTTAATGCTAAGGACAATTTGGCTAATCTTCTTGATTAAACAGCATGTTCATATTACATCAGGCAATCAAGTTAATCAAGCTACTGGAATGCTCCGAGCATGTGCTTAATCCTCTGTGATGTTATTTAACTAGCTGACAGTTGTATTAGCATAAACAAGCGTCAGTGTAGTCTGCACTCCGAGCCAATAGAAGGCCCTAGAACGGCTCTCATCATCACTACGTGTTTAACATCCAAATGAGGCAGCAGTCAGTCCAACACCAAGACGGCAGATGGGAGAGGACCAACGCCCCGTCTCAATGAAGGAGTGGAGCGGAGAGAAAGAAGGAAGAGAGGAGTAGGCGAGGTGACACTTTCTGGAAGTAGCGGAAACCAATAAAAACAGGAGACTGCCATCTGGACACCTGGTCTGTTTGACCTGTGGCCACCAGCCACCACCCCTACACCACCACAGACCATAAATGTGTATCAATGGAGACAACCCTGTGTGTCGACTACTCCGCTGTGTCAAAATAAAACTCCCCAACAATGGGCACACATGGCAACAGGCAGTTGTCCACCAATGGACATTCTAGAGTGGTGGGAGTGTTATTTACTTAACACATCATAGTACTGTCACTGTTAGAACACACACTGGCTATAAAATGGCTGATTAGTCACCTATGCCTAAGGGAGAGGGATATGGCACCACAGCTGAGAAATTAGACTGCATAGAATCATTGATCTTCATTTTAATGTATTCTCTCGACCTAAATATGCCAACTACAAGCACATAAAAAAATAGAACAGCTCTTTAGAGATTATCTTTTCTTTCAGAACATGTGAGCCTAAAAATGGCACAGAATGTTTTATAATAAACGCATACAAATCCAGACACTCGTTCACCCGGATGAAACATATAGACCTGAAAAAGAAGCACGTACATTACAGTGCTCTGGTGGTTCTCATTTTCCTCCCTCACGCCACAGAATCTCACCCTGCTGAAGAAGTACAATAATGCAGATGGTCGTCATGGCAACTATCAGTGCACCACGGAATGTGCTCCTGGTTGCGCGAGGGCGTCTCTCTCTTTCTTTCCATCTCTCTCTCCAGCTCTAGCCCTTTCGCACAGCCTCTCAAGACCTCATTCTTTGTCTTTCTTCCACTGGTGGACTATAATTACTGCTGGATCCCACCACTGACACCATTATGACAGTAAATCTCTACAAGGCACATGGCTGGAAAATGTTGTTCATCAAACATGTCCTTTCAGAGGTTTCTCAAGCAGTACAGCCGCTAACAATGACATTCTTTATTACTGAATAGCGTTGGATCCTTACTAGGACGGACACTTAATGTCCCCCCCTCTAGAACAGAAGAGACACACATGAACACACATCTATACTAGAGTGTGCTGTTAACCCCTCCTGGAGAGAGATGTAGACAGTGGCCATTAAATAGGTCAGACTGGCTGCAGGGTGCTGGAGACTGACGGGGGTTAGAGGTGGGGGGTCATTTCAGCAACAGGAATTTTAACAGGAGAGCAGGGGAGATGGATGGATTTATGACTAACAGGTTATCCCTGTTTGAATGACCCCTGTTGCATTCATCTGCCAAGGAGAACACAGTTACAGTGGTCCAGAGAACACATTGCAGACTGGAACTAGCTTGTTCTGGGCAGTTTAGGCGAAGCTTGGGTCACTGCAAGAAACCTCAGAAATGGCAATCTAGTGCATTGACAGAACCCATCCTCGTGAGCTGCCCAACAGTGTGCTAACTAGTGACTGGCCATGTCTGTAGTAAAGGGAGTTGGACAGCGGAGGGTCACAACAACTAAATGAACTATGTTCTGTTGGTCTGCCATGATGCCCCCCTTTTCCACACTAGTTAATCCAAACAATAACAGCAGTAGCGTCTCCTCAGCTCAGATGTTAAAGTCATTCCACTCTGGGATACAAGACCCATGGGGACCCCTCGTAAACAGCCCAAAGTACCTTGGTCCCCGCCTCCTCCATCTCCCAGCAAGCTCTACTCTAACCAGGCGTGGTTCCCGTAAGAGACACCGTTAATTATTTGTTTGTGTTTACGGCAGAAAAAGAAAAGATCAGTTAGGTTGAGGAAACATCATGCCTTTTCTTCCAGCAGCTGTAATGCGCAAAGGTCTCAAAACAGGAGAGGCAATAGCGATTGGCTAAGTGGTTTTTGAGTGATGGCATATTAACCAATGACTGATATATCATATCATAGCTGGCAGAGGTGGTCAGGCTTCAACCCCAACATTTGAATGGCAAAGCCCTTGGAAAGTAGACCCCTCCTTCCAATGCCAGTAGTGACTAAGCCTTTTGAAACAGCATGTGAAAAAAGCTTATGTTGCACTGAAATAGAACACCCCACCACACAGCAGTGCATTTAATAGCTACAGAACGCTGACTGACGCTAGGAACCCTTAATCTAATCATTTTATTATCATTCCAATGGCACTGACACATTGTTTCCAACTCCTCTGGAGTAGGTTCCCAATGCTTAGAAATCATTACTGTTCTTCTACAAATCACAACTGTCTTGTAACGCAACTGAATAAAAAAAATAAAAGAATTGTATTGAAAATAAAATGCCATTATAGGCAGCAGTTTGAGTGGCGGGTCATCTTAACAACACATACTGAACTTGTTGGCAGGTCACCCATTGTTTGGATTACAGTTTTGGTGGAGAGTCGGAGTTGATATTCTATTTTTAAGACAGACAGACGCAGACAGAGAGAGACAGACAGAGATAGACCTATAGGGGAGGTAAGATCACAATGCCCGTAAGCGCTATGCTCCGAAAGTACATGTCCGAAAATAAGTCAGCAAGCTGGTTTGAGTTTAGTGGAGTGACTTCAGAGGTTCTGGGGGTGGGTGGTGGTGGTGGAAGAGCGGCAAGGCTGGGAGATGAATGAGATGGGTCTATCTGTATGGAGATCCAGGAATAAATACCCTCAAAATATGCTGGAGACAGTATTAAAAACAGTTGTGGAGACAGTAACTTGAGCAATTAAATAATTAAATGCTACACTTCCTGTGCCAGCAAGAGTTAACAAACCACCTATCATTTGTTTACAGTCATCTGTGTTACAGTTAAACTGTGTACTCAATATCTCACAAATGAACTGAAAATACATAAAACCTCAGTTCAATACAATATTCTTCCTTCTCTAGAGACACTATCCAAATTTACCTCTCTCTCAACACCATTTATGCTGTGATCTCCCTCCATTTGTATCTCCACATGTCCAACTAAATCTCCCTTAATCGAGACGGATGACATCTCAGCCATACCTCTGGTCCATCTCCATCTCTCATCGTGACACACAGAGGCATTTCAATGGATCAAATGTAATGAGCTGACAGAGGCGATAATGACAGAGGTCAAATATAAGTCATTATCACAGGGTATATTACAGACAGATGCCATGCCTCATCATCCACACCCTCCTGTCGCTCACTGATACCTTGCTCTGGTGAGGGGAGGAACGAGGCCTACGAACTACAGAACACAGTGAGCGCTTATTAGTCAAATGTGCTGTCAATCATTGAGTATTACTAATGATCGTCTAATGGAGTCAGGTGGGGAGAGAGAGAAAGAAGAGCTTTGCATGTGCTGCGATGGACAATGAGACAGCGATTGACCGCATTCAATAACTCTCTCCTCCTCCTCTCCATTTCTTCCCTCTATTCTCACCTCCTTCTATGTCCATTTCTTGTCCATCACTTCCTCCAGTGTGGCCTGTCTCAATGCGAGGCAGCTCTGAGGTGTGCCCATGTGACAAACAGCAGATATCCAACAACAATCTCTGGAGTAACGAGGCAGCATGACCGACTCCTGCTGCCATAGCATCGCCTACACAACCCTGTTCCCGGCGCCGCAGCAAACACCTTTGTCGTGAACACCTCACCCCTGTGCGGACACACGTCTTCCTCATTGACGCGGTGCAATCCATGATAGGTAAGAGTGTTGTACCCCCACAATGAGCGCAAAAGCAGCTCTTGCTAAAATGGGTCTGTATAGTTCCAGTAGTCTGATGTAAAATGAGCTGGGCTGCTTTGTCCTGGTTATTTTTTCCTACATTGGAGCTGGGACGGGACAGTGGAGGGGGGAGGCGAGGCCTGCGCTGGCGGTTTGGTTGTTCTGTAAGGCTTCAGAGAATACCACTGGCTGAGACTTCAACAGAAACCATAAGGAGTCTGAAAGGGTTGGAGTCCAAACACCACAGAGCAAGGGAAGAAAGGAGGGAGAGAGAGAGGGAGGTGGGCCAGCGAGAAACCACCAAACTCATTCAGCGACCTCAGCAATGCTCTCTGCCTTTCTTTATGAAAAGGTGCTGTTAAAGTTGGGAGAAACGTCACACACACACGCGCTCTCTCACTCAGACAGATCAGGTCCTGACAGACCGAAGGGGTCAGGCTTACCGGAACAGTGCATATCCAGGTCAGTATTCTTGGCACAGGGAGAGGTTAATGTAGGGAGGCAAAGCTCCAATTCTGGAATGGGAGAACCCCCCCCTCCCCTACAAGCATACATTCACAGAGAAAGGCAGACAGAAAAAGGGCAGGGAGCCACAGATAGGAGGAGAGAGGGAACCACTAACCAGACAGCGAAAGAGAGAGAGGGCTGGCTTGTGAAGAGGAGGACCAGAGCACAGATGGTAATGCTTATGGGAAGTGTGTCAACCCAGGCTGTGCAGGGGGAGGGTAGTTACTCTGTTGTTGAGTCACGGGGACGGTAAAACGAGGGGCCCAGGGTCATCACCCCTTTAACCTTGCTTCCCGAGAGCCGTCTGCAGCGGACAAGGGGGTGTCGGAGTCAGGGTGGTTCATGTGTCACTGCTTTTAAGAGATGGCCAATCTGTCATCCCTGCATGTCTGGTAGGGTCAGTGGATGGCCTTGTCTTGTTTATGCAACAAGATACCATACCTGCTGTTTGTTAGCTTTACCAAGACATCTATATCCAGCCACAACAGCTGCACTTACAGTAAGCACTGGGTGTCGTCTGATGGAGTTTGCGTATGTGTTTAAGTTAACACACAAAACATAAGTACGGTAACTATAAATGTTGTTGCAACAAGTCTAGAGACAACTCTTGAAAACAAGTATAAAATTAGTAGGAACAGACACAGAATTCAAACAAAAATATGTTGTTTCTCTGCCGCAGGGAGGGGATAACAAAGGGAGTAATTAGGAAACATGAAACTCAAAGTGAAAAGTTTAAGACATTTTAGTGGCAATTCAAGCATGCATTCCATTAATTGTGGTTTGAAAAACAAAAGCAACCAACTAAAGCATGTCTGTGTCTTTGACATGTGAAAAGAAAGGGGAATGCCCACAAACTGTTAAGAATAGATGCTCCCTGAGTTTTAATGTAGCAGTATTCTGACCACAGCAGGTTTTTGTCCGGCTTTCACAATGTGAGAACAGTGGGAATATTTATAGATGGGACAAGTGATTACAAAGTGAGTCCTTCCACGGTTTGTTTCTTGACAAGCAGATGTGAAGACTGAGTTCACCAGGCAGCTTTTGGAGATGCCAGCCAGTGCACCAAATCGTGGCCTACTATGTGGAGCTGGAGAGAGTTGAGAGACCTAGAAGAGAATCACACTCTGGGCTGTGGGGAAGCCGTTTCAGACGAGAGTGTCATTTGGAGCGAG
Organism: Oncorhynchus nerka; assembly: GCF_034236695.1. Lineage (NCBI taxonomy): Eukaryota > Metazoa > Chordata > Actinopteri > Salmoniformes > Salmonidae > Oncorhynchus > Oncorhynchus nerka. The sequence continues at coordinate 28,745,593 of NC_088416.1, read as the reverse complement.
AGCCATGTCTTTATGACAAACACAGCTTCCTAAGACAATGTTTAAATGGATGAGGGAATAAAACAGACAGGAATATCAGCTAATGGTCAAAGCCCGCTCTCCTTTAAGCTTCCAGTGGGCAACAGTTAGGAGGAATGATACAAGACAGAAGTATTCCAGCTGTGCTATTGCAGTCCTTTCTTCTCTCTTTTTAAAGTAACTTTCCAGATTTCTATGAACTATGACCTATAATAATTGATTACAATGAGTGAAATAATTAAAACATTTAGTAAGGAAAACTAGGTTTGTTAAAAAGCAGCTTTCTGTGTTGGAAGGGTGTGGGTGTACCCCAACAACAGAACGGTGTGGGCGTATACTGGCATTCAAAATTATTAATACGAGTAGATCGCCGATTGGCCAGCTAATCCTCCTTTTGAGATACAAGTTTGAGGTGGGGTTTTTCTAATGTTTAGATTAGAAAAAAAGAATAACATGCATTTTGTTTTACCCAAATTTAGAACCAGCTTTAAATCATACAGATTCTGTTGAATGATGTTAAATGCTCTTTGGGAATTTTCAAAAGCTAAAGATATACAACTACCACCTGAATAAAAAACAGTATCATCTGCATAAAAATGAACATCCACTGTTTCAATAAGATCCCCAATGTTGTTGATATACAAAATGAACAACAGTGGGCCCAAAATAGAACCTTACGGAACACCTGAGCACACCTCTATGGACTCAGATTTACAACCATCCGCTATTAAACATTGGTTGACAAATTACCTATCAAATCGTACACAATCTAGAGCATGACCAGAAATTCCACAACATTTTAACCTTTGCACTAACACAGCATGGTCCACAGTGTCAAATGCCTTCAACAAATCAATAAAGACAGACACGCAATGTAACTTCTTGTCAAGAGCACAGTGGATGTCATTTAAAACCTTCAATGTTGCTGAAACAGCGCTGTGGCCAGACCTAAAAACCCAATTGCATTCCATTTAAGATCTTGTTTTCTCCAGTAACTTCAGTACCTTTGACAGTACAGACAATTTTGATATGGGTCGATAGTTGTCAAGTAGCAAAGGATCTCCACCTTTCAGGAGAGGCAGTACAAAAGCAGATTTCCATAACTTGGGGATTTCCTTAACATCAAGTGTAAGGTTAAAAATACATGTTAAGGGGGAGCAATAATGTCTGCAGCTAGGTGTAGGAAGTGGGGGTCTAGTTCACCAGGGCAAGGGCAAACTTTTTTCCATCAATTTCTTTCAGGGCTTTACACACTTCTGAAACAGAGAAGGATGAAAAAGGAGAACCTGGTGAAGGAGTGCACAGGGGTGTCAGGTAAATTCATAGGGGGCTCATATATTCTTTTGACCTTTTCAAATAAACTGCCTGCATCTAAAAAAAATGCTGATTCAAGGCTTTCAGAATGGAGGTTCTCTCAGTTACAAATCTGTGTGTCTACCAACAATTGTTTAGGAAGCTGTGTATCTTTTTTGCACTCCAAACCTTTCACTACTTGCCAAAATGTGGATGGATTATTTAAATTAGTAAGTAGATTTCAAGTAGTGGTCTGCTTTCAATTTACAGATCATAGCCACACCCATATTTCGAAGACGTTTAAAAGCCATCCAATCGTCTGCCGAACCAGTCCCTCTTGCTTTAGCCCACATAGCATTTAGTTCCCTTATGATTTTAGTAAGATCCTTAGTAAACCAAGGGTTCTCCTTATTCCTGCATTTTTTAAAGGGGCCTACTGCATACATCCTGGAATGCGTTGTGGAAGTTAGAAAAGGCTAGTTCAACATCGGGGATTAATTCCATTCTATTCCATGTAAAAAACCTTGAAAATCAAACCGCTTACAGTTTATTTTCTTAATGACATGTTGAGATTTCTTTGGAATTCTACCATCTCTCACACAGGCAAAAGCACAGTGATCACTTATGTCATTTGCAAAAATACCAGAAGCATTAAAATGATGAGTATTGGTTAAGATCAAATCAATCAAGAAGAGGATTTCAGAAGATACTTTATATTCAACCTCGTTACACTGTTGACAATCTGAGTGAAATGATGGGTAGTGCATAGAATGTAGAGTTGATCAGAGCTAGATGTTAACCTGTCCTGATTCAGATCCCCCATCAGGACAAACTCAGAATAGACAATCAGTGATAACGATTTGAAAATACAATCCAGAGAGCCAACAGTAGAAGATAGTCTATAACAACAAGATACAACAATATCTAAAGATGAGCCAAGTTTTAGGTTCAAAGACAGATATTCAAATTGCTGAGGTTTAGTAACTTTTACGTATACAGCGACACCACCACCCTTAGATTTACGATTTGTATGAAAAACATTGTAACCATTTGTCAATATTTTTGTCTGTAATAGATTTTTTGAGCCAGGTTTCAGAAAGAATAAATACATCAGGGTCGGCAGTTTCTATCCATATATTGTCAAAATCAAGTTTCGGCAGAAGACTTCTTACATTCATACGCAAAAACTTCAGGCCACTCTGACTACTTAATTTGGAAGGGGTAAGAATGTCAGGACCTGGATTAGATTGCACATTTCCAGACAATAGAAGAAGCAAGATAATGGCAGGTCTAGATCGAGGGTTACAACATTAGGTTTGACAGAGAGCACTTGAAGGAGAATCCAGAGTCACCAGAGTCTTTAACACCACATATTTCAGGAGAAGTGTGAAGTCCAGAGACATGGTTAAGTACCAAGGGAACAATCCTGACATGTAAGAGCCCCATTTCTCCCATATTGTTTGGGAGAAATGTGCATAGTTCTCACGTGCATTGCCGGAGCAAGCGTCAGGTTTCTCACCATACTCAAGGGAGAAACAGTCATATTTCCTCATTCACAGAGTAAAGGGCTCTAAAAGTATCGGCAACATTGTAAAAGCCAAGGGTAGACAAAAGCAAAATGAACAAGAGCAACATGTTCGTTTATTGCCCTAAGAGTCACTAATTAAATTGTCCAACCGCAGATCAATAAAAAGTCAGCGATGTATGCGTATGACGTAGGCGAGCAAAGCTCTGGAGAGAGAGAGTGGTGAGGACACCTGTACCAGAATGAGAGGGACAGACCAGGGCAGGCGGGGAGCAAACAAGCAGAGAGATCAGTTCTCTGGCCAATAGCATAGATGAAAACAAAGATTCGAAGAGTTAACATTATTTGGGTGCATTTGTAAAATATTCAGACCCCTCGACTTTCCCCCCCAAAATTTCACTACAGCCTTATTCTAAAATGGATTAAATACATTTTTCCCTTATCAATCTACACATAATACCCCATAATGACAAAGCAAAAACGTTTATTTTTTTTTTGCAATTCTATTACAAGTATTCAGACCCTTTGCTATGAGAATCAACATTTATCTCTGGTGCAACCTGTTTCCATTGATCATCCTTGAGATATTTCTACAACTTGGACAGAGTCCATCTGTGGTAAATTCAATTGATTGGACATGATTTGAAAAGGCCCTGCCAAGCCGCACTGCTTCTTGACACTGCTCTCTTAACCTGGAAGCCAGCCGCACCAACGTGTCGGGGGAAACACTGTACAACTGGCGGCCTAAGTCAGTGTGCATGCGCCCAGGAGTCTCTAGAGCGCGATGGGAGAAGGACATCCTGTCCGGCCAAATCCTCCCACAAGGACGACGCTGAGCCAATTGTGCTCCACCTCATGGGTCCCGCAGTCGCGGCCGGCTGTGACACAGCCCAGGATCGAACCTGCGTCTATAGTAACGCCTCTAGCACTGTGATGCAGTGCCTTAGACCGCAGCGTCACTCGCGAGGCTCCGAATGCACTGTAAGCTAACAGAATATTAACTTTTAAAAGTGAGATTTTCACTGGACAATTACTTTAAGACATGTAGAGGGTATGAATCCCTGAAAAGTGACAGCGGTTGATCAGTGAACTCTGGAGTTAACTGGAGCTCTGCTCTTGGGTATACAACATTTCTCAAACCGTCTGTCTGCTGGGACGAGCTGTCATTCGTTACATGGGAGAACACCGCAATATGATTTACCCCCACCCCCCCGGGCAGGACTTCAAAGTGTTCAGAGCTCATATACTTCCATCATCCTTAGGCCAGAAAAAAGACTGTGAAATCTGGCATGAGAGCTACAGTAGTTGTCTGGGCAAGAGTAGCCACGCTCCTCAAAAGCTAACAAAGAACTATGTGCTGTTTCAAGGTCCCTTGCTTGAGTTTAGCTGGAGTTCAACTCCTTCCAGGGGTTTAAGGAGAGGTTCTGTGAGGTAAACGTTGCCAGAAAACTGATTGCAGCTTGAAGAGACAACATAGTCCTGTCATGTAAAAACACTGCTCTTGATACCTCCCCTCGGCTTTTGAACCAACCAATGTGTTTACTGACTGTGAAAAGGGTTACTTGTTTTCCAAGGAAGTGTCATTCTAGGATTAAAATCGTTCCTCAGGTTAGAACAGCATGGAGACGTCTTCCTGGTGGATTGGCACATGCCTCCATGCTCCACTCTAACCAACACATTTCAAGGTGACAAATCCGGTCTGTCATCTTTGCTCTCTCCTAGCTTGTTTAATACTCCCAATATAAAATATTTAGTGTCTATTCTCTGCAATAGCACTACCTCATTATGGCTGAAGAGCTGAACAAACACAAAAAAGGAGATCTGAGTGCCAGATGTTGCATTTCTATTTACATGGTGAGATATTTAGAGACAGAGAATTGGGTTAAGAACCACTTTCTGGCATGCAACAACAACTTACATAAGCCCACCGAACAGTGAATACACTGGTGCAGAGCACAAAGAGTTAAACCAGTCACATCGCCGGCACTACTACAAAAAACACTGCTAACAATTCTACGTCCTTGTTCTCTCCTGGCTATTCCTCATTGGATGGAGATGCTAACTCCGAGAGAGAACCTCCCCATCGCCCCAGAACGCCAAAGGACACACCTTCCATTAAAGCTTATGCTTACAGTTCCCTTTGGTCTCCCCCTGGAGCACTCAAAGGAAGCCAATGAGAGGAAAGGAGGAGAGTGTAGGTTAGCGGATGGGGGCAATACGAGGGGAATTAATAAGATGGTGTAAGTGCATCATGGGCGTAGAAAATCCCTCCAGGGACAGATGACATTTCTCTGCGGCAGCACTTTCCAGGAAGAGAAGGGGCTTTACAATACCCTCCTCTACAGGGGGCTGGGCTGTCACTATGATGGATTCACAAATCCTGCTAACGAGATTACAGAGTAAGAAAATATGTTTGTGAGCGAGCGGTCTGCACAGCACCCACAGGCCGGCCGAGTAGTGGGTCACGTGTGCAATCGTGCGTGTGCCGCACTCGTTTGTGTGTGAGAGTAGGATATTCCTTATATGTGACTTCTATAGTCAAGACATAGTTGAGAGATCGATTAAAAAGCCAGTGTCTCTGAATAATTGTCAGTGTAAGTACATGTAGCCCAGCACATACTTTATCATATGTCATGCATCTCTTCAATATAGCTGGAAGAGCGTGGGTTGAATCCATAATACACCCTTTTTATTTTTTTATTTTTTATTTCACCTTTATTTAACCAGGTAGGCTAGTTGAGAACAAGTTCTCATTTGCAACTGCGACCTGGCCAAGATAAAGCATAGCAGTGTGAACAGACAACACAGAGTTACACATGGAGTAAACAATTAACAAGTCAATAACACAGTAGAAAAAAAATGGGCAGTCTATATACAATGTGTGCAAAAGGCATGAGGAGGTAGGCGAATAATACAATTTTGCAGATTAACACTGGGGTGATAAAAGATCAGATGGTCATGTACAGGTAGAGATATTGGTGTGCAAAAGAGCAGAAAAGTAAATAAATAAATAAATAAAATAAAAAAACAGTATAAAAACAGTATGGGGATGAGGTAGGTGAAAATGGGTGGGCTATTTACCAATAGACTATGTACAGCTGCAGCGATCGGTTAGCTGCTCGGATAGCTGATGTTTGAAGTTGGTGAGGGAGATAAAAGTCTCCAACTTCAGCGATTTTTGCAGTTCATTCCAGTCACAGGCAGCAGAGTACTGGAACGAAAGGCGGCCAAATGAGGTGTTGGCTTTAGGGATGATCAGTGAGATACACCTGCTGGAGCGTGTGCTACGGATGGGTGTTGCCATCGTGACCAGTGAACTGAGATAAGGCGGAGCTTTACCTAGCATGGACTTGTAGATGACCTGGAGCCAGTGGGTCTGGCGACGAATATGTAGCGAGGGCCAGCCGACTAGAGCATACAAGTCGCAGTGGTGGGTGGTATAAGGTGCTTTGGTGACAAAACGGATGGCACTATGATAGACTGCATCCAGTTTGCTGAGTAGAGTGTTGGAAGCCATTTTGTAGATGACATCGCCGAAATCGAGGATCGGTAGGATAGTCAGTTTTACTAGGGTAAGCTTGGCGGTGTGAGTGAAGGAGGCTTTGTTGCGGAATAGAAAGCCGACTCTTGATTTGATTTTCGATTGGAGATGTTTGATGTGAGTCTGGAAGGAGAGTTTGCAGTCTAGCCAGACACCTAGGTACTTATAGATGTCCACATATTCAAGGTCGGAACCATCCAGGGTGGTGATGCTAGTCGGGCATGCGGGTGCAGGCAGCGATCGGTTGAAAAGCATGCATTTGGTTTTACTCGCGTTGGAGGCCACGGAAGGCCACTCGCAGTTGGAGGCCACGGAAGGAGTGCTGTATGGCATTGAAGCTCGTTTGGAGGTTAGATAGCACAGTGTCCAATGACGGGCCGAAAGTATATAGAATGGTGTCGTCTGCGTAGAGGTGGATCAGGGAATCGCCCGCAGCAAGAGCAACATCATTGATATATACAGAGAAAAGAGTCGGCCCGAGAATTGAACCCTGTGGCACCCCCATAGAGACTGCCAGAGGACCGGACAGCATGCCCTCCGATTTGACACACTGAACTCTGTCTGCAAAGTAATTGGTGAACCAGGCAAGGCAGTCATCCGAGAAACCGAGGCTACTGAGTCTGCCGATAAGAATATGGTGATTGACAGAGTCGAAAGCCTTGGCGAGGTCGATGAAGACGGCTGCACAGTACTGTCTTTTATCGATAGCGGTTATGATATCGTTTAGTACCTTGAGCGTGGCTGAGGTGCACCCGTGACCGGCTCGGAAACCAGATTGCACAGCGGAGAAGGTACGGTGGGATTCGAGATGGTCAGTGACCTGTTTGTTGACTTGGCTTTCGAAGACCTTAGATAGGCAGGGCAGGATGGATATAGGTCTATAGCAGTTTGGGTCCAGGGTGTCTCCCCCTTTGAAGAGGGGGATGACTGCGGCAGCTTTCCAATCCTTGGGGATCTCAGACGATATGAAAGAGAGGTTGAACAGGCTGGTAATAGGGGTTGCGACAATGGCGGCAGATAGTTTCAGAAATAGAGGGTCCAGATTGTCAAGCCCAGCTGATTTGTACGGGTCTAGGTTTTGCAGCTCTTTCAGAACATCTGCTATCTGGATTTGGGTAAAGGAGAACCTGGAGAGGCTTGGGCGAGGAGCTGCGGGGGCGGAGCTGTTGGCCGAGGTTGGAGTAGCCAGGCGGAAGGCATGGCCAGCCGTTGAGAAGTGCTTATTGAAGCTTTCGATAATCGTGGATTTATCGGTGGAGACCGTGTTACCTAGCCTCAGTGCAGTGGGCAGCTGGGAGGAGGTACTCTTGTTCTCCATGGACTTCACAGTGTCCCAGAACTTTTTGGAGTTGGAGCTACAGGATGCAAACTTCTGCCTGAAGAAGCTGGCCTTAGCTTTCCTGACTGACTGCGTGTATTGGTTCCTGACTTCCTGAACAGTTGCATATCACGGGGCTATTCGATGCTATTGCAGTCCGCCACAGGATGTTTTTGTGCTGGTCGAGGGCAGTCAGGTCTGGAGTGAACCAAGGGCTGTATCTGTTCTTGGTTCTGCATTTTTGAACGGAGCATGCTTATCTAAAATGGTGAGGAAGTTACTTTTAAAGAATGACCAGGCATCCTCAACTGACGGGATGAGGTCAATGTCCTTCCAGGATACCCGGGCCAGGTCGATTAGAAAGGCCTGCTCACAGAAGTGTTTTAGGGAGCGTTTGACAGTGATGAGGGGTGGTCGTTTGACTGCGGCTCCGTGGCGGATACAGGCAATGAGGCAGTGATCGCTGAGATCCTGGTTGAAGACAGCGGAGGTGTATTTGGAGGGCCAGTTGGTCAGGATGACGTCTATGAGGGTGCCCTTGTTTACAGAGTTAGGGTTGTACCTGGTGGGTTCCTTGATGATTTGAGTGAGATTGAGGGCATCTAGCTTACATTGTAGGACTGCCGGGGTGTTAAGCATATCCCAGTTTAGGTCACCTAACAGAACAAACTCTGAAGCTAGATGGGGGCGATCAATTCACAAATGGTGTCCAGGGCACAGCTGGGAGCTGAGGGTGGCCGGTAGCAGGCGGCAACAGTGAGAGACTTATTTCTGGAGAGGGTAATTTTCAAAATTAGTAGTTCGAACTGTTTGGGTATGGACCTGGAAAGTATGACGTTACTTTGCAGGCTATCTCTGCAGTAGACTGCAACTCCGCCCCTTTGGTAGTTCTATCTTGACGGAAGATGTTATAGTTGGGTATGGAAATCTCTGAATTTTTGGTGGCCTTCCTGAGCCAGGATTCAGACACGGCAAGGACATCAGGGTTAGCAGAGTGTGCTAAAGCAGTGAGTAAAACAAACTTAGGGAGGAGGCTTCTGATGTTGACATGCATAAAACCAAGGCTTTTTCGATCACAGAAGTCAACAAATGAGGGTACCTGGGGACATGCAGGGCCTGGGTTTACCTCCACATCACCCGCGGAACAGAGAAGGAGTAGTATGAGGGTGCGGCTAAAGGCTATCAAAACTGGTCGCCTAGAGCGTTGGGGGCAGAGGATAAGAGGAGCAGGTTTCTGGGCATGGTAGAATATATTCAGGGCATAATGCACAGACAGGGGTATGGTGGGGTGCGGGTACAGCGGAGGTAAGCCCAGGCACTGGGTGATGATGAGACAGGTTGTATCTCTGGACATGCTGGTTGTAATGGGTGAGGTCACCGCATGTGTGGGAGGTGGGACAAAGGAGGTAACAGGGGTATGCAGAGTGGGTCTAGGGGCTCCATTGTGAACTAAAACAATTATAACTAACCTGAACAACAGTATACAAGGCATATTGACATCTGAGAGAGACATACAGCGAGGCATACAGTAATCACAGGTGTTGAATTTGGAAAGCTAGCTAAAAACAGTAGGCGAGGCTAATCCGCTAGCACAACAAACAGCAGGTAAAATGGCGTTGACTAGGCAACGGGGCCGACAGGTAAGACAAACAAGCAGAAAGGAGTACCGTGATTAATGGACAGTCCAGCGTGCGTCAGCTATGTAGCCAAGAGATCAGTGTCCAGGGGGCAGCGGTGGATGGGCAGGGGGGCTGGCGAGTGTTATCCAGGTTTTTTTTTTTTTTTTTTTTTAAACTAACAATGACTAACTAGCTTGTAGCTAGTTAGCTGGTTAGCGTCTGGAGGTTCTTGAGTGTGTCATAAAAATAAAAATAAGAGTAAAAGTAACAGCGATTCCGTATCACATTGGGTGAGGCAGGTTTCCGGAAGGTATAAACAAATTAAAAATCAAAAAGAGATAGAAAGTAAATGGGGTCAGAGAGTGATTGGGACGCGGTGGTACAGACGGTTAGCAGGCCTGTGCTAACAAGCTAACAGTTCGTAGGCCCGAGCTAGACAAGGTAGCAGTTAGCGGACCGGAGCTTGACAAGCTAGCCGTTAGCAGGCCGAATTAGCAAGCAGGGAGATAGCGAGGGCTAGAGAGTTAACCTTTGGGGACGTCGCGATGGGGTGAGTCTGTTTATTTATTCCTCTTCATGCGGTGAGCTGGAGATACAGCGATTCAGAAAGCTCATGGGCCTTGGCCAGCAGATGGATCTTTGGCGATGTCGCAGCGGAAAAGCCTGTTGAAACCCCCTCGGACGATTATGTCGGCGGACCAGTCGTGATGGATCGGCGGGGCTCCGTGTCGGCAGTAGAGGGTCAGTAGAGGGTCCAGGCCAATTGGCAAATTAGGTATTTTTGGACCTCTTCGGGTAGTCGGGAGATGGGCTTAGCTCGAGGCTAGCTCCAGGCTAACTGGTGCTTGCTCTGGGACAGAGACGTTAGCCAGGAGTAGCCACTCGGATTGCAGCTAGCTATTTACGATGATCCGGTATAAAGCTTCAGAGCTTGCGGTAGGAATCCGGAGATGTGGTAGAGAAAAAGCAGTCTGATATGCTTTGGGTAGATGTCGCTGGTGTCCTAGTTAGCGTTGAAGACCGCTAGCAGTGGCTAGCTAGTAGCTAGTTAGCGGCTAGCTTCTGGTGAGGGTTCCGATTCTAAAGCATAGAAAAAGCAGATCCGTACCACATTGGGTGATGCGGGTTGCAGGAGAATATATTCAGCCTGTGGTTGGGAAGTGAGATTAAAATATGTACGAAATATATACGGGAAAAAAAAGAGGAAAAAAACTATATTTACACTATACAGGACGGGACAAGACAAAACACACGTCCGACTGCTACGCCATCTTGGATATCTTGGATATTACCCTAGGAGTAAGAGTCTTGTCTTGATCATTCATTAACAGGAACTGGTGGGGTTGAATAGATTTCACAATTAGAACCTGACATCTGCACTGGGCTACAGGATCAAATTAGCCACGAGACATGCTGAACGCCAAACCCAATGTCTTGAATCCTAAGAAACAACACTATGACAAAAACAAAGCACTTCATAAAAGCAGACATGATGCTACTGTACCGCAAAAGCAACTCCACTTCTTTGATCTAGCATTGCTCATTCACAATGGCAGATGGGGGAAAGAAATGGCGGTGGTAGCCAGCAAATCTATCACAATCCCATCTACACACACCTCCGCTGTCACAGGCTGACCCTTCATCTCCGAGAGGCCTGGGATGTGAGCCGCGGTAACACACGCCCCACATTACTGAGCCATTACTCGTGAGGTGGCTACGAGGTGAAGCCTCCCGCATTGGGTCATCCATCAGGCTAGTTGACTGTGAGGGTCACCGCCATATTGTGTACTGGACTGTGAAACGCCATAATGGCCTCCGTAAATAGAGTAGAAACACGATCACTAGCATACATGCTACAGTACGGGAGCAGCGCTAACAAGCGAGTAGTCACTAGCGCCTGCTCGGTGATAGATGGCAAGTGCAGACGATTAGTCCAATGCCATTGTTGAGGTTATTATCCAATTAGCTGGCATGCTTAGTTGGGTTGACGTACAAGAGCAATTTTCACGAGCACAAGACATTCAGCGGGAATAGCTCTGGTAGGTCATATTACAAAAACAATAACAGGTCATATTGAACAGCCCTGGCTAGTACAATGAGAGTCATCATTTATGGGGTATTGCAGGGGTATGTAAACAGAACACAACGATAACAATAAGAAATGGATGCTGTGACAATGACATAGGCGCTCACTTAAATAGCAATAATGTTTACAGGAAACAAGAAAAAGAATGGAAAACGGGACAAACCTATTGACTTTTATGATTGGGCTTAAATAGCACACTGTATGACTTCAATAGGACTTTAGAGGCCCGTTTCTATGGTTTTCTATCGCCAATAGGGTCCCTGGGAATGCAAGAGTAAAAAGTGTCAAGTTTAAATACCAGAATATCTACTGTACTGTGCATTTTACAGATTTGGAATGGAAAACAGGCAATACTCCAAAACACTCTGAAATACAGTGTTAGACTGCTGAAAAAGATTACAGATGACATTACGATAAGACCCCAGTTGGGTATGACCTCCACAGTGGCAAAATTACCAACACTAGCTAGGTTTCCATCCAATAGGTGACAGATTTTCATGCAAATATTCTAAACTCTGCATTAAAAACAATATGCACATTTTCCCACCAAATTGACTTGTTGCAGATAAAATGCTGTGCGTGATGACGTCGCACACATAAAAATAACTCTTGCAGTTAAATTCCCATGTACCCAACAGAAAATACAAGTTAAATGGGTTTTTATTGCATTTTATACTCTACTGATGTGTTTCCTAAAACGTGTTATATAGCGAATGTTCCCACTCTGCTTTTGGCAAGTGTGCTCTAGCCATCAGCTTGCAGATACAGTGCGGGTATAGCCTACAGGATGAGATTATTATGGACCAAAGAGATTGATTATTTTTATTTGTCAAACGGTAGCCAAGCATCGATGATCATGTCACCAGACCCTCGATATTTATTGGAAAGAAGCATCAAGCTCATCACCTTGCACTTTCACCACCCTGTAAAGTACATCATAACTTAATTAATCTGTAGCCTAATAAACTGTCGAGTCGTAGTGGGAAGAATACAACATATCATCCCGTGAATCCAAGTTTACTTCGATATGATGGTTATTATATAAAAAAATATATTTAAACCTCCATTTCTCACATAATTAACTTTACTGACACAAAAACATCCCAGTTTGTCTAGCGTATTTTGGAAAGTTTACCGACAAATTTCTTTTCACGACATGTACTTTACTTGCATAAAAAGGTTGGACGTAAACCTGCTTCGGGGCGGCAGGGTAGCCTAGTGGTTAGAGCGTTGGACTAGTAACCGAAAGGTTGCAAGTTCGAATCCCCGAGCTGACAAGGTACAAATCTGTCATTCTGCCCCTGAACAGGCAGTTAACCCACTGTTCCTAGGCCGTCATTGAAAATAAGAATTTGTTCTTAACTGACTTGCCTAGTAAAATAAAGGTAAAAAAACAAAAAAAAACTGTCTGCATTATGTTCTGTCTGAGCATTAGACTTTAATAAAGAGCCCATTTCTTTCTTATTAAACCTCCTTTGAGACAGTCTTCTTTACATTTGACCGTGGCCATCTGGTCAGTCCATTGCTGCCAGTAGTATGTGTCACTGTTGATACATCTGAGATGATATGGAGTAGTGGTGGAGATGGTGTTGCGTGATTAGTCGAGGACTGACTGTTCGTTTACGTGTGTGAAAGAGTGACAGCTGCCCGTGTCCCTGAGGGTGCCACTGACTTCCTTCCTCTGCGTGGGTTCTTCTTATGCAAGCTGTTTCCTTGACGACCGAGAGGTGCCTCAGAGTGTGTCCCGAGTTGCCATGACCGCCCACAACGGTTCTCATTGGCTTTGGCTTGGCTATAGGATTTCCCAGGGGAATACACCTGTGGGTTGAGGTGGTGGCTTCTCTGAATGTCTATTGGCTACAGTATATTATCTTGCAAAGGCCCAGACACAAGTATGTTTTCTTTAAAACACACACTTACACACAGTCAGAGAAATATACATACATATGACATGCAACAAACATGCAATTATAACATATTCAAATAAAAATCACGGCATCTCCGCACACACTGCCTTCCAGAGTAAGAGAGATAGAAGAGAAAAGCAGACTTATTGGAAGGGTTCTCACCATTTAACTAAATTCTTCCCTCAGTAATGCTTGAGAAAATAAAACCCAAATTTCTTACGTTCTGCATGAATTGTTGACAAGCAACCCCGGGAGAGGAGGATAATCAACTTTCCATTCAAACCAATCCTCAGCTTTGAGCAGCGTCTTTCCTCTGCTCTCAAACTGAAGCCTAATGCTGTGTCCCTTCACAGATGACGTGTGAAGTAGACACAGAGGGAGTGAATGAGAGAGAGGGAGAGTAGAGCATGTTTAATGGCAGTCACCTGACAGGAGAGGCGAGGGAGGAAGTGAGGCAGTAGCATCCCTCCAATCACGTCATACCCCCCAGGCTCCCCCAGCCGGTGATGGAGGGAAAGGTGGGGGGGTAGAAAGGAACTCGTCCTCTAAACATTCCTTTATTTCCAGAGCCTGCTGTCATTAGTGTGGTGGTTAGTGTGGTGGTGGTAAAAGAGTGTGTTTGTACAGGGCATGGGTAAATGAGGGAGAGACAAATCAACAAGTATACAGAGCCTTCTGAAAGTATTTTTTCCACATGTTGTGTTACAGCCCGAATTCAAAATGGATTATATCGTTTTTTCCCCCCTCAACCATGTACACACAATACCTTATAATGACAAAGTGAAAACATGTTTAGACATTTTTGCAAATGTATTGAAAATGAAATACAGAAATCTAATTTAGATAAGTATATACACCCAAGTCAAAACACATTAGAATCACCTTGGCAGCGATTACAGCTGTGACTGAGTAAGTCTAAGAGCTTTGCACACCTGGATTGTATAATATTTGCACATTATTCTTTTACATTCTTCAAGCTCTGTCAAGTTGTTTGTTGATCATTGCTACACAGCCATTTTCACTGTAACTGTAACTCGGGATCATTTAACGTAGTCTTGGTAAGCATCTCCAGTGTATATTTGCCCTTGTGGGTTAGGTTATTGCCCTGCTGAAAAGTTAATTTGTCTCTCAGAGTCTGTTGGAAAGCAGACAACCAGATTTTCCTCTAGGATTTTGCCTATGCTTAGTTCTATTCTGTTTCTTTTTATCATAAAATAAACTCCCAAGTCCTTGCTGATGACAAGCATGCCCATAACATGATGCAGCCTCCACCATGCTTGAAAATATGAATTACGTCTCCACATTTTTTGCAGTTTTACTTTAGCACCTTATTTCAAACAGGGCTCCTGAAATTATTTAGACTTGCCATAACAAAAGGGTTGAATAGTTAGACTCAATACATTTTTTTATTAATTAGTAAACATTTCTAAAAACATCATTCCACTTTGACATTATTGGGTATTGTGTGTAGGCCAGTGACAGTCTCAATGTAGTTTTATTCAAGCTGGAACACAACAAAATGAGTATGAATACTTTGGCGGAACTGGATGTCTAAATCCAGCAAAAGAAGTGTGCGTTGAACTTTGTTGTCACAGTAACAATGTGGGAGGCAGAAGGAAAGGGGGAGGTGTAAAACAGGGGGGTGTAAAGGACAACGATTAGAGAGTAAACAATGCTGAACGCTATTGCCAAAGGCAGGCACAGGAAGGAAGGTGGGAAGAGAGGGCCGGGCAAAGATGGTTAACTAGAAAGTCTAATGTGGTTACCAGGGGAACACGACGCCCCTCTTTTCTCAGTCTCTCTCATCATTCACTTTCCTCAAGCACTTAATCAGTCTCATAGCAATAGGTTATCTTTAGGGATTATTCCTAATAGACCACCACTGAGTTGAGAACATTCAAGGCAAAAACCCAATACCATTTTTCCTTAGGTGGATGGCAACAGGAAAATGGGGACAAGAGCATAGTTACATGGGGAGGCTTGCCCCACCTAAATTAGACTAAGGGGAAACACTGCCGCGCTCTGGGCACCCAGGCCTGTGTTGAGTGTGGTTTGGCAGCTCCCAGTAGAATGGCTAGGCTACACGGCGACACCATAGTGACTGACTGCCACCAACAGCGGGAACACTCAAGCGGTCTGCGCCACATGCCTATTGACTGGCTGCCAGGCTCATAATTGAATCTCCAGCCCTGATTCCGCTCAGATACGGTTGGATTAGCTAACCGGCCGCTCCACTAATGGTGTCTGGGTGAGTTCTCCCTGCGTCCTCATCTCTCTCCACCCACTATCTCACACTCTACAGGTCTTTCTTTGTGCTCCCATTTCTCTCTTGAGCTCTTTTAGATACATCCATCCTAATTCTCTAGCTTGAAGTAATCAAACATGAAGTAAAAAGGAGCTTCAGCTTTGTTTTCACCGATTCCAGTCATGTCAGGTAAGTGGTTATAAGATACCTCATGGAAGGGAGTTAAGAATAATTATTTTTTATAGTCAAAACAATGTTGTTCTATCTCGATTCTTTCTCCTCTATCTGTGTGTGTCTCTGTGTCAAAACAGAACCACAGACAAAGCCTTTAATTCAAGCAATGGGGTCAACTTCAGGGGCTAAGAGGTCAAAAGCCAATATTCAGTCCTTGGCAGGAGGCATCTTTCCCATTGATTGCCATCATTAGCGTGTCTTTGCACGCCATATAGCCAACCCTTTTGTTTCCAGGGTGAAAAATGCAGGAATAATGCCTCAAACATTTCAGTGTGAGACAGATAAGAAATCCAATTGGCTATCAGGATCCATCCATCTCAGCTGCCTGCTGGTGTCCAGTGAGAGCTGCTCCACTTAAAACCTCATCAGTAATCACTGTTTAATTCCCTCCCTAACAGGCCTGACCCAGGACAAAGACATTAAGAGATGATATTATCTTAAGTCCACCAGAGCATATTGGACACGCATGAGAGAATAAAGCTAGATTAGATATGGACGCATGGGAGGTAGTTTGAGATAATACGCTTTGAGAATATTACTAGGCTATTTTATGTTAGTCAAACACAGATGGATACAGAAAGTCGTAGACAGATAAACAGACCTTGAAAACAAGGATAAATGAAACCCCTAACAATGGCTAGGGCACAAGTGCATCTACAATGCATCCAATACAAAGTGATGCTCGGCCCTAATATATAAGCTAAACTGAAGACAATGATCCTAACAAGACCATTTCAAAAAATTCCAAACCTCAAACAATCCCTATAGATACAGGACAGTATATGTACAACAAAACGACTTGAACAAATAAATACCAGATAAAATGAATGATATCTGTGACTGAGCTATCAGGTCACATACTGTATGTTTATTAAATAATCAAATATATACTACTCGGCAGAGAAAGCCTTCCATGACATAACAATCCTAAAACAGTACATATCAGTTATGATGCAGGCAGCAACCATTTCACACACACTCCCACTACGCTCACACTAGCAGATGAGTGGGAAAAGGTTACACAGTTGTATTTTATTTTTTATTGAATGTTTATTTAACTAGGCAAATCAGTTAAGAACAAATTCTTATTTACAATGACGGCCTACACCCTGGAATCGCTAGTGACCCCTAGCACTGAGATGCAGTGCCTTAGACTGCTGCGCCACTCGGGAGTCCCCATGACGTTTACAAAACATAATTGAAAACAAATCATTGTAAAGAGGAAGAGTGTTTGGTGGGGGAAAGCCCAACAGAAACAACCGTTTGGAGTGGAACAATGAGTGTTGGTAAGGGGTCAGGAAAACATTGAGATGTTGGGTGCCTGCCAATACCTGTGGGATTCAGAAGAAACGCGTAACAGGGGGAGAGAAGAGAGAGCTAGAGAGAGAATGTTGACATTAAAGACATATATACTATATATTAATATTCAAATCCGTGTCCTGGTCCACTTCCTCCAAATACACGTCACACCCTTCTGACATTCTCACACATTTGTTTATGACCTCTGAGCATGGTGAAAACCCTGACCAGTCACTTCATAAGGTGGACAATTAAGAGTGCTTGCAACATTCCCACCACATAATGATTCACCGGCTGTCTCGCCCTCTCTGAGGATGGATGGAAGAGGGAAAAGGGAGAGTGAAAGAAAAAAGAAAAAACCCAGACTAGTACACCCTGGTGGCCTGAACAGAGAACTACACTGTGAGCTCCATCTTATCTTGGTGGAGAAGCTGTATTGAAAATAACTATCCAATTAGAGCCTTTCATCCTCACAAGCCTGTTGTGGTCCTCGCCTGTTTTGATGGCCAGCTTGTGAAATGGTGGCCTGTTGCCATCTATGGGGCAGATTTCAGAGAGACGCCTTGTTATGTTATCTGGGCCAGACAGTGTTGAGGAGCGATGTCACAGTCGGCTTACCAGCCTCTTTAACAGCCACAGCTTCCCGCCGAGATGTAACATGATGCATTTCCCACAATGCAGCCTGAACTAATCGGGGGTGGGGTAAGTGATGTAGGGTTATGGGGGCTAAAATGGAAGATGGGCCAACTCCACCCTCATTACGTTGAACGCTTATTTGTGAGAAGGATGGAGGATTTGACATGGATAACTTTTGGGCTTAACTATGACATTGCAGGGAGATGAATAATACTGAGGGAAACTAGTTCAGACAAACAAGAACTAACAAGAGCTTCTCATGGAAATCCCTCACTTGAAATAACTGCATATGAAAAACCAACACATTGCTATAATAATAATAATAATAAATAATATGTACTTTTATAGTGCTTTTCCAGGACCAAATATGCCAATCTCTTTGTCACACTTTCCCACCTTTCAGTCATATTTGTAAGTGCACCCTGCTATCCATAGACAAATACTCCCACGCCACACATTCACATGACATCAAAACCTCTCTCTCGCACACACACACTTCCATTTTCTCATACCAACCAGCACTTATCCACTCCTATCCCCATCACACACCATCTCTCCACTCCCTCGGAATTACACACAGCCGCTCCCCTGGCATTAACCATCCTGGTAGGGGGGTATGAATTTACCCCAGTGGAATGGTAAAGCAGGGGGGGACCTCAGCGAGGGGGCCGAGGGGGTGACAGGTCCTCGTTCACCCAGTGGGCCTTATCTCAGTACCATAATGAGGAGTCAGCAGGGAAGCACAACCAGCCTTATGAGCACAGGCATCATACTGTATTGTGGGGACAATTCTCAGATAATATGAAAGTGTTGTGATATAAGCAGAGCAGCCCTCTGTGAATCTAATTGGTTCATCTTCAAAGGGGCCGGGAGCCACAGTGTGCTACTTGAATAGGATGAACTGGCCAGAAAGGTAATTCAGTTCATTGTGACATGTCTGACTCCTGAGACCCTGAAAACAGTTAGAATCAAATGAGAGATGTCGTCAGCGTTACGCAACCATCTTTTCACCTTCAATACCAAATCTACATGCAGCAGGCACAAAACAAGGCTCCTTGATACTTCTCGCTTTGTCCACGCAATAGACAAAGCGTAAGTTTGTTTGTTTATGCCAAACCTTCCCTAGTGAGTCTACAGACCAAAACTGAACTAGGACAAGTGGTTGAGAAACTACCTGGGAGCCTCTTGGTGGGCTGCAGTCTCATGTTGAGGGCCTGGTGTGAGAGTAGGGGGGAGGAGGGCAGCGAGCGTGACACGCCCTCCATGATACGGATGTGCTGCATGCCCTCGGTCACCGGGAGAGGAGGCCCCCCGTAGTCGCCCTCAAACAGCCCGTCACCCTCTGTGGAGCTGCCGCCTGGGAAGAAGACAGAGAGGTGTCATATAGTCATGTATACTACATTCACACACAGCGACAGAATTTTTCATTTGACATCAACTACTGTTCACAAGAGACCTAAAACCAACACACTGACATATTACATTATCACCGCTCACAATATAGTGCAGAGACACACACATCGCTCGCTGACACATTTCATTAACAGCACCCTCAGTATCATCTCCGCCGTGTCAACACCTCCAGTTTTAGACACAGTTCAGGCTGCAGTTTCACCATACATGCTGGCAACCCTCTGCAACTGTCATGCTAGTGTTAATGGATGGGTCCATTTTGTTTCTCTCCCAGACAAGCACCTGCCTGTTGTTTAGGATAGGGTAGGGTAGGATATCACAGCCACTAGGGATGCTGGAATGTCATCCTACCACATATTAAAGTGACAGAAAATGTCAGCTGGAACATTCAATAGCTCTGACTGTGCCAGATATCCAAATATAGCAGAAACTGATGATCAGTAAAAATGTATCCAATTGATCAAGAATAAAAGGCAAAGACTGAATGTGGCATTACTCTATCCTCCCTCTCCTTTCTACAGCACACTAGACATTTCCCCCGGAAACAACAGGTGGCCTAGTGGAAAGGTCGCTGGTTCAAATCCCCGAGCCGGCAAGGTGGAAAAATCTGCTGTTCTTCCCTTGAGTAAGGCAGTTAACCCTCCCAACAAGAAATGCTCCTCGGGCACCGATGACATGGACGTGGATTAAGGCAGCCCACCCGCACCTCTCTGATTCAGATGCGGGTGGGCTCCCATGTGACACAGCACAAGGCCAGTGTGTTTGGAATACACAGTACAGACACACACACCACGCTTGGATTATGTTTTAGCAATTTGAGTCTGTTGATGTTTTAATTGTGTGTGATGTGACTAAGTGTGTGTTCAGCCGTGTGTCTGTGCTAGATGTCTTTTCAGACTTTGTATGAGTCATCCTGTGTACAGCATCAACAACCTGCCACTCCCTTCCCAGCAGCCTTAGTGCCTTTCACCTTCTCAATCTACGTCTGGATCTGTGCCTATTGGCTAACTCTAATCCAACTGCTTCTACATCACTAGGAGGAGTGGGTATGGTGAGGGGGGCTGAGAGAAAGGGGATAGGGGTGGTGTTAGGGGGATGAAATGCCATTCTGGGCGTTTCAATTCACAGCCAATTAAACTGGTAATGTTATTACTGTGCTGCTGTAACGAGATATGCCACTAGCAGAGATCTCTATCCCTGATCATCTATAATGGACACCCTGATATATATAAATGAGAGAGAATGTGTGTGTTGGTGTATCTGATACATGTTGATGTGAATAGTTCTAGGTATGTTGGTGTGTGTCTGGTCTAAACAAGGCCACAGACTAAACAAGGCCATGTGCAGGTAGTCCTGCTGCTTAGTGTTTTCTATGGCTGCAGACAGACATAGTACGGCAGAGTGAGACTGCTGCTCAGTCTGTTCATCAGAGTAGCTCTTGATGTGAAGGTCTCCATTTCCAGGTAAAAGTTATTCTCTCTGCTTAATGGCACACTGTAGGCTAACTGAAGGCATGCTAGCAATACTGTATTGTCGTATACACACACACACAACAGGCCTCCCGTCATGTGTCCCCACCTAGCCCTCTGGCCCCTCAGAGACAGTATATCAGTCCCTGTGCCCGAGGCCCGAGGCAGAGGGGGAATAAGATACGGATGATGCCGCTACGCCCTTCAATGTCACAAAAGGTAATCTGCCAGCCAGGGGAATTTGCAGTGCTGCAAAAGTGTAATAAAGAGCATAGTTTTAACCTTATGGGAGCCAAGTGTATCTTACCGGTATGTAGCAGCAATGACTGTCTCTCTAGGGTGATGGAGTTAAAGGTATGGAGACATCACACAGATATGGGCAATGACTGTATGTACACTACACCATGCTGAATGTCCATGTTGACAGCACTACATAACCACCAGATGAATTGATACAATCGCCACACCATCACAGAGATACAACGATGAGCTCCACAAGTTATTTTCTTTGAGATTGTACTGTAGATTATGATCAAAGTGAGCCATGTGTCTGGAATGCACAGTGAACAGGGGAGGGATGGTCCAGACACTTAGTATTGCATGTCTAGTGACAGAGATTAGAGTTAATACAACCCTGAGGGAGAGAGGGGGAAAGAATGAGAAAGAGAGAGCGAAAACTGTCCTAGTGTTTGAGCTCCGGTTGCACTCCTCTAGTTATGAAACAGTAGATGGAAAGGAAGGGAGGATGAGAGGAGGAGTGGAAGAGGAGGAGAGGAAGTTGTGCCCGTCCTGTTCTGTTTTTTAATGCTGCTGCTACTACTGTAGATCTCTTCAGTACATCTGCGTGGGAAGGTAAAGTATAAGGTACCACACACACACACATCAGATGGCATCAGACAGGAAGCTGGTCTGTTGTGTTGAGTTCTTCCGAACTGCTCGGCCTCAAAACAACAGATAGACTGAGCGGACGGATGGCCAGTTACACAAGAGTGAGGGCCGGCCATGTGGTGTGTGTGTGTCTCTGTGTGAGTGAGAGAGTGACTGAGTGAATGACGTGAGAGAGCGAGATATTGAAGGAGATGGAGACTACAATTTCCACCACATGGCCATGTCCGCAATTAATATAATCACTCTAACTTTACTGCGGAGGTAAAATGTCACACCCTTTGCTCCACATGAAAATGCCTTCTGGAGCTTCTCTCACAATGTGTAGGAAGAGCCTTAACCACCCGAATGGATGAATGCAGAGACATGATAGGAAATGCACCCCGTCACTAAATGACTTCAGAGTCCCAGGCAGGCAGCTCTAAGCCTGGGAGAGCAAGGAGGGAGCAGACTGATCACCAGTGAGAACTGCCACGAGGGAAGGAGGTAAAAAGTGGTAAAAAGGGTCACTGGAATGGAACTGCAACCGACTGTGTGAAGGAATTCATACGCTGCTTTGATCAATAACCCACCACACAAATGGCCAAGGATGTCAGGGAAAATCGGATTTGCGGTATGACACAGTGTTAAAACACTAGCTATGACTGAGGTGTTTTCTGTCCCCTCAGGGAGATCAAAGGGACTCTAGAGTGGTGTGGCAGGAGAGCTTTCCCCCTAACAAATGGTCCAGGATCAGCTATATTATAATGTTTAGGGGTAAGATTTGAGGTTGTTTTATCTGATCCTAACTATATAAGTGATTATGGGGAAACATTTACTTTGAGTGAGTTTTACAAGGCTGACAGTGGAAAGGACGTTCAGTCACCCTGACAAAATACATAGTGTACTGAACAGTGGTCACAGTTCGGAAGCAGTCAAAGAAAGGAGGCAAAGGACAGCAAAGAGTGAGCAGTTGAAAGCGGGGGAAAGGAGGCTAGTTTGTGAGTGTTTGTTCATGCATTTGATCATTTGGTTGCCTGTTTGTGTTGTCTAGCCTAAGCATTGCCACACATTTCCTCTTTTAGTATTGGTTTTGTCAGATTAATTTATGTATTAGAATTAGGCCTAGCTGACCTCTGTGTAATAGGAGGACTACCAAGGCCCATAATGCACTGTTTTCCACACACACACTTTGTTGAAATGTAAGAACATTTTGGCGTAGTATCTTTTCACCATTAAACATACTATTTTCCCTAAACTAACCCTAACCCGATTCCCCAAAACACTAACCCTTAAGGTTAACATAGTATTAGAACAAATTCAGGACCTGACTTTTCAAAAAAGTTAGTTTTTCTACTCAGGACTTTAAGGTGAAGTGTTAGGACATTGCGGTCCTGACACACACACACACACACACACACACACACAAATGCCCTGAAAACAATGACTCCACAGGATGGGGGAGTAGTGATAGAAAGCGGCAGAGATCTCAATTTATGTACAATGTGTAGAGAGACTGCTCACCTCATGATCACTCCACTAAAATCTGAGCACTGATCTGCCTAGTGTCCTTGAGTCTGAAATAGAACGCAGGACAGGGGTTACAGCATCCTCCCACATCATTCAACTCTCCCTCTCTCTGCTCTATTACCATAGCACGGGGAGAGCAGCATTGTGAGGCAGAGGAGGACAGAGAAAGAGAGAACGAGGGAGAAAGTAAAGATGAAGAAAATAAAAGAAACGTTGATCCTATAATTTTTAATTACCTAAACCTCACAGTTTAATAAATACTTCCATGTTGTCTATGGACAAATTAAATAAATTATCTAGGCTAATTACCTACAATATGGGTTGACTGGAAAAGTTCCATACAAATTTCTCCTGTAGGTTTGATTATATCAGGTCCAGCCCCCCCCACAGAACCCAGCAGCTTGGGTCCTAAGTCCAAAGCATGGCATAAACGTGCTCTGTGTGGCACTGCCCAAAGTCCCAACAACCACCCCAACACCAGATGGGGGGGGGTAATCATGCTAACATCATAGTATAAGACCATGGCTGCTAATGATAGCATGCTAACACCATAGCCAACAGTAGGACCACAGAGAGCCATTTGCAGAAAGTGGAACGCCATACGGTGCTCTGGCATAAAGCCACGTACTTGACGCAACTCTCCCTAGTCACACACACGGCGCAGAGCGGCCGGTTACGTCAGCTGCTTGTGTCATGGGAACACATGTTCCATCCTGTGTTGTCATGTAGCCTTCCCTAAAGGCTGTTGCCTATAACCAACCGACGTGCCCTGGAGCACTACCCTGGAGCACTACCCTATGGCAGCCTTTCCCACATGGTAGATCCCAACCAATTACACTGGGTTGCAAGCTTAAGACTGGGCTGTGGCAGGAAGAATAGTTTGGTAACACTATTTTTCAGCTGGCACCTAGTAGTTCATTTACACATGTATAGTGGGGTATCAATGGTTACTTTCTGGCACTTTGAATAATTCAACATGCCTGGTGCCTCTTCACATCATCTAGGCTAGCTTAATATTCAGAGACATTCTCTAGTTCTCTCCACTTTGTCTGGTGAGACACACCACATGGATCAATATGAGAGCAGCCCTGACATCCACGAAGCGGACACATTACAGTGACGGGGTGTTCACTCACACTCTTAATTAGGCAATAAAGGGGCTCTGGGCTCTGTGGAAGCCACATGCATGACGTATTTACAAGACAGGTGGGATTCAATAACTGTAAATGTGATACTAGTAAACTGCAAGAAGTCTCTATTTGAAATGGGTGAAGCCAACATTTGAATGAATTCCTCTAAGAAATGTCCAATACCGGCAGTAACCATAACCTACGTATGTGTACATTGTGTCTGAAAGTAGTTATTAATCAGACATGTCCAATTAAAATGATATAGAACTTGTAATAAATGCATGTACTAGTCATAGCTAGAGAATGCAAGACAATCTATTCTAATTATGTGGACTGATGAATTGTACTCTGAAGTAGGGGGTTTACACTTAATGTATCCAATATGCACATTAGGAGTGAACCTATACCTATTTGAACAGGGCCAGAGACCCCTGATGAAGACAAATGTCTGCTCTGACCTTGGTCTACTCTGAGCTGAAGGTGACCAGCTGTGTTCCTCCAGTTCCAAATCAATCCAATACTTTTTCACATCCTTCGTAAACAACAGGTGTAGACTAACAGTGAAATGCTTACTTACGGCTCCTTTTCCAACAATGCAGAGTTAAAGATGAAAATATATAGGAGGAATAAATGCACAGTGACTAACATATAATAATGACGAGTAAAAGTAACATGGCAATATACAGGGAGAAGCAGTATCGAGTCGATGTGCAGTGGTACGAGGTAATTGAGGTAGCTATGTACTGTACATATAGGTAGGGGTCAAGTGACTAGGCAACAGGATAGATAAGACAGTAGCAGCAGCATGTGTGGCGTCAGTATGCAGGTGTGCGGCGGTCCCTCTGAGTGGGACACAGAGGCTATAGACCAGACTTATAGGCCGAGGGTTAGCTAGAGGTACCGTACGATAACCTTATTTGCCAGGCTTATTTTGTTACTACAAATACTAATTATTTTTCTCTCTAAATATAATTATACATGGGGGAAACAAGACCTGGAGGTACCATAACTCAACATACAATTCCAATCATCTGCTGTTTTCTCTTTGTTGTGGAGAATATTGGCCTGCTTTTTTGGAGCATGTGAGGAGCTAAGTGTTCCACATGGTTCCAGATGTTAAAGCCTTGTACAGCCTAGCAAACATTATAAACACGCACTTCCAGTTGTAACGTGTGACGTGCTAAGGGATGCTAGTTAAGGTTTCTGTGTGTGTTTCTGGCCTGGAGATAGAAGCAATGCTTGGGCGTAGACCTGCGCTGTTGAATAATTCAGCGTTCTGGCTGGTCAAGGGGAGGACTGTGTGTGCGTGCGTGTTTTTGGCTGTGAGTGAGCGAGAGTATGAGGGAGTGGGTTAGCCTGCGAGAGGAGGAGAAAATAGAGGAGAGGAGACGAGACAAAACCCTGGGCTGTGAGCCACCACTCCTCCACTCCTGTTTCCTATCAGTTCGGTTCTGTTCCTCCTCTCTGTCCGTCTGTCTCTCATCAAGTGCTCCACTGGGCTCTCTCGCTCTCTCCAAACAAAGCATGCTAAAGTTCATCTGGTGGCGTCTGCTACAAGGATGGCTTCGCTAGCAGAGCACTGTTTATCCAAGGTTATAATAGGGCCCAGAGGTTTTCCTAACGACCTGACCTGTTCCTAAAAATTCACTGAGGGAAGTAACCAGACATTCAGTTTAAATCGAAGGCATCTGCTAGCAACAGGCTAAAGCTAATGGCAGAGGTGTAGACAATGGCATCATGCAGTGTCATAAGATGGTTGCCTCAATGGACACTACAACATGTTGCTGGGAGTATTGATGAAACCATGGCTTAATGACGGGGGGGGGGGGGGACAATCCTGTGCTTCAAAGGATGACATTGGGAGACATTTGAGCTTCATAGAGCTTCATGAGCCTGTATTGCTGTAAACAGGGGTGGTAAGTAGCTGATGAATGTTGTGAGAGGCTGTGTGGATCCACAGTGTTTGCTGCCTGCTGTGCTCAGCGGCAGGCGTTGCATGATAAAGCCCATAAATCCAGCAGCGTCGGCATAATTCACTGACGGGAAGAGAAGGAGAAGAGGGGAAGAAAAGGAGGAGAGAAGCGCGTCACAGTGACCTTGTGTACCATGATGTTACATATAGGGAGTTAGCGGGACCCAAGAGATACAATGTGAGAACATTAAAGCAACGTTGTGACAACATTATTATACAGATGATATGGGACATGGACACAGTATCAGAGTGTAACAGAAGATTACTCCTCACAAAACCCAGACATAATTAGAATGGAGTGATAGATCCCTTTTACCCTGTACAAATCTCCCACTTTACTACCACCACCAAAGCACCCCCAGACTGTCACATTGTCAAGCATGGTGGAGGCAGATGGCGTTAAGCTCTCCCCCAGCATATTTTCATTTTTTCTGCGTCTCACGAATGTTCTTCTT
This sequence comes from Oncorhynchus nerka, assembly GCF_034236695.1. NCBI lineage: Eukaryota > Metazoa > Chordata > Actinopteri > Salmoniformes > Salmonidae > Oncorhynchus > Oncorhynchus nerka. Next base: position 28,719,039 of record NC_088416.1, on the reverse strand, counting down.
TGTGATCCGAACACCTCAAACTTAGATTAGTCTTTTTTCCAATCTTCCTCTGTCCAGGGTCTTTTTTTTGCCCATCTTAATCCTTTCTTTTTATTGGCCAGTCTGAGATACGGCTTTTTCTTTGCAACTCTGCCTAGAAGGACAGCATCCCGGAGTCGCCTCTTCACTGTTGACATTGAGAAGGGTGTTTTGCGCGTACTATTTAATGAAGCTGCCAGTTGAGGACTTGTTCGGCGCCTGTTTCTGAAACTAGACACAAATGTACTTGTCCTCTTGCTTAGTTGTGTACCGGGGCCTCCCACTCCTCTTTCTATTCTAGAGCCAGTTTGCTCTGTTCTGTGAAGGGAGTAGTACACAGCGTTGTACGAGATTCAGTTTCTTGGCAATTTATTGCATGGAATAGCCTTCATTTCTCAGAACAAGAATAGACTGACGAGTTTCCGAAGAAAGTTCTATGTTTCTGGCCATTTTGAGCCTATAATCGAACCCACAAATTATGATGCTCCAGATACTCAACTAGTCTAAAGAAGGACCGTTTTATTGCTTCTTTAATCAGAACAACAGTTTTCAGCTGTGCTAACATAATTGCAAAAGGGTTTTCTAATGATCAATTAGCCTTTTAAAATGATAATCTTGGATTAGCTAACAACGTGCCATTGGAACACAGGAGTGATGGTTGCTGATAATGGGCCTCTGTAGACCTATGTAGATATTCCATTAAAAACCAGCAGTTTGCAGCTACAATAGTCATTTACAACATTAACAATGTCTACACTGATCAATTTGATGTTATTTTAAAAAATGGACCACAAAAAATGTGCTTTTCTTTCAAAAACGAGGACATTTCTAAGTGTCCCCAAACTTTTGAGTGGTAGTGTATGTCAACAATCTTTCCTCCAAAGGACTATTCTATGGCTTACATTTTGTGAAAGTCCCCCAAATCATGGTATTTTTTTGTCTGGGTTTTGTGAGGCATCACTCAGAAATGTTGTGGTAGTGCAAGCGCAAGAACAGTTTGGAAATGTAATGTTTCTGCTGAGCCACTGTACTGTGTGGTGGGCACTTATCTAACCAGCCGCCCCCAGCAAACACTCAACCATGCCCACCTTCACCAGCCACTCACTACACTCATTACCCACATACTCTACACACTCATACTGGGCTATGGATTGGCCAGAAGAGAACAATACCATTAGCTGTATTTTCTCTCTGGGTGGTTAATGATGTGATGATTTTAAAGCAAGTCATTTCCTCTCTATTCAGAAGCCATCAGTGCTTCCCTGCTGCTAGGCATTAGAGCAAAGTTAAAGCAGAATAAGAAGAGCAGCAGAGAAACTTCACAGGCAGAGCAACCTGATCCCATTGTGCCCTGCCTCTCTCTCTCTCCCTCCCAAGAACCCAGAGTAGGCGAGAGATACTGACAGTGGAGGGATGTGTGTGTGTGTGTGTGTGTTTAGAGGGGAGAGGCAGAAAAGGAGAGGGGGAATATGTGTGAGAATGAGAGTCTGGGACTGTGCATGGGAGGGTGAGGGGTGTGTGTAAGTAAAAAATAAAGCATGTTGATGGGATGAGTGTGTGTATGTGATTGGATGCGTGTCTCCAAGTGACATCAATAAGGGATCATAGCTTTCACCTAGATTCACCTGGTCAGTCTATGCCATGGAAAGAGCAGGTGTACTTAATGTTTTGTATACTCAGTGGGAGTGTGAGTGTGTAACACATCTGTGTGTAACATGTGTAACGCGTATGTGTGTGTGCTCTGCCTTCATCTGCAGGAGCTCTGTGCTGCTAGGGAGGGGAGGAAACAGCTACTTTGCATCATTAGGCTGCCAGTGCTTGCGACTCACCAGAGAGAGAAATCATACATGCAGCTCACACAACTCTGTGTGAGAGACGTTCCATGTTCTACACACCCCAGCCCCTTCCCCACCCATAACCTGTCACACCAGAGAAAGAGGGGGAGCAGGCGCATAATGGTCTGGAGAGAGAAAACGAGAGCAGTACATGAGGCAGAATCAGAACCCGAGAGAGAAGCATTTCATAGCATAGAACCACACTGAAAAGATCAGAACTGGCAGTCATCCTGATTGACATCCAGTGGGCAGTGCTACACTAGCTAGCTAGTACTCAGAGGCGTGTGAGGCAGTCTCAGCAGTAAACACGTACTTCTCTGAACCCGATCACAACTACCTGTCCCTTCTCTATGGCCCCTAGACTCCCCCCACCCCTAGATTCCACCCTCCTATGCAAGTACCCTAGCCAGGTAAAGCTTGAGTCAGTCTCACCTCAGTTAGTAGAAAAGGTCTGCGTCTCCAGCTAGTAAGATCCTGTACCATGGTAAACTACTTGAAGGACGTGGCATAGAAATATGGCAATAGAGGCACACAAATGATTAGGAATAAAAAAGGAGAGGGAAGAGGAGAGGAGTAAGAGAGAGAGAAATGGAGAGCTGTAGACAGAGAGTGAGCTCTGCAGTGTTGAAAGCAAGTGCCAGGTATTGGCGCACGCGCAGGAACACACACAAGGACAGACACACAGGAACAGGCAGGCGGGTGAACTCGCCCTCCCCCTCCTTCCCTCGCCCACTCGATAGCAGCAAGTTAGCTCGCTCTCCCTCTTCCCTCCCTCAGACACAGAAAACACTCGGAAGCTCTAAAAGGCAGACTGACTGCAATGTCCTTCTTGATCAACCACATAAACGCATCACGCTCAGCAAACCCAGAAATCCTAATAACTGTATAGACAATAGTACAGACACATACTTGATCCATGCATCCTTATGTAAGCCCACTCCGATACATAGATAGACCCCCCCCACACAGGCATAATCACGTAAACATGATTATTCACATAAACATGATTATTCACAAAACAACTCGTCACATCAAAGGGAACAGTGTTTGTGAACAGTGTTTGTGAACACAACCTTCAATCCAAGTGAGGGCACATTCTGAATAGCCGTGCATAGGAATATAGTTCCACTGAACTACAGAGTAGTAGGTTTAAAAAAACTATTTCCGGGTATCCAGAGGTGTTGCTATTTTAAAATGGGAAGCCTTTCCTTCCTCTCCAGGTCGCTCTTCCTCTGAACTAGAGAGGTTGTTTCTGTACAGGCACAATGGTGATGAACACACACACAGAGTATGTCTGCTGTGAACCTTATACATTGAATGTGAGTATAAATGACAGTTCCCTTGCTTACAAGGTTTGTGCATGTGTGCGTCTCTTTGATTATGTTTGTGTGTGTGTGTGTCTGTGCGAAAACATGTGTTTTAGCATGTGTACGTGCACAAAGTGAATATGGATTGCATACGTATCCATCTGTAAACTCCATGAATAGTTCCAGCCGATGATCTGAGGTGACACTTTCCCACGGGGCTGAATTCCAAAGAGGACAGGTTCACACACACAAGCTGATGGTGGAGCTTTATAGTGCTGTAAACAACCCTATAAACCTGTAATGCATCAACACCACACCAAGACGTTACTTGAGTCTGGCCATGCGTAACCTACTGAAAACTATAGGCATCCTACCAGACCACATGATTACAATGGTAGGTAGTCGGCATCAGAGTCGATAGTACAACAGCAAAGTAAACTGCCTAGCAAAAGGACTTAATCCTCCTAATCAGATCCTAGATCTGTGGTTAAGGGCAACTTCCACCTTTACCAATAGAGAAGGGGAATAACACTTTTACAACAGCAGCTTGTCTGGTCTCCACCTACTGAATCATCTACTATACAAGTTTGAATCACTTACACAAATCATGGAGACAGATCTGAATCATCTACTACACAAGTGTGAATCACCTCTATATGAATCATGGAGACAGATCTGAAACAAATCCACAGGGGTACCATTCGGTCAATTTTCACTAGGCTACTGGCTGGGTGTGACGAGGTTAGGGTTGATGACATTGATAAACCAGTGAGCTAAGCGAGACTGGGGCAGATCGTCTGCAGCCTCGGAGCCACGTGACACTGCGTAAAGCCTTGACTGGGGAAAGGAAGGAGAGATTAGGTCTTTAATGACTGTATCAGTCACTTGTAGGGTTGGGTGTAACATCAGTCACACACTGGGCCTCCTGGTGCAGAGTTCCATGCCAGAGTCTAGTGTCTGTTACTACTGAACTGAGTTTAGACTGGTTTAGAAGGGGATACTCCTGGTGCAAGATTGTACCAGGGTAGAGACTGCCCATAGAGGGTATTGTTAGCAGGGGAATAGGCTGTACTAAGTCCTCCCATTTTATGTAGCTGGCACTGACTTTCATGAAACTCATTCTTTTACAATATAGTTTATCTCTGTTGTAGACTGACTGCAGTGAGCAGTACACTCCTATGTCCTCTCCGGTAGCTTGTTCCTTTGGAGATTTGAGCGAGCTATGTGCTATGATGACCTGCCAAGTTACATAAGGTGATCCCTGTGTTGAAGCAACACCTGGTGTTTGAGAAGCATTCAGCTCCTATAATCCCCACACTCCTTTACGTTGTCACTCATCATTCCAAGGGATCTAAAGGTTCTACACACAAAGGTGGAAGGAAGGGTTCCCTAGAGAGAGACTGATGTGATGGATGGGAGAAGAGGAAGGGTAGTGAGGTTGTCTTACAGCTGAGCCCCTCAGTAGTGTTGCAGGCAGCGCCTGAGCCGCACAGTAGCCCCCATCTTCCTGGCCTCGCTCCAGGGATGCTTTCTTTCCACAGGCAGCAGGGACTCTGGGGGGAGGGGGGGGGGGGGGGTAGAGCTGGGGAGGTAGGGATAGAGGAATGTAGGTGGGGGCCAGCCGTTCCGCCAGATGAATGGATCCTGTCTGGATGGGCGTCCACCCAGGATCTGGGCAGTGGGCCAGAGCCTGTCAGCGGGCATGGGCAGTGAGACGGAGAGAGAGAACCATGGCGAGAAGCAGATCAGGGAAGTGGAGAGAGGGAGAAGGGGGGAAGGAGGAGTGTGGACTGATAAGAGTGAGGTAGATAAACGCATTAGCGCCAGAGATTTGATAGAGCAAATAAATAAAATGTGTCCGATAGTCTTACTACAGCCTCTGTTGGGCAAACAAGAGGACACTGAATTACAAAAATCAACTCCATTAGCACAATCATTTAGAGGAGGATACATCTTTGGAGAAAATATAATGCGTTTGATTCAGACAATGTTAACATGGTGCACCTCAGAACAGAAACCATTAGTAGAGCTGCATGTCTTGGTTGTAAATCATACCTGACAAGCTGCCGGCTTCAGCACCATCATTCCCACAAGTGCTATTTAAAGAGGTAAAGTAAATTCTGCGGAAAATAACCTCATCACCAAACAGGAAGTAATGAATGAACATGGTGGGGATGATGGGCGGGGACAGCCTGCCTAGTAACTAAGGTCCACAGCTGCTGTGAAAATCTCTAATTTGGTCGATGTGCACAGCTTCCTTACATAACGTGTGGCTCTGCGCCTGATTGGTCTCGGTTGCATGAGCCTCTAAATTTGATTGGATTTCATTGACACTGCTGACAAAAAAGCTTGCAATTAGCAGGCGGTGCTGGGACAGGCACAACGGCCTTGGCTGGCAATGACAGTCACCAGAGCCATTGAGCGGCGTTAGCCAGCAAAGATTGCTGCAGCTGACACACAGATCCCCTGGTCCCTTTCCATCATCCGCTTTCAAGGCTGCATCCATACAAGCTGCTTAGCCATAGCACACCGAGTGTCCCAGTGCTGTAGTCGTATGCTGCATTTTGGAGAGGAATTAGCATCCACCAGAATGTGTATATAGTGGTATAAAGTGGGTGACTGAACCCCTTCTAATGGGGTAGGTGAGGTGAGGCATTTACTCTTGGGGATAAAATTGTCTGACTTAACTTTAACACAGAGCTCTACAGCAGTGTAGAAATAACCATTGGATATAGAACTGCCTTGGCATGTTCCAGGAAACCACGCGGATCTGCCTTACAATCTACACGTGTTATGACATGTCCTAAATGTTTACCGCAGTCTGTGCAGGGTTGGGAGATTATGTTTCTTTCTCGCTCTGCACACGATATTGCACCATGTTGCAGTTGGCTGTCGCTAACGTCAGCTTTGATTCTTATCCAAGAGGTTAAGGAATCTGGAGGCTAGTAACCATCAATCCCAAGGTGACATGTGTTTTCCAGTGTGGTGAGATTGTTCATGTTTACTTGGCAAGTGCTGGTTGCTTGGATTTAATTTATGCCAAACATATGCTGAGGATATCGAAAGGTTGCTGGATCGAATCACCGAGCAGACAAGGTAAAAAATAAGAAATAAAAAACGGTCTTTCTGTCCCCCACTAGCGGAACCCCTCAACAACATTCCGCTGAAAGGGCAGCGGGCAAAATTCAAAAATATTCTTTTGAAATATGTAACTTTCATACATTCACAAGTGCAATACACCAAATGAAAGATTAACAAGAAGTTGATCTACCCATCGTGTCCGATTTCAAAAAGGCTTTACAGCAAAAGCACAACATATGATTATGTTAGGTCAGAGCCTAGTCACAAAAACACACAGCCATTTTCCAGCCAAAGAGAGGAGTCACAAAAAGCAGAAATAGAGATCAAATTAATCACTAACCTTTGATGATCTTCATCAGATGACACTCATTGGACTTCATGTTACACAATACATGTTTCGTTCGATAAAGTGCATATTTATATCCAAAAATCTCAGTTTACATTGGCGTGTTACGTTCAGTAATGTTTTGCTTCCAAAACATCCAGTTATTTTGCAGAGAGCCACATCAATTTACAGAAATAGTCATCATAAACTTTAATATAAGATACAAGTGTTATGCACAGAATTAGAGATCTACTTCTCCTTAATGCAACCGCTGTGTCAGATTTCAAAAAAACATTACGGAAAAAGCAAACCATGCAATAATCAGAGTACGGCGCTCAGACAATAAATCGAGCCATACAGATATCCGCCATGTTGGAGTCAACAGAAGTCAGAAATAGCATTATAAATATTCACTTACCTTTGATGATCTTCATCAGAATGCACTCCCAGGAATCCCAGTTCCACAATAAGTGTTTGATTTGTTAGATAACGTTCATAATTTGTCCAAATACCTCCTTTTTGTTCACGCGTTTAGCCCAGTAATCCAAATGCTCAATGCGCGATCGCTTAGTTCAGACGAAAAGTCAAAATAGTCATATTACAGTTCGTAGAAACATGATTCTATACTTCGTTTGACAATCTTTAGGATGTTTTTATCTTCAATAAATGTTCCAACCGGAGAATTCCTTTGTTTTCAGAAATGCAATGGAACTCAAGCTAACTCTCAAGTGAACACGCGTGGTCAGCTCATGCCTCTCTGGCAGACCTAACTCAATCCCCTCCTATTCCCTCCTCCTTTACAGTAGAAGCATCAAACAAGGTTCTAAAGACTGTTGACATCTAGTGGAAGCCTTAGGAAGTGCAATTTGACCCCATAGACACTGTATATTCGATAGGCAAATAGTTGAAAACTACAAACCTCAGAATTCCCACTTCCTGGTTGGATTTTTCTCAGGTTTTCGCCTGCCATGTGAGTTCTGTTATACTCACAGACATAATTCAAACCGTTTTAGAAACTTCAGAGTATTTTCTATCCAAATATACTAATAATATAATAATATCCAAACATGAAAATGCTGCCCCCTATCCCAAACAGGCTAACCCCACTGTTTCCCGGGCGCCGATGACGTGGATGTCGATTAAGGTAGCCCCCCGCACCTCTCTGATTCAGAGAGGTTGAATGCATTCAGTTGTACAACTGACTAGGTATCCCCCTTTCATTTGCGTACAGGTTGAGAGAGGCAGCATACAAACCCTATAATATGTCTTTGAAACTAAGAAAATAAAAAGAACATGGTAAGAGAGAATGCCAGTCATAAATTAATTGCCAGAACTAGTGGGAGGTCTTTCATCTAAATAAGAGAAAAAGCAGCAACTGCATCCCAAGGAAATTTGAAACAGACCATCCTTGGGAGAAAAAAGACTGCATTACCAAGACCAACAGTTGTGGTAGTTTGGTGTCACGTTAGATTCTGTGTCACATAACAATCTTGTATTCTAAATGCTCCTTGATGTTGGCAGCAGTACAGCATTATGGTCAACAGCTGGCTATGATTGAGCCCCTAACATCTCAAGAGTGAAAATTAGTAGACAGGAGTGCACCTCATCAACGCCAGGCTTGGTACAGAGCCCAAACACCTCTGCTCCGTGTCCCCCCCACCTCATCACCCCCTGCCAGCCCACGACAAAACCACATTGGCCTCTCCCACAGTGCATTACATTCTTCTGTTTGAATTGGAATCTGCGATCTCTCTCTATTTCAACAGTATCCAAAAATACTTTCTGCTTCAAGAGTATTTTTTTATTTTATTTTTTATTTATCTGTTATTTTACCAGGTAAGTTGACTGAGAACACATTCTCATTTGCAGCAACGACCTGGGGAATAGTTACAGGGGAGAGGAGGGGGATGAATGAGCCAATTGTAAACTGGGGATTATTAGGTGACCGTGATGGTTTGCTGGCCAGATTGGGAATTTAGCCAGGACACCGGGGTTAACACCCCTACTCTTACGACAAGTGCCATGGGATCTTTAATGACCACAGAGAGTCAGGTCACCCGTTTAACGTCCCATCCGAAAGACAGCACCCTACACAGGGCAGTGTCCCCAATCACTGCCCTGGGGCATTGGGATATTTTTTAGACCAGAGGAAAGAGTGCCTCCTACTGGCCCTCCAAGGCCAATGAGTTCATTTTCAGGCCCTTCAACATGAGATTTCTGTGGTACACAGGCATAGTATCTTGTGACCTCTAATGACCTTGTATTACCCTAATTAGCCATCTATGGCCTTTCATAACCATCTTTGGTCTGACAAGAAAAGTAACTGAGGAAATCCAAAATGGCTTTCCGGTAAAACAGATACCACAGGGTTTTACCATAACTACCCTTGATAAAAGGAGAGGTTATGAAACATGAAAATCATTGCTTCAGATTTAGAGCCTGGACAACACTTGCCGCTCTGAATGGACTAGCCCATTTGCCGAGTCACGTTTCTCATTCTGTTTGGCTGGAACTGAGGAGCTCTGAACACACTGGGGTGGCACTGTTCCGAGGGTAAACATAGTGTAGGGCCGGACACTTTCCTCTCAGCACTGGCTTTAGGAAGAAAAACATATACAACCGACAAGTAGTGGCCAAGATCTACCACACCTCCCCACTGAGGTGCAGAACACAGTCATGACTGAGGTTGAACGTTGCCACGAAGACAGCCTTTGCTATAAGCAACTTTAACAACATACAGCGACATGGAATTAAACGTAAGGTATAGAGGTCGACCGATTATGATTTTTCAACGCCGATACCGATACAGATTATTGGAGGACCAAAAAAATCCGATAGCGATTAATCGGCCGATTTCTTAAATTTATTTGTAATAATGACAATTACAACAATACTGAAAGAACACTTATTTTAACTTAATATAATACATCAATAAAATCAATTTAGCCTCAAATAATGAATCAAATCAAATCAAATTGTATTTGTCACATACACATGGTTAGCAGATGTTAATGCGAGTGTAGCGAAATGCTTGTGCTTCTAGTTCCGACAATGCAGTAATAACCAACAAGTAATCTAACTAACAATTCCAAAACTACGGTCTTATACACAATGTAAGGGGATAAAGAATATGTACATAAGGATATATGAATGAGTGATGGTACAGAGCAGCATAGGCAAGATACAGTAGATGGTATCGAGTACAGTATATACATATGAGATGAGTATGTAAACAAAGTGGTTTAAATAATGCAAAAACGAAGTGTTGGAGAAGAAAGTTAAAGTGCAATACAGTGGGGCAAAAAAGTATTTAGTCAGCCACCAATTGTACAAGTTCTCCCACTTAAAAAGATGAGAGAGGCCTGTAATTTTCATCATGGCTGACTAAATACTTTTTTGCCCCACTGTATATGCTATGTAAGAAAGCTAAGGTTTAAGTTCCTTGCTCAGAACATGAGAACATATGAAAGCTGGTGATTCCTTTTAACATGAGCCTTCAATATTCCCAGGTAAGAAGTTTTAGGTTGTAGTTATTATAGGAATTATAGGACTATTTCTCTCTATACCATTTGTATTTCATAAACCTTTGACAATTGGATGTTCTTATAGGCACTTTAGTATTGCCAGTGTAACAGTATCGCTTCCGTCCCTCTCCTCGCCCCTACCTGGGCTCAGACCAGGAACACATCGACAACAGCCACCCTCGAAGCATCGTTATCCATACAGAGCAAGGGGAATAACTACTCCAAGTCTAAGAGTGAGTGACGTTTGAAACGCTATTAGCGCGCACCCCGCTAACTAGCTAGCCATTTCACATCATTTACACCAGCCTAATCTCGGGAGTTGATAGGCTTGAAGTCATAAACAGCACAATGCTTCAAGCTGCTGGCAAAACGCACGAAAGTCCTGTTTGAATGAATGCTTACGAGCCTGCTGGTGCCTGCCATCGCTCAGTCAGACTGCTCTATCAAATCATACTTAATTATAACATAATAACACACAGAAATACATTAATATGGTTGAATCCGGAAACCATCATCTCGAAAACAAGACGTTTATTCTTTCAGTGAAATACGGAACCGTGCTTGCTAATTCGGCCTGCTAACTGCTAGCTTGTTTAGCCCCGGTCCGCTAACTGCTACCTTGTTTAGCCCCGGCCTACTAACTGTTAGCTTGTTAGCACAGGCCTGCTAACCGTCTGAATCGCCGCGTCCCAAACACTCACTGGACCCATATTTACTTTCTCTTTTCGATTTTTAATTTGTTTATACCTTCCGGTAACCTGCCTCACCCAATGTGATACGGAATCGCTATTATTTTTTATTTTTTAGAACACACTCAAGAACCTCCAGAAGCTAACCAGCTAACTAGCTACAAGCTATTTAGTCATTGTTAGTTTTTTTAACCTGGATAACACTCGCCAGTCCAGCTTCCCTGCCCCATCCACCGCTGCCCCCTGGACACTGATCACTTGGCTACATAGCTGATGCATGCTTGACTGTCCATTAATCACGGTACTCCATTCTGCTTGTTTATGTTTTATCTGTCGGCCCCAGCCGCACTCAGGCTCTGTGTGTAGTTAATCTGACCCTCCCTCTGCCTAGTCAACGCCATTTTACCTGCTGTTGTTGTGCTAGCTGATTAGCTGTTGTTGTCTCACCTACTGTTTTAGCTAGCTCTCCCAATTCAACACCTGTGATTACTGTATGCCTCGCTGTATGTCTCTCTCAAATGTCAATATGCCTTGTATACTGTTGTTCAGGTTAGTTATCATTGTTTTAGTTTACAATGGAGCCCCTAGTTCCACTCTTCATACCCCTGATACCTCCTTTGTTCCACCTCCCACACATGCAGTGACCTCACCCATTACAACCAGCATGTCCAGAGATACAACCTCTCTCATCATCACCCAGTGCCTGGGCTTACCTCCGCTGTACCCGCACCCCACCATACCCCTGTCTGCGCATTATGCCCTGAATATATTATACCATGCCCAGAAACCTGCTCCTCTTATTCTCTGTCCCCAATGCTCTAGGCGACCAGTTTTGATAGCCTTTAGCCGCACCCTCATACTACTCCTTCTTTGTTCCACGGGTGATGTGGAGGTAAACCCAGGCCCTGCATGTCCCCAGGCACCCTCATTTGTTGACTTCTGTGATCGAAAAAGCCTTGGTTTCATGCATGTCAACATCAGAAGCCTCCTCCCTAAGTTTGTTTTACTCACTGCTTTAGCACACTCTGCTAACCCTGATGTCCTTGCCGTGTCTGAATCCTGGCTCAGGAAGACCACCAAAAATTCGGAGATTTCCATACCAAACTATAACATCTTCCGTCAAGATAGAACTGCCAAAGGGGGAGGAGTTGCAGTCTACTGCAGAGATAGCCTGCAAAGTAATGTCATACTTTCCAGGTCCATACCCAAACAGCTCGAACTACTAATTTTGAAAATGACTCTCTCCAGAAATAAGTCTCTCACTGTTGCCGCCTGCTACCGACCCCCCTCAGCTCCCAGCTGTGCCCTGGACACCATTTGTGAATTGATCGCCCCCCATCTAGCTTCAGAGTTTGTTCTGTTAGGTGACCTAAACTGGGATATGCTTAACACCCCGGCAGTCCTACAATTTAAGCTAGATGCCCTCAATCTCACACAAATCATCAAGGAACCCACCAGGTACAACCCTAACTCTGTAAACAAGGGCACCCTCATAGACGTCATCCTGACCAACTGGCCCTCCAAATACCCCTCCGCTGTCTTCAACCAGGATCTCAGCGATCACTGCCTCATTGCCTGTATCCGCTACGGAGCCGCAGTCAAACGACCACCCCTCATCACTGTCAAACGCTCCCTAAAACACTTCTGTGAGCAGGCCTTTCTAATCGACCTGGCCCGGGTATCCTGGAAGGACATTGACCTCATCCCGTCAGTTGAGGATGCCTGGTCATTCTTTAAAAGTAACTTCCTCACCATTTTAGATAAGCATGCTCCGTTCAAAAAATGCAGAACTAAGAACAGATATAGCCCTTGGTTCACTCCAGACCTGACTGCCCTCGACCAGCACAAAAACATCCTGTGGCGGACTGCAATAGCATCAAATAGTCCCCGCGATATGCAACTGTTCAGGGAAGTCAGGAACCAATACATGCAGTCAGTCAGGAAAGCTAAGGCCAGCTTCTTCAGGCAGAAGTTTGCATCCTGTAGCTCCAACTCCAAAAAGTTCTGGGACACTGAAGTCCATGGAGAACAAGAGCACCTCCTCCCAGCTGCCCACTGCACTGAGGCTAGGTAACATGGTCACCACCGATAAATCCATGATTATCGAAAACTTCAACAAGCATTTCTCAACGGCTGGCCATGCCTTCCGCCTGGCTACTCCAACCTCGGGCAACAGCTCCTCCCCCCCCCCCGCAGCTACTCGCCCAAGCCCCTCCAGGTTCCCCTTTACCCAAATCCAGACAGTAGATGTTCTGAAAGAGCTGCAAAACCTGGACCCGTACAAATCAGCTGGGCTTGACAATCTGGACCCTCTATTTCTGAAACTATCCGCCGCCATTGTCACAACCCCTATTACCAGCCTGTTCAACCTCTTTCATATCGTCTGAGATCCCCAAGGATTGGAAAGCTGCCGCAGTCATCCCCCTCTTCAAAGGGGGAGACACCCTGGACCCAACCTGTTACAGACCTATATCTATCCTGCCCTGCCTATCTAAGGTCTTCGAAAGCCAAGTCAACAAACAGGTCATTGACCATCTCGAATCCCACCGTACCTTCTCCGCTGTGCAATCTGGTTTCCGAGCCGGTCACGGGTGCACCTCAGCCACGCATGCTTTTCAACCGTTCGCTGCCTGCACCCGCACGCCTGACCAGCGTCACCACCCTGGATGGTTCCGACCTTGAATATGTGGACATCTATAAGTACCTAGGTGTCTGGCTAGACTGTAAACTCTCCTTCCAGACTCATATCAAACATCTCCAATCGAAAATCAAATCAAGAGTCGGCTTTCTATTCCGCAACAAAGCTTCCTTCACTCACGCCGCCAAACTTACCCTAGTAAAACTGACTATCCTACCGATCCTCGACTTCGGCGATGTCATCTACAAAATTGCTTCCAACACTATACTCAGCAAACTGGATGCAGTTTATCACAGTGCCATCCGTTTTGTCACTAAAGCACCTTATACCACCCACCACTGCGACTTGTATGCTCTAGTCGGCTGGCCCTCGCTACATATTCGTCGCCAGACCCACTGGCTCCAGGTCATCTACAAGTCCATGCTAGGTAAAGCTCCGCCTTATCTCAGTTCACTGGTCACGATGGCAACACCCATCCGTAGCACGCGCTCCAGCAGGTGTATCTCACTGATCATCCCTAAAGCCAACACCTCATTTGGCCGCCTTTCGTTCCAGTTCTCTGCTGCCTGTGACTGGAACAAATTGCAAAAGAGACTTATCTCCCTCACCAACTTCAAACATCTGCTATCTGAGCAGCTAACCGATCGCTGCAGCTGTACATAGTCTATTGGTAAATAGCCCACCCATTTTCACCTACCTCATCCCCATACTGTTTTTATTTATTTACTTTTCTGCTCTTTTGCACACCAATATCTCTACCTGTACATGACCATCTGATCATTTATCACTCCAGTGTTAATCTGCAAAATTGTAATTATTCGCCTACCTCATGCCTTTTGCACACAATGTATATAGACTCCCCTTTTTTTCTACTGTGTTATTGACTTGTTAATTGTTTACTCCATGTGTAACTCTGTGTTGTCTGTTCACACTGCTATGCTTTATCTTGGCCAGGTCGCAGTTGCAAATGAGAACTTGTTCTCAACTAGCCTACCTGGTTAAATAAAGGTGAAATTTAAAAAATTAAAAATAAAAATCTACGGGTGGTATCCCTAAGTCTAAATATTCCTCTTACATTGCACAACCTTCAATGTTATGTCATAATTACGTAAAATTCTGGCAAATTAGGCGGCCCAAACTGTTAGGCAAATTAGGCGGCCCAATACCCTGACTCTGCGTGCAATGAACGCAAGAGAAATGACACAATTTCACCTGGTTAATATTGCCTGCTAACCTGGATTTCTTTTAGCTAAATATGCAGGTTTAGAAATATATACTGTATATTGATTTTAAGAAAGGCATTGATGTTTATGGTTAGGTACACATTGGAACAAGGACAGTCCTTTTTCGCGAATGCGCACCGCATCGATTATATGCAACGCAGGACACGCTAGATAAACTAGTAATATCATCAACCATATGTAGTTAACTAGTGATGATTGATAGATTGTTTTTTTAAGATAAGTTTAATGCTAGCAAGCAAATTACCTTGGCTTACTGCATTTGCGTAACAGGCAGGCTCCTCGTGGAGTGCAATGAGAGTCAGGTGGTTAGAGCGTTGGACTAGTTAACTATAAGGTTGCAAGATTGAATCCCTGAGCTGACAAGGTAAAAATCTGTCATTCTACCCCTAAACAAGGCAGTTAACCCACCATTCCTAGGTCGTCATTGAAAATAGGAATGTGTTCTTAACTGACTTGCCTAGTTAAATAAAGGATAAATAAAGGCATTAAAAAATATATTTTAAAAAATGTAAAAATAGGCCAAATCCGATTTCCTGAACGTTATGAAAACTTGAAATCGGCCCTAATTAATCGGCCATTCCGATTAATCGGTCGACCTCTAGTAAGGCTGGACCCCAGCCTTGAAAACTTTTCTGGCCCTTTAAATGGTGGCTATTAGCGACCTTTCAGCTTAATTGAAATGACAACGTGTCAAGAGTGGACACAGTGTGGGCTTGTGTGGAGCAGAGGGTCTCTTGACACTGTGGCATGGTTTAAAACACTTTGTTACGCTGTAGTTGGTTCGCTGAGGTTCTCTTAGGTCAGTTTATGAGCCTAAAGAACCTACTGCTACACTGTAGCAGATATGTACACCAGTGAATCTCGAGTCCTGAGGAAAAGCAACTCGGTTGATGATAAGAGTCTAATGGTGGTACTTTACTTCCTCAAGCCATTGACAGTACTGACCAACCTAGAGCACAATGTAACACATTTTAAGTGATGCCTTTTCAGCATTCTAGTACAGTTAAATATTTTGCACACATAGCGGTGGAAGGCACTGCATCTCAGTGCAAGAGGCGTCACTACAGTCCCTGGTTCGAAGCCAGACTGTATCACATCCGGAAGTGATTGGGAGTCCCATAGTGCGGAGCACAATTGGCCCAGCGTCGTCCGGGGTTGGCCGTCATTGTAAATAAGAATTTGTTCTTAACGGACTTGCCTCGTTAAATAAAAGGTTACACACACACACTCCCACCAAAAAGTTACACTGCTCAAAAAAATAAAGGGAGCACTTAAACAACACAATGTAACTCCAAGTCAATCACACTTCTGTGAAAACAAACTGTCCACTTAGGAAGCAACACTGATTGACAAATTTCACATGCTGTTGTGCAAATGGAATAGACAACAGGTGGAAATTATAGGCAATTAGCAAGACACCCCCAATAAAGGAGTGGTTCTGCAGGTGGGGACCAAAGACCACTTCTCAGTTCCTATGCTTCCTGGCTGATGTTTTGGTCACTTTTGAATGCTGGCGGTGCTTTCACTCTAGTGGTAGCATGAGACGGAGTCTACAACCCACACAAGTGGCTCAGGTAGTGCAGCTCATCCAGGATGGCACATCAATGCGAGCTGTGGCAAGAAGGTTTGCTGTGTCTGTCAGCGTAGTGTCCAGAGCATGGAAGCGCTACCAGGAGACAGGCCAGTACATCAGGAGACGTGGAGGAGGCCGTAGGAGGGCAACAATCCAGCAGCAGGACCGCTACCTCCGCCTTTGTGCAAGGAGGAGCAGGAGGAGCACTGCCAGAGCCCTGCAAAATGACCTCCAGCAGGCCACAAATGTGCATGTGTCTGCTCAAACGGTCAGAAACAGACTCCATGAGGGTGGTATGAGGGCCCGACATCCACAGGTGGGGGTTGTGCTTACAGCCCAACACCGTGCAGGACGTTTGGCATTTGCCAGAGAACACCAAGATTGGCAAATTCGCCACTGGCGCCCTGTGCTCTTCACAGATGAAAGCAGGTTCACACTGAGCACATGTGACAGACGTGACAGAGTCTGGAGACGCTGTGGAGAACATTCTGCTGCCTGCAACATCCTCCAGCATCCTCCGCCAGTTTGGCGGTGGGTCAGTCATGGTGTGGGGCGGCATTTCTTTGGGGGGCCGCACAGCCCTCCATGTGCTCTCCAGAGGTAGCCTGACTGCCATTAGGTACCGAGATGAGATCCTCAGACTCCTTGTGAGACCATATGCTGGTGCGGTTGGCCCTGGGTTCCTCCTAATGCAAGACAATGCTAGACCTCATGTGGCTGGAGTGTGTCAGCAGTTCCTGCAAGAGGAAGGCATTGATGCTATGGACTGGCCCGCCCGTTCCCCAGATTGAGCACATCTGGGACATCATGTCTCGCTCCATCCACCACAGATTGTCCAGGAGTTGGCGGATGCTTTAGTCCAGGTCTGGGAGGAGATCCCTCAGGAGACCATCCGCCACCTCATCAGGAGCATGCCCAGGCATTGTAGGGAGGTCATACAGGCACGTGGAGGCCACACACACTACTGAGCCTCATTTTGACTTGTCTCAGCCTCCAGTATTTATGCTGCAGTAGTTTGTGTCGGGGGGCTAGGGTCAGTTTGTTACATCTAGAGTACTTCTCCTGTCCTATTCGGTGTCCTGTGTGAATCTAAGTGTGCGTTCTCTAATTCTCTCCTTCTCTTTCTTTCTCTCTCTCGGAGGACCTGAGCCCTAGGACCATGGCCCAGGACTACCTGACATGATGACTCCTTGCTGTCCCTAGTCCACCTGGCCGTGCTGCTGCTTCAGTTTCAACTGTTCTGCCTTATTATTATTCGACCATGCTGGTCATTTATGAACATTTGAACATCTTGGCCATGTTCTGTTATAATCTCCACCTGGCACAGCCAGAAGAGGACTGGCCATCCCACATAGCCTGGTTCCCGTCTAGGTTTCTTCCTAGGTTTTGGCCTTTCTAGGGAGTTTTTCCTAGCCACCGTGCTTCTACACCTGCATTGCTTGCTGTTTGGGGTTTTAGGCTGGGTTTCTGTACAGCACTTTGAGATATCAGCTGATGTACGAAGGGCTATATAAATAAATTTGATTTGATTTTAAGGACATTACATCAAAGTTGGATCAGCCTGTAGTGTGGTTTTCCACTTTAATTTTGAGTGTGACTCCAAATCCAGACCTTCATGGGTTGATACATTTGATTTCCATTGATAATTGTTGTGTGATTTTGTTGTCAGCACATTCAACTATGTAAAGAAAAAAGTATTTAATAAGAATATTTCATTCATTCAGATCTAGGATGTGTTGTTTTAGTGTTCCCTTTATTTTTTTTGAGCAGTGTATTTTGTTGGCATTTACGCATGTCTCCATTATCAGTAAAACAACCAAAACCTACTTATTTCACTTACTTGCTGTGCTGTTTCGTTAATTTGTTCAGTTTCATTCTCAACCAGGATTTCATCATACATGTCCAGCAGTGAAGTTTCACCTGTGTCTGTCCGTGGCCTCTCTTCCTCGGTGGCACTGTCACTGTGTCCGTTACCATCTTGTCCAGCTGTGTTTGTAACATTTCACGTTTCTTGTCTGCATCGAAGTAGTGGTCCTTGTACATGGCATCGAGCATGGTGGCGACACAGTAAAGAGAGAATGCCACTAAATCGCTGGTTCACAGCCTGTGTCGGCAGTTTTGTTGAGCAGGCGTTTCAATGCCATGACAGAGGGTATCACATCTGCTGCAGGCGCAGTTTATGATCTTATTTCTCGAGTCAGTTGTTCGAATGGAGCTAGGAGTGTGTTCATGTTTCCAAGTTTCAAACATTTTCTCAAATGCCATGGAAATGGCAGGAGCGGTATGACAAACAGCACAATCATGAGCAGGAAATATGACTTTCCTCAGTACGAAATCCTTGACGACCCACTGTGCTGTCAGACTCATAATGCTCATGGGGCTGATATCGCTGGTCCAAATGTCAGTAGTGAAGCTAATAGCAGTGATGCTATTACGGTGTAACTCCGGTAGGGCAACATCTGAAAAATTGCACACTTGGTAGTGTGTACCGGTGCTTGACCAGTCGGCGAAAGCCAACATCACCCACGACAGAGAACGATTGATTGTCAAGGGCAAGGAATTCCATTATCTTGGCGTTAATGGATTTCGCCTTTGAGTTGTCTCTCTGAAATGTTCTTACTCTTTCAAATGATGCTCGACTTCTTGACTGCTCAATCCACACAGCAGACATTGTGGACTAGGTTAGGAATGCTGTGTTGCACAAAATTTTACTTGGCATCATTACGTCGTGTACCTACGTTATATAGGTATGCACGTCAGCTTTGACATTGATTTTGCACAGACGTTAAACTAGACATCGGGCAGATAGTCGTTGGCATCTTTAGCTAATATCGTCCGATTCCGATATGTTCACCGATATATCGTGCATCCCTAATTTTTATGTTGATAACATTTCGAGCCTGTAGGAACTACTGTAATGAAACTGCAAAATTAAATTCACCATGCTGCAAAACATGTCCTTGGTCAGACAAAGGCAGTAACAGAATTGTGTAACTTACATTCATATAAAGTTTCTTCAAGTTAAAAGTAGCTAATGATGGGAAACAGTTTCATGGGGACTGAAACCCTTTGTGAATGACCTCAAACCTCCGTTTCCGGGAGATAAGTAACTTGAGTAAGAGAAGAGAGTGTTTGGTGTGAACTGTATAGCTGACTCTGCACCGATTTTTAGAGAACATAACCAGCTGCATCCCAAAGACGTACTTTACCAAGCTTCACACATCTCTACTGATCATGTGGCACGCTCCACTCCTAGTCTTTGGAGAGGGTGCCAAAGCTGTGTAGTCACAGGTATCTCGTTCAGCAGCAGTGCAACGCCTCCTGTACCGCGAGTCACGTTTTATCCCCCTAAAAAAAGCTAGGCAGACGCCAACTTGTGAAAGGAGGCAAGTGCTTAGGTTAATGACTTGGTTCCTCGCGGCAAAGAGAGACATCACTGGTAGATATGTGACTTCAATAGCAGGCAATAACCACAGTTAGTAAGTCATATGTTGTATTATTGAAGCACATAGTTAAACTGTGAGTGGCAAGCTTTACACACATACAGACAGACACACCACATACACAACACTGGTCAGACTGACTTACCACTGTTGCGATTTTTGCGGTTGGACTTGCCGCCAAGCAGCATCTTCAAGCTGTTCCTGAACATGACAGCACCGGTCTGCAGCAGCTATAGAGAAATCTGAAAAAGAAAAGGGGAATGTTTTTAATGTAATGTAGGCTATATTTACTGATGCTGGTTATTATTTGTTGTCAGCAGTATTGACTTGGCATCTAAAGCTGGGACCGAGAGACTGAAAAATAGCTTCCATCTCAAGGCCATCAGACTGTTAAACAGCCACCACTAACACAGTGAGGCTGCTGCCTACATACAGACTTGAAATCATTGGCCACTTTAATAAATGGATCACTATTCACTTTAATAATGTTTACATATCTTGCATTACTCATCTCATATGTATACACTGTATTTTATACCATCTATTGAATCTTGCCTATGCCGCTCAGTCATTGCTCATCCATATATTTCTATGTATATACAGTGGGGCAAAAAAGTATTTAGTCTGCCACCAATTGTGCAAGTTCTCCCACTTAAAAGATGAGGCCTGTAATTTTCATCATAGGTACACTTCAACTATGACAGACAAAATGAGAAAACAAATCCAGAAAATCACATTGTAGGATTTTTAATTAATTTATTTGCAAATGATGGTGGAAAATAAGTATTTGGTCACCTACAAACAAGCAAGGCTCCTCTGTCCTCCACTCGTTACCTGTATTAATGGCACCTGTTTGAACTTACCAGTATAAATACACCTGTCCACAACCTCAAACAGTCACACTCCAAACTCCACTATGGCCAACACCAAAGAGCTGTCAAAGGACACCAGAAACAAAATTGTAGACCTGCACCAGGCTGGGAAGACTGAATCTGCAATAGGTAAGCAGCTTGGTTTGAAGAAATCAACTGTGGGAGCAATTATTAGGAAATGGAAGACATACAAGACCACTGATAATCTCCCTCGATCTGGGGCTCCACGCAAGATCTCACCCCGTGGGGTCAAAATGATCACAAGAACGGTGAGCAAAAATCCCAGAACCACACGGGGGGACCTAGTGAATGACCTGCAGAGAGCTGGGACCAAAGTAACAAAGCCTACCATCAGTAACACACTACGCTGCCAGGGACTCAAATCCTGCAGTGCCAGACATGTCCCCCTGCTTAAGCCAGTACATGTCCAGGCCCGTCTGAAGTTTGCTAGAGAGCATTTGGATGATCCAAAAGAAGATTGGGAGAATGTCATATGGTCAGATGAAACCAAAATATAACTGTTTGGTAAAAACTCAACTCGTTGTGTTTGGAGGACAAAGAATGCTGAGTTGCATCCAAAGAACACCATACCTACTGTGAAGCATGGGGGTGGAAACATGCTTTGGGGCTGTTTTTCTGCAAAGGGACCAGGATGACTGATCCGTGTAAAGGAAAGAATGAATGGGGCCATGTATCGTGAGATTTTGAGTGAAAACCTCCTTCCATTTACATTACATTACATTTAAGTCATTTAGCAGACGCTCTTATCCAGAGCGACTTACAAATTGGTGCATTCACCTTAAGACATCCAGTGGAACAGCCACTTTACAATAGTGCATCTAAATCTTTTAGGGGGGGGAGGGTGAGAAGGATTACTTTATCCTATCCTAGGTATTCCTGAAAGGTGGGGTTTCAGGTGTCTCCGGAAGGTGGTGATTGACTCCGCTGTCTGGCGTCGTGAGGGAGTTTGTTCCACCATTGGGGGCCAGAGCAGCCAACAGTTTTGAGGAACTGTACTTCCTCAGTGGTAGGGAGGTGAGCAGGCCAGAGGTGGATGAACGCAGTGCCCTTGTTTGGGTGTAGGGCCTGATCAGAGCCTGGAGGTACTGAGGTGCCGTTCCCTCACATCCGTAGGCAAGCACCATGGTCTTGTAGCGGATGCGAGCTTCAACTGGAAGCCAGTGGAGAGAGCGGAGGAGCGGGAGTGACGTGAGAGAACTTGGGAAGGTTGAACACCAGACGGGCTGGCGTTCTGGATGAGTTCCATGGCACAGGCAGGGAGCCCAGCAAGGGCATTGAAGATGAAACGTGGCTGGGTCTTTCAGCATGACAATGATCCCAAACACACTGCCCGGGCAACGAAGGAGTGGCTTCGTAAGAAGCATTTCAAGGTCCTGGAGTGGCCTAGCCAGTCTCCAGATCTCAACCCCATAGAAAATCTTTGGAGGGAGTTGAAAGTCCGTGTTGCCCAGCAACAGCCCCAAAACATCACTGCTCTAGAGGAGATCTGCATGGAGGAATGGGACAAAATACCAGCAACAGTGTGTGAAAACCTTGTGAAGTCTTACAGAAAACGTTTGACCTCTGTCAGTGCCAACAAAGGGTATATAACAAAGTATTGAGATAAACTTTTGTTATTGACCAAATACTTATTTTCCACCATAATTTGCAAATAAATTCATTAAAAATCCTACAATGTGATTTTCTGGATTTGTGTACCTATGATGAAAATTACAGGCCTCTCATCTTTTTAAGTGGGAGAACTTGCACAATTGGTGGCTGACTAAATACTTTTTTGCCCCACTGTATTCTTATTCCATTCCTAATTCCTAAACTTAGATTTGTGTGTATTAGGTAGTTCTTGTGGATTTGTTCGATTACTTGTTAGATAATGCTGCTCTCTCGGAACTAGAAACACAAGCATCTCGCTACACTCGCAATAACATCTGCTAACCATGTGTATGTGACCAATAACATTTGATTTGATTTAAATTGCAAGTGGTGGGATAGTGCAAGGGGCAGATGAGGTAAAGATATTGCAAATTCCAGAAAGATCACCACAACGGTACAGAAGGTAAATTGTACTATTCTGTCACCTAGTAAATGGTTTTACAGAATTCAGGTACTTAAGAACAGCAATTTCTCACAGATAAATGATTAATCCTCTTATACATACTGACATATTCGTAGTCTCTATGAGGAAGAGGTGAATATAACATTAGCAGCCTGGTGGGAGGGGGGGGATTTTGTTCCTTCCTGTGTGTTATAATAACTCTTCATTCATGAGATTTGTCATGCTTCACTGAATTACTGAAGGAATATTTTAGTACCTACGTCAAACAACGTTCACACCCATACGACTGATAATTACTGGTGTGTGTGAACGTATAGGTGTAGCTTTGTTCAACAGGCTTTGAAATCATGTTCATTTGTAACGTGCAACGTAGTATCAGTGCATATGTATGTTTCTGAGCTTCTTTTTTAGCTTGCATCCGGGTGCTTTGTGTAAGTATATGAGAGAAAGACCAAGAGCGATAAAAGGAGAAGGAGAAAAAGATTGTGTCTGCCTGCCTATCCTTTCTCTTGCTGCCACGCTGCATGATAATTAAGCAGGAGAAAGAGACAGTTGTGGAATGAGTGGAAACATTGGCTCTCCTCAACGCAAATAAAGGAGGCCTAAAATGCTGCCTGAGCTTCGAACAGCAATCTCTTTAATAAGTATCGAGTAGACCCATGCGTTTAGTGTCTTGGGAATCTTTGGTACCACGCTGTTAAAATCCTCCTCTACTTTCTTTGGTCACATTACAGCTTTTAGAAAGAGCCGACTGTGGTTCCCTCTCATACTTATCCTCTTCAACTTCATCTTTAGAAAGTTTGGATTAGCCATTTTGGCTTTTCATGTATTCTCTCGTGTTTGACTAATGTCGTACATTTTTCACACAAGGTGTCAAACATGGAGAACTACGACCACGCCTACTCCAGGTCGAGGCAGAAGACAAGGAGCTTTTTGAGCCGACACTAGGCTTGGGCGGTATCCAAATTGTCATACCTTCATACTGACTTTGCGCAATACCAGGACATTCAGTAATACCAGCACTGAACAAGGGGCGCTGTTTTCAAACCCCACTGAGACTCTGTACTCCAAAAGGTTAGCAATGCTAACAAAAATACATGTAACATCCCATAAAGAATTTCATACAGTTTCTTGACCTAAACTATATAAGTAACTCAGTTTGCTGCACGTACAAAACAAACTGATCCAGGAGGGGATTCTCTGCTGTTACCAAGCAAAGCTAGATTTTGGAAGAAGCTAACCACTAGATACTGTAGCTAACTAGCTATTAAATTAGCAAACCAAATGCACAACTGCAGAGCATTCAGCAAATTCTAGACAGTTAACTTAATAGTTATAAGATATCTAGCTGGCAAACATTTAGTTATGAATTCCATATTGTAACTAGATCACCTGGCGCAAATGCTGTACAACAGTGAGTGACTCACAAGGCTCCGGTCTCTCATCTTTGTGTGCTTGTAAACAAACACCATGTGACTGGGGACAACCGGTAAGCTTCCTTATGAAAAATTATGTAACAGGTGAAATGAAGAAGGCAATCTTCTTTATTTCCTAAAGTACTGCACACATTAACTGCAGCTATTTCCTTAAAAGGTAGCAACAAATATTGAAATGTATATATTTTTTTTAAGAAATAGTTAACGGTATTGAAAAATACCCCGGTATATGATGTATCGACTAAGCCTACCCGACACACAACCAGTTCTGAGCTGAGCGCACACCAAATAGAGGCAATTAGCAGCAGGAGTGTTCCTGATATTTGAGGAAAACCAGAGACCTTTAAAAACTCTTTCAACTGGTGTCAGCCAGTCAGTGCCACAGAGTCAAAGGAAGAGGACTCTATTCCAGGGAGACTGTAGTTTCAGTTTGGCTTGGTGCTTTTGTGTTGTACGCTGGGGGGGGTAACTGTACAGTAACAGATGTTCCATGTTAAAGCCGGGGAATGACTCAGCGAGACACTGGGCCCTGTGGCTTCTTCTGGCAGCCCACGATGCCAAACAACATCAACAAAGACAAGCCAGCGTGAAGCTCCCCGGACCTAGTCTCTCCTACCCTATCCTGTTCCTTTCTCCCTCCACCCCCACACCTGTAGCCTCTCTTTTCCAATGTTTTCATCAAATCCTCATTTCCCCCCTGTTTCTCACTCCAGTCAATCCTCTTTTCAATCTCTAGTGTCTAGTTTTTTCTAGACACGCTTTCTCAATTTTTGCTAACAGTACATGTTCCCTCCATATGTCTGTGTATTTCAACTAACTCAGACCCCCCTCCCTTTGTCTCTCTCTCCCCCACAGGGGGTCTGTGGCCGTGGTCTGACCACAGTCGGCTGTCCCTGGTGCCATTTCCTGGAAGCCTCTGCTTCGCCCGTCTACTTTACCACCACCCCCATGACTGTAGCAGCGTGACGTGGCAGAAGAAATAAAAACCAACAGCTTCCTTCACTTTGACTCCTTTAATCGGTTCGATACAATCCAGAGCTCCTCTGGTTCACCCTCTCTCAATGTCTAAAGAAACCCACACAGCGAGCCAGATCGGACTTAAAGCACAGCGAGGGTGGCTGGCTTAAAAAAAGGCAGCCATTCTGAGCCGAACTGACTTCCTTTAACGTTTTTATCTCGACGGGCAAAGCTACATCTTCTTCATTACCCGCCGGGAAGTGTCTGTTCTAGCAGGTGCCAGGTATAGGAGAGAACTCACAATGAGCAAACATTTTTTTTCTACACATGTTCAATTAAACGAGCAAAGCTAATAGGAAGTTGATAGTAGTACATACAGTAGTATATATATATATATATGTGATTTCATTACTTTAAATGTCATTTGCATTGTGCATTTACTGAGTTATTTGTCAGTCTACTAAACCGTAGGCCCATGTCTGAACCCCTGTATATTACGTACATTACAATAGCCTAGTGACTTTAGCGGCATGCTGGTCAAGGTATTAGTCAGGCCTGATTATGGCAGAAGCCCAGCAAATGCAACACACATGGGTTGGTGGGTGGTAGGTGGAGAGAAGGAATAGACACATTTTTTAGTAAATCAAACCATTTTTCTCATACAACAACCCAATGACCCAGCCCTCCTTCCCTATCTCACAGGGGAAGAGTGGGGAGAAAGCAGGGAAATTACTTGGCAACCTCCAAAAGAAGCACACTGCTTGAAGTCATTCAGAAGCACTTCACACAATCCTCCCGTTACAAGAACACTACCTGGTGCCCCACAGGACAAGCACACCTCGACACCTCCAAGCACCTTCTAGGCTTTAAGTCAACTGCCATGTGATGTCTATGCCGTATGTGTTGCCTTTTCTCTTCTCTTGCTGTTGTGCTCTTCATGTGGGGAAGGAAAAGGGTGCCCGGGTGCCCACTGGAGCGTGGTACTGTGTAATTAATGAGCCGCAACGTGGCGGCGCAGCCCTCCACCATGACCTTACACAGCAGCTTCGTGGCTTACGCTAACAGCGTCAGCAGAAAAACAGGCCCGGCATCAGGGCCTGTCAGAGACGGGCATCTGTCGTCGACAAGGCTACAGTGACAAGAAATGAGAGCCGACGCTGAATCCAGATTAGGACGCGATGTGACCTTATCCAAATGGCATAGCATCCGAGAAGAGAAGGGGCTAGTTTGACAATCTGTCCCAACAAGTGAAAAGTTAACAGCTGTATATTTGGGCAAGTGAAAATGAGTGGCTGGTAATTGACATGCAAGGAGAGTAGTAATCTAAGACCATAACCAGTCTGCTTGTTTGTTTGGTAGCTTGAACACAGAGGTGTGTTTATGTGTCTGTTTGCAGTACAGAAGGAAGCATCTTCCCTGAAAGCTCAGCAATATGCTATCAGCAGCCCCTCCTTCCCTCCCCTTGGAGGCCTGATCACAGATGCAAGGCATATGTTCTAGAAAATGGCGATTGGAGGCTGAACCTTCAACGCTATTGTGTGTTCACTCAGACAACAACCGATCCTGAGGGGCACAGAGCATCCTTGGAGCTGAAAGAATTGTCTAAGACTGCCCTAGAACTGGGCAGGGCTTATCTTCCCAGTGCTGCATGGCCTGGCCTGCTCAGAGGCTTACTCGCGTGCCGCAGTAGCACCAACGGCATTAGACCGGGCTGACTGTGTTTTCACCGCTGCGCTATAGTGCAATCGCTACTGTTATTCTTTAGGATTTGCTGCTGCCACAAAACAGGGCTGAAATGGGTGTGAAAAGTGAAGGGAGGTGTACAGTACTACCACGTTGGTTGAAAGGGTACACATTTTAACAGGCCTCTGTCGAAAACTAGGGGGGGAGGTTTTAGAAGTGGTCATAATTATCCCTGTTATCCTAACAAATACACACTACAACATCAACATCCACTAATCACGCTCAGAGGCCCATCGGAGCCGTCGGTTTAGGCAGTCATTAACGTTAGTCATTGTCGGTTTTTCAACATATCTGCTCCTTTACGACATCACGAAGGCCACGGAAAAACCATCAGATAACCTGTATGATTGAAGATAATACCCTACAATTATGTGCCCACCTGCAACCATTTTCGAATGATAATCAAGGGACACTGTTAGCATGTTTACCTAAAAGATACCTAAAAGATATTTGAAAGAGAGTTTCAGCAGCAAAATCACCCCTCGTTCCAGACTAGGCCCCCACAAAATAAAAGAAACAAAAACAACCCATCCAACTCCATGGTAAAATCCCCCACTTTAACGGACAAGCAGGAGGGTGGCAGGAGGGATGGGGGCTAAACCTACATAGGGTCCGTCCCTAAGCTGCCACACACACTGGAAACCGCTCAGATGTCCATTTCAGTCACACCACTGCACCTCTTTAGCAGTCTGGAGACACTGCCCAGAGTGACTGCTTTTCGGAGGGGGGCGATAGATTTTCCCCTCACAAGGCCTTTCAGATTAGGCTCAACTCACATCACATCTTTCCCACTCTACACCAGATTCTGGAATTCTCTGTTCCTCTCACACTAATAGGAAAGCGCTTTAGAAGAGGCTAGCTGAAGGCCAGACAATGCTTCGCCTGACACCACCTCTCTCTCCCCCCCATGGAGAGCTAGCGGTCGATACCACTGCCTGGTTTGAACAGTTGGCTTATTGGCTCACCGATCATTACCTGCCTTCCAGTCAAGCATAGCAAGCTCTACTGCACTCGAAAGGTGAGGGAAGAGAAAACAAGCTTTAAACTTGACCGAGTGAGGGCAGGGACTCCTGCAGAACCGCAGGGACTTTGAAGTAAACTAAAGTAATGGAATGGATGGTATTGCACAATGAGTGCATGAGACTCACTATAGTACGTTTTTCAGTAAGGCTTTGGTTTTGGAGAATAGCAATAATTTTTGAACAGGGTATAAAAAATGTGATACATAGAGAAGGTTTACAACCCAGAGACAGGATCCCCCATCTCTCCCTTTAAAAAGTTGCAGTCCTGCCCTGTTTTCTTTGAATACACTGGATGACTTGATGCTGAACTCTCAGAATGTCCTAAAAATATGATTCTTTCCAGTTTGAGGTGACTAGTATATCCAAAAACTAATAAGAATAAGAAGCACAGGGAGTCTGCACAAAAGCCAGTGTGCTGTGAAGTGCACACACATTTGCTTCCTCCCATCAGAGTAGGGTACATCTCCGATAACACCACATTTATACAGGGCGCATTAGTGGTGACTAACAATCACCTCTAAATCGATGGGATGAAAGCTTTTGGTTTCAATGCTGCAATTGCTCAAGAGAGAAAATTAGTTTCAGCTCAAGGATTCCATTTTCCGAAACTCTATATAGCTCTTATCTCAGAGTTGGGAGGCACTGAATAAGACCTTTATACTCCAGACTCAAATCTGACTTCTATAACAGACTGTGGAGCATTGTTGTGTTTATTGGTCTACAAGAGCTGAGAAGCATTTATGATAATCCGCTATCATGGATCAGGGGCTAATGTGGCTAATATATATGATATTATCAAAATGAATGGGTCCTCCCTGGTTGAAGAGGAAGTTTTAAGCCATGTGATTGTCCTCGTGGAGATGAGCTCTGTAAGCCTATTTTTGTGGTTGAGTGCTACATACTGTTGTCTCAGTTAAACATATAGGCTAATTTAGCTTCGTTTGTAACTAGCTGGATCCCAGGGACTCTGAAAATAAAACAAGTCATGATCTTGCCAGTATGCTGCCTGCATCACAACCTTGCATATTGCTTTGACCATCTATGCTCTTGTAGTGCTCAGTGCAGTACTCCCTTTTAGATCACATTTCCTAAACAGATTAATTTGCATTTTATTGCAACTATATAGCCTAACTAGCTAGCTTACCTGTCCTAAAACTGTGTACCACACAAGCATAGCCAAGTGATTCAGAGAGACTGTGACAGCAGTGGGAGAGAGAGAGTCGGTGTGTGTTGTAGTACCCAGCTGCTACCTCAGCATGACCATTTCACACTGCCTAACCACTTCCCACGGCAGAACATAGGGAGTACAACAGGAGTGTTACAGCAATCTCAAGTTGTTTGTTGTCAACAGACCGGGAGAGAAGCACCGACTCATAACATTAAAGAGGTGGAGGAGGTAGTGCAGCAAGAGTATGAAGCTTTACAGGAGGCTTGGTAGAAAGCCAAGAAAGAGAACCAGCATTAAAATAAACTTAATACACTTACTCTCCTCGTCCCTCCTCTCATTCCTCTATATGAATATGTTCATTACAAATACAAGTTATGAAAATAAATTACCGCCACCATTTTGATGGTGTTAAATTAGTTCATTGTGAAGGAAATCCAAACAGTAAATGGTTTAGTGTTACAACAGAGAGGACTAGTTCAGGATAAAGGAAGTAACAAAGGACAGCCTCCACAGCGTGCTGTAAGTAGAGGGAGAGCGGGTCAAGGCCGTGTGTCAGGTTGTGATATAAGAGATCCCCATGACAACAGCCTGGCACTGACACCATTCAGTTCTCTCTCTAGGGGGGGGCCTTTTGTCACTGTTGACCTCTCGCCCCATGAAACGGCGGGTCATTGTTACGCCCAGGAGGCACTGTGGTGTGTCGTATGATCTGTTCCCTTTGGATGGTCTCACATGTCGCAACATGACACTGTTTGCTTTTTGAGCTGATGGGTTATTCTGTTTCTATGCACTGAAGGGGGTGGGTGTCATCAGGGGGTGTACAGACACTTTAGTGCAAAGGTTCAGGTATTGTTCAAATGGGGACCTGCTGCCTCTTCTCCTTTATCTGTCATCTTTGACTTGTGCACACAACCAAACACGGATGATGAAGTCATCTTATTGTTATCCCAAGGTAAATACAATTGAATACAGAATCAATGTGCTGACGTTTACACTAGAATGCAATTTAAATTTCATCTTAACCTCACTGTAGCAGTTACTATACACATTTTCAGGGAGATATGATGGCAGAGAGGCCTCAACTTGCATCACCTACAGTGGGGAAAACAAGTATTTGATACACTGCCGATTTTGCAGGTTTTCCTACTTACAAAGCATGTTGAGGTCTGTAATTTTTATCATAGGTACACTTCAACTGTGAGAGACAGAATCTAAAACAAAAATCCAGAAAATCACATTGTATGATTTTTAAGTAATTCTTTTGCATTTTATTGCATGACATAAGTATTTGATCACCTACCAACCAGTAAGAATTCCGGCTCTCATAGTCCTGTTAGTTTTTCTTTAAGAAGCCCTCCTGTTCTCCACTCATTACCTGTATTAACTGCACCTGTTTGAACTCGTTACCTGTATAAAAGACAACTGTCCACACACTCAATCAAACAGACTCCAACCGGTCTACAATGGCCAAGACCAGAGAGCTGAGTAAGGACATCAGGGATACAATTGTAGACCTGCACAAGGCTGGGATGGGCTACAGGACAATAGGCAAGCAGCTTGGTGAGAAGGCAACAACTGTTGGCGCAATTATTAGAAAATGGAAGAAGTTCAAGATGACGGTTAATCACACTCGGTTTGGGGCTCCATGCAAGATCTCACCTCGTGGGGCATCAATGATCATGAGGAAGGTGAGGGATCAGCCCAGAACTACACGGCAGGACCTGGTCAATGACCTGAAGAGAGCTGGGACCACAGTCTCAAAGAAAACCATTAGTAACACACTACGCCATCATGGATTAGCGCACGCAAGGTCCCCCTGCTCAAGCCAGCGCATGTACAGGCCCGTCTGACGTTTGCCAATGACCATCTGGATGATCCAGAGGAGGAAAGGGAGAAGGTAATGTGGTCTGATGAGACAAAAATAAAGCTTTTTGGTCTAAACTCCACTCACTGTGTTTGGAGGAAGAAAAAGGATGAGTACAACCCCAAGAACACCATCCCAACCGTGAAGCATGGAGGTGGAAACATCATTCTTTGGGGATGCTTTTCTGCAAAGGGGACAGGACGTCTGCACCGTATTGAGGGGAGGATGGATGGGGCTATGTATCGCGAGATCTTGGCCAACAACCCCCTTCCCTCAGTAAGAGCATTGAAGATGGGTCGTGGCTGGGTCTTCCAGAATGACAACGACCCAAAACACACAGCCAAGTTGTGGCTCCGTAAGAAGCATATCAAGGTCCTGGAGTGGCCTAGCCAGTCTCCAGACCTGAACCCAATAGAAAATCTTTGAAGGGAGCTGAAAGTCCGTATTAACCAGCGACAGCTCCGAAACCTGAAGGATCTGGAGGTCTGTATGGAGGAGTGGGACAAAATCCCTGCTGCAGTGTGTGCAAACCTGGTCAAGAACTACAGGAAACGTATGATCTCTGTAATTGCAAACAAAGGTTTCTGTACCAAATATTAAGTTCTGCTTTTCTGATGTATCAAATTATGTCATGCAATAAAAATGCAAATTAATTACTTAAATATCAAACAATGTGATTTTCTGGATTTTTGTTTTAGATTCCGTCTCTCACTGTTGAAGTGTACCTATGATAAAAACTACAGACCTCTACATGCTTTGTAAGTCGGAAACACTTCCGATTTTGCAGGTTATCAAATACTTGTTCTCCCCACTGTATTCTACAGTAGAGGGCTCCCCAACTAGGTGGGGGACTGGGGGTGTGGTCTCTGTAGACTAGAGCACACCGAGTTGTGCAGGGTTCATGGAGAGCATGCGATCAAAGGGTTCACTTCTTCAAAAATAACTGAGTGTGCTTGTTCCGTTAGGTTTCAAAGAGCTCCACATCTCACTTCTCTACCCTTTTGATTTTTGTACATTTCACATATTTGCGTTCCTGCGTCCAGCCCAGCTACAGCCGCTGTATAACATGGGCATGCAAAGTTTCAGTTTGATCTGCATTGTTGAGAACCATCATAAAAAAGGTTGTCAATTAACCAAAGAGATGACAACAATAGCAGTAAGGAAGTGTCTAAATAGAACTTGCTTCATCTAATTAGAGGACACTCTACTGTATCTTTTCGGATATTTACCGTATTTTGATGATGGCTCTGAAGAACGCAGACATTTTCCATTGTACTAACAATAGCTGAAGCGAAACACATTACCGTACCACACTGGATTTGAATGCTCTATTTTTTTATAGAGGAGATGAAGGGAGAGAAGAGCCTGAACAGATTGAGCTTCTGCCTTCTCATCATGTTTCACACTTCCACCTTTGAAGCCACTAGGTGGTGAATGAGAGCCCACAGGCTTGAGGACCACACTGGAACAACACATGGCCCTCTACTGTTATTCTGTGGGAACCTCAAACAATAAATCAGCTGCGGGTGCAGAGTCCAGAGAAGTGGGAGGGGAAACGAAGAGCGGCAGAATTTACAGTACTGGTCATGGCACCATTTCCTGTGTTTGGTTTTAGAATGAGCTCTGGGGAGGATCAAGGTGCGCAGGGATTTTATCCCTGATCCAGTGAGCAACAGTAAAGCTGATAAGAGAATGTCATTTTAACGGCAACTCCAGTTTCTGCAATCTCATGTTGATTTTCTGGTAAGTAGCCATGTGTAGTCTGAATTAGGAATGTGACAAATGGAAAATGTTCCTTATCATTTAAACTGCCATTTATTTGATTGGTTTTCCGTTAAAACGATATGACATTTTCATAAAATTTCATGCAAATTCACATTACAGCTGCCAGCAACAGTTTGGGTTTCACAGTGCATCCCCTTCAGATGGTAATGTACCTCAGTTCCACCTCGCAAAGTTTACATTTCAAATCAAATCAAATGTATTTATATAGCCCTTCGTACATCAGCTGATATCTCAAAGTGCTGTACAGAAACCCAGTCTAAAACCCCAAACAGAAAGCAATGCAGGTGTAGAAGCAAGCATTTCTTTCTCATTTAACTTCTCAAAGTATTCCCATACAGGACTTCGCTGCTGTCGCTTGCCTTTCTCTGGCATTTTTCCAAATGTTAATGAAGATGACATAGTGGTAGAGTGTCAACGCCAAAATAATTGTTTCCTCGACTCCTGCACGACTCCCATTTATAAGTGTTAAGATTTGATTCCAATAGGATTATTTTTTTTAAATGGAGGAGACTGAGTAGCTGCCGTACTTCCAAGAACAAACACTTGCATCTTTAATAGCCAGCTAGCAAGGGACAGCACAGGCAGGTCAACCACCAGGCAGACAGTCAGAACCGTGTACTCGGCCCATCAATCAGCAATCAAAAGTTGTATGTTGCAATGGTACAGATGCAACACTTAGCTCTTACAGTCACACATAGCATCTGCACATGTGCCCGGGTCCACTTGACGCCGTTCACAGCGTGGTAGCCAGGGCACCAAACCCTGGAGAAGTTGACCTCGCACTTCACTCTTAGTTGTGGAAATTGACCCACTATGAGGTTTACTTTCTACATCGACTTCATATCATTGAGTGAGTCTATCTTTAAATTACACAACTTTCCCCAGGCCTTTATAGCCTAGCATCTAGTTAGGCTGACACAGAAAATATTTTTGTGATAATTGCTCTGTGATTTTAATTTTGTATGCCTTCTAGCCAGGTAATATGCCTTCTAGCCAGGTAATAATGCCTTCTAGCCAGGTAATAATGCCTTCTAGCCAGGTAATAATGTCAGTACAAGACCAAGGACTTAGTTTATCTTCCTGCATCAGTATCACATCCTTCCCCAAAGCAAAGGTATTGGTGAGAATTATCTAGACTACAGAAAACAAAAGGCGGGCTGGGAAAAATGTCAGCAATATTGGACATTCCAGCTCCTGATGCTCCAAGAGGAAGAACTCTCGTAATCCTCCTGCTGTTGTGATTAAGTCATACTTTGGTAGATGACAATGTCTGACAGCTGTAATGACATCATCTCCCTGCCGAAGCGTTTCATGTGACATGTCAAACCCATGCTTTACTCACAGGGACACATGTCATGTCAGCACGCAGCTTTCTGACACCGTCGTTCTCTCAGTGACAGCATTGTGCCCCTCATGCCCCCTGAGTCCTGACACGGTAGCAGCTGACTACTGTAGCAGGCGGTGGGGAGCTGCTTTTTGCTCCCCGACCTTGTGAGGTCTCAGAGTGATCAGTTACAATGGCAGGAGAGCAAGCCTCTGTGCCAAACAAAATGGCAGGGGGTGGAAACCGAGAATGTCTTGGTTTAATACAGTTTGATGGGTTTGTTCTGCGCTGCCGTTTTCACCACGGGAAGGCTCCTGTTGGGAAGATGCCCCGCCGTGAATACATTTCCCACTGTGGAGACATTTCATGACAACCCCAAAAAAAGCATCTTTACACCATTCTTGTGATAGGTTTCTCACGCCACAATATATTGTATTGTCCTCTCTTTTCCTTGCAATGTGAAAGCAGTGCATGTCTGACAGAGCATGAGCTGGTGCATTTCTACAAAGCAGTGGATGGCAGTAGATGTCGATGGTCAGAAGGGGGGCAGAGTGTGTTTATAACACGCTTACCGTGGAAAGAAACCGTGGCAAAACCTTTCGACAGAATACAAATACGCCAGCAAGGCAATTCCAGGAGACGATAGCGATTCAAATTGAAACTCTAATTATAATGCATCAGTTAGTGACAGTGGATGGTTGCATAGCAACAGTGGTACCAGACTGCTATAAAATGGAGGGAGATACAGGCTACACTGTATATGAATGTGTATAAATATGTGTGCATGTCCATGTCTGTTTGATTTGTTTAGCAAGAGTAAACACACCAGATGAGAACCAGAGCCATATAGTTAGGCCAACTTTTTGAATTTTGAATGTTGGACTATTTCTAGACATTCAGGGACATAGCATTGTTGAAATATTCCCCATGTAATGTTAATGGGGCACTAACATGGCTGCTATAAAATGGTGAGGTGTAATGTAAATGCATAATAATTAAGAATTTCTATATGGCTCTGATAAAAACTATATTTTCCATTACTAGGATAAGAAATTACATTTATTCATGCATATGTACAGTGAGGCAAAAAAGTATTTAGTCAGCCACCAATTGTGCAAGTTCTCCCACTTAAAAAGATGAGGCCTGCAATTTTCATCATAGTTACACTTCAACTATGACAGACAAAATGAGAAGAAAAAAATAGAAATAAAGAAATAAATATTTTTAATGAATTTATTTGCAAATTATGGTGGAAAATAAGTATTTGGTCAATAACAAAAGTTTCTCAATACTTTGTTATATACCCTTTGTTGGCAATGACAGAGGTCAAACGTTTTCTGTAAGACTTCACAAGGTTTTCGCACACTGTTGCTGGTATTTTGTCCCATTCCTCCATGCAGATCTCCTCTAGAGCAGTGATGTTTTGGGGCTGTTGCTGGGCAACACGGACTTTCAACTCCCTCCAAAGATTTTCTATGGGGTTGAGATCTGGAGACTGGCTAGGCCACTCCAGGACCTTGAAATGCTTCTTACGAAGCCACTCCTTCGTTGCCCGGGCAGTGTGTTTGGGATCATTGTCATGCTGAAAGACCCAGCCACGTTTCATCTTCAATGGCCTTGCTGATGGAAGGAGGTTTTCACTCAAAATCTCACGATACATGGCCCCATTCATTCTTTCCTTTACACGGATCAGTCGTCCTGGTCCCTTTGCAGAAAAACAGCCCCAAACATGATGTTTCCACCCCCATGCTTCACAGTAGGTATGGTGTTCTTTGGATGCAACTCAGCATTCTTTGTCCTCCAAACATGACGAGTTGAGTTTTTACCAAAAAGTTCTATTTTGGTTTCATCTGACCATATGACATTCTCCCAATCTTCTTCTGGATCATCCAAATGCTCTCTAGCATGCTTCAGACGGGTCTGGACATGTACTGGCTTAAGCAGGGGGACACGTCTGGCACTGCAGGATTTGAGTCCCTGGCGGCGTAGTGTGTTACTCATGGTAGGCTTTGTTACTTTGGTCCCAGCTCTCTGCAGGTCATTCACTAGGTCCCCCCGTGTGGTTCTGGGATTTTTGCTCACCGTTCTTGTGATCATTTTGACCCCACGGGGTGAGATCTTGCGTGGAGCCCCAGATCGAAGGAGATTATCAGTGGTCTTGTATGTCTTCCATTTCCTAATAATTGCTCCCACAGTTGATTTCTTCAAACCAAGCTGCTTACCTATGCAGATTCAGTCTTCCCAGCCTGGTGCAGGTCTACAATTTTGTTTCTGGTGTCCTTTGACAGCTCTTTGGTCTTGGCCATAGTGGAGTTTGGAGTGTGACTGTTTGAGGTTGTGGACAGGTGTCTTTTATACTGATAACAAGTTCAAACAGGTGCCATTAATACAGGTAATGAGTGGAGGACAGAGGAGCCTCTTAAAGAAGAAGTTACAGGTCTGTGAGAGCCAGAAATCTTGCTTGTTTGTAGGTGACCAAATACTTATTTTCCACCATAACTTGCAAATAAATGCATTAAAAATCCTACAATGTGATTTTCTGGAAAAAAAATTCTCATTTTGTCTGTCATAGTTGAAGTGTACCTATGATGAAAATTACAGGCCTCTCTCATCTTAAGTGGGAGAACTTGCACAATTGGTGGCTGACTAAATACTTTTTTGCCCCACTGTATGTGTTCACCCATCTATCCATGTACATATGAGACACCCTAATGACATTTTTCCTTTCAGGTTCTGAACCTCTAAACTTGTGACCGACAAACACTTATAGCCAATTGAAGTAGCTAATGAAGTGTAGGTACTTTCCAAGAAGTCTCATTCCTTCGCTTTGTGTGGTGTGCTCTTTCACTTGTATCCTTTTGTCTCTCTCGGTTTGTTCCAAATCCACACAAGTTTGTTCCATTATCCCTGGGCATCCATCTGAATCCTGAGTGCTGCTCCAGCTCTTTAGAGGGGAGTAATTCCTCCGACGTGCTTTTGTCCTCCGCTTTGCATGACAAAGGACTGCAAAATCACCCTTGGGATTATGAAAGGGAGAGGACAGTGTTTTATATAGGTGTGTGGGGCTGGGCCGAGAATGTATTGAAACGGACTGATGAGAGATCCTGCAGCGCAATCGTTTTTTTGGGATGGCGCAGATCACTTTAATACTCCCACCCACACACCTGTGTGCACTGCACACTCACTGGCACATTCAAGTGCACATCGATCCACACACACACACACACACAAAATCATGCCTAAAGTATCAGGTTAAAAACACACACAGACCAGACTAGAGGTCGACCGATTATGATTGTTCAACACCGATACCGATTATTGGAGTACCATAAAAGCCGCTACCGATTAATCGGCCGATTCGTTTATTTATTTGTAATAATGACAATTACAACAATACTGAATGAACACTTATTTTAACTTAATATAATACATCAATAAAATCAATTTAGCCTCAAATAAATAATGAAACATGTTCAATTTGGTTTAAATAATGCAAAAACAAAGTGTTGGAGAAGAAAGTAAAAGAGCAATATGTTCCATGTAAAATATGTGTCATGTAAGAAAGCTAACGTTTCAGTTCCTTGCTCAGAACATGAGAACATATGAAAGCTGGTGATTCCTTTTAACATGAATCTTCAATATTCCCAGGTAAGAAGTTTTAGGTTGTAGTTATTATGGGAATTATAGGACTATTTCCCTCTATACCATTTGTATTTCATTAACTTTTGACTATTGGATGTTCTTGTAGGCACTTTAGTATTGCCAGTGTAACAGTATAACAGTCCCTCTCCTCGCTCCTCCCTGGGCTCGAACCAGCAACACAACAACAATTAGCGCGCGCTAACTAGCTAGCCATTTCACTTCGGTTACACGAGCCTCATCTCGGGAGTTGATAGGCTTGAAGTCATAAACAGCGCAATGCTTGACGCACAAGGAAGAGCTGCTGGCAAAACGCACGAAAGTGCTGTTTGAATGAATGTTTACGCGCCTGCTTCTGCCTACCACCGCTCAGTCAGATACTTGTATGCTCAGTCAGATTATAGGCAACGCAGGACACGCTAGATAATATCTAGTAATATCATCAAACATGTGTAGTTAAGTTTATCATAATCACTAGTTATCTTATAAAAAGCAGTCAAATGCTAGCTAGCAACTTACCTTGGCTTACTGCATTTGCGTAACAGGCTCCTTGTGGAGTGCAACGAGAGGAGAGGCAGGTTGTTATTGCGTTGGACTAGTTAACTGTAAGGTTGCAAGGATTGGATCCCCCGAGCTGACATGGTGAAAATCTGCCGTTCTGCCCCTGAACAAGGCAGTTAACCCACTGTTCCTAGGCAGTCATTGAAAATAAGAATGTGTTCTTAACTGACTTGCCTAGTTAAAAGGTGTAATATATATACATTTTCTTTTTAAAATCGGCAAATCGGCGCCCAAAAATAACGATTTCCGATTGTTATGAAAACTTGAAATCGTCCCTAATTAATTGGCCATTCCGATTAATCGGTCGACCTCTAGACCAGACCATTCTCAAAACCCCACTACGATGTGCTATCTTGCAACACTCAACATCGATATAACCTTCGATTTCCAGGATGGGGGAAGCCATTTAAAGCTCAAGTCCGTACCACCCAGACAAGATTGTTGCTTTGCATCATTGTATTCTCAGCCAAGCACACAGCTAAAGAGAGTTTGAGGAATTATACCATTAAACATGCTGTCAGGATGGCGCAGCGATGCGCTTAAACCTACCATTGCCACAACACAAGGGTGAAAATCAGAGATCTATCAATCGTACAGGAAGAAATTCAGACACTTTGAGTACAATTAACAGATACAACACGGCGCCGACGTCGTTGGCAGGAGGTTGAGGGTTTTAGACACTGTAATCCTGACATAATGCATTCAGAATTGAGCCTAAGTGGGTGAAGGCCACTGCATCAAACTGCTGTGTGTGTTTTCTTTACCTTTCACACTGCTAAGACCCGGCACAGCTGCCTCTTTGATGAGGCCATTCCGCTAACACACAAGGACAGGATATCCTTCAGGAGAGTGGGTGTATGGCAGTGTGTATGTGAATGTATGGGGGGGCATGAGGGTCTTTTGCGCTCCCTTATAATACAGTCGGTCAAGCGGATGTAGAACATGGAAGTAAAGACCACGTCCTAAAACCAAATCGAGAAACACTTGACGGTTGAAGGTTCCACTCTGATCTCACAAATACAATAGTGGTGTAGTGAACCCCTGGATTAGACATCATTTCACAGTATTACTGTATAACAGTAATGAGACAGAAATCATTAATGGCTTGCAGTAATTTACCAGTACTAGATTATGTAATCTAGCTCTAAGAAAACAAAGAAAGTAAGACTTAATTGTTCAGTCAACGAGGATGTTAGTTTTGTGAAGTCGCAAGCGGGTTTATAGGCCGTCAGTGGCCTCAAGGTGATGTGTGTAATAACTAACCTGGAGTAACAACCCCCACCCCCCGTGGCTAATGGCTGTAAATGGACAGTCACCAGAATCAATGCATCATTTTCTGAAACCTGACCTACTTTCTTTTCTTCAGGGAAACCAGCAGATCCAGGGCTATCAATAATACTGTCTTGATTCATTACACCAGAACAAAAAATATATATTTTCCCCAAGACAGCCAGGGGTTTGGAATAAAATGTGGAATGGGCCTTTTATCATCTGGGTTGATGTGTAATGTGATTTGGTCTAGCAAGATAAATGGGCAGCTGTGTTGTAGTGACTAGGGAGAGGTAAACAAAAAGCTGCATTTTACGTTATGCTGGGTCAGCACATTCCCAGAGGGAAAAACTGGATTGAAATAATGTAATTCCAACCCGTATCTACTGGGATACTAGTCAGTAGGGGTGGTGATGTTGGGAGGCAGTGCAAACAGGTCCTTTCAGCCAGGCTGTCTGGATTGACACAAGCTCCTGATAGAAAGGATAGGACAGGAGACAGGTAGACAACCTCATTGGATCTGACCATAGCGGCAGTAGATGTCTGCTCCCTTTCAGACCCCCCAAGTGTCACTTGCTTTATCCTCAATGTGAAGGTGTGTTTTGGTGGCTTAGCTGTGATCTATTTAGCGGATTGACTTGTTGAGCCAACATCCTGTTCCAGCTAAGCTAGACCCGGCCAAGCAAGGGAAGGCCAGCAGCACTGGCCAGAACAAGATAATAATATCATGAGCTATTATCAAAGAATGGCTCGACTTAGAACACACTTTGGGCAATATAACTCCATTTAGTACTGTATGGTTTTTAGTATTCCTCCGTTTAGATCTTTATCTGTAAGGCGAGACGGAGCACGGCAGGGGAAATTCTGTACAATATGTTCTGAACTCTAAGCAGTCTGGTGGTAACACAAAGCGTCTTGAACCACTAAAGTGTCATCAAGCCGTCAACACAAAACCACTACCACAGAATGCGCTATAAAACGCCTTATTCCAGCATAAGACAAAAGAGGCTGATAAAGCACCCTGGAGTCTGGCACCATCCAGTCTAGCCCCCTTTGGCAGAGCACAGCACTATCAGATACAGTAGCAGAGTAAAAATCAACTTCACTGCGCACATTACAGTGCTATGGTATATATTGCATTGACAGCTTGTAAAGCCATTTGGCAACATCTTTACCCTTGTCAAAGTGGCCCTACAGATGAAGATCAACAGATCTGCCTCTGTAGCTGAGGCCTGTACTGTAAAAAGACAGTGATGTTGATTGCTGCACTGTAAGTGTTTCATTAAAAAAGATCAAGGATAATAAGTTGTGTGTATGTCCCTCACAACCACACCATAACTCCTGTGGGGCTTCTAGAATCCTATCATTAAATGCTATAATGTCACCAACAATGAGTTGCAGATGAAATGTGACATCGCCATGGAGATGTCTCAGAAGTGTGCAGATAACAGAACATTTCATTTTCAGCCAGAAAAGTTTTTGTTGTCAAGCGCGTCATTAAAGACGTAGGCTTAGCAGTCTACACTCGAAGTACAAAGAACCGTAGTGGATTTGAAACAGAGAGAGCTGCTCTGTATATAACCCATAAGAGTCTAAGCCCTGTCTAAGCCGGGGGTACTACTAAGCTGTATGGAATCGTTGCTATTTCATTTGGAATTTTAAAGTATCCCAAAAAATATATTTAAAAAAAATACTTGATGAAAACAAATGTTTGGCCTTACTGCTATTAGCCCATTCAAACGCATTGAATAACAGATTCACTACATGGAACAACAGTCCCTCCCAAAAATCTAAAGGAAGTTTGTTCTGAAGTGTCTCTCCTATATCTGAGCGATAAGAAAGATCAGGAAACTTTTTTATTAAAAAGAAAAAAACACGTATTTAACCCCTTATTTTTGGCACGAAAGAAACTCTTTAAATGCTTCCACACATTTTTTCAACAGGGGACATCTTGTGAGCACTGTGGACGTCCTAGACTGACGTCCTCGTGAGAGTATCACCTTTCCACAGATGGCTCATATTAGTGTGTAGGCCAAACTGTTCGGACGCTTCAGATGATTTTGTGAGAAGACCGATTTTAGGGATGTCTCACGGTCTGACAAACACCACTCTAGCTCTGTCACCTTTCACAGCAGTTGCATTAGTGCGACATAGGCGGATGTGGTGGATTGAGATGCATCCAATGTAAACTGATACAATTTTTTATTATGCTAATTATATTTCCATGGGGGAACGCAGACATTGACCTTAAGGGGATAACCTACCATCCATGACGCCTGTAAGATCGCCCCAAAAAGATTCCCACAACACTTGACATGAGTGAGAAACGAGGTGTATAGCACCGTTAGACCCTCATGCTATACTGTATACCAGAATATGAACTGATTTACAAGAATGTAAAAAAACTTTAAATACCTTATCAAAGGGAACAAATTTGAGGCAGTTTGCGTGGCATTATAGCCTGTATTCATGTAATGTCAGAGTAG
Organism: Oncorhynchus nerka; assembly: GCF_034236695.1. Taxonomy (NCBI): domain Eukaryota; kingdom Metazoa; phylum Chordata; class Actinopteri; order Salmoniformes; family Salmonidae; genus Oncorhynchus; species Oncorhynchus nerka. The sequence goes on along the minus strand of NC_088416.1, from coordinate 28,677,162 downwards.
TAAACTCACATTCAATCAAATTGGATTTTTCATTTCAAAGTCGCTAAATTGTGAAAAGCTTTGTGAAAACTGATGTCTTCAAGGAGCAGGCCTATATAAAACACCACTGATGGCCACAACATCCCAGGGGGGCTTTAGTACACACAAGCTGTTAATCAATCACATGGGCCAGACGACGTGTCCCTCAAGACTCTGACAGACATGAATGTGATGATGCGGAGATAGTGTGAGTGAGTGAGTGATGACACAGAGACCTATGGATATGGAGCAAGAGAGGGCTGAGAGAGAATGTTTTTTTTTTAAAAGAACAAGAAAATGCTAAATGAAAAATGAAAGGTTTGAGGCAAGTGTTGTCGATAATGTGCAGATTGGGAGCTTTGGAATACAGAGGACCTTTCTCATCACTGCTGTGTCTGTTATTACGGTGACGATGGAATCTGTCAAATGTTCAGATGCTAGGTTACTTGCTAATTAGAACATTGGAAATACTGTAATGTCTCGTCTCATTTGAGGATGACTTGGCATAGAATCTCTTCCCTAGCCGTTCTGTAATCAGAAAACAATGGATGCATCATTTAGACGTAAGTCAGTCTGATGTGCTCCTCCATTAAGCCTTGAGCCAAAGAGATGCAAGGGTAGACAAGGGTCTGTAGATGGTTCCTACAGCCTGGTAAAAGGTTGTGTCCATTCCCTGAGAGACATGTCAAACCCTATCAGGAGGATGAGTCTTCTCTACGTGAGACAGCCTCCGCTTAGGCTATGGACAAAACTATTGAACCCAATGGCAGTGAGCTCTGGAAAGGTTGTGGTTGAGAGGCGAGCCCTGGTTAAATGTTAACTATTTCACCTCTTCCCAGAGGTGAAGTAGAAGATCGAACCTTCAGCCTGATTGCAGCAGAACCACATGAGTGTGTGTATTTCAGCAGCTTAGACAAATGACAGTATGGGATAAGGACCGTCTTCGCTGCACTTACTCTGGTTGTGGCCTACCAACAATGGTTTGAAGTCAAAAGCAAATAGGTTCCTTTCTTTCTGAAAGGGGCAGGTTGATGGTGGGGAGCCTTCAATGTGTGCAAGGTGTAATTGTAGCCCCAACAAACTGCAGCATTAAAGTCTGGGGGCCTCTGTCGTAAACTCTGTACAGTCTAATGAGCCCTCTCTCTGCAAACTCTATTGACTTCCCACATCCTTGCGCCTGGGGCGAAAAACCAAGGCATTCATACAGCAATTAGTGAGGGGTATGCTTTGAACACTGCCGCTCATGCGAGTGACACCCATGTTTACAAGATGTCTGTGTGGAGTAACAAGTAGGCCACTGACATGATGAGAAGAGTGGGGCTGCAAGTGAAGCCATTATTCAAGGATCTCTGAAAACTGGGGGGGTTCCTGTCAGCGGAGCAGGGGTGAAATTGGTTTCCAAAAGCAATCCCCCATTCCGTTCTCTGTCCAGTAGCCCAGCAAACACACTAAGCAGAGTCTGAGGAGCTCTGAAAATGGAAAGAGAAAAACATCTGTCCACAGGTAAACCATCTACTGCTAAGTCTATAACCACAGCTTTCCCTCGCTTGTGTTTCTCTGAAACAGAATTGGCTTTTCTGCTTAGGAAACGGCATTGAACTTACATTTGCAGTCAGACAAGGTAACCATGTGTTCAGAGGTGAGGGAGAAATCGTCCAAAACAGATTAACACACCCCCACATACCGTAGTTTTAAGGGCTTATTGACTGAGAACTTGACTCTTTCCTCTACAGGCCAAACATGGGTGCAGCTTTGTGTGGATAACGAACAATAGGCTAACCACAAACACATTCAAAACAATAAGAGAGGGAGAAGGGGATAATAAGAGAGGGAGAAGAAGAAGAAGGCCATGTTGTTTGCATGTAAAACGCCTCGCACCCTTTCACTGCTGCTCCAGTATTGCTATTAGAGACCTGGCTCTGTCTGTCTGTGCGACAGAGGAGTGACTGAGTGGAACCAGATGAGGTCAGCCAGCACCTCTAATTAAAGTTAAGCAGCACAAAAACATTATGCTCGTTGAAAAGAAGAGGCAGCGAGGTACAGAAAGGGCCTTGCTTTTTGGTCGATCACTCATGAGTCTGGGGGTTCCTGGTAACACATCGTTGTGGTGATGGTCAATTCTCAGAGGCTAACACAAAGCTAATTAGCCATCAATTAATTAGCCTTAACCATAAGATACAGAAGCTATTTGGGGTAAGGAAATAAGACATACTATGTTACTAAATGCTTACCCAGTGGACAAAAATATGAACAGAGAGAAATTGGCACAATTTCCAAAATTAACTTCTCACTAATGAGCTTCGAAGTGCTAAATACATGCTACATTGTTTACAAAGTACCCTACACAGAAGTGTTAAAGACAACACTGAGGGGGACTAATTACTTAATGTTAAAACTTACAACGTGCAAATACCAACCAGAAGCCTTCACAAATGACTTCTTTTCCAATCTGAAAAAGGAGAAGGAGCTTAGATTTTGGAACAACTGATTGTACAGAATTGGTGTGTCTCCATCTGGACATAGCAACTAGGCTACCTGACAGCCAAGCTATCTTCATTTGGTAATAAACAACCTTGCTTGACACTGGCACTTCTGGACCTCCTAATGGAAACCATGTGTTGATCCGAAAATGAAGTGTCCTTGGCAGGAATAGACACAGTGAGCCAAAAACCACACAGATACAAGGACTGTTTGGATTCCTAGCTAGCCTAAATATTATTTGACTACAAACAGATTACTTTTACCACTGTGATGCGGAACTAAACAAAAGTTCTTTATCTAGCAAGAGCTTCCCAGGATCCTCTAGCTGCCATCGTATGACCTTTGATGTGAAGTCAATGCCTTTCTACCTGGTAAAATGTATTCCTTCTCCCCCTGCGAGTACATCTATATGGGCATATCAACATCCACAAACTCCCTGTGGTCACTGAGAGGACCAATAGGGAGAAAACCCTGACCAAGACAAAGGGTGAGAGGCAGTGCTTAATTTCAGGCGGATCCTGACGAAACAGGGTCCGGGCGCTTTTCGGATTTTACTTTGTTTGTTCCGGCACCTATTTGCCTGGATCCAGTACCTCAAGATTTATTAAGTGTGTCACTGTTCGCACTGTAGACATTCTAATGAAAGCAATCAGTGTTAACTTCTTAGGCATAGGGGGCAGTATTCGGAAGTTTGGATGACTGAGGTGCCCAAAGTAAACTGCCTGTTACTCAGGCCCAGAAGCTAGGATAAGCATATACATTGGTAGTATTGGATAGAAAACTCTGAAGTTTCTAAAACTGTTAAAATAAATGTCTGTGAGTATAACAAAACTGATATGGCATGCGAAAACCCGAGGAGAATCCATCCGGAATTATTTTGAGGGCACCACCCATTGAAATGGTTGTCTATGGGAAAATCAAAAGTTCCTATGGCTTCCACTAGATGTCAACAGTCTTTAGAAAGGGTTTCAGGCTTGTTTATTGAAAAAATGAGCTAGAAATTTGTAGTTTTTCTAGGTGGCTCTCATTTTGACTGTAGTCTTGTGGCGCGCGTGGATGAGGGCGCGCACTTTGTTATTTATCTCCGGTAATGAACATACTATTCTCCGTCTTAAATGTTATCGTTTATTTACATATTAGGGTACCTGAGGATTGATTAAAAACTTTGTTTGACTTGTTTGGACAAAGTTTATTGGTAACTTTTGGGATTCCTTTGTATGCATTTTGAACTAAGGGAAAGGTGGATTACTGAATCAAGTGCACCAACTAAACAGACTTTTTCAGTGCAACCACCGGCAAAGTACTCAGAGCAGGTGCAATTTGCAGTTCAAGAACAACCAAATGTATAACCCCTGGCTTGTCATGCAGAATTTAAAAGTTGGGCTGGACAACATGCAAAAAGGTACTGAGCTTGGGTCTAGAAATGACTGGAGGGATTAAACTAGCAAAATAGTGGGTGGAATGTACAGTAATTTAACAAAGAGCCCACAGATTTCTTGGACATGCCCGAACCAAGGTGCATTTGGTGGCAGAAAGCCTTATAGACGAGGCTAAAGAGAGACCCAGATTATAGTTAACACTACAGCCAGAGTCTTCAGAACAGCCTTAGAAGGAGGCTAAACGTCACAGCCACTGGCCCACTCATGGCTTTGCGCAAGAAATTGACCATCGGGAGTTTTAAATGAACTTGACATGGGGAGAGTCATTGTGGGAGGTTTTGAAAACTAAGGTAGGGAGAAAAAAATATCCTGTACTGTGAAGGTAATCTGATTCATATTATCACATAGGCATGAAGCCTATATATGCTCATATGTGTGTTCTACTGTAGCCTAGTGATTTATTTTATTTTAAGTTATATTCTGATATTTGTTCTACTGCTACATCGATGTCTTGAAAATGATATGAAAGTCAGGTCTTGTAAGCCCCACAGCTGAGTATGTGTGCATATGGCAGGTGTTCTGCAGTGTTGTCTAAAAATGTTGCTGTATATTGATGTCTAGAAAATTAGGATATAAGAAATTTGGACATGAGTATAGCTGCTGGGTTTACACAAGTATGTGGGCATGCATACTGAAGTGGTATCTAAAATGCTTTGAATTAATCAGCACCTTGAGAGTGCTGTACATTTCACCACTGTAGACAGCAGGCTACTTGGCTGTTTGTCTACTGCGCTGCTACCTCAGAGCCCCCCAGATAATCAACCCTCCCCCCTCAATATGTGTTCCGGAACCTCGCGATTTACGAATTAAGCACTGGTTACAGGGGTTAAGTAGTGGCACTGAAACAGTAGTAGTGGCACAGGTGACCAACCAGCAGATCAAGTTAGTGGGAGTCACAGAGGTACTGGACACTCCATTGAGAGGTCTTTGAGGAGTACTAGATGGGCTGTAGGAATGCATGTCAAGTCTGTCAGTAAGACTTGACTATTAACACCAGCCACTGGCTGATTCAATCTGCTGCAACATGAGGGCATGAGAAGGAAATACAAAAAAATCTGACAGCTAGGGGTCTATTTTTAGTTTAAATTATTCATCGATTTCAATTCTTCCTCTTCACTGCTGGAAATTATGATTTCAGGTGGAGGAGGCTTTAGGGGCTCAGTGGGTTGTCAAATCAGATATTTCTGTACCCATACACTGGTAGAGAGCAGAGAGTATATTCATCATAATCCCCATCATCAATATCAAATGTAACCAACATCAACATCATCAACATCAGACCAGTTCAATCCGTAACAGAATGCCCTAGGTCTCAGAAAACAATCTGTTCTTCTCTGCAGCCTGGTAGACCATCTCTCAGTACAGTTGTGTTCTGGAGTTTACAGGCAGTGTGGGAGGACCAGAAGCCAAGGCTTCAGCTTACACAGCCGGTCAGAATGATGCACGAGGACAAGATGAGGTAATATGAAAAACAGAAAGAGAGATGGAGTGGGGGAGGGGCAGTTGGAGAAAAGAGCAGTAGAAGAGACCTAGAATAGTGACTGATCTTGGACAACTTTGATGTAAAGAAAGTACATTCTTTGTGAGCACTGAACCGAAGGGAAAGATGTATCATGAGATGGGGGAATTGCTATACCTCCCCTAGGGGGTGTTGAGTGGTCTATAGATGCACAAGGGCTGTCGGTATGGAGGGTGATGGGGGGGTTTGAAAAGAGCGGTAGTGGGATTACATTGGCTTCATCACTCAAGCGATCAAACAGGAAGGGGGAAATGGCATCCATTTGTAAATGTGCTGGTGTGGGGAGGGCTTCGTCTACGGTGTGTATATTTCGTGGGAGTCTACTACTACACACTTGAGTGCATTAACCTCTTGATAGTACGTATGTCTAACCCATCAACTAAACAGTCACGTCAATGACGTGAAATAACAACGCCACTGGCAGATCTGCTGCAGTCTGCATCAGGAGAGACCCCCGCCGAACGAACGCTTCCACTGTGTACTCGACCGCCTCGAAAAAATACATCTGCTTCATGCCGCGGCTCTGTTTATTTTACTTTATTTCACCTTTATTTATCCAGGTTGGCTAGTTGAGAACAAGTTCTCATTTACAACTGCGACCTGGCCAAGATAAAGCAAAGCAGTGCGACAGAAACAACAACAGAGTTACACATGGAATAAACAATAAACAAGCCCATAACACAATAAACAAGTCAATGACACAGTAGAAAAATAAAGTCTATATGCAGTGTGTGCAAAAGGCATGAGGAGGTAGGCAATAAATAGGCCATAGCAGCGAAGAATTACAATTTAGCAGATTAACACTGGAGTGATAAATGAGCAGATGATGATGTGCAAGTAGAGATACTGGTGTGCAAAAGAGGAGAAAAGTAAATAAAAACAGTATGGGGATGAGGTAGGTAGATTGGGTGGGCTATTTACAGATGGACTATGTGCAGCTGCAGCGATCGGTTAGCTGCTCAGATAGCTGATGTTTAAAGTTGGTGAGGGAAATATAAGTCTCCAGCTTCAGCGATTTTTGCAATTCGTTCCAGTCACTGGCAGCAGAGAACTGGAAGGAAAGGCGGCCAAACGAGGTGTTGTCTTTGGGGATGATCAGTGAGATATACCTGCTGGAACGTGTGCTACCGGTGGGTGGGTGTTGTTATCGTGGTCCAGTAAGTTGAGATAAGGCGGAGCTTTACCTAGCAAAGACTTATAGATGACCTGGAGCCAGTGGGTCTGGCGACGAATATGTAGTAAGGGCCAGCCGACTAGAGCATACAGGTCGCAGTGGTGGGTGGTATAAGGTGATTTGGTAACAAAACGGATGGCACTGTGATAGACTACTCAGTAAACTGGTTGCAGAGTATTGGATGCTATTTTGTAGATGACATCGCCGAAGTCGAGGATCGGTAGAAGAGTCAGTTTTACGAGGGTAAGTTTGGCGGCGTGAGTGAAGGAGGCTTTGTTGCGAAATAGAAAGCTGATTCTAGATTTGATTTTGGATTGGAGATGCTTAATATGAGTCTGGAAGGAGAGTTTAACAGTCTAGCCAGACACCTAGGTATTTATAGTTGTCCACATATTCTAGGTCAGAACTGTTCGATTTGACACACTGAACTCTTTCTGAGATGTAGTTGGTGAACCAGGCGAGGCAGTCATTAGAGAAACCAAGGCTATTGAGTCTGCCGATAAGAATACAGTGATTGACAGAGTCGAAAGCCTTGGCCAGGTCGATGAAGACGGCTGCACAGTAATGTCTCTTATCGAAGGTGGTTATGATATCGATTCAGACACGCCATGGACATCAGGGTTGGCGGAGTGCTGTCCCCTTGAACCTATTATCACTTGGCTACATAGCTGATGCCTGCTGGACTGTCCATTTAATTACGGTACTGCATTCTGTTTATTATTGTTTATCTGTTTGAGTAAAACAAACTTAGGGAGGAGGTTGACATGCATGAAACCAAGGCTTTTTCGATCACAGAAGTCAACAAATGAGGGTGCCTGGGGACACGCAGGGCCTGGGTTTACCTCCACATCACCCGAGGAACAGAGGAGGAGTAGGATGAGGGTACGGTTAAAGGCTATCAAAACTGTTCGTCAGGCCAAATTTGGCCCGCGGGGTAATTATATTTGGCCCGCGAGACAATACCAAATTACTACTAGAGCTGGCCCGCCGGTATTATACAGCGCATTCACCACTAATACTACGAATCCCATAATGCTCTGCTGTTTTCGCGCGCCAATCAGGACAGGACCCAGAAACGCTCTCTCCTCTGTGACAGTAGTCATAGCAACATAGACGCTACAACTGTCAGCGAGCTAACCCTTCCCAAAAATGGCAAAAAGAAAGGCAGAAAACAGGAGTGGGAGGCAGAATATCTGTTTACATATGTAAAAGACAAACCTGTTTGTCTTGTTTGTGGAGTCAACGTGGCTGTAAGTAAGGAGTACAACATTAGACGACACTATGAAACGAAACACCATGACAAATACAAGGACCTGGACATGACTCAAAGGAGCCAGAAAGTAGAGGAGATGAAAAGAAGTTTGGTTTCACAACAGAATATGTTTAAAAAAGCCACATCACAAAGCGAGGCTGCTGTAAAGGCTAGTTATATAGTGGCAGCAGAGATCGCAAAATCAGCCCGGCCCTTTAATGAGGGAGAGTTCATGAAAAAGTGCATGATGAAGGTTTGTGACCTCGTATGCCCAGAGAAAAAACAAGCATTTTCAAACGTGAGCCTGAGCAGGAACACAGTAGCTGATCGCACATGTGATCTTGCCACCAATCTGTATGACCAGCTGATGGAAAAGGGAAAAGATTTTGTTGCGTTCTCCCTCGCTGTGGATGAGAGCTGCGACGCATCTGATACTGCTCAGCTGTCAGTCTTCATCCGTGGAGTGGACTCAAATCTGTGTGTTACGGAAGAGCTATTAGGATTCAAATCAATGCATGGCACAACCACAGGAAAGGAAATCTTTGAGGAGGTTTCCAAATGTGTAAATGAAATAAAGCTGCCGTGGGATAAACTCGTTGGATTAACGACAGATGGTGCGCCAGCGATGTGCGGTAAAAAGAGTGGACTGGTGGGCATGGTTCGGGAGAAGATGCGGGAAGAGAACTGTGCAGGTGAGCTAACTGTTTACCACTGCATCATACATCAGGAAGCACTGTGCGCCAAAGCCCTAAAGATGGAACATGTTATGACCACAGTAACACAGGTAGTTAACTTTATAAGAGCCAAAGGTCTAAATCACCGCCAGTTTAAATCTTTTCTGGAGGAGTGTGGTTCGGAATACGCAGACGTGCCGTATCACACAGAGGTGAGATGGCTAAGCAGAGGAAAAGTACTGAACAGATGTTTCGAGCTGCGTGAGGAAATATGTCAATTCCTGGAAACCAAAGGGAAGGATACAGCAGAGCTCCGGGAGCAAAAGTTCCTGTGTGAGCTGGCCTTTCTCTGTGACATCTCGAGCCATCTCGATGCGCTGAACCTGCAGCTTCAGGGGCGGGGGCGCATCATCACAGACATGTACGCTGCAGTGAGGGCCTTCAAAACTAAACTGTGCCTGTGGGAGAATCAGATGCTGCAAGGAAACCCTTGCCATTTTCCCTGCTGCCAATCCATAAAAGTGCAGATCTCTACCGCCGTGTTCCCATGCGCACAGTTTGCTGAAAAACTCAGTGTTCTCGCCGCTGAGTTTAGCCGGCGATTTGCCGACTTCGATGCCCAGAAATGCAAGTTTGAACTGCTTAGTAATCCCTTCGCAGTTGATGTGGAAAATGCACCAACCAAAATCCAAATGGAGCTGATTGAACTCCAGTGCAACGACACGCTGAAGTCAAAGTATGATGCTGTGGGCGCCGCACAGTTTCCACGGTTCATCCCTGACACAATGCCTCAGCTCCGCACCCAAGCTGCTCAGATGCTCTCCATGTTCGGCAGCACTTATCTATGCGAGCAACTTTTCTCCTCGATGAAGATGACCAAAACAACTCACAGGAGACGTCTGACTGATGAACATCTTCGCTCGATACTGAGGATTTCTTCAGCTCAGAGCTTGAGCCCAGACATTGATGAACTAGCATCCAAGAAGAGATGCCAGGTATCTGGCTTGGGCACATCAGATTAGACCAGTGTGCAATAATTAACGTTTTCTTTATGCACTTTTTCTTGCTACAAGGCATGGGCTTGAATGGTTGATTGATTTATTATCATTTTATTTGTAAAATTATTAGCCAGTGGAAAAAGTTTATTTTGGTATTTAAATCAGAAGGCTGCAAATAGAAAAGAGGCATACAATTTTTATTTAAATTTGATTTATTTAATAAATGAATGCCATTGATGTGTTTTTTCATTTGAAATTCGATTTTGCATGTCTCCACTATTAAATTATATATTGTATGGTAATAAGCGATGCTTGTTCCATATTCAATGTTAAAGCAAAACTTGTTTGGGTCCATATTAAAAGGTTAATTTGTTCAATGTTGGCCCGTGACTTTGTTCAGGTTTTACATTTTGGCCCACTGGGTATTTGAGTTTGACACCCCTGGTCTAGAGTGTTGGGGACAAAGAATAAAAGGAGCAGATTTCTGGGTGTGATAGAATAGATTCAGGGCATAATGTGCAGACAGGGGTATGGTGGGGTTCGGGTACAGCGGAGGTAAGCCCAGGCACTGAGTGATGATAAGAGAGGTTGCATATCTGGACATGCTGGTTATAATGGGTGAGGTCACCGCATGTGTGGGAGGTGGGACAAAGGAGGTATCAGAGGTATGATGAGTGGAACTAGGGGCTCCATTGTAAACTAAAACAATGATAACTAACCTAAACAACAGTATACAAGACATATTGACATTTGAGAGAGACAAAGCGAGGCATAAAGCAATCACAGGTGTTGATTGGGAGAGCTAGCTAAGACCACAACAACTAATCAGCTAAGACAACAGGTTAAAATGGCAATGAATGGGCAGAGGGGGTCGGGTTAACTTCACACAGAGCCTGAGTTTGCGGCTGGGGCCGACAGATAAACAAAAATAAACAGAATGGAGTACCGTGATTAAATGGACAGTCCAGCAGGCATCAGCTATGTAGCCAAGTGATAATAGGGTCCAGGGAACAGCAATAGATGAAACAGGGGAGCCGCGGAGTAGTCGCTACTACGCTAGCATGCGGGCGACACGGCATTTAAAGTTAGCAGGCCGGGGCTAGTAGAAGTGTCTGCGCCGACAGAGGCCGGTTGAAGGCACAGCGGATGGAGTAATTAGTCGGCAGACCAGTCGTGGTGGTGCGGCGGGGCGTTGTGTCGACAAAGGATCCAAGCCAGATGGCCAAATAGGTATTGTAGTAATTTAGTTTGCTAGCCGGGAGATGCGCCTGGCTCACGGCTTACTGGTGCCAGCGTTGGGGCAGGGGCGTTAGCCACTATAGCCACTCGGTAGCAGCGGTAATCCGGTGCCAAGGTCCAGAGCTTACAGCAAGGATCCGGTGGAGTAGTGGATTCTAGCCGTGTTTGGGTGAACAACTGAGTAGGCCGGAAGGTGGGCCTGGCTCAGGGCTAGCTTTGGTACTGGGTCACTTGGTGGCAGCTAGCTAGCTGTGAAGACCAAGAGTAATGGTCCAGGGTTTATGTCAGGAATCCGGCGTTGTAGTGGAGAAACAGTCCGATACTGGTAGGCATTATCAAGGCTAAAAAAAAGGGCTGGTATCTGTGCAGAAGGTAAAGGCCGCTAGCAATGACTAAATAGCTTGTGGCTAATTAGCTGGTTAGCTGCTGATGGCTAGCTTCTGATGGCTAGGTGGTTCTGGCTATAAGGTCTAAAAATGTTTAAAATAAATAGCGGAGCCGTATCACATTGGGTGAGGCAGGTTACCGGAAGGTATAATTGATTTAAAATGGAAAAGAGATTGAAAATAAAATTGAAATATATGCAAAAAAGGAAAAACAATACAAAAATACACGAGAGGACGAACAAAGCCTGTTTACGGTTATTGCTGTACTCAGACTCAGTCCTCCTGACCATGGGAAACAGGGCGCTCTGTAATTATGCCAATCTTATGTTCGTTCTCCCTCCCTCCCTCCACCACCTCACCTCACTTGTGTCTGTGAAGTTAAGTTTGGTGAAGAGAAAGGGAGGATATTAAAATACATTTAAAAAGGAATGAGAGAACAGACTGAGAAATAGTGAGTTACATCATGAGAAGTAGAGAGAGATGGAAGGAGTGAGGGAAAATACAGAGAAAGATGTGTGAGAAAGAGAGGGAGGGCTGTGACTATGTCAACGTCCATGATGGCACGAATTGTCTGACAAAATGTCTGCCGTGAGCTCCTATCCGAGTTTAACCACGGCTTGGGCTGCTCCGATTTGCAACTAAAAGAACAACATGATAATTGCTCATGTTGCTGCCGGCCTGATGAGTGACATCTCACTAATGCTGGACCTGGAAGGATGTCTAATCTTGAGTGGCAGTGTGAGCATCCAATGACATGAGTATCCAATGACACGACGTAAACGGTTGGACAACGAGGGCTGAGGCACTCTGTCAATCCAAACTGGTTTGCTGTCCACCCAGACCCCCAAGAAGGCAGATAACTAATAAGCACTCCAACGCCTGAGTGGGTCTCAGCAAACAGACCAGGCCTCACGCAGACAGCCTAATTGGCTATCGGAGCTAAATAAATTGTTAGTTGTAGTGAATGTACATGACAGCACAATCATGCTGGGGGAATACAGTATGCGTCAAGGGCGGCTTGTTTTGCAAATCATACAGGGGGCAAAACAATTAGCTTTACCTACAAGATACGCAGGTCATAGGTGAAGATTATTTGGTTTGAAAACATTTGAAATTGAACTGCTCATGACAACAGCGAAGGTTGTCTAAATTAATGAATGTGCATAAAAGCAAACTGACTTGCTTGAAGACAATTAAAAACAGCAGACATTTGAGAAACAGATGCCTGTGCTTAAAATAACACACAATAGCTTTGTCCCTTGATCACAGGTGGCGAGCTAACACCTTAAACACAGCGGTGCTCGAAAGCAAGACGTCGCAGTGGTTCTCGATGGCCGAGTTTAACTATTTAATTGCGCCAGAATGTTTTAACGGCTTTAGGCTAATGCTAAATGCCGAGCAAATTAATAGTCCTTCTGATACTTTTCATGAACACGTCATTAGCAAAAGCATTTACTAAGTTAATAGTATAAGTAACGCAGCACCTATCTAATCAAGGAAAGGTATAAAGCAGTGGCGCTGAGTTGGACCACTTGAGCATGGGTTACAAAATCTTATGGGGCGATTTTATCCATGGAAGTGGACCCTAGGGATCTATCACACTTACCTGATTGTAAAGGTTGTTTGATAAGTCATTATTAATAACCCCTTCAAAAGGCATTAGGTCAGTCTCTAAAACTCCTCATAAAACATTGGTAATGTTTTCATCCCTCCATGCCCCATCATGTCCTCTTGCGTAACAAACAGATCAAACCACAAGCAAATCATGAAAGAGGTTTACATCCTAATCTCATGAAATCCCCAAGAAATGGTCAAACAATTAGCTGGGCACCAGCCTGTCTGTTCATTTGATATGTCAATAAAACGAGTCACTGAAAATACAGTGAAATACTTTCCTAATTATTCTCTCCATTAGCCGGTATGATTATATAAAGCATTGGCCTACTACAGAAGTGCCTCTAGAAATCAGAATTGTTACATTAAAACATATTAATTTAAGATAGAAATACCCCAGAAACCATTCAAAACTGTCTTTGATTTATGGATTTCCATCTACAAATGCACCACCACCATGAAAATCCAGGCCCTGACGGTTTCTTTCACACTACCCCATTCAACCATCACGTCTTATGCGAACAGCACAGTATATCTTACTCTCCTTGACAACAGCCACAAAAGAAATTAGTCAGTTGGCTGCCTCTCAGCTAATTGCCCTTCGCCTAGCTCCTCCCTCTTCATAACAGATCAAAGGTAATAATCCGCTGCTAATCCACTGTGGTACGCCTGCCCTCGCTGTTGTTATGCTCATTATGGCCGCCTTGAATTGGCCGGGCTGGATACGCCATTCGTTGTCTCCTCCTCCTCGCCCAGCCCTCGTCCGTTCTAAAGAAAAGGGACCTTGCGACGGTCTCTCAAAATGCCAAGGTCTCCTCCAGCCACACTGGCTCAATTTCACAGCCAAACGCCAATTTCACGGCTGGACGGCCACTGGATAATTAGATGAGCCTTGAGCGGACATGGTGATGCTCGCCTCAGCTCTGTGAGAAGACAACAAGAGAGTGCTCTCTAAAGAGAGGCTAGGGAGATGGCTACTGAGCTCAACACAGGGCTGGCTTTGTTTGGGTCTCACTTGTCGCTTTATTGCATTAAATGAGTACGGGATGCGTGGCAATTCTTGGTGGAAGTTCGTCTTTCTGGTTGTTGCAGTTTTGTGCGTTATTGGAGTCGTTTGATATCCGTGAGCAGTGAGATGTTTTGATTAGTAACTTGTTGCTTCCTACCCATCAATTAGCAACGTGACTGGATTTTGTTGTTCCCAAAACAATGTCACCAATCAGGACAATGAATTCAAGCTTGTGGCTATAGCAACATTGAAAGGAGAGCTTTGTTAAGTACCTGCCTTGCTGTTGTTTTGAAAAACCAGGTACATGTAAATGACATAGCCCATCTCTCACAAATGTACACATGCTAAGTGTATGGCTGGATATACAACTGACCCATCATCTTTGACAGCTCCAGCATCAGATGTTTAGCAAATCCAATTTGTATCTTCAATTTTCCAATAGATATTAAAGTTTCTGTAGAGAAAGTAACTCTTTATGAATTGAAAAGTGTTTTTAGGCTTAAATGCAAAAAATAGTATATTCTTTGTCATGAGGAATATAAAACTGCAACACATGTGGAATTACCATTGCCTACCTTACCTCTGCCAACAGTTCTATCTAGGGAAGTATTACCATTTCTTGGTCGTAGTTGGAATAGTGTAGAGAAAGAGTAGTTTGGAGCTGAGAGAGGATGTACATTTATAGAAGTTGAACAGTTTCATACAGACCGTATAATGGGGACATAGCCTCTGTTGCTTCCCTATCAAAAATGTCAAACGTGGTTTTGTAGAGTTGACAGTTTGATGGACAGTTAGGCTACTCACAACGGACCAACTTCAACCAGATATTCAGTTTCTCACAGTCATGAACACTGTCCCTGTGCTCAGACAAAACTGGCATTGTTTGTAGCGACTGTCCCCGGACTTTTTCTGTGGTATACCATGACATATAAACAATAGCACATGACATGCACATCACATGAAAAAAAAATGTTTCTGGGATGTAGGCTGTGGGGACTTACCATGAGTAGGAGACAAAGGCCTCACAGTGAGACGGGTGGGGCAGCGACGGGCTCAAGCCTAAGCCCTTCTCCCATCTCCCAACTGATGCACTCTGGTGTATCCTGCAAAAGGGAAATCATCAGTAAGTGATTCATAGTGTCAACAGTCAGCATTACATCCAACCTTTGCATAACCCACTAAATGAATAACATCGTCTCATTTTCGATTAAAGTTTATATTCTCAGACTGCATGGCAGACAACATAGGAAATTGGGATTTTTAATTAAGACATTAGCTTCATTTGAATATGGGGCACAGTAACACATGGCGAAGTCAGGATGAGGACACACACCACAGACTCCTGCATTTCTTTCTATTTGGAGTTTTAGGCTAGGTTTCTGTATAGCACTTTGAGACATCTGCTGATGTTAAAAGGGCTTTATAAATACATTTGATTGATTGGCTCCTCCCCTGGGAGAAGAGAGGGAGAGAGATTCTGCCAAGGCCGAGCCATGAAAAACATGAAGAAAATAAAAAGATCTGTCAGAATCCTTTTTCAACATCCTGGCCCCGTTCCTGGACACCCTTTGTTATTTTACTCTTTCTCCCCCCTACATTTTTGTGTTCATGTCATAATTATTTTTTATTTTTTTAAGAATAATTCAAAGGCGCACCTTAACATGCTGACTACACCGCTCACGTCGCATGCGGGAGCGTTGCAAAATAAATGTAGACATGCAATTATTGCACCCACACTGCTCGCGGGCGCCAACAAGCGTCTGCATTGCCAAGGGCTAAAACAGAAGTCAGTTCTATTTCTGACGCAGATCAGAAATAAAAACCAGGTACATGTAAATGACATAGCCCATCTCTCACAAATGTGAGAGATGGGCTAAGTGTATGGCTGGATATACAACTGACCCATCATCTTTGACAGCTCCAGCATCAGATGTTTAGCAAATCCAATTTGTATCTTCAATTTTCCATTAGATATTAAAGTTTCTGTAGAGAAAGTAACTCTTTATGAATTGAAAAGTGTTTTTAGGCTTAAATGCAAAAAAATAGTATACACTGCTCGCGGGCGCCAACAAGCGTCTGCATTGCCAAGGGCTAAAACAGAAGTCAGTTCTATTTCTGACGCAGATCGCGCTGCAAGTCCTGCCTCTCCCATCTCCTCATTGGTTTATAGAACCAGATACCCACGTGCCATCTCCTCATTGGTTATACTCACCTGGGTGACTGAAAGACGAACGGAGGTCGGTGGTGGTAATACACATTTTATGAAAGTTAGTTGCCAATCACTATAGAAGTCCAAAGAAGACTAGACTAGAAACGATTCGGTTGACCGTTTTGTGTGTGGATTAATTGTCAGAGTAGAGGATCTTATGCATTTCAGGTAAAATAACAACGTTTATATCCCAGGACAAATTAGCTAGCAACAGCACGCTAGCTAAATAGGACAAATTAGCTAGCAACTACAAGCTAGCTAGCTAAATTTCCATGAATGTGTTTCGACCTGTCCCCAAATTAATATAAATTGGTTCAGAGCTTGTTTTGATATTTTAACCTGCGTATCTTAATCGTGTTTGGTGTGGGGGGACAAAATCAATTTGTGCACGATGGCGCGCGGCTGGTTTGGGTACGGTGTTACAGCGCATGGAAAGTCAACAAATGTTCCGCACAAGAGGAGACATACATAAGGGGCCTTACCTCAGTTTTCTAAAAGTGAACTTAAGGGCAACGCTAGGCTCCTTTGCGCATGCAACACACAAGCCCCGTACGTTAGTGGTGTGTGATACAGATACGACTGAACTATAGCCAAAACACCAGAGATGACAGATGAGAAGTGGAGGAGCAGCCTGGTAGACTGGAGCGAGTTAAGGGATTTCAAGTAAGCGACACACGAACCTGCTCAACTGCAAGAAAGTTGCACATCCTCTATGATGTCATGATTTCCCCCAAGGCATCATCAAAGGCCCCAATCTCTTGCAGCACTGGCTTTTATGATAACAAAAGAAAGGCTGCGTTACATATGTAGGTATATTCCCCTCGATCATACATGTGGAAGACTAACACAATGCTCAGACTCTTGCACAAACTGTACTGGCTGACATCTCATGCAGAATTGATGTGATATTTTCGCATTCAGGTACTAGTCAAATTCAAACAATATTTAGCAGTGCTCTTGGCTATTAAACTGGCCAGGAAAGGCAGAGAGCAGAAGGGAGAAAGAGAAAAGAGTAAGGACAGAGCAAGAGAGGCGTGGCTTTGTTATTTATGTTTTGTAGCTGTTGACAGTGCAGAGTAATCCAATACTAGTCAAAGTGAAGAGATATTTCCCCCAAGAAATAAGTTACATACAAGGAGACACACAAACACATGCACAGGCGGACACAGAGGGATATTATTCAATACCCCGAATCCACTAGGGGAATGGGGTGATTTTCCAGTTAAATTATTTGTCTTTGGCTGAGGGATTAAGTTTATAGCCCGTCCACTCAGAGAAAGCATACACACTGGACTAGGGGAACTTACATCACCCACAAGTTCAGTCATCCAGCACACATCCAGCCAGTTCAGTCATCCAAACCAGAGAATGAAAGTAAGGATGCATCTCAATAGTCTAAAGTAGCTCTCTGACAATTTAAAAAGCAGGAAAGATGAAAGGATTTAGCCTAAAAGCTACTGGAAATTTGCTTTCACCTCCACACATCAGCGCAGACAAAGGAAAGAAAGGTGCTTGGATAATTGAGTTGTATCAAGTTGAATTCTGGAGAGCGTACAACAGGTTGGCAGCGTAACTTCAAGTAGCCTACACCATCATACACCAGACAATAGCAGGGCCAGAGTTAGCCATATTACAGTGAATGCTTCAACCAATACTCACTGACAATGCATACTGATTCTTACTCAAGCCACAAAAATGGCCTATGTGTTGGCGGGTTGCGATCCGCGGGTCCCTATTCAGCTGAATGAGAGGGCGACTGAATTGCTGGGGGGAGGATTGAGAGGCGATAGAAAGATCATTCACTTTCTCTTAGAGGGCACCCCTTGACTCCTACATGCTCTGGCGGGTGTTGGCCCCGGGCGGGGAGGAGAGAATATGGGATCTGTGACACATGCAAATCCTGGCTACGAGTCGCTTGGCACTCTGAACAGAACAGACATTATGTGAAGAGCTAATAGGAAAGAGAGAAGGAGATTCGGGTGGCGAGGGCAAGGAGGAGTGGAGATAAAGAAACGAGGGGAAGGTATAAAACAGGCTGCACATGAAGATGAAAGACCCAGATGAAGTGGCAGACACGCACACACCTGGACACACAGGAAGCACACACAAACGCTATGCTCAAAGAAACCACAGAGAACGAGACAAGCCACACAGCACAATGGACAAAGTCAAAAGGAGAAGAAAAAAAAATCTCCACCCACCCACAGACAGATACTCAACACACACACACACACACACACACCCACAAAGACATGCTGTGAGACACAACACACACGAATCCTGCTCAAATCCCTGGGATTTGAGAAGGGAGCACAATCGCAGGGTTGCGCTGCCATAACGACAGGATCGGAAAAAAGGGGGTGAGGGTTTGGAGTTGCTGAGCACAGCACTAGGATTTCCACACTGGAGAAGCCCTGAGGTGTTTGTTTGTCCTGTGTTTAACAGAGCCCCTCTCGACCACAGGGCACCCAAGACCTCCAGTCAGGCAAGTGTGGCAACTCCAGTCACAGTCTCTTCACAACGGAATCAAGTAGCTCTTACAAAAGCAGCGTCAACTCGTACTACATATCAAATGTAGGCCTACTAACTAATTATCACTTAACATCACGAGATGGGACATGGCTATGGAAGGCTATCCAGTTCTCGAGTTGTCATCAGCAGTCCTGAGGTAAAGGAGACTAGGGGCTGTTTTAGGGCTGCCACACCCAAACCTCCTTGTACGTGGGCATCCTCACCATACTCCTACACAGAGTTATGAAAAGAACTTCTAAGTTCCAGACGTTTGGGTGGCAGTGTGTGTATTGCACTTACGGTATGAAAGCCTCGATTGTTGCTTCCTCAGAGTAGAGCTGGCTGAAGTGAGTTGTATAATGGTATGCAGAGAGAAGGATAATGAGGTACGGCAAACCAAACCACACAGCCAACAGTGAATAGATGCTCATTCAGATCCTCATTCTTACTGGGGACATTTACTGAAGAATGGAGATGATAGAGGCAAAGAGTCAATTGTTTCCAGTATCTGGTCTGGTCCCCAGATGTAGCATTATGTGGCCCTCCAGAAGATGAGCAATGGTTAGCCTACATTTGGATGTCTTTTTTTGTGAAATGAAGCCAGGATGATATTTTACGCTGCAAAAAACCTTAGCAGCCCATTTGTGTTTTGATACAAAAAAACTGTTCAGTAATGAGATGTTACCAGGATTAGATACGTGTGTTAAAAACAGTTGGGTTCTGGGCTCGTTTTGAGGGGTCTGAAAAACCCAACACCTTGTAGATACAGTAGATATCACAGTTTCAGTAGAGCACAATGACATGGCACTTTGCCAGCTTAAGTTTCCCAAGTGCTGCACTAATTTTAGCACAGCTCTTGTGCTAGATGGATGACCCCAACTCCATGGTGACTCCAAGGCTCAGTGAAGTAGGGGGGGGATGAGAGAGGGAGGTTGGTGGGTGTCATTCCGTACGTCTGGATAACTCTGGTCTAGACACACATACTGGAGCTCAGGATTGGAGGGGGAGGGGGCTCTCAGGCAAACCATCTGTCTTCGAGCTGATCAAAATCTTGAATACAAGATGTGGAGTGGGATTCGGACAGCCTGCATCTTTAGGATATTCATCCTAAACACTACTGATTAACCCACAACGCATGGGTCATATGATGCATTCAACATATACAGTGGGGCAAAAAAGTATTTAGTCAGCCACCAATTGTGCAAGTTCTCCCACTTAAAAAGATGAGGCCTGTAATTTTCATCATAGGTACACTTCAACTATGACAGACAAAATGAGAAAAAAAATCCAGAAAATCACATTGTAGGATTTTTAATTAATTTATTTGCAAATTATGGTGGAAAATAAGCATTTGGTCACCTACAAACAAGCAAGATTTCTGGCTCTCACAGACCTGTAACTTCTTCTTTAAGAGGCTCCTCTGTCCTCCACTCGTTACATGTATTAATGGCACCTGTTTGAACTTACCAGTATAAATACACCTGTCCACAACCTCAAACAGTCACACTCCAAACTCCACTATGGCCAACACCAAAGAGCTGTCAAAGGACACCAGAAACAAAATTGTAGACCTGCACCAAGCTGGGAAGACTGAATCTGCAATAGGTAAGCAGCTTGGTTTGAAGAAATCAACTGTGGGAGCAATTATTAGGAAATGGAAGACATACAAGACCACTGATAATCTCCCTCGATCTGGGGCTCCACGAAAGATCTCACCCCGTGGGGTCAAAATGATCACAAGAACGGTGAGCAAAAATCCTAGAACCACACGGGGGACCTAGTGAATGACCTGCAGAAAGCTGGGACCAATGTAACAAAGCCTACCATCAGCAAGGGCATTGAAGATGAAACGTGGCTGGGTCTTTCAGCATGATAATGATCCCAAACACACCGTCCGGGCAACGAAGGAGTGGCTTCGTAAGAAGCATTTCAAGGTCCTGGAGTGGCCTAGCCAGTCTCCATATCTCAACCCCATAGAGGGAGTTGAAAGTCCGTGTTGCCCAGCAACAGTCCCAAAACATCACTGCTCTAGAAGAGATATGCATGGAGGAATGGGCCAAAATACCAGCAACAGTGTGTGAAAACCTTGTGAAGTCTTGACCTCTGTCATTGCCAACAAAGGGTATATAACAAAGTATTGAGATAAGTATTGAGTATTGACCAAATACTTATTTTCCACCATCATTTGCAAATAAATTCATAAAAAATCCTACAATGTGATTTTCTGGATTTTGTTTTCTAATTTTGTCTGTCATAGTTGAAGTGTACCTATGATGAAAATTACAGGACTCTCATCTTTTTAAGTGGGAGAACTTGCACAATTGGTGGCTGACTAAATACTTTTTTGCCCCACTGTACATCCTGTGTACCATTCGTGTTTGCGATGAGAGGATAGTATGCTCTGTAGCGTACACCAAAAACTTGAATCCTTTTCTTCAGGAAGTGAATTTCAGATTTGAATGGCCCTCGATGTGTCCTGGTTGACCATTTTGATATATTTTCTCTTATCAAAAAATGGTCCTGCATCTTCTTAACAAGCACGACATGGATAAAAATATATGGGGAAGAAGAATTGAGGGGAGTACAAAACCCCCTCCTTGCTGTCACCATGGCCACATCAGGCCAGTAAGTGTTTACAGTCACTTCAGCCAAGTATAATTTCTGTGCAACTTAAAAACAAAACTAAATATTTGTTGTGGACAGAGAGAGAGACACTAAGCTTTAATATCTCTGGAGAGATGAGCCATCAGAATGTTCTGGTTCCTCATTCTAGTTTTCATGTTCTGACTATGATTTTCTTTTCAAAAGGGTTTAATTTATTGCTTGCCTTCTTGGCTATCAGACCGGAGGTGACAGCCAGACAAGAAAACAAATAAGAGAAGACTCATTCCACACAGAATGAAACTCAATGAAGCAGATTCTCTTCCTCCTCAGAGCACCGCTGCTATTCAGTACCCACTGCCCCCTCGGCAGACTGCATTTGTCGTCCCTTAGTATGAAATAACATTGGTCCCCCCACTCCTACCCCCTCATGTTCCCCCTGACACCCCTCTCAGCCATCCAACTTCATATCTCATTCCCTTAAAAGCAGTCTGATCTGCTCTCATTTCCTGTTGGCCTGCTGTGCCCCTGCCAGGGGGGGCTAAGCAGGGTTAACGCCCCAGGCAGAGGGGCAAGGGGTCTGTGGTGCGGGAAGGGCTTGGTTCTTTCTGTGGTCAGTGACAGGTCAGTAAAAGATTTTTAAAAACCTGTCAGGGCAGATGCGTGAGGACAGGCAGAAAAGAAGGGAAGTAGAGGTGACAGGTAGACACCCAGTCCTCCATCCTCTTAGCATTCTGCCAGGACCCAACACAGAGCCAAGGGTTACGCCTGTCAGACGTGTCAGTCAGGACCGACCTTCCTGCGGTCGCTCCACCAGCTTTCCATGTCTGTATGTACCGAGCACATTTAATCTCAGTCTTTCCCAGCAGGGGGTTCTTGTTCCTGGGCTTAGACCCACATTTTAGCCATGCCTCCCTTCTCCCGGATCCTTGTCTCTTATGGCACAGCGGGATCTGTTTCATTATGATGTAATCATGGAAGAGCTCCTCTCAGAGTCCAATAATAACTACTTAATTTTGCATAAAGTTATGCATCATTATCTTCTAAATGTTTTGTTTTGGAAAGAACATTACCTAGCTTGCTATTAAAATACTAGCACAAAAACAAACCATTTTAGTGTTACCACGTTTAACTACACTGCGGTTGTGAAACTAGATGTAGTTTCAAACCCCTAGAGAAAGGCTGTCAGTATAAGAGTTACCACAGCTCAGTCCTACAAATTTAATCCCACAAAAAAACACTACATATTTTTTAATTTTTTTAACTAGTAAGCATCTTTCTCTCACACCCAGCAATAGCAGAATGCAAGTAGCAAACTTAATTACTGTTAACACAGAAAATACCAACCGTGCGCTTAGAGGTACCCATCAGGGCAACAATAATTATCTTCAACTCCGATAGCATATGGCACCTGTCATCATAAACAAATAATTTCAAGAGGTGCTGAACAACACAGTTTGCTCTGAACTAATATAAAGCCATTATTTAGATAACGCAATTCAATGATTTTGAGTTTTGTGCATATAAGGCTGATGCCTAAGCAGAGACCTGGACCTTCATTTGTGGAGGCCTGAGTTGCTGCCAGTTATCAGTGTACAGCAAAAAAACAAATCTGAGGTCAGAAATGCATCTGATATCTCCATAAATCCAGTCTCAAATTTGCAGTGGGGTGTTCAGAACAAAAACGTCCCATAACATTGGCGGCATATCCAAACAACACAAACAGCATAAATCCCTGGTCTATCCTGAGGACTTGGGTCACTCCTTGAGTGATCCTCAAGACCAACAGTCCAAAGACGTCAAGTAGACAATTAGGACCCTAGAAATTATGAATAGCTTGAGACTACTTTGTGGGTCAAGAAGTCAGGATGTGCCTGAGAAGGACCAGAGTGTGATGATATAAGAGCCTTCTCTGGGCTGGAGGAGCTCTACTGGCGCCTCGTTTTAAAATTAGCCATCCTCCATCCTTTACCATCCCTTCCAAAAATCCATCTCATTAAGTCAATTACACATCGCCGTGCCACCAGAGCGGAAAATTGCAAATTCACAGTCAGTCCCATGGGACTGTGAGGAGTAGCACTCTGCCTGGCGAGACTGAAGTCTCAGTGTGAGCAGTCAAGGGTGAGGAAAGTCATAGGTGCTGTGTTTAAGACGTCAGAGGAAGCGTGTAGAACTTTGACATGTCTTGCTCTGAATAGCCTGAGGGGATAATAAGTTGGTGTTGGATGGTGGAAGAACACGCCAGGACTGTAGTCAGACGTTGCCACAGGAAGTGTGAGAGGATGGGGATTCACACCTGATGGTCTCTGTCTGACAACTGGGTCAGGGAGAAGACTGACTGCATAAGAAAGGGGAGGCTGCCAAGAAATCTACTGGCCATATAAAAGGGAAAGGAGGATACCTAGTCAGTTGTACAATTCAATGCCTTCAACTGAAATGTGTCTTCCGCATTTAACCCAACCCCTCTGAATCAGAAAGGTTCGGGGGGCGGCCTTAAATCAACATCCCCGTCGTCGGCGCCCGGGGCAACTGTGGGTTAACTGCCTTGATCAGTGGCAGAACGACAGATTTTTTACCTCGTCAACTCAGGGATTCAATCCAGCAACCTTTTGGTTACTGGCCCAACGCTCTAACCACTAGGCTTAAAGCCACACAAGCTAAGCCAAAACAAAAGAATGATATCCCTCCAGCTTGGAGGTGTTAATTTCCTGACATGCAAAGCCCTTAGGGAAAAAGCGGATTCTACTGACGAATCTCAAAATACATTTTTCCCCCCATAAGGAACAATCTCTCAGTTACTCTAAACTGGAGCGTCATGATATCACTCTATTCCGTGATGTCCCTCTAAACTGAAACTTGAGTGAATTAAATGAGTCAATTCATTTCTCTGATTTCTCTTCATTCCTTGAGGTTGAAGTCATCCTGGTTATTAAAACAGCCTATTGTAATGGTTTTTGGTATCCGTAAACTATGATAGATGTAATTATTCTCATATAGGCTTAGACTGTTAAGCCACTAGTGATAGTTATCAATACAGTAACACATTGGGATATTATTTTTGATGTTTTGTATTATTTTGAGAATATCACAATATTATTTTTGCACTAGTTGGCTGTACCAGCACCAAAACTCCAGTATTTTTCCTTCATAACTTGTTCTCAATCTTCTTTTTACAATAGGGAGCCAATTTATTTACAGCACTTTTATTTCCATGACGGATCAAAAATGACTTTTTCATGGCTCTCTTGTCCGTCTGCAGCAGACACAAGGTGAACAATATGTTTGGAACATCGGATCGCAATAAAATCACAGTACTGAATCGCAATACATATAGAATTGTGAGAAATGGCAAAACAAATCATGCACCCAAGTATATGAGATAATATCATATTGTAAGGTCCATGGCAATTCCCAGCCCTATTCGCCACCATTCCAAATGTGAGTATTTCAGTGGCTCTTCTGTGGAACAGGATAAGCAACCTCCTCCAGAGTGTGATCTCCAGATCTCAAGAACATAATGTGGTTCTTCAGATTCTTTTTCTATTTCAGACCCATGCATGCTTCCATTCTGCACACACAGGGACATACCGGGAGAATGACAGTACAAGATGGATGACCTTACACACAGGTATTGGTTATTATTGCAGCAATCCAACGCATGCCTTTATAGAGAGTTGTAGCACTGCGAGTCAAGATAGCAGCACACGTTGGGAAGCTGTGGCCGTGACTGTGTGTGTGTGTGTGTGTGTGTGTGTGTGTGTCAAATCCCTAAAAATGTGCATCCATTTCAGATGGTTAAGCATTGCACCTGTACTACCATTACTGTACCTCAGTTCCACCACAAAGTTTACATTTCCTTCTCATTTAACTTCTCAAAGTATTGCCATATAGGACTTCGCTGCTGTCGCTTGCCTTTCGCCACCATTTTTCCAACTGTTAAGAATGAGTGGTGGAGAGTTGACTCCTTGCACGTCGACTCCCATTTCGGAGTGTCAAGATTAGATTCCACTAGGAATCGACTCTTAAATTCCCTATTTTTGGAAAGGAGGAGACAGTGTTCTCGGAAGTACAGCAACTAATCAAAACACTTGCATCTCTCATAGAGATTTTTCAAGGGAAGGAGAGAGGCACAGTATAGGCAGGTCGGCAGACAGAACCATGCACAGCGCCAATCTAAAATCGGCACACAAAAAAAAAGTGTGTGTGGGGGGGGGTATGCTGAAAAACACAGAGCGCATATGTCTTGGTAATCGGTCTTGCATGCCTCCCAAATTCACCTCTCCCCCTCTTTTTAATTACACAACTTTCCCCAGCCCTTTATAGCCTATCGTCTAGTTAGGCTATAACAAGGAAAATAAAGTTGTGATAACTGCACTGTGATAGTAATTTTGTGGGGGGGGGAACGTTAAAGATCCCGATTTCGTTGAATCGTTTTAACGTTTAAACGTTCACACCCCTAATGTGAGGCCTAACCCACTGAACGAGATGAGGTGTATGAATTTGTTTCTCTCATTTGCATGACAATTTGTTTGCCACCATCCCCAGAAGGCATTGTTCATGCTAGCGTGTACAAACAAACCAAAAATAATGGTGGAACTATATTCATGGGTTTTTCATTTTCCCATTGATTGCTCAAGCATTTTCCTTCTTTAAATAGACAAGAGAAATAATCTACTTTTAGGTCAAATAAAAATAAAATAACCGTTAAAACACTCACTGTCATTTTTCTCACTGTAAATGTGAGGATAATGGAGGGAAAGGGATTATATCTTCAGAAACATTGACCTTTGTTAACTCTGGTAGACAGACAGATAGTGAGCTTTAGTGATGGTTAAAAATGAGATTGAGCTGGAGCTGAGCTCCAATGTTGCTAAGAGATTTTACTAGGCCTAATTCATCTCCTGGAAAAAGTGCCTTATCCATTTCCTTTGCCCCTAAAGCATGGGGATATGGTTGGCATGTCTTCCGTAGGTCCATCCTCCTAATGAAACCCACAGTAACCTCAGGGGGACATCTGTTGAGCTGGCCTCCCCCAGTGCTCTCCTGGAGATGGCACTAGATTGGAGTGGGAAAGTAGGAGCCTTTCCTCGAAAAGTCAATTAAGAACTCAGTAGCCCATCCATTAGCAGATGTCGGCCCATGAGGCCCCCTCTCCTTCTCTATCTGTACATGCTCTCTGTGTATAAAAAATAACCAGATTTTTTTTTAAAGGGACCATATGGATGATCATGCATTTCAACCTGTCCTGAAATTAATATACAGTATTTTCAGAAAGTATTCAGACCCCTTGACAGCCCTATTCTAAAATTGAATAAAAATTGTACTTCAACTTACACACAATACCCCATAATGACAAAGTGAAAACAGGTTTTTAGACATTTTTACAGAAATTAAATAACCAGATAAAGAACACAGTGGCCTCCCTCATTCTTAAAATGAGCGCAAGAGGCGTCACTACAGTCCCTGGTTCGAATCCAGGGTGTATCACATCTGGCCGTGATTGGGAGTCCCATAGGGCGGCGCACAAATGGCCCAGCGTCATCCAGGTTTGGCCAGTTAACTTGTTCTTAACTGACTTGCCTAGTTAAATAAAAAATAGTGTAGTTGGTATTTGAACCTGTGTATCATGATCGCATCTAGTGGGGATAGAAGGAAAAACACACACACACACAGTGTAACCAAGGTATAAGACTCTCTCTCCTGTCTTAATGACATTGACCTTAGAGGGAGAAGCCTTTTGGGGTAGCCTACTGTACCAGCCAGGAAGATCTCAACAAAAGAAGATCACCTGGCAGAGCTTTTCTCTAATAGCTGCTGCCGAGTGAGCCATCAAGATCAAAGAACAGGGAGAGCTCAGTTGCAGTACATCTAGATATTTTCTTGCAATGGCCTGAGGTTTGTTTTAGGAAGTGGAAAAGCAGATATTAGTTCATATTAGTGTGGCAAGAATAACATGAATGACGCAAGTTCGTTTTAAAATCATGTGTGCAACATCCTTTTGATTGCATGGCTGCACTAAAGTAGCAGCCTGTATCACATCCACAGTGTAAACAGACTTGTTCATGGAAGTGGCCAATCCCTTCTCCACTCCCACATCTATAATGACCTAAGCTTCTGGCTGACGGAGAGGAGTGCTTTGGCAGAGTAGGCTGTGGAGCTCCTGCGTTGGAAGTGCTTTAGTGTCCCTGTATTCTGGTGCAACCCAGGGCGAAACGCAGCCCCCTCCCTCCATCGCACCCTCTTCTCCTCCTCTACTGCTTCTCTCTCCTTCCATCTCTCTTCCCACTCCCACGCTGAGGATTGGATGCTGGACCAGAGGGGCGGAGAGGTATTTTTAGCCAGCACCGTGTGCTGAAACAGCGGAGAGCCCTGTGCCCTAGCAAGGACAAAATCCACCATCCGGAAGAGGGAGAGAGAGATTGGAAGAGAGAGAAAGATATTCAGAAGCAAATTTCATTGCTGTAGCCCCTGAGGAAAAGGCTTTAAAGAGGGGAGCCGGTGTCACGTCTAGAGACACCGATAAAGATACATTTATCTCTAATATTCTGTTCAGGATGATGTTTAACTGCATTTTCTCTAAGAGGAAAATGTAGGCCTAATCCAATTTATATGTATGCCTCCAAAATGGCACACATATAAATCACATCATCTGCCTATGCCTTGATTCTAATGTTTAAAACCATTCTGAGAAGAGCCATGAAGTCTGAAATATCTTATGCTAATAGGTCTATAAATAAATGGCCTATGAGAGTGCAGACTTGCACATCAGCAAGAGTGAAAGCTGCAATATCAGTCTTAAGCAACCCATTTCTATATTTGAGTGCATCTCATGTCTGTTCATTACACTCCGTATTTATTTGGACAGCAAAGCAAAAACTTTAATTTTGGATTTGAGATCAAATGCTTCATATGAGGGTACATAATGTCCCCTTTTATTATAGTGTATTTTCATACATATCTGTTCTGCCACTTACAAATGAAAGCACTTGACCTTCTGAAGGTGTCATAAGTATTTGGACAAATTCACTTATATGTGTGTTAAAATAGTTGAAAGTTAAGTATTTGCTCCCATATTCCTAGCTAGCAATGACTACATCAAGCTTGTGACTCTACAAACTTGTTAGATTCATTTGAAGTTTGTTAATTTTGGAGTCACTTTTTTGTGAATAGAATATGTTTTTGAACACTTAATGTGGATGCTATAATCATGAATGCAGAGTGGCGCAGATGTCTTAGACACTGCATCTCAGTGCTAGAGGCGTCACTACAGACCCTGGTTAGATTCCAGGCTGTGATTAGGAGTCCCATAGGGCGGCGCACAATTGTCCCAGCGTCGTCCAGGTTAGGGTTTGTCCAGGGTAGGCCGTCATTGTAAATAAGAATTTGTTCTTAACTGACTAGCCTGGTTTAAAAAAAAGGTTAAATAAATAAATGAATGAATCCTGAATAATGATGAGTGCGAAAGACACAAAATTATACCCCCAAGACATGCTAACCTCACCATTGACAATAACAGGAGTGGTTATGATATTTCTAAAACAGATATACATGAAAATACCCTCACATAAAAGGTGACATTCTGTACTTAATGCTGGAGTACAGAGCCAAATTAAAATGTTTTAGCGGGAGCCTCCCGGGTGGCGCAGTGGTGAAGGGCGCTGTACTGCAGCGCCAGCTGTGCCATCAGAGTCCCTGGGTTCGCGCCCAGGCTCTGTCGTAACCGGCCGCGACCGGGAGGTCCGTGGGGCGACGCACAATTGGCCTAGCGTCATCCGGGTTAGGGAGGGCTTGGTCGGTGGGGATGTCCTTGTCTCATCGCGCACCAGCGACTCCTGTGGCGGGCCGGGCGCAGTGCGCGCTAACCAAGGTTGCCAGGTGCACGGTGTATCCTCCGACACATTGGTGCGGCTGGCTTCCGGGTTGGATGCGCACTGTGTTAAGAAGCAGTGCTTCTTAACACAGCGCCTGTGGACGCATGACTTTCAACCTTAGTCTCTCCCGAGCCCGTACGGGAGTTGTAGCGATGAGACAAGATAGTAGCTACTATAATAAATTGGATACCACGAAATTGGGGAGAAAAAGGGGTAAAATTCAAAAAAAAAAAAAAAAAAAGGTTTTAGCTTCACTGTCCAAATAAAACCGTAGGGGAGTGTGTGTCAAGGTAAACAGCCCTCATTGATTGAGCTTATAGCTGAAACGAGGCAAGCCACCAATGTGTGTCAGTGTGCTAATCTCTGCATACAAAGGAGAGTAGGGATGATAGGATCACGCCCCTAAGCCTTCTTAGCCTGTGCCCAATGCTAGCGGCTGAGGGAACAAAGCAACAGTAATACTAATCTAATACTAGTCTATGTTCCAAAACAGGACAAAACCCGTTTTTACATATCAATGGAAATAGGCCTAGCTATTATGTATGACCAGATAATATCATCAGGGCCCTCTGTGTCTGCCTGGTTGGAAGGCTCCATCCATCTGCATTCATAACAGATCATTGGTCCTCCTGTATAATTTCATTTTTTGACTCAGAGTCAAACCAAGCTCTAACATCCCTTGGGTACAACGCTGAACAATCCCTCACTCGTGCTCAGAGAACAACGGCCAAGAAAATTAGGGATGTAGCCTAAAGCGAGTAAAAACCAAACGAAAAAGCCCTGGCCTCATTTTAGCCTGTCGATTCCCCTGACCAGAACCCTAGCTAGAGCTTCTTAAGAGCTACTGTTTTGAGAGAATATAAGGCAGCCTTTGAGTGGTGACTTGAGCCACTCCAGATGTTGTTATCTGCCCTGGGGCCAATGCTGCTTGTAAGCCTTGGTAAGAAACTCCAGGTTTACCATCTTGTTAAAGTGCACTCTCACACACACGAAGATATGTTGCCCGCCATGTCTCTGCTCTGCTTCTATCGGAGCAATGTGTGGGCCAACAGGGTGTTGTTTATAGTCCTGGCTTCCGACACTGCATGTCTGTCTTTCTCTTGTCGTACCAGTAATACACATGACACACAGCTACGAAAAAGCCAAAACAAATGTACCCCCATAACGCACATAAGCCTAAGGGTGTTTGCACATGATCAAAAAATATTTTGTGCCTACAACAGAAAGCCATCAAAGATTCCTAGTGACAGCTTGCGGTAGCGCCCTCCGTTTCTCTGTTCTAGTTATGATAAATGCATAGTCTCAAAGTTAATGTATTGTCATATCAAAGAGGTCCAATGCAGTCTGGCAAAGACAGATAAACACTAATACGTCTTCGTATCAGAGATTGGTCAGCTGTTTGACTACAGTGTTGATGAATTGAGCACGCTGCAGAATCAGCAAATTCACCAAGGTTTGACACAGCCAGCACCATAAAGCAGAGATGAAATAAATGTGGAGATCAATTCCAGTACAGGTTGCAGTGGCTCCATGCTGGTGCCTTCCAGGTCCCTTCTGGCTATATTACCCTACTGATTCCAGTCCAGGCAGAAGGATCAGCCCGTGACCGGCGGTGTCCTCTCTGTCTACCTCTCCTTCTCCTCTAATATTCATTTCATCCCCATCTCTCTGTTTGGAGGTGGTTTTAAACCGGAGTGACTGCCTCTCTCAATTACAGTCAGCCCACAGGGAGGAGGAAGAGAGGAGGATGGTGAGGAAAAGAGAGGAGGGTAGAGGAGTTAAAAAGAGACAGGGAGCAGGTTGTTTTATAAACAAATTCCAGGAAACAGACATGGGTAGGAACATTATGATTTCTCTCACTGTGGATTGCGGGGGCATGGTTTTGGCCCAGGTTATTAATGAATCTTTCTTTCTTATCAGACAGTGCTTCCTGCACTTATGTAGACAATAGACAGTCCTACATTCTCACACACACACAGAATCCACTGTATGACTCATCCTACAGGTCTGCTCATGGTATCTATAAGGCTTAAGTGCCTGAGAGGGCTTGGTCTTCCAAGATACCCTTTAGAAACTGTAAATACAGACCTGAAAAACCACAGACAAATGTTCCGATCTAAACTGCTTTCAGTCAGCTTTATGTGAGTAATTATTTCATTGCAAGCTTTGTGGACAAATTTAACAGGGAGGGTAACAATGATAGAAAATGGGCCTAGTTGATTGAAAGTAAGCGTAACAAACAGTAATCGAGACGACAGTGAGCAAGAAGAGTGATGACTGTGATAGAGGCCTCTGATTAAAGTTGCTTTGAGCTCTGTAAGTATATCACAGTAAATGTAGCAGTAACAATGGTGTGCATCCCAACTCGAAGGATGTCCTCCAATATATTTTCCACTGTATTCTCCAGTAGTGGTCGACCGATTAAATCGGCATGGAGCCAAGGTAAGTTGCTAGCTAGCATTAAACTTACCTTATAAAAAAACATTATTCACATAAATACTAGTTAACTGCATGCACATGGTTGATGATATTACTAGGTTAACTAGCTTGTCCTGCATTGCATGTAATCAA
Source organism: Oncorhynchus nerka (assembly GCF_034236695.1). Lineage (NCBI taxonomy): Eukaryota > Metazoa > Chordata > Actinopteri > Salmoniformes > Salmonidae > Oncorhynchus > Oncorhynchus nerka. The sequence goes on along the minus strand of NC_088416.1, from coordinate 28,645,596 downwards.
TGCGGTGCCTGTTAATTGATCATCTGTACATCATTTCTGTACAGCACTTTGAGATATCAGCTGATGTACGAAGGGCTATATAAATACATTTGATTTGATTTGATCATCAAATCACAGCCTACTTCGCCAAATGGGGGATGATTTAGCAAAAAAAGCACAATCGTTGCACGAATGTACCTAACCATAAACATCAATGCCTTCCCTAAAATCAATACCCAGAAGTATATATTTTTTTAAACCTGCATATTTTAAGAAATTCATGTTAGCAGGCAATATCAACTAGGGAAATTGTGTCACTTATCTTGGGTTCATTTCACGCTGATTCAGGGCCGCCTGGCTCGTTACCAACTAATTTGCCAGAACGTTACAGAATTATGACATAACATTGAAGGTTGTGCAATGTTACAGCAATATTTAGACTTAGGGTTGCCATCCGTTCGATAAAATATGGAATGGTTCCGTATTTCACTAAAAGAATGAAATTATAGTTTCCGGATTTGACCATATTAATGACCAAAGGCTCGTATTTGTGTTTATTATATTATAATTAAGTCTATTATTTGATAGAGCTGTCTGAGCAGTGGTAGGCAGCAGCAGGCTTGTAAGCATTCATTCACTCTTTACTGTGTTTGCCAGCAGCTCTTTGCAATGCTTGAATCACAGCGCTGTTTATGACTTCAAGCCTATCAACTCCTGAGTTTAGGCTGGCAATACTAAAGTGCCTATTAGAACATCCAATAGTCAAAGGTATATGAAATACAAGTGGTAGAGAGAGAAATAGTCGACACGTCATAATTCCTATAATAACTACAACCTACAATTTAACTGGGAATATTGAGGAACTGGGAATATTGAACCACCGCAACTTCTGGGGTAGCTAGCTTTAGCTTGGTACCTAGCTAGCACCAATACAACCAGCCTGAAAATAAATGACCAGTAGAAACTGCAGTCATTTTCATTATTCTTAGCTATGATTTAGGAATCCTTGTGAGTAAGTATTAGCTAGGTTGCCACTTGTTTGCCTATTGAAATTGAACTTCAGTTCATGAAAATAAATAGCTAGCCAGCTACTTAACCCAGTTGCCCAAACCTATTGTTAAAAGCAGCAAGCTAGCTTCATCTGGCTAGTGATGCTCCACTGGACCAGGTTATGTGTTGTGAAGCTAACCACAATAAGGATTAGGCACAATAGTGGAATTTGAGGCTTGCCTTCAAAATAAAAGTGTGTCATTGACAGTGAAGCAAATGAACACAAATAGTAGAATTATGCCATACTTTTATTTTGAAGGCTAACCACAAAGTCCACTATTGTGGCTAATCCTTATTGTGGCTAGCTTCACAGATGGGTCTGACCACCATTAATCAAATAAGAACAGTTTTATAAATGATGGTAATTTTAGATGACACCTAGCTATATAGTTAGCTAGCTAACTATAGCTACTGAAACAGATCGTTTTTCTATGTTTTTGGGGAAGAACATTGTTTGCATCCATGAGCTAGCTAGCTTTTTATTACCAGCACTGTAGGTATGTGAGACAACTTCGAGCATCATAGCATATGTATCGATGAATCGTTGTGACATATGAAATACGAGTGAGTGATAGTGTAATCAATGTGTAATAACCACGTAAAAAAATGTATGAACGTGTTAAATTGTGACGTGCAGTCATATTCAGGTCCTGATTGGTCAAATAGTGTGATGTGCATCTTTTTTGACACGCAAAGACCCAAACTGCGTTCCATAGAAATCCTGGTTGAGATTGAAACGACTGAACAAATGAACAACGAAACAGCAAGTAAGTGAAAGAAATAGGTTTGGATTAGGTTTTACTGGTAAATGGGGATACACGTAAGTGCCAACAAAATAACTTTTTGGTCAGTGTGGTGTGTGTGCGTGTAACCTTTATTTAACTAGGCAAGTCAGTTAAGAACAAATTCTTACTTACAATGATGACCCGGACAACGCGGAGTCAATTGTGTGCCACCCTATGGGATTCCCAATCACAGCTGGATGTGATACAGCCTGGACTCATTGTTACGCCTCTTGCATTGAGATGCAGTGCCTTAGACCGCTGCGTCCATGTGTGCGTGTTAATTATTTAACTGTACTAGAATGCTTAAAAAGGCAGCTAAAATTTGAAATATCGGTTATCAGTATCAGGGTTTTTTTTGACAAGGAAAATATCGGATATCAGTATCAGCCAAAAATGTCATATTGATGCATCACGAATGAAGAGAGAGCATTATGCATGCTGTCATATACCACATAATTAATCTGCATGTCAAGACACTTGGTGCAATCTAGTTTCAACCTGTTTCAGCAGAATTGACCATACCTCATTTACATAATGGTTTCATGTCTTGGGAAAATATCCCTTCAAACTGTAGTTCTGATGCTGCTGACCTACATCTTAAGCTCAGCCTCAGGCCTCCAAGACTAGGATCTGATAAATACAAGCAGGATATTCATTGGCGGTACCTTTCATAACAACAGTAGTGGCCATAATGATGCAGAAGAGAAGGAAATGCACCCGTGGCACTCTGTAGCCCAGAGCTACAAAACCTGGTGATTCAGAGCTGATTGGGCCAGTTGATTGAGAAATTATCGAAAACCACCCTAGAAATGAATGAAGGGTGATTCAGGGCTGATTCCTAAAGTCATTGCCATCATCCCACCATTGGGATTTGATTTGGATTTGATTTGATACCACCAGGCTGAGAGACAAGAATCAGAGAGCGCTCATCATGGTCATGCTACTGCTGCTGCTACACTGCTGCTGTAGCTCTTTCTGGATTGGGACGAACCTGCTGGAGTTTCACATCTGCCTCCATCCATCCGAGTTACAGTCCCAGTTGAGATCCCTGATTGTGATAACAGGAGGAACTCCAGATGTGAGCCTCCCTCAGACTAACAGCGATGTCATGATGATCCACTATCTAGTTTCCTTTTATGTCACATTGAAATGGCAGCAGGTGTATGCCTATCTCTACCAGAGATCGGCAGCAGGTGGCCCACGGACCAAAACCGTCCATGGTTTTTTTTGCACCCCAATTGTATTTATTTAATTAATAATATATATATTTCTTTGAAATTTGTATGATTTCTTTCAAAGTAGGCTATAGGCTATTACAGGGAATAAATTACTGATAAAGTAGCAGCTGTTACGTAAACAGTAGAAGGACAACATAGGCCTCTTTGTGCAGTGCACCAGAAGCCAGTTTTAGGAACAGGTAGAGTAAACAGGGCAAAGCCTGTATCTGTCTATTCTCCTATTGTAGGAGGGCCACACCCTAAAGCAGAAACAGGTGACACACAGAATGGTGTCTTCTTGTATAGACACCTGGTGAATACTTTAAGATAGTTTTGTCTATGGGGCTGGCTGTGGTCAGACCTGCCTGCAGTCTATGGAGGAGAAGTCTCCACTGTTTAAAGAGCCATGTAGTGTAGGCCAATTGTAACTCAGCCCATGAACCTCCATTACAGCACTAAGCTCTCCATTTCCTCCACCATGTTATTGAGACCGTTTTCTTTTTACCCTCTCCCTCCTAACCCCTCTCCCATTCTTTTCCGTCCATATTTGCCAGTCTTCTCTCTGTCCCTCTCTGTTCTGTCTCGCTGTATGTTGGCCCCCTCCCTGTCCCTGCCCTTTCTCTGCTACAATCTCATTAATGATACAGCAGAGTGCAGGAATCCACCAGCCCCACAGTGAGAGGTCACTGCTCCACTCCACCTGTAGGAGATACAGAACTGGCTGGCTTTCCTCCGTTTATATAGACAAACAGTGGAGACGCTACATACTTTAGCAATAGCAGTTATATAGCCTAGATTAAAATCAGCACTCTTCTGTGATCTAGTGTTAGGTATAGATGGTATGAAGAGAGAAATGCAGCAATGAAAAACAAAGGCTTCTGAAAGAGCCCAGATGCTCCCTCCACTCTGAAATTCAGTAGATTGTCTCCTTTTTTCCTTCCCTGTCTCCAGCGGAAGCGACAGAATGGGGACGTGGTGGAGCTCACTCCCCCATAAACCTGCATAATAAACAGGCCCGTGCTGATCACATGGGCTCGTTGGAGGTAGTTCAAAGTCAATGATCACTGGAGGCTTAAGGAAGGCTTGGTGGGAATGAGCTGATGAGAAACGTATGGAAGGCTGTGTGCTCAGGGGACAGAGGCTGATTCCATTACCTCTGTAATGAGGGCAGGGAATGGGGAGCAGTGGTCACTGCGGGTTACCAGTGTATATGGACACAATCCGAGGTAGCAATAGCACTGTGTTAGCCTAATGTATAACAAAAGGCCATCTCCTAGCACCACGCACAAATGGTCACAATATGTAGATGTGGGAGAAAATAAAGAAGGCAAAATCATCCATTTTATGCAGGGTAATGGGATAAAAGTGGTGTCCTCTTTCTCAAGGCCGCCGTATAAAGCTATTAAGTTCTATGCCCATGTGAGGCATTAAACCTTAAAACAGGATGGCTTGGTGGCACATCCACTCAATGAACCTGGTTTGAAGCTATTTTATCTCTATCCAGTCTTCAGCACTATGATATGGTTTTCCTTCATGAAACAGAAAAGAATCCCATGTGTTCACTGTGTCTAGCATAGCGCAGAGTATGCCGTAATATAGAGACGTATCGTCAAGCCCTGCTCTTTACAACTCAATCCTGCAGGGGACCACTAAAGCAGATACCTGGACGGACGGTGCTACCGAAAACTGTAACAGCTGTCTGTTTGGGGATCATGTCAGTTTCTGATTATCTGCAAAAGGAAACAGATGTCTAGTGATAAAACAATCATCCTATATAACTACTTCAGTTCACACCTTTTCTACTCATACACTGTGCGTACACACCATTATCTACATACAGTTGAAGTCGGAAGTTTACATACACTTAGGTTGGAGTCATTAAAACTTGTTTTACAACCACTCCACAAATTTCTTGTTAACAAACTATAGTTTTGGCATGTTGGTTAGGACATCTACTGTGTGCATGACACAAATTGTTTACAGACAGATTATTTCACTGTATCACAATTCCAGTGGGTCAGAAGTTTACATACAGTAAGTTGACTGTGCCATTAAACAGCTTGGAAAATTCCAGAAAATGATGTCATGGCTTTAGAATTTTGTTTCTGGTGTCCTTTGACAGGCTCTTTGGTCTTGGCCATAGTGGAGTTTGGAGTGTGACTGTTTGAGGTTGTGGACAGGTGTCTTTTATACTGATAACATGTTCAAACAGGTGCCATTAATACATGTAACGAGTGGAGGACAAGAGGAGCCTCTTAAAGAAGAAGTTACAGGTCTGTGAGAGCCAGAAATCTTGCTTGTTTGTAGGTGACCAAATACTTATTTTCCAACATAATTTGCAAATAAATTTTCTCATTTTGTCTGTCATAGATGAAGTGTACCTATGATGAAAATTACAGGCCTCTCTCATCTTTTTAAGTGACAGAACTTGCACAATTGGTGGCGGACTAAATACTTTTTTGCCCCACTGTACATGTATAGTATTTCAAAGGACTGATTTCCTTATATGAACTGTAACTCAGTAAAATCATTGAAATTGTTGCAATCATATCTTTGTTTAGTATATGTACGAGGTCTCTGAAGATGAGGTGGCACCAATGCATGGATGGCGGGAACGAGATGATGGCCTCAGAGGGGAATAGAAGAGGGAGGAATGGGGTCAAAACAGCCATCTGATCAGATCAGAAGGCTCTGGTGGCACGCTCCATTGGAGATGACATGTACTGGGACTTCAGTGGAGTCCTGGAAGTCTGAGCTAGAGACTGAATAAACCTGGAGGTTAGGTTGCCAGAAAGGATCTGTAAGATACTCCTCTTCAGTCTACCTGCAGTGCTAGGTGCAACATACGCCAGATGACACTACAGTTTATTTTCTAATCCTGAGCTTGTGTCGGCTTCATTTTAACATGTAAAAAAGACAAAAGGGGAACAATTATGGCTTTGTTAATGAGGAGACTTGGATGAAATTGGTCTCAAAAAGTAGAATATAAGCAAACAGATCATTTGGCAAACTGAAAGATGTGAACGGTTGAGCTGATGTAAATTAGGCTAATTCCATGATGGAGCCGGCAGTCTTGTCACCTCGACATGGTTGAATCACACTGGCCTCCTGACGATGTGCGGTGACAACGGCCGCTTCCTGGAGTGACTGCGGTCATCCATCACTGATAACATTTATGAGAATTTAAAAATCCATTCCATTAGGCAAACGCTGCAGTCCAGTGAAAACGGCTGCATTCACAGCTGTTTTTCCCCTCTGAAAGCAGGTGACACATTGCTTGTTGTAGTGTAGACAGTATTGTTCAGTGGTCCATTTAAATTAAACTGCTGTGGGACAGAAAAATAAAGAGATTATTTATTTCACTCTTGCTAAAAACAAATTGTACTGCACCAGAGACTTGGTTGTCTGATGCTAGCTGAATTATTTTCCCCCCATCATTCAGCTGAGCTCTTATGGTGCAAGTCAACACTTCTTCAAATCAAGTTGTTTTGATATTGCTTACTGAGGAAGGAGAGGATACAATAGAACTACATATGTCAACATGCAAGGTAACTCAGCATTCTCTTGAAGTCCACAACATGACCCCCAAGTAAAATGTTGACAACTTTTACTTCACTACATTCCTAAAGAAAATAATGTACTTTTTACTCGATACATTTTCCCTGACACCCAAAAGTACTCTTTACATTTTGAATGCTTAAGCAGGACAGAACATTTTCCAATTCATGCACTTATCAAGAGAACATCCCTGGTCATCTCTACTACTGAGAAATGCCACCTTGACTGTGTGGCAACATAAAAATCTTTGGCGATTGAAACAAGAAACCGAGTTTGGTTGACTAGGGCCCGTTCTTATCATGTTATTATAAGGGAGGGGTATTGGTCTGTGCTTTAGTAACCCAAAATAATCCTAAAATTCTTCTCTCTCTCTCTCACTCAGGATGGTGACTCAGGATTCGATATCAGGAAATAATAAGGCATTGTAACCAAAAGTCGTGTCTGTTGGTATCTTGGAACCAGATCGACGTTGGCCCACATAAAACAACAAACGGAAGACATGCAAGCACGCACGCGCACACACACACAAAGAAAACAAAGCATTACTGACCCTGATGTGTGGTCTCAACAGGAACTTTTAGCCTCCTCGTTAGTCTCCTTATTATTAGCACTAGTTGAGTGGCACTGACAATTAAATCTAGCCCACAGGAATGCATGCTGCATAGCCCTAGACTAGAGAGAAAAAAAGTGCCAGACGCCACCCCCCCCCCCCCCCCCCCACTCTGTCTATGGGGCCAGCTGAATAGTGTCCTGTAGGAAGTAAAGTTGAGCATGGAGATAAGAGCCAGGCGACAGCAGAGAACCCACCTGTAGGAGGTTGTGGGTAATTGAGAGTCAGGGGGACAGGCTGTCTCACAAGTTGGCCTGGATTCAACTACAAAAAAAGTCACTTACAACAACTTTGCTGCTTTTTGAACTTGAAAGACCTCTTTAGGTTATGTTGATGGTTACAGTCAGTTACAATCCCTTTATTGTGATTCCACACAAACATTTTTAAGGAGAGACATCAATCGTCTTTCCATAGTTTGGATGCATAGGCACCCAATTCTGTAATAACATTCTGTTATAAATGACATAAATGGGAAAACATCTGAGAAAGACTGTCCTATAACAGTATTCAGCCAAACATATTGAAAGCCCATTTCGGAAGAGTAGGACAAGCCAAACCTGCTGCTCGAACATACAGTCCGTCATACTGTGCTAAGCACAGCAATATGCCATCTCCAAATGTGACTCAAGAGGAAAATCTACTTGCATGTCAGATTCTCAACCATTTTATCACTGCAGCAAACACCAAAAGGTGAAACAGCTGTGACCATTGATAATCTCATCCCAATCAAAGCAAAGGGAGAAAGGCGTGGGTGTGTGAGTGTGCGCATGTGAGTCTGACAAACAGGCAGCCAGTAAGATAAACCTGAGGTGGGAGGCTTGGGAGCAAAGGGATGAATTGAGATGGTGTTAGTGAATGCAGCTTCACTTCATGGCATGGCCTTTAATGACCCTGCAGTAAAGGAATGGCAGCAGCTCAGGTTTTCCTCTAAGTATTGGAGGTGTGGCAGTTATGGGGATTTACTACATGCGAGAGTCACAGCAGCTCACCAGGCACGCAGCACAGACTTCAATTTACATATCTGACTGCAGACAGACAACACTGTGTGACTGTGTTTAATAATCAAGGTTCCCCTAAACGAAGAGTAGCAGCTGTGACAAATCCATAACATTGCCACCCTTTATAATGTTGTGCAAAGAAGCCATTTATCAATCAAATACTCTACTAGGCTAAATGATTGGGCTGCATCGGAGGTACTAAAAACATCTAAATAAATCTTACATTGTTTCATAACATTCTACTGGTAAATGGCTTCAGACATTTTTAAAAGGATGCATTAACTTGCTTGGCACAACTGTCTTAGTTGTGATGACTTTACTTTCCCATCATAGCGGTATATCTTGGTAGCAGCCAGGTGTTAGTGGTAGTGCACTCTTAGCAGGAGAGGTGCTTCCTGAGTAGAGGTCGACCAATTATTGGAGGACCAAAAAAAACGATGCCGATTAATTGGCCGATTTTTTTTTTAGATGTATGCGTAATAATGACAATTACAACAATAATGAATTAACACTTATTTTAACTTAATATAATACATCAATAAAATCAATTTAGCCTCAAATAAATAATGAAACATGTTCAATTTGGTTTAAATAATGCAAAAACAAAGTGTTGGAGAAGAAAGTAAAAGTGCAATAATATGTGCCATGTAAGAAAGCTAACGTTTCAGTTCCTTGCTCAGAACATGAGAACATATGAAAGCTGGTGATTCCTTTTAACATGAGTCTTCAATATTCCCAGGTAAGAAGTTTCAGGTTGTAGTTATTATAAGACTACTTCCCTCTGTACCATTTGATTTTCATTAACCTTTGACAATTGGATGTTCTTATAGGCACTTTAGTATTGCCAGTGTAACAGTACAGCTTCTGTCCCTCTTCTCGCTCCCCCTGGGCTCGAACCAGGAACACAACGACAACAGCCACCCTCGAAGCAGCGTTACCCATGCAGAGCAAGGGGAACAACCACTCCAAGTCTAAGAGCGAGTGACGTTTGAAACGCTATTAGAGCGCACCCCGCTAACTAGCTAGGCATTTCACTTCGGTTACACCAGCCCCATCTCGGGAGTTGATAGGCTTGAAGTCATAAACAGCACAATGCTTGACGCACAACGAAGAGCTGCTGGTAAAACACACACGAAAGTGTTGTTTGAATGAATGATTACAAGCCTGCTGCTGCCTACCACCGCTCAGTCAGATACTTGTATGCTCAGTCAGATTATATGCAACGCAGGACACGCTAGATAAACTAGTAATATCATCAACCATGTGTAGTTAACTAGTGATTATGATAGATCATTTTTTATAAGATAAGTTTAATGCTAGCTAGCAACTTACCTTGGATTACTGCATCCGCATAACAGGCAGTCTCCTTGTGGAGTGCAACGAGAGGCAGATGGTTATAGCGTTGGACTAGTTAACTGTAAGGTTGCAAGATTGGATCCCCCGAGCTGACAAGGTGAAAATCTGTCGTTCTGCCCCTGAACAAGGCAGTTATCCCACCGTTCCTAGGCCGTCATTGAAAATAAGAATGTGTTCTTAACTGACTTGCCTAGTTAAATAAAGATTAAATAAAGGTGTAAAAAATAATAATAATAAAACATATTTAAAAATTGGCCAAATCGGTATCCAAAAATACCGATTTCCGATTGTTATGAAACCTTGAAATCGGCCCTAATTAATCGGCCATTCCGATTAATCGGTCGACCTCTAATCCTGAGCACTCCCTGACGAAGGCCATGCTGGCGAAACGCGTCGGTTTAAAAAAAAAAAAACGTTGTTTCTATTGAACATGCCATACTAATAAAGGCATTTAAATGAATTATATGAAGAGTGCATTGGTCCTCCTTTATTTTCTTTTTGATAACTAAGGTAACCTTGTAAACCTGTAAGTATACAAGTAGGAGGGCCTTCAGAGTGGTGCAGTTGTCTAAGGCTGTGCCACTAGAAATCCTGTTTAGAGTCCAGGCTCTGTCGCAGCCAGCTGCGACCGGGAGACCCATGGGGCGGCGCACCTTGTCCCATCGCGCACTAGCGACTCCTGGCGGGCGCAGTACACGCTGACACTGTCGCCAAATGCATGGCATTTCCTTCGACACATTGGTTCGGCTAGCTTCCGGGTTAACTGGGCATTGTGTCGCACGGCTCTCGACCTTCGCCTCTTCCGAGTCTGTACGGGAGTTGCAGCGATGAGACAAGACTAACTACCAATTGGATACCACAAAATTGAGGAGAAAACAGTGTAAAAAATATAAATATATACAAAATAGAGAAAGAAATAAAGTATACAAGTAGGCCTATGGCATCAAGACTAGCAACTTACACTGCTCAGGACTGCTAGAAGTAGGCTACTTGCCAAAGTCACATTTAATCTAGGTCAGATCTAATTGGCTTCCCTCAGCAGCCTGTACAAAATCTTTACACTGATTGCATGTTAAAATGTAGAATTAATAAAAGTAAGTCAATGTCATAAAACTTTTCACTTGGTCTAGTGGGGTCCCAGTTCACTGTTGTTTTGCTAAGGCCCTTCCATACTCATTCATCATGAAAATCCAAGCAGCCACTCCAGCCAGTAAATCAATTGGCTGAACTTAATTATGATTTTGTTTCCTCAACAGACACCCCAATCTGGGACAATTGCTGATGTCTGCTGCGACAGCTGGCTCTATTTCTGTGAAGTACCTTGCTAAAGCCCCCAACCCTAGACTGCACATCATTTCCCTAATCACTTTTCCACAACTGCCCTCCAGCACGTAAATTAAAGTTAAAGAAATTGCTACATGTCAGTCAGAAAAAAATCTCACCCTGGAGGCACTGGCCAACTGTGATTATTTCATCTGGGTTGAGTTTTAGTTAAGATAGCCTAGCCAGTAGGCAGTCTGACAGTATTTGATTCATGACCCAACAATGTTAATAAGTAGGAGAAAGGGGGCTTAATATGTTTAGAGGGATGGTTCACCCAAAATACAAACTCACCTCATCTTATTGATTTTAGGCTAGCTCATTTATGGCGTCACCATGAGGAAATTTGACCATGCTGTTTGAAGACTGCTGTTTGGAAACGGGATTAGCAGAATTAGTAAACAAACCCAAATATTGGGTCCCTGTGTCCATGGACTACTCTACTGTAGGTAGCCTATCCATAACGGTCACTTCAAGAAAGATGAGTGATTGAGGAAAAGTTTTGGGAATAAAGAGGTTGCAAAGAGGTGTTTGAGTGAATAATTGATCATTGAACGTCAAAGAATGATTGTACAGTAGCCTACTGAAGCATTCTCAGCTGCTAGGTCTATTCACACACATGTAAAGAGTGCACATTCAAAGAGCATGCATGAGGGTGTGAGCCTCCCTTAGGCCTACCAGTCGGTAATAGTTCTGTGTCAGCATGTGGTCCTGTGTGATGACAAATGTAGTAGTCAGAATGGATCAATATTTAATATCTCGATTTGTAGCGAAATATAAAAGATTTCACAATGGGGGTCAAACTAATTTTAGAGCCCAAAACGGCAGTCCCATTATTTTTAAGGCCGTTCTGGCGATCGTGGACAAAATCAACATGCGCGCGTGCACACACACACATGCGGTCTAGTCAGCATGTTAGATTAATCGTTTTCAAGTGCAACGTTATGAAGGGAAACAACTCAGAGATTAAACTATGCTCCTACGAAGGTTCTAACCAGGTATTTAGCCTTAAAGGGCTATTTCTAAATGGTTCAACATAATCTCCAGCACCACCCCAACATCAAGAAAACATAGAAACACGCCATTTGATATATTGATGTTGGTCTGGTGCTAGAGATCATGAATATGAAGATTTATTTTTATTTTGACATTTCTCTTTAAGATGCTTTTGGGAAACCAGACCCAGTTCTGTCACCACTGAAAATGTAAGAAACACATAACCCATCATGGCAGTAATGCATTCACAACCCCCATGCATTTTAAAGTAAGCTGGTGCTAGGACATTGAATACACAGAAATTAAGCATTTATACATTTGGTTTAGAAAGTCATTCAGCAAATGCCATGGTATAATTCACCAAGGGTATAATGAATCTTAATAGCGTTACACAGCTTCTCTATTTAACTAACGTTAGCCGGGGGGGGGTAGCTGTCATTCTAACTTCAAAGATGTCCAGTAAGCCAGTTTGAGGCGTATGGCGATGGGATATTCGTCAATAAAAAATACACAAAAGGGGTTTCTTTGTGAAACGGAATGGCCACATTGTTCACTGTGTGGCTTTAGGTTGTCCAGCTAAATATAACTACAGTAAAAAACATGTTCGAAAATGATATGATTGTCAAATAGCGAATGCTAACTATGTTAGTTTGCTAGCTACCTGCAATACAATAGATGATTGGGACACTTCGATGCGGATATACAGCAAGCGCCAGCTAGCTAAAACAGTGCAGCACAGCAGACACCGAACGCTAAAGAACATCACATTATTTGGCTAGGACTAACGTCATTCAGCCAAATCATTCGAATTTCGTGTTTCAAATGTAACATTACCTTGTAATTGTCATTCGCTGTCACTTACCTTGATTTTTTTTCACCTCCTCCACTGTCAAATAAGCCGAGGCAAGAACGTCCCACTGACCATTAAACCCGTGTCAGTTCGTAGATAAACGTCAGTGCAATGGCTAGCTAACGTTTCAGCAAGATTTCCAGTAAGCAGCTGGACCACAACACAGCCTTCGCGAGCGTGCGTAAAGATTCGACGTGTTCGATCGTTCCGTCCTTCTCCCACTGAGGTACCTCCTACTCCAGGTTTTGAGGGAGGAAAAAAAATCCCGGAATTGCGCTCAATTTGCCTCCAATAATAACCACCCAGTGAAGAAGAAAGAACTATTTCATTACGCGACTGCATGAGAAGAACCAAACATTGCCTACGAAGATGTTTGTGTGTGTTGAAAACGCTCTCATACAGTAGCATGAAGCGGAGGGGCTGCTGAATTATTCATAAGGGGCGGGTGCTCAGATCCTGCGTTCAAATACAAGTGGAAAGGTGGTATTTAGAAGGGTGCAATTGCAGCCAATAGTGTGGGGGCGTTCCTGCATGTGGGCATTCCTGAATCTGCAGGAACTCCTCTCTATACTTTTATTGGTCAATTTTTAAGTTAGGACAGGCGGGAGGCAGGGGCGCTCCAATACAGTAGGTGGCGTTAATGCACAAAACGTTGGATACCAGCTGCCGATAAACCTCACAGAAGAAGGGGCGGTGGGCGACAATGGTAGCTAGCTAGCCGTACAACAGTGGTAGACAGCGGGCACTGTTTTCCCGCAGTTCTGTTGACGAAAGCGAGGGCAGGTGTTCGGGATGCGAAAGTGAAGGGGGGGCGATCCTGCAGATGAGAGCCCACATGCAGGAATGCCCCATATTGCGGGCTGCAGTTGCACACTATTGGTATTTACCAAATACTGACTGGGAAAAATCCACTTGAATGCTCCGACTTCTCCCACATGCTGACCTCTCAAGTAACCTACTAAGAAAATTAGGCTACCTCGATAACAGAATTTCCGGTAGTTAAATGCAACAACAAAATATTATTTATAAAAAACAATCTATTAATATGGTTTTTGAACACTATAATTAGTTTACAAGCATGATAGTTGTACTTTTAGTTTATGCTTGATGCAGCTTGTTGGCCATTAGCCAATCAGCGTTACTCAATGAGTTCAAAGCATGTGCACTCATCCAACTAGTATTTACAACTTCACAACGGGTCATTTTCACCTTCCCACTTGGTTATGAATGCAGCATTGTCAAAGTAACCCACTGTAAAATACAAGGTCATGTCAATCAAATGTACATTATTTACGGAATAACTAGTAACAGCATTGTAGGTACATAGAACCTGCTCTGTAATTGCAATAGAGGTTATTTACACAGGTGGAGGGAGGTCTGGTGGGTTACGTGTCTCCAATCTCGGAATGGGTCATGCTGGCTTCGTCGGACACACACACACTGCTGCAATCTCAGATCTTTGTTTTGTCTAGGAAAGCTAACTCTTGATAAATACAGGCATTAATTTGACTTCTGGTCCATCCTTGCTTTGACTTGTCATGGAGTTTTCTCATAGCGAAGATGATGATATCTGTCTGAGATCCACATACATTGCTTACTCCTGCTTTAGATGTGTGTAATCTCTGTGAATCTTTGTGTGGGAAATATTATACTCACAAATTGTAATACCCACATACTGTAGAGATGGGACACTACAATGTACAATCAAACAAATGAAGATCATCTTACCCATCAAATCAAACTTTATTTGTCACATGCGCCGAATACAACAGGCGTAGGTAGATCTTACCGTGACATGCTTACTTTGCCAGTCACAAGTTGGAACATTAAGCTAACTATTTCCTAACTATTTGCTTTTTCTTTTGATTACAACTACCTCTTACTTATTATATATTACCAGAATGAATGTGATAAGATAATGAGGGTAGAGAAATTATCTTTGCCCTGCTGCCAAGTGTAGCCTACAGATCTAAAAGACAGAAATCAAATGATTTATTTCTGGAAAGAATGAAAACATCTGGATCAGTCCTAGGGGCTGATCAAACAACAACGGTTTCTGAAGGCCTCCACCCAGAGGTAAGGTGAAGAGAGACATGCAGATGAGGCTGGGCTGCATTTCTGTGCTATCTTCTCATCATAATGCAAATGTATGAGTCCCTTATCACAAACCAGAGATAGGAATGTCATTTATCTTGGTGTCTGGACTATGTTTGAGAGATGCCAATCGTTCATGGGAACACAGTGTATGAAATACATCTGGGGTTGGACATTAATTATCCTAACAATGGCCTATTCCCTCTCAGTGGACTCAAACAAAAGATTGTTCTGTTCTAGAATGCATTTATTCTATTTTTGTAAGTCCTCCAAGGACCACACACATGCCGTGCTGTCCCAAAAAATAGACACTATAGCTTACTGAAGCCAGTTTTGCAAACCCACTGAACCAGTTCTTCAGCACACAAATGAACTGTTGACAATACCGTGGCCTACATCTTACTCTTTATGTAAATCAAGTGAATCATGTGACAACGTGTCTGGTCAAAGTATCCACACACATCCTTCCATCTGTGATTTACATGTGGACACAGACTAAACAAAGACACATTCCTTTTGAAATGCAATGTGTTGATCAAAAGACTGTGCCGGGCCAAAGTAATGGACAAAGTAAGGAAAATAGCCTAACGCAAAATAGATTAGATTCCCAGTTGTTCAGTGCCAATGCTTAATTGAATAAAACAGCAGTGATTAATAAGTCGGGTTTGCTGGCTGAGGCTTTGAACTGGCCTGAGAGAATGGATGGGATTTTAATGCTTTACCACAGTGTTTCCAAACCATTTCATGCTTTAGACTGATGACCAGTTCCTCTGTGAAAGTCCCAAACCAGCTCTTAGCACCTTCAAATTGTGTTTATGATTACCAAGCTGTGCTGTTTGTTAGCTGCCTACACTAATATATCTTAACATTTCTATACACCCAAAACATTGTATTGAATGTGACAAATTCTGTTGATTACGATGTCAATGCATCATTTGCATCTCTGCTCTATAACCTGGAGTATAGCCAAGTACAGAGAGAGGTTATACAAAAGAGGAATGCATTAAATGTGATTATGGAGCCAGGCAGGCAGATAATTACAATAAATACATTAAAACACCCATAACATGGTAGTGACTTAAATAGAGAGAACAGGGAATAAACTGTGCTTACTTAAATATTATTTGTTGGATATGTTAAGCATTGTGCATTTCCCTGTATAATTTCAATAGATTGTTCTCCGTTTTACTGTATAAGGTCCACAATTCAACCAATCTTGATTTGAAATTGATACTAGAATTTCCCGGAGTCCAACTCCGCTCAACAGACAATGGCTGCCAGCACGCAGTAGGCAGCCGTTCCATCAACGTCAGTCGGTTGACATTGACTTACTGTTTTAAGTTGCTTCTCTTAATAAAAGTAATACCTGAGAAGGTCACAAGCCCCATATATCTAGTTAAGGGAGCCCTAACAAAATGTCACTTCCCACCTGCGTGGGATGAAAAGGCAAACTCTGATGAAAAATTGAATGGGCTGTTGAAGGAATCTTCGACCCATCCTCCCACATAAATACAACCTGAGGCCAAATTGAATTACATGTAAGTCTCCTCACACAACACACACACACACAGTTGGCTTCTCCATTCCTCTGAGACACATCTGCAACACACAAAATTATGAAGTTGTTTACGTGTCAACGGTGAGTGTAGCTGGTGCAGGGAAGTCAGGCGCAGGAGAGCAGAGATGAATGGACAAAGCACTTTACTTAGGCAATCATAATACAGAACGCAACAGCGTCACAACACAAAATGCCCAAAGGACAAGATGAGGCAGCAGAACTACAAAACCCATGTACAAAGTACCGGCTGCCACAAAGCACGGGTAATAAAACAAAACCCGGCGCAAACCAGCCGGAAGCGTGCCAACCTTGACAGTAAACAATACCCCACACAGACATGGAGGGAACAGAGGGTTAAATACACATGTAATTAGTAGGAGATGTAAACCAGGTGTGCAGGAAGACAAGACAAAACAAATGGAAAATTAAAGGTGGATCGTGATGGCTAGAAGGCCGGGAGCGGCGACCGCCGAACGCCGCCCGAACAAGGAGAGGAACCGACTTCAGTAGAAGTCGTGACATTACCTTTGGTCACAGGATAGATTACACATGCTCCAGACCCCAAGATCCCAAGTCCCATTACATTAAGGTCTATACCCACAGGTGGGTATCGGGGACTACTGCAATAATCTAAATTGTATTTCCTTTCTGCAAGGCTGCATGTTTCATCCCCTTCTCCGAGTCAGATCTCCCTGGGTGTCTGACTATCTACTAATCTATCCCGCCCAGTTAATTTATTTTGCCCTGGCCCCTGGAGAGGAAACCCTGCCAGCCCTCCCTGGATGGATTCAACAAAGCAACATGGCAAAGCAGGTTGCTGCTGTTTACTTCCTGTCCCCTGTTGAACCTTTCCTCAGTCCATGATTAAACAGTACGGTAGCCTTAGTAACAGGCTCAAAATATAAACAAACCTTAAGACTCACTCAAGCACAGTTGGATTCATTATTTGTCAATGATTTGTCATGTGTCTAACATCATCTGTTATGTTTCTATGTCAGATTTAAGGGCTATGAAAATAAATCTTAAAACAATGATCTAAACATTCCCATAAACTATTGATCTTTTGCCAACATCTAGTTAGGAGATTTAAGGCATGTCTATCAGATGAGTAGAGGAACAAGAGGTCTCCTAGCATCTAGGAGCTAGTTAGTAAATGCTTATGATTACCTTTGCTCACTGTATTGAGGCTGTGTGCCCGTAATCAGTCAAATTGAATCAGTTAAATTAAATCAGGTTGACTCTCATGACAACATTACCCTTCATGTTGAACTGAGTGGGTTATACAACATGTTGCAGCATTAGCCACAAGATAGCAGAAGGAAGGTTGAATATTTTGGGGAGTTTTCGGATGTTGCTTATCCTGTTGGCATTCTCTTTCTTCCTTGGAAGAACCAACCTCAGGGGTGGTTGAGATGACATTGGTGGAGCCCCCCTTTGTGGGTGCTGGGGATAGAAGGCTTATTTTGAGCTCCAGGCAGCATCCTTCCTATTGGTCCATGCCAGGTAAGCACCATCAGAGATGAAGCACATGCCAATTGATCCTGCTAATCATTTTATCCCACTCTGGTATATCTATTTTGGAGGAATTTGGGCCAGCCATCAGTGTCACATCAAAAGTTGTGATTGAAATGGGTATAACTGCTAAATTATCTCTCTTCAGCAGGCACTGTCTTGTTCTTTAAAAAACAATCTTGTCCTTAACTGTATCTTCATTGGTATGGTATGCACTATGTAGCCTGTGTAGACATATGACTTTGCCGTTGTGAAGGTCATTGTGAATGCAGTTATTGACGATATGATTTATTTATTTACTACGGTTTTCATCGTGACAACCATGTGTCATTTCAGTGTGAATGGAGAGGAGGCTAGATTTCTCCCCAAATCATCCAATAAGGCATGCAAAAATGGTTTCATTTGAAGAGTGTCAGGTCAGGTCATACTGCACGCTGGTCCATAAGTCTCTCACAGTCACTTTGTGTCTTCTCAACTTGATCAGTGGAACTTTAGTTGTTGTCTTGCTACTGTGACACAAGGATAAAGAGGGGCAAGGGGTCTTCTTTCTGAATGGTATGCAATAGTGACGGTGTGTGTGCTCAGTGCGTGTGTGATTCTGTTTGTTGGAGAGGTGATCATCACCACCAACTGTTAAAAAACATGTCAATCTCCGCATGGCAACGGGACAGCATAGCAACTAGTTGCTAGGGACTGGGGCTAAGGCAAGCCCCCCGTGGTGCTGACGTGAGTCTCTGGCAAGCGAACCGTTAAAAGGAGGAATTCCCCTGGACAGTGGGCTATCGCATGCCACTAACCTGTTGCCATGGTGACCAGCATGTGGAGGTTGACGGTACAGACGACAGGGACCATTAGCGTCAGTGGAAGAGGGTCCTGGAGGTGAGCAGGATGTGGGCGTCTGTCTCATTGAAGGGCGAGATGCCAACACACACAAGTGAGGGTCAACACACACAAGTGAGGGTCAACACACACAAGTGAGGGTGTGGTAATTGTGACACCCTTTCTAGGTACCACCCAGTCTCCATTGGCACGACTGACTTCACACTGATAACAATTATTATGCAAATGCCAGGACAGCAGCCAGGTGGATTTGGGATTATTTTTGGATCAACGCTGAGAATAGTGAATTATCTACAGGGCTGTACTTTCTGAATGCTTGGTGTTTTCCCTCTACACATACAGTAGTGTCTGTGTATAGTATAGGCATCTATTAGACAGGTTCAAACCACTGATTGTTTGGTGGCACAGTACATATACCATTGAAGCCTTGTTTAAGTTTTGACTACAGTCAGTGGTAGGATGGTAAGAGGACAATTGTCATCCCTGTATCAGGACAGGAGGAGAGAAGTGGTGACCCCTTGCTGGCCTCCAATGGCAAGAAGAGGAACAGGTGCCGAAAACATCTCCACCAAATTCAACCAACCATATGTGAGTCAGTCAGGTACATGAAAAGGCTCTTGTATCAGCCTATTTGGACGTCAAGCTCCCCATCCAAACATGGGGTTCTGTTTGAGAGGGAAAATCATGTATGGAGCTATTGTTTGATTGTGCATTGTGTAGAGAGATCATAAAAAGAAAGAAAACAAAAAAGGAACAACAATTACCTTACTGGGGAAGAATGTTGCTTTTGGCCGGCGAGCAAATAATTGATTTAGTAGTGAACCAACTGCCTCTTTAGAGGAAGAGGAAGGACTGCATGAGGCCTCTATCAGCACAGTAGAGTGATGACCTGACCTGGCATAACAAAACAATATGTGCCAAATTTAGCTCCACACCACACCTCTAAATATCTACAGTATCTACATACAGGATCTCTAACTGGATCGGTGCCTAGCACTGGGTCAATCCAGGCGGGTGTTTTTACATAAGAACCTAACCCAGACTCTGCTATGCAACACGCCTGGTACTCCAAAGTATCTTGGGAATGTGCGATGTTAAAAATAGTTGGTACTTGATGCAAAGCAGAACATTTCCACCCTATAAAAAGCCCCCACAGAGAATATGTGAAAGATGCAGGCAATGGCAGATAGCCCTTCTAGCATGCCTTTCTCAGTCACAATGTGTGTGTGGGATATCTAAGAAGGGAGCAGTTAATAGAGAGATGGATTAGTAGAGAGGTGTGTGTGTGTGTGTGTGTGTGTGTGTGTGTGTGTGTGTGTGTGTGTGTGTGTGTGTGTGTGTGTGTGTGTGTGTGTGTGTGTGTGTGTGTGTGTGTGTGTGTGTGTGTGTGTGTGTGATTGCTTTGCCTAAATAAACCCAGACTGTTTCATCACATTGTTTGCTGTAGATCAGGGTAAAATATTATGTTTTCATAATTTCAATATTGTAAAAACTATCCTAATATGGACTTTTGGGGGCAGAGAATAAAAAAAGTGGACTAAGATTTGTCACTCATGCTAAATGTGAGTGAATTAACTACGTTACTATAAAGTCTATAAAGTATTATAACAGTCTATAACGTATTATTAAATGTTATTAACTATTTACATACCCTTTAATAAACCCTTTATAAAGGCTTCTTTAAATAAGTGTTAACTCTTTTCTTTTTAGTTTTTATAACTCAAGAGAAATTAACAAATTGATGGATTATTAATGTATTGAAAATATTTTTTAAATACAATTGAAAGTTTTGTAACCATTTCTGTAGTATCGTGCTATGAACCATAAATGTTAGTTAAGTAACAACTCACTTTTGATGATGTATTCACTGGTAAGGAATGTCAGTCTATGTGAAGTCCACTGAGGTTTACGAACAGTTAAAACAGCACACTGAACAAAAGACAAGTAATAATACATAGTTTAACCTAACAGGTTAACCCCAGATTTTCACTCTTTATTCAATATGTGTGATTTCTGCTAAATGCCTTAAATCAAATGGGTTTACAATATAATATTGAGCCATTTATCAACAATATTTTATCAAATGTATCTTTCAAATAAGATTACAAAATGTAGAAAAGTATTGTGCAATGTATTGTACGGAGAACATTCAATTTCAAGGCTGTTACTAGCTGTTGTAAACTCTCTAAAGGCTTTATGTTACTTTGTTTGAGAAACAGACAATTGAGAAAGAGTCTTTCTAAAGACACTGAGGGATCCAGTCACTGGAAATGTGGATGTAACCTCAGTGGCCTCTGCAGGCTTCTATAGCATGTTGCTGGGTCAGGGGTTTGAACAATGGAGCTGGGAATTGTTTAGGTTTGGTCAGGTATAAAAGAAAGGGTTAAACCAGGTAGGACCAGTTCAAGAGCAGCAACCAGCAGCACAGTGAGCAAACATGTCCACCAGCATGAACATGGGCAGGGTAAGTTTAAAACCAAATTATATGCTTTAATTTTCATATATTGTTATGCAACAGACCTCTAGTGCTCTAGCACCCCCAACTACAACATTAAAGTGTGACTGAATAGTATTGCAGATTTCTCCAAAATGTTTGTTTCATAAAACATTTTAATTCATAGAAATGGCCCTTTTTTATTTTCAGGTCGTCTTCTACGAGGACAGGAACTTCCAGGGTCGTTCCTATGAGTGCAGCAGCGACTGCGCTGACATGTCCTCCTACCTGAGCAGGTGCCACTCCTGTAGGGTTCAGAGCGGCTGCTTCATGGTCTACGACCGCAACAACTACATGGGAAACCAGTACTTCATGAGGAGGGGAGAGTACTCTGACTTCCAGAGTATGATGGGAATGACTGATATCAGGTCCTGCCGCACGATCCCCATGGTAGGCAATATGATATTTAGTCTGCTGTTAACAGCCCCACTCAAAGTAGCTTTGTGAAGTCCATAATTACACAAATCATATTGGCTCTGTGAGCTTTTCAACAGTCTGATGTATTCAGTAATTCATTCAACATACTCTTATTTCCTCCTAACAGCACAGAGGATCCTACAGAATGAGGATCTACGAGAGAGATAACTTCGGAGGTCAGATGCACGAGATGATGGACGACTGTGACTCCATCATGGACCGTTATCGCATGTCCGACTGCCAGTCCTGCAACGTGATGGATGGCCACTGGCTGATGTACGAGCAGCCCCACTTCAGAGGCAGGATGATGTACATGAGGCCTGGAGAGTACAGGAACTTCAGGGATATGGGCACGAGTGGCATGAGGTTCATGAGCATGAGGCGTATCACTGATATGTGCTAGATATGTTATGTTGACCAAATTAAAGTGATTGGTAATCCATAACAATTGAGTGTTCTACATCATTTCAATATTTGGTGTTTTGTGTTTACTTATGTAGGTATGATATAAAATAGGCCAATTATAAACACGACCGGTCAAAAGTTTTAGAACACCTACTCAATCAAGGGTTTTTCTTTATTTTTTTAACTATTTTCTACATAGTAGAATAATAGTGAAGGCATCAAAACTGTGAAATAACACATATGGAAACATGTAGTAACCAAAAAAGTGTTTAAAAAAATGAAAATATATATTTTATTTGAGATTCTTCAAATAGACACTCTTTGCCTTGATGACAGCTTTGCACGCTCTTGGCATTCTCTCAACAAGCTTCACCTGGAATGCTTTTCCAACAGTCTTGAAGGAGGTCCCACATATGCGGAGCACTTGTTGGCTGCTTTTCCTTCACTCTGCGGTCCGACTCATCCCAAAACATCTCATTTTGGTTGAGGTCGGGGAATTGTGGAGCACAGGTCATCTGATGCAGCACTCCATCACTCTCCTTCTTGGTAAAATAGCCTTTACACAGCCTGGAGGTATGTTGAGTCATTGTCCTCTTGAAAAACAAATGATAGTCCCACTAAGCCCAAACCACATGGGTTGGCGTATCTCTGCAGAATGCTGTGGTAGCCATGCTAGTTAAGTGTGCCTCGAATTCTAAATAAATCACAGACAGTGTCATCAGCAAAGCACTCCCACACCATAACACCTCCTCCTCCATGCTTTACAGTGAGAAAAACACATGATCATCCGTTCACCCACACCTCTTCTCACAAAGCTTGTGTTTCTTGGCCCAAGCAAGTCTCTTCTTATTATTGGTGTCCTTTAGTAGTGATTTCTTTGCAGCAATTCGACCATGAAGGCCTGATCCACGGGCTACAATTTCTGAGGCTGCTAACTCTAATGAAGAGGAAACTGCAGCAGAGGAAACTCTGGATCTTCCATTCCTGTGGCGGTCCTCAAGAAAGCCAGTTTCATCAAAGCGCTTGATTGTTTTTGCGACCGCACTTGAAGAAACGTTCAAAGTTCTTGAAATGTTCCGCATTGACTAACCTTCATGTCATAAAGTAATGATGGACTGTCATTTCTCTTTGCTTACTTGAGCTGTTCTTGCCATTATATGGACTTTTACCGAAAAGGGATAACTTCTGTATAACCACCCTACCTTGTTACAACACAACTGATTGGTTTAACTTTTAAGAAGGTACACCTGTTAATTGAAATGCATTCCAGGTGACTACCTCATGAAGCTGGCTGAGAGAATGCCAAGAGCATGCAAAGCTGTCATCAAGGCAACGGGTGGCTATTTAAAGAATCTCAAATATAAAATATATTTTGATTGCTTAACACTTTTTTGGTTACTACATATGTGTTATTTCATAGTTTTGATGTCTTCACTATTATTCTACAATGTTGAAAATAGTACAAAATTAAGAAAAACCCTTGAATGAGTAGGTGTTCTTAAACTTTTGACCGGTAGTATAATATAATTGACACATTGCATTCAATAACAGATGTTAAGGGGGCATTCATTATCATCATTCAGACATTTCTATTTCCCAATAGTTGTTTTAATTTCTACCAGAAAGAAATGCGTAACATTTAACTTCTACCCTATACCAGGGTATCCCAAACTCGGTCCTGGGTGCACATTTTGTTTTTTGATTTACGTATTTACTGTCAAAAAGCATTGAAATGAATGTCCTTCAGATGATAAAGAGAGATTTTGATGTTAACACTAAAGCATTAGTCAACTTGTAGAGCTAACAAACTTAGCTTAGCATACACATTGTGCTACTCCACAAACACTACTCTAATTGATTGGCCAACATTGAGCCAGTGTACAATAAATACTAATACATATTGATACAATTTACGAAAGCTTTTCTCTCTACATCATTATACAACTGCAATTACAAAGGTGCCACGGTAATTTTCGATTAACAAGGTAAGAAAGTTTATAGTAATTGCCTAAAAAAGTAAAGCCAATCATCAGTGAAAAATACAGTCAAATCAAGAGAAAGTAAATACATGTAAATGAAGCAACAAAAGACTAAAATAGAGACTTCAGTTTGATAAATTACCCTCCAGCCAAATTATTGGTCCTGTGTGGTTCAGTTGGAAATAGTGTGGTGCTAGGTTTGTTTCCCTCAGGGATTACATATACTAAAGTGTATGCACTTACTGTAGTGTACATCACTTTGGATTAAAGTGTCTGCTAAATGGCATTTTATTAATAATATTAAAATATGTAACATTAGCAATATTGGTGTGCTTTCTATGACGCTCATGTTGTACGTCATAGGACGATACTTGTTCATGGAAAAAATCCCCCTCTGTATGTTTTCAACATAATCTTTATGACAGCCTTTGTTTGTGGTTGCACTACACGTTACATATTTTTGATTTGATTTTTACATTTCATGAAAACTTCCAAAAGCTCATTGGCAATTGAATTGTTTTTGTGTTCGCATACAAAACACAAGGACGTGCTCCATTAGTTGAAACACCGTGCAACTGATTGTGGTTCCAACGCAGCACTATGATGATGTTTAATGGCCTTGCCTCATTGGAAAACTGCGTACTTCTTCTCAGTCCAAGTAAACAAAAAGCCTTAAATAAATGTAGCTCAAAATAGAGCTTATTTCAATCCACAAAATTGTGCGTGTTAGGTAGATAACCTAAAAAAATGGGTGGAATAAGAAGCTTTTGCTGCAGTGATATCAGGCACACCATTTGCAAAAACTCAACACAAGAAGTATCTCTGATAAGACTGAAAGGCAGAAGCTCAACAGGATTCAGAGTAGTCTTCCAGGATTGTTTTCATAGTAAAAACTTATCATCACCCCAACCAAAATGGTAAGTATCCTCGTATACATTTTACAGTGGCCTTCCCATTGAGCTTATATATTACAGTGAAGGTCTGTGAAATATGTATCGTTTTAAGAGTAAATTGAAAATCCAGTATTAATGTGTGCTCTTTACTTTTTAATGACTGGCTCAACAACTGTTCCCTTGGCAAATAGTCTGGGTAGCCATTTGAGGTCTCCTTGGCAACCACTTCATTTATTCATCTGTTGTCATTTCAAACTTGGGCTCACGAGTGGCACAGTGATCTAAGACAAGCCATCTCAGTGCAAGAGGTATCACTGCAATACCTGGTTCAACACCAGGCAGCATCACATCTGGCTGTGATTGGGAGTCCCATAGGGCAGTGTACAATTGGCCCAGTGTTGTCTGGATTAGGCCATCATTGTAAATATGAATTTGTTCTTAACTGACTTTCCTAGTTAAAAAAAAAAGAAAGTGGAATGCCTCCAAGCAATTTCCCCCCATACTTTTCAAGCATGAACCTTTTCAAATGCACATTGCCTTCTGTAAGCGTCAATTGTACATCGTATACCAGCTTCTGACTTACATACATCACTATTGTACCTCCAATGAAAATGCCATTTAGCAGCATCCCCACCTGCATCATTAGGCATTGGATAAACCATCAGAAGTTAAATCATATTTTCTTGACCTTAAAAAGCACTCAAAAGGCATCAAGAGAAGTCCATACGTGGTGATATGAATGTGAAATAACATCAATTGCACTTGGCACAACAACCATCTCGATTACATGACGATGCAAACTACTATTCAGTGATTTTTTACAATGTTTTAAAATATATTTTTAACACTTATGGTGATGTATAGGCAATATTGAATTCAGTCCACCCAGTAATAAATCAAAAGTAATTGAGAGCCATAAATGTACACCCTGCCAGGTTGTTAGGCAGTGCAGCATTGTCCTCTAGTGGTCAAACGGCCTCCTGACAAATGTTCAAAATGTAAAAGACTGCTTCTCTTTTTATT
This sequence comes from Oncorhynchus nerka, assembly GCF_034236695.1. Lineage (NCBI taxonomy): Eukaryota > Metazoa > Chordata > Actinopteri > Salmoniformes > Salmonidae > Oncorhynchus > Oncorhynchus nerka. The sequence goes on along the minus strand of NC_088416.1, from coordinate 28,619,662 downwards.
AAAAAAAAGGCAATTTTAACATACTTTATACACAAACCAGGAAGAATACATTACAATGCATTTGGTACATTTAACAGTCATATGTTACATACAGGCCAAACAGCATGAGAAGCACCGTGGATAGTATGCTGCTTGTGCTATACGAGACCTTTATTCAACAGCATTATCTGCTCTACAGCCTTCATACTGAGGCAACTCCTCTTTTTATTGAACACATCTCCAGCTTTGGTGAATATGCGCTCGCATGGCACAGACGAGGCGGGAACGCTGAGGTATTTCCGAGCCAGCTGGAACAGGTGCGGGTACACCTTGGAGTGCTTCTCCCAGTAGTGCATGGGGTTCTCCACTCGGTTCAGGTACGGGTCACTGAGGTAGTGTTGTACCTCCACCGCTGCGTCCGCCGTGCTGCTCTGGACGCTCTGTGTCTCACCCACTTTACTGTCAAACATCTCCCACAGACCCCCATCGTGGGACTTAGACGGAGATGTTGCCATGGAGATGGAAGCGGTTTCCATTGCCCAGGAGGAGGTGTGGGGTGATGTCAGGGAGGGCGTCGTCGACCTGGTGGTGGAGGGTGGTAGAATGTCGTCCTTGTCGGGATTTATCCGGATTAATGAGGCGCACTCAGAGGTGAGGAGCTTCACCGCCTCCTGAGCGTAGCCTTGGTTCCCGAAGGCCAACATTTTGAAGCGCGGGTCTAGGAGAGCCGAGAGAGCCAGGATTGGCTCGGTCTCCACCATACTGCAGCTCGTCTGAAGCTCCCTCTGCAGGTTAGACGCCAGCTGTGTAGCTGTAGAGTGTATGATGGCACCGTGCTTCTTCTCAAGGGTTATCTTCAGCATCCGGACAAGAGGAATGACCTTGGAAGCCGAGACGCGTTTCTCTGAGGCGAGCTCGGCTGTGGCCTGGTTGAAGGAACCCAGCACTCCGAGACACTGGTGGATGACCTCGTAGTCAGCAGATCCCAGAGGGATGATGTCCGTGTCCAGGGTGCTGAGAGCAGCAGCCACAGACTCCCTCTGATCAAAGATGCGTTCCAGCATAGAAAAGCTACTGTTCCATCTCGAGTCCACTTCCTGGATCAGCTTCTGCTCCGGCCTGCCTAGCTGCCCTTGCACCTCGGCTAACCTCATCTCTGCGTTCTGATTCGACTTGAAGAAAGACACGATAGCCCGCGCTTGGGAGCGGATGTCCTGCAGCTCCAAAGTAGCCTCCATGGACCTCTTAATCACAAGGTTCAGGACGTGTGCAAAAGAGGGCAACTGGAGGATTCCTAATTTCTGAACCGTGGCTACCATATTTTCGCTGTTCTCTGTGACAAATGCAGCGACCCTGCTGTGGAGGCCCCAGCTCGCCACCAGTTGGTTTTTGGCCTCCTCAATGTGGATCACTTTGTGGTTTTCAGGCAGCTTAGAAATCCCAAGGAGGAAAGTGGATAGCTGGGCATTTTCTGCTACCAAATGCCCCGTCACTGAAATGGAACTGTGCTTGTCTATAGATGTCCACATGTCCGAAGTCAGGCTGACAAAGTCAGAAATTACCATCTGAGATACAACATTATCATTGATGAATTCACACCGAGACCCCACCATTTTCTTCAGTGCTTGCTTGTTTGGAAGATTGTAGCTTGGGTCTAGCTTTTGGACGAAAGCAGTGAATCCTTCTTCCTCGACTACTGAAAATGGCTGGGTGTCTTTAACCAACATGTTGACTAGGGCATCATCCAGGTCCTCTTGTCTGGTGGTCCTGACTGTGAAATAAAACAGAATAATCAATTCAAATTGAATAAGATGTACAATTAATGCTAATCTAAATATAATAATTGATTGAAACAGGATGAAAACCATCTATCCTAAAGGAAACATACCTTGGATGTGGTGTCCAGCAGCAGCACTGTTTGTAAACATTGAGTTTAGTCCTGTAGTACCAAAGAACGATGAGTGGACTCCAGAACCACTAATTATTGAGTTTGAGAACGTTGAGTGGACTCCAGATGTTGAGTTGCTTGTGCTTGAGTGGGCCCCAGATGTTGAGTTGCTGTACCAAGCCTCGCTTGGGTGCCTTGATCGTAGGTGCCTTAACATGGCGGAGGTGTTTTTGTTGAAGCTAAGCCGTTGTGAACAGAGGGCGCACTGGACCTTATTGGGTGTCACTAGGGTGAAGTGATCCCACACCAGTGAGAAGGCTCTCTTAAATTCAGTCATCGTAGGAACCTGCAAAATAAAAAAGAAACAACTTTATCAATCTTCTTGCTGCAGCAATCTAGTAAACAGATCAAAATGATTTTGGTTGCTGATGGGAAACAACTGTTACTAGCGGCAAATAATTAGGCGTGTGTGCATAGGCAGAAATCCCAGGGGGGACGGAGGGGACACGACCCCCCCATCCTGGGGAAAAAATGATTTGTCCCCCCCAATATATCACCGCAAACATAACTATGTAATTTGAATAATATTAATAACACGCAATGAAAGCACTGGTGCTGATTATAGACACTTAATAGCGCGTTTTTAAGTTTCAAAAGGTTGCAAACCCCCCCGCCGCCCTTTGCCTCACAATGGTTTGATCCACTGCCAGTTCCTTATCTGGCAGGTAACAGAGGGTTCGGTTCGTATCTACTGTCTGAAAGGCACTCAATGCAAGTAACTGACGTGAGGTTAATTCAGTCAATCGCGCCATAGCAATGTTTTATTTTTATGTTGGCAGGGTTTACACACACACACTAGCTGAATTTGCAGAGCTAGCGGGCAAACATGAACTATTAAGCTAGCTAGTATCTATTCCATTTATGTGGCGTCGTCAAAGATGGAATCTTTGCTATCGTCAGTTTATTCCAAGATCAGCATGCAGCTGTATTGCTTCAAAGTCCCTGTGAAAAGGTTGGCGATAAACTGAACAGAACTCTTCTACCATCGTCTTAAATATCTTTAATGGTCTCGTTTTAGTACATGACAGTACACTTACTAATGATTTATTTAATTTAAAATGGAATACTTTGTGTGACATACTTGTCCATTGCTGTTGTTTGAAGAGTTGAGACACTGACTGAACAATAACTAAGTATTTATGAAGGATATTTTGATTGATTTGTTTGGGTTTTTCATTGAAGTAGTTATTTTGCTTTTAGAACTGTACTTATTCTGAGCGTTTTGTTCTTGTAAAGATGTTGTAATAGACTCAAACCAGTGGCACATATTTAATGACTATATAAATGAATCAGAAAAAGTTCAATAAAAAGGTCAGTTCAGTGCAGAGACCAACTTCGTGATGGTTCTCAATGGAGATTCTTTGAGATGAGATCACAACATGTTCATTGTATTTATGAAACCTGCACCCATACAGTGTACAGTACCATTACCACCTACTGGCCTTGCTTGGTATTGCTGGTTGTAAATACAAATACCTGCATACATACTGGACTGATAAGGAACACTGCTATAACTATTATTATTATTATTATTATAATGATTTAAACATTTTAACAAGTTGGGACAACCCTTCAGTTAACTACTGTACCTATCAATTATCCAGTAGTAGTAATTATGGTTCCTCAATATACATTTAACATATTACAATGTAGGCTGTGTTACAGCACTACTTGTGGTGTCCCCCTCAGGAATTGCTCTTGAGAAAATGTAATGTAATTGTCCCCTCCAAAGTTGATATCAGATGTTCGCCCCTGCTTGTGTGAGCTAAATGTAACGTTATTCGACAACGTGTAGTGGGCGTGATTTACATTACGAAGAAAAAACAGGAAATCTAGCTACCGTTACACTTCTACGGATCTGAACAGCGCTTTTGTGTAGCTAACTAGTTGGCTAGATACATAAACCTCAAACAGGTCAGAAAATGAAATAAAAAGGATCAGGAAGTCACATAGTGTTACACCTTCAGCTGACATGATGATGGGGTTCACACGTCCAGGTCTGTACTAGCCATAGAGATCCATTCTAATGCTATGGTGCTAGTAACGAGTTAACGTTAGCTAGCTCTGTGGGTATGTTGAGCAAGGCTTGGGTCTGCTGGACAAGTAGTTAGCGTAGTGTCTGTGTTTAGCATCGTTATTTTATTTGAAAACAACAGGAGTGCATGTTTTCAAATATTAACTTACCTTTGATTGTTCGTAATTTAATGTAAAATATAGTCATTGAGCGTTGTGCTTCTGAGCGCGCGATTTGATGATGTACTTAGCAGAATTACGTCACCTCCGATTTTCGAACCGCTTACTGCCAGCTGTTTTGACCGATTGAGTGGTTGCGTTCGAGTTTATGTCAAGTCCGATGGTCACCGTCATTCAAAGTGAGTTACATTATGGGGATAATATTGTCCGACTTGCGCCTACAGGTCGACTGCATGAACGTTACAGAAATGTGATCAAATGTCATTAAGTTTTGACTGCAGTCGACAGCAAGTTTCTGTAGTTGCTCTTCACCAACTTCATCCTGCAGCCATCGCCTGAATTATGGGCGGCTCTAGTGTCAACCAGTCATTACAGTGTTGTTGTTTGACCCAACTTTTCAGTTCGCTGCAGCTAGCGACTGGAACGAGCTGCAACAATAAACTCAAACTGGACAGTTTTATCTCAATTTCTTTATTCAAAGACTCAATCATGGACACTTACTGACAGTTGTGGCTGCTTTGCGTGATGTATTATTGTCTCTACCTTCTTGCCCTTTGTGCTGTTGTCTGTGCCAAATAATGTTTGTACCATGTTGTGCTGCTGCCATGTTGTGTTGCTACCATGCTATGTTGTTGTGTTAGATCTCTCTTTATGTAGTGTTGTGTTCTCTTATCGTGATGTGTGTTTTTGTCTTATATTTTTATTCTATTTATTTAAATGTTTAATCCCAGCCCCTGTCCCTGCAGGAGGCCTTTTGCCTTTTGTTAGGCTGTCATTGTAAATAAGAATTTGCCTAGTTAAATAAAATCCTTTCACTCCCTCCTCTCTACGTTCTCTTCCTCTTCCGCTGCTAAAGCCACTTTCTACCACTCTAAGCTTCTGCCTCTAACCCTAGGAAACTCTTTTCCACCTTCTTCTCCCTCCTAAATCCTCCCTCTCTGTGGACAGCTTTGTAAACCACTTTGAAAAAAAGGTTGACGACATCCGCTACTCAATTCACTCAGCCTATTGAGTCCTCTGGTCTCACTCACACAGAACTATCCTACGCCTTGGCCTCATCCTCCCCTATCTCTCCAGACAACATTCTGCGACTAGTGAGGTCTGGCCCCCCGACAACCTGCCCGCTCAACCCCATCCCCCTCCTTCTTCCTCCAGACCATCTCTGGAGACCTTCTCACTTCCCTCATCAACTCATGCCTGACCCCTCTGACTTCAAAACGGCACGAGTTGCTCCCTTCCTCAAGGAACCAACACTCGACTCATCTGACGTCAACAATTATAGACCTCTATCCCTTCTTTATTTTCTTTCCGAAACACTTGAGCATGCTGTCTCTGTCAACTTTCTCTCTCAGAACGACCTTCTTGACCCTAACCAGTCAGGCTTCAAGATGGGTCACTCAACTGAGACTGCCCTTCTGTGTCACGGAGGCTGTCCACACTGCCAAAGCTGACTCTCTCTCCTCTGTTCTCATCCTCCTAGATCTATCCGCTGCCTTTGACACCATGAACCATCAGATCCTCCTCTTCACCATCTCATGGTGGCGTCTCAGGCTCTGCACACTCTTGGATTGCATCCTACCTTGCAGGTCGCTTCTACCAGGTGACGTGGAGAGGATCTGTGTCTGCACCACAAACTCTCACTACTGTGTCCCACAGGGCTCGGTTCTAGGCCCTCTCCTCTTGTCTCTATACACAATCCTATCATTGCTATGCGGATAACACTCAACTACTCCCCCCCCCCCCCCCCCCTTCTGACACCCAGGTGGCGACATGCATTTCTGCGTGCCTGGCAGATATCTCAACCTCGACAAGACGGAACTGCCCGCTCAAAGAACTCTCCATCATGGTTGACAGCTCCACAGTGTTGCCCTCCCAGAGTGCAAAGAACCTTGGCGTGACCCCGGACAACCCTCGGTCATTCTCTGCAAACAGCAAAGCAGTGACCCGCTCCTTCAGGTTAATGCTCTAAAATCCATAGAGTACGACCCTACCTCACACAGGAAGCGGCACAGGTCCTAATCCAGGCACTTGTCCTCTCCCGTCTGGACTACTGTAACTCGCTGTTTGCTGGGCTCCCCGCTTGTGCCATTAAACCTCTGCAAATTATCCAGAACGCTGCAGCCCACCTGGTTTTCAACCTTCCCATGTTTTCTCATGTCACCCCGCTCCTCCACACACTCCACTGGCTTCCAGTTTAAACTCGCATCCACTACAAGACCATGGTGCTTACCTACAGACCAGTAAGAGGAACTGCCCTTCCCTACCTTCAGGCTATGCTCAAACCCTACACCCTAACACGAGGACACCGTTCTGCCACCTTAGGTATCTTGCCGTTCCCGCTTAGCCCACTCCAAACTCTTCTCTGACCAGGCATCCCAATGGTGGAACCTTCTTCCCCCTGAAGCTAGGACAGCAGAGTCCCTGCCCATCTTCTGAAAACATCTGAAACCCTACCTCTTCAAACAGCATCTTACATAATCCTCCTCCTCACCTCAACCCCCCCCCCCCCCCCCCCCAAATAAATAAATAAATAATACATTTAAAATTAACCAGGACTTTTACTTGACCCCCCTTCTAGCTCTCTACTGACAGCTACATTATTGAGGAAAAATGTACTTTCTATGCCTGTGCTGTGATATGTGGTTGTCCCACCTAGCTATCTTAAGATGAATGCACTAACTGTTAGTCGCTCTGGATAACAGCGTCTGAATGACTAAAATGTAAGTACTTCCCTCTGGACAGTGGCCCTGCCAGTAGCCTACATTTACAATCACCTGCATCAGGGTCCTGGTAAATTGGTAACCCTTCACTCTCACTCACATTTTGCCCTCAAGGTCACAGCGATGGCTCAGTAATGTATGCCAAGAATGTTGAAGTCTGTGGGCCTACTGAAAACAACACACAATGACGGCTTCCCAAGAGACTCACAAAATAGTGCTTCACACAGACTCAAAACAGGCACTGACAGAAATCACCAGTGAGACGTGTTTCGTGTCTATCTAACATTATTGCAATCAAATATGACTTGTTTGTCATGTTCGCATATCAGCTGATTATTTTGTCAACATCAAGTTAGGCAAAAGCTAATCAGAATAACAAAACAGAATAACAATTTCACACTTTGAATGTGGGTTTGTTCCTGTCTCAGACAGGGAACCATTATCCAAAATATAGTCACAATCTGGATGGACACTTGTGAATTTCTGCCTCCCCAAAAGCATACTTATTATTTTCACTAGAGGTCGACCGATTCATCGGAATTGGCTGATTTAATGAGTGCTGATTTCAAATTTTCAACAATTGAAAATCTGTATTATTTTTTACACCTTTATTTAACTAGGCAAGTCAGTTAAGAACCCATTATTATTTTCAATGATGGCCTAGGAACGGGGTTAACTAGTCCAACGCTCTAACCACCTGCCTTACAGTGCACTCCGCGAGGAGCCTGCCTGTTACGCAAATGCAGTAAGAAGCCAAGGTAAGTTGCTAGCTAGCATTAAACTTATCTTATAAAAAACAATCAATCATAATCACTAGTTAACTACACATGGTTGATGATATTACTAGTTTATCTAGCGTGTCCTGCGTTGCATATAATCGATGCTGTGCGCATTAGCGAAAAAGGACTGTTGTTGCTCCAACGTGTACCTAACCATAAACATCAATGCCTTTCTTAAAATCAATACATAAGCATAGTGGGGCAAAAAAGTATTTAGTCAGCCACCAATTGTGCAAGTTCTCCCACGTAAAAAGATGAGAGGCCTGTAATTTTCATCATAGGTACACTTCAACTACGACAGACAAAATGAGAGAAAAAAAATCCAGAAAATCACATTGTAGGATTTTTTAATGAATTTATTTGCAAATTATGGTGGAAAATAAGTATTTGGTCCCCTACAAACAAGCAAGATTTCTGGTTCTCATAGACCTGTAACTTCTTCTTTAAGAGGCTCCTCTGTCCTCCACTCATTACCTGTATTAATAATCGGTATCGTGTTGAAAAATCACAATCGGTTGACCTCTAATTTTCACACATTTGATATCTTTTCCAATAAGTACACTTTTACTAACTTAAACCCCGTGCTTAATTTGTAAATTGGGAGGTTCCTGGACAAAAACTGAGCCAGAGAGGAGGGTGACTTGGGTGGCTCTGAGGTACCTGAATGCATGAAAAGAAAAATCACTTTTATAATAAATCATTGCATGCATTATCATTGTATTTGCTTACTGGCATAGAGCAGTAGAGTAGATTTGAGGTGATAGGAAAAAATGGCCTTTATAAATGCATTTCATACAATTCTACATCATTTTAAATGATGAGACTTTAGCAGAATATTTTTTAATACCTCACAAATGCTTGAAATGACATGCTGTACTTTGACACTGACAAACTGAGAATCTGAAATCAATGACAACGACCTTGTCTGGAATCCATCAATAGCCCAGGCCTAGGTGTGTGGAGACACACATATTGTACAAAAAAATGGTCCTAAAAAAGCTTTAATTTCACTGACTCACTCAATGATGCGCAGCTCACTCACCGGCGATAGTGGGTGTGCTCGTGCCAAAAGCTTATCTCTCTCTTGTTTTACTTTGTAATGCTGTTTGCTCAATAGGTCTATTTGGAAGTTGATAACTTGCTAGCCTACAGACATATTAATCTTCTCTATTCAGCAGGATCTGTGTTGTCCCGCGATTGTATTTGAAATATCTTGAAAAGCCTGTTTTGGCTGACAGCAGTAATTCTATAACTTTGGCTAAATGTATCAGGTGTTCTGTGATACCTCCAACACCCTTCCCGCGGCTATGATTCTAATATGAAATACATGATTAAGTGCAAAGCTGGAGAGATGAGTTGCATGCTCATGTCTATCAGAGCAGGGAGAGAGATCATAGAAAGTGAATCTCATTCTAGTTCTGTGAGCCGCATTTCTCTCTCTCATCACAGCAATGGCCACGCGTTGGTCTATATGGGCTGCAATGTTGCGCAAACAATCGGGCTCAAATGAACTGTTTACAGACCTATATATATCCTACCCTGCCTTTCTAAGGTCTTTGAAAGCCAAGTTAACAAACAGATCTCCGACCATTTCGAGTCACACCGTACTCCCCCCCCCGCATACCTTCTCCGCTATGCAATCTGTTTTCACTGAGTTATTAACTAACCTCCAGACGAGCTTCAATGCCATACTACTCTCCTTCCGGGGCCTCCAACTGCTCTTAAATAACAAGTCAAACTAAATGCATGCTCTTCAACCGATCACTGCCCACACCAGCCTGCCCGTCCAGCAGAATATGTGAACAACTACAAATACCTAGTTGTCTGGTTAGACTGTAAACTCTCCTTCCAAACTCCCAATAAGCATCTCCAATCCAAAATTAAATCTAGAATCAGCTTCCTATTTCGCAACAAAGCATCCTTCACTCATGATGCCAAACACCCTCGTAAAACTGACTATCCTACCAATCCTTGACTTCGGCGATGTCTTTTACAAAATAGCCTCCGACACTCTACTCAGCAAATTGGATGCAGTCTATCACAGTGTCATCCGTTTTGTCACAAAAGCCCCATTTGCTACCCACCACTGCGACCTGTATTCTCTCGTTGGCTGGCACTCGCTTCATATTCATCGCCAAACCCACTGGCTCCAGGTCATCTATAAGTCTTTGCTAGGTAAAGCAGTCTTGTCTCAGCTCACTGGTCACCATAGTAGCACCCACCCGTAGCACGCGCTCCAGCAGGTATATTTCACTGGTCACCCCCAAAGCCAACTCCTCCTTTGGCCACCTTTCCTTCCAGTTCTCTGCTGCCAATGACTGGAACAAAATGCAAAAATCACTGAAGCTGGAGACTCATATCTCCCTCACTAACTTTAAGCATCAGCTGTCAGAGCAGCTTACAGATAATTGTACCTGTACATTGCCCATCTGTAAATAGCCCATCCAACTACCTCATCCCCATATTTAAAAAATGTTTTGGGCTCCTTTGCACCCTAGTATCTCTACTAGCACATTCATCTTCTGCACATCTATCAATCCAGTGTTTAATTGCTAAATTGTCATTACTTTGTCACTACAGCCTATTTATTGCCTTACCTCCCTAATCTTACCTCATTTGCACACACTGTATATAGATTTTTCTATTGTGTTATTGACAGTACGTTTGTTTATTCCATGTGTAACTCTGTGTTGTTGTATGTGTCGCACTGCTTTGCCTTATCTTGGCCAGGTGGCAGTTGTAAATGAGAACTTGCTCTCAACCTGCCTACCTGGTTAAATACAGGTGAAAAAAAGCACTGCTTAAGCTCAGTATAAAACATTGTTTAATAGGGCTTAATGGTTAGTTCATACATGAGTGAAAGCAAACAACAAGGCCACCTAGCCCTGCTGTAGTAGCTCCAGAGTTGACACACACTCCCACATGCTGATGTGTGACTTGCTGACTGTAAAGAGAAGAGTTGTAGATGTAACCCTACTCCATTATTCATTTTGTTCTGTCAGAGCAGTGTAGGCAGACTTTGAGATGCAGCCTTACAACATGGGTCTGTGTTGTTCCAGATAAACCCACTAGGTGGCAACATCAATGCATTCCAAGTACAAGTGTAGTTCTACATTACAGTACTATGTCATTACATACTCTAACAAGAGTAGGGAACAATGTCCTTCAGTTACCACATGGGTAGGTTAGGTGGGGATTTCATAGTATTGCTGTCACATACTCAGTTTTATTGGCACGTTGGTGGCCTACAGTAGGAGACGAGGCAAGGATAGGGAGCCATTTATTGGGACACAGCATTGGACACCTTAGGCTGCGTTTAGACAGGCAGCCCAATTCTGATATTTTTTTCACTAATTGGTATTTTCACCAATCACATCGGATTGTTCCTCATCAGATCTTTTTCAGAGCAGATCTAATTGGTCAAAATACCAATTAGATCAGCTCTAAAAAGAAATCTGATGAGAAAAGAGCTGATGAGAGTTGTTTAAATACCAGTTAGTGGAAAAAGTATCGGATTTGGCCAGGGGATAATATAGGGTATGTGCATAGTAATGGTCATTGGCATCCAAGGAAAGGAGGCCTCTCTAAAAAGCCCACTCACTCTGAATGTATTTATCCCTCTTCTGTCAAAGAGCCATAGCTTTTGCACTTGCATACAGGCCCTGCTTGAGAAATTGTATGACCGGCGTGCTACTTGTCCATGTTTAAGGAGTATGTTAATTAACAACCTGGCAATATTCACGCAATGCCTGGTTTACAACTGGATTATTGTGGTATGACTAGGCTATGTATTATTATCCCACATAAGTGCACACTTTAATATTCTGTTCAGACTCAACAGTTCACATCTCTAATAGCACATTCATCTTCTGCACATCTATCAATCCAGTGTTTTATATCACTCCAGTGTTTAATTGCTAAATTGTATTTGTTTTTATTGCAATGCCTTGCTCGTTGCAAACTGTGTGAAGCCTTTCTTCCTAACAAAGACAGCCAACTTCGCCAAACGGGAGATGATTTAACAAAAAAGCACAATCGTTGCACGACTGTACCTAACCATAAACATCAATGCCTTTCTTAAAATCAATACAAAGTATATATATTTTTAAACCTGCATATTTAGCTAATCCAGGCTAGCAGGCAATATTAACCAGGTGAAATTGTGTCACTTCTCTTGCGTTCATTGCACGCAGAGTCAGGGTATATGCAACAGTTTGGGCCGCGTTGCGAACTAATTTGCCAGAATTTTACTTCATAATGACATAACATTGAAGGTTGTGCAATGTAACAGGAATATTTAGATGCCACCCATTAGATAAAATACAGAACGGATCTGTATTTCTTTTAAAAAATTTGACCCCCTTTTTTCTCCCCAATTTCGTGGGTCCAATTGTTAGTAGCTACTATCTTCTCTCATCGCTACAACTCCCGTACCGGCTTCGGGAGAGACGAAGGTCGAAAGTCATGCGTCCTCCGATACACAACCCAACCAAGCCACACTGCTTCTTAACACAGCGCGCATCCAACCCGGAAGCCAGCTGCACCGTGCACCTGGCAACCTCGGTTAGCGCGCACTGCACCCGGCACGATGAGGCAAGGATATCCCTGCCGGACAAACGCTCCCTAACCCGGACGACGCTAGGCCAATTGTGGGTCGCCCCCACGGACCTCCCGGTCGCAAACCCTTAACCACTGTGCCACCCGGGAGGCCCCACGGTTCCGTATTTCACTGAAAGAATAAACGTTTTGTTTTCGAAATGATCGTTTCTGGATTAAACTATATTAATGACCAAAGGCTCGTATTTCTGTGTGTTATTATGTTATAATTAAGTCTATGATTTGATATAGCAGTCTGACTGAGCGATGGTAGGCTCGTATGCATTCATTCAAACAGCACTTTTGTGCGATTTGCCAGCAGCTCTTCTCAATGCTTCAAGCATTGAGCTGTTTATGACTTCAAATCTATCAACTCCCGAGATTAGGCTGGTATAACCGATGTGAAATGGCTAGCTAGTTAGCGGGGTGCGCGCTAATAGCGTTTCAATCGGTGACGTCACTCGCTCTGAGACTTGGAGTAGTTGTTCCCCTTGCTCTGCAAGCGCCGCGGCTTTTGTGGAGCGATGGGTAACGATACTTCGAGGGTGGCTGTTGTCGATGTGTTCCTGGTTCGAGCCCAGGTAGGGGCGAGGAGAGGGACGGAAGCTATACTGTTACACTGTGCCCACTTTAATATTCTGTTCACTCAACAGTTCACATTGCTTTCCAACTGGTGAGCTTCCCTCTGTGTATGTTGGAATACACTTTCACAGTCTTATGGCAGGCATTTATGAGTATTGCTAAAGCCCTGGGAAAGGTTGCAAAAGCCACTAACCTTTTAATGTCATATCATATAAATTTCCTTGACCTTCAAAAAAATAGGACCTCTGTTTATTATTCCCTTGTCAAGGCCCTGCCTCCTGCCCCGTGTCGGCTAAAGCAGAAACCCGCCTCATGACCCGGGAGATAAACAAACCATACAGCAGCAGAGAGAGCAGACTGAGAAGGGAGGACGACGCGCTGCTTTTTAGCTGGAATTGTGAAGAGCGCTGCGATTAGCATGTCGTCTACCGTGTGACCCATTTCCATGCTGTTTCATGGGGATTTTTGTGCTACTCCTCTTTTCTGGAAAGATGACTCGGCAGAAGCTCTCATCAAACATGAGTGATTCGCACCTGTGGGTGGCAATCTGCTGCATTAGGAGCAATGTGTTCCTGCAGATAAGCTCCCCCTCTGACTGCTCCTCTCTCCTGCTTCCACACAGCCTCTCTGTGAAGCTCATGTGACAGGTGGGAGACGGCTAGTTTAAGTCTCCTGGCAGTGTTCGTGAGGGCTATATCAGGTGCTGGGACTTGAGCTATCTATCTCCACGGTGCAAGCTCTTACACACACACACACACTCGTACACACATACTGCCCTCTGTTTACAGTAGGCGATACACACATTTAAATACATGTTGTATGTTACAGTGACAGGAGGGGATAAACAAAGAGTCACTGGCCCTCTGTCTGTCTGTCGGTCTGTTTGTGTTTTACAGCGGCAGGCTGAGCACCTTCATCAGTGTCTGTGTCAGGGATTGTAAGCATATGGCACACACACCGGTCTTCCCAGGAATCAAAGCCGTAGCATATGGCTGAGAAGACACTGACTGGAACTTCCCTAGCTGGAATCCTTAGTATGAGGGGAATGGGGTCAGTATATCGCACAAGTCAACAGAAAGGTGTGTGTGTGGCACTAGGCTAATGTGGCCTGCAATCACTTGGCCACACAACGCTAAGCCGCTCTCTTCACTTCGACACGACTTCGTCCCGGAACCCTGCTAAGATGAGGCCTCGGTCCGTGTCAGGGAGTTCACGTTAACCCTGGAATGGAGGAAATGTGTGTGTCTGTGGTGGAGAGAGACTGATGACGATAATGTACCTACTGGGTGTTTTACATATATATTCTTAAGCTTTGAGTGATATGCTACTACTGTGTTATATCACAAGTAACTGGTGAGAATTTGTGAGATGTGTCAAACAGACATGAATAAACCCCCTTTCCTATAACCACTATGCTATTACCCTTCTTTAACTAAATCTGCACACAACCCAACCCCCTATTACTGAGTTCATTATCAGACAAAAAGAGAATACTTGACTGGTGAGGACACTGTTGTAAACCTATTTTATAAGACAGTGAAACCTCTCAGTTTTTCTGTATTGCTTTTGTCTCTGTGATTTAATTTCCTATTGAAGAGATTAGGTAGGTATAGCCTAGATTTAGATGGTCAGCTGTCTTTGTCTTTAGCTTAATCCAGACTTCTTGATGAAGCCTATTTCTACAGTGCCAGGATGGCAGGCTGCCAGGCAATTTTAGTCTGTTGCAACTTGACGTTAAGATGGATTCATTCGTTTTGCTGTAGTCCTTATCTCCATTTGTATCCTACCCACTATTTCAAGTAGTTCACAGTGCAACATTATGTAATATTGCTAAAGATAGTCAACACCACAGATAAGCGGATAGTTCCTGTCCTGGGAGCAATTACCTCAGTAAAACAGTTATGATTATTAAGTTAATATAAGTTTTGACGACTCTATCCTCTGTTATCGTAATAATTACCTTACAGTTGGCATATGGTATAGCACAATATACAGGATAGCCTACTGTAAGTCCAACATTCTAAACCAAGAGCTGGCATCTAAAGCCTTGGCATATTGCCAGAATGCATTCATATCACACTTGGACCAAGATTCTTGTGACTTATTGGGCTACCTTGAATAGTACATTTGCAAGTACTACTGTACAGCATGTGTAGGCTACTACGCACCACAAACTAACAGCTTTCTAATTTCAGATAAACTTCATTGGAGTGTTTTTTTTTTAGCAAATGTTAACTATGAAAATATATACTGAACAAAAATAAACGCAACATGTAATTTCAAAGAGTTACAGTTCATATGAGGAAATCAGCCAATTTAAATGAATTAATAAGACCCTAATCTATGGATTTCACATGACTGGGAATACAGATGTGCATCTGTTGGTCACAGACGGTATTTCTGTGCATTCAAATTACCATCGATAAAATGCAATTGTGTTCGTTGTCCGTAGTTTATGCCTGCCCATAACATAACCCCACCACCACCATGTGGCACTCTGTTCACAACGTTGACATCAGCAAACTGCTCGCCCACATGACGCCATACTTATGGTAGATAAATTAAAATGTAATTATCTGGCAACAACTCTGGTGGACATTCCTGCAGGCGGCATGCCAATTGCACGCTCCCTCAAAACTTGAGTCAACTGCACATTTTAGAGTGGCCTTTTACAAGTGCACTTGTGTAATGATCATGCTGTTTAATCAGCTTGTTGATATGCCACACCTGTCAGGTGGTTAGATTATTTCAACAAAGGAGAAATGCTCACCCACATGGATGTAAACACATTTGTGTACAAATATGACAGAACGAAGCTTTTGTGGTATGGAAACTTTCTGGGATCTTTTATTTCAGCTCATGAAACATGGGACCAGCACTTTACATGTTGCGTGTATATTTTTGTTCAGTGTACATTCACGGGAACTCTAGCTTCACCACCTATAATAGTCTATGGTTGCAGGCAAAACACAGGATCCGAAATGTGTTTTTTGGGGTGGAGCCCAATGCCCATTGAGCGTTCCCTGTGCGCTCGAGCAGTCTACGCGTTGTTGATACTGATTTAATCCACATTGGGAGCGGACAGTTTGAAGACGTGCGACCAGAGACAAAATTTGAGGAATACTCGGATTAATGTCATTTATTTTTCGTCTGTCTATGAGCACGACCAAGTAAATTATATTTGGCGGATTTAAACAAGCACTTTTTACTAGGGAGAACGAGAACGACCTTCATTCAGGTTGAGGTGAAGAGACTTGTCACCACACTTGTTAATTGTTAAATATTTGTTTTGTATTATTTAGCCAATAGTTTAATAGCCTATAGTTGAATTGAACAGAACAAAATCGAATGTATAAGCCAAATATGTAGACACGTATCTGTAGTCTATGCTTATTTTTGTCATTTGTATTTTTTTTGCCCGTTCTTATTTTTCGAAATAATCCACATTCCCTAACCTACGATGTTCCCTTGTCCAGTTTATGTTTTTGAATAGCCTTTTCGGATTTGCACTATCCACTAGCTGGGACACAAGACCCACCTGTTGCATTTCGAGGCAAAACTCACAAAACAGAAATGTCACAACTAGAGGTCGACGTGGCCGGACTGGGTTTCTCCAAATTACCTGCTGGGTTCGACGCCAACTCCTGCTTCCCTGGCCGAATACCACCAAGGCGAAGAAGACACTCGGCAAACTCCAGGAGAAACTCGTACAGGTTGAGCAAAATAAATACCTTGGATTTGGAGCCTGAAGTTTACGATGATGCTCCTCTCTCCAAAACTCACTCCTGGTCTGCTGATGATATTTTAGCCGAAACAGCGGCAGAGGAGAAAAAGGTGGACTCCTCAGCACCAGCCTCACCTGTCTCAAGCCCGGGAACGAGCACGTGCTCACCCCCTGGTACCCAAGCGTCAGACCCCAAACCACCTCTTGATACCTGGGACGCGCCACAGCCCAACTCGCAAGCACAGGGCACAAGTTCAGATTCCGAGGAAGAAATCACTGACAAAAAGGTCATTTTATCTCGAGCTCCATTTGAAAGAAAACGGGAGCAAGAGGAAAAGGATGAAATTGAAACCAAAGCCGTGGCGACGTCACCTGATGGAAGGTTCCTCAAATTCAACATTGAAATTGGGAGAGGGTCGTTCAAGACGGTGTACAAAGGCCTGGATACGGAGACAACAGTAGAGGTGGCATGGTGTGAGCTACAGGTAAATAATTAATCTGCTATGATTTGTGTACAGATGGAGAACTCAAAAGAGCACGCATCCTTCCCTTAATCTTATTTAGGCCACCGCAAACAATTGTTTACAAAGGCTTTGGTTCGGCCAAGTAAAGGTCTCCACATTGTGGAGTGGGTAACGTGTGCTGTCTCGCTTAATTAACTGGGTGCTGTACTATATGTGACAATGACTTCAAATTAAATCTCAAATTCAAGACATTGGTAAACTGAGACGCTTCAAAACATACAAAAAAAGGACAGACATCAGCTCATTTCACTTCTTTATTGTCGGGGGCAGGCTCGTGTGTTTTAGGTAGTTATGCCTTCATCAGATCAAGAAGTGTGCCAAATCCATAGTTTTTATTCAAGTGTTTAGGTGATAATCTCGACATTATCAGCCGCTCAGATAAGATGCCATACTTTTTTTGTTTTTAACCTTTATTTAACCAGGCAAGTCAGTTAAGAACAAATTCTTATTTTCAATGACGGCCTAGGAACAGTGGGTTAACTGCCTGTTAACAGATTTGTACCTTGTCAGCTCGGGGGTTTGAACTTGCAACCTTCCGGTTACTAGTCCAACGCTCTAACCACTAGGCTACCCTGCCACCCCATGATTTCATTTATAATCTCTGTGCTATTTTGGTTTAGGTCTACAAGTTTTTATCTGCTGCTATTGAGAACCCATGTGGACCTACTGAGTTTTAAGCTCTCAAAGTAAACAGACAAATATCCCTATAAAGGACACTGCGTTTCCACACATGGGTGTTTTTACATACAACGGGTTTTGATCAGAGGCTCTTGCTCTTGAAAATGCTTTGCTCCAGTGCATTGCTTCGCTTGAAATTTGCATGAAGTTGGGGAGAGCAAAAAAATGTATACCGCCTTCTTTAAAATGACTATAACTCATCTTAATCTCCCCAATGTCCCCCAGAAGAGCCTCGACTGACAGCTTGCAGAGAGTTGTTTATAGCAGCAGCAGGCCCACTGGCCAGGCAGCAGCCATTGTAACAGGAGCCGCCCCCAACCCTCCAGGGGGCAGCTGGGAAGCTGGAGGGAATAGCAGAGACCTCAGAGGCGTCATTCTAAAACAAGCCACATGATACAGTACAGGGGAGTGAAACGCAGCAGAGACTGGTGTGTCTTTATGAAACAGGTTTTGTGCACTGAAAGACAAAGTTGGTTGTGCTGCACTGACCCGTTGAGTTTCGAAGTTAGTTGGCTACAGGGTTTCCAAGCAGGATGAGCAAGGTGCAGGGAGTCAGCCAAATCGGGTGAACAACCTCCTCAGCAATCAATCAAATTTCAATCAAATACATTTTATAAAGCCATTTTTACATCAGCAGTTGTCACAAAGTGCTATACAGATACTCAGCCTAAAACCCTAAAGAGCAAGCAATGCAGATGTAGGAGGAAAAACTCCCTAGAAAGGCAGGAACATAGAAAGAAACCTAGAGAGGAACCAGGCTCCTAGGAGTGGCCAGTCCTCTTCTGGCTGGGTCAGGTGGAGATTATAAGAGCACATGTAAATTAAGGCCAGATTGTTCTTCAAGATGTTCAAATGTTCATAGATGACCAGCAGGGTCAAATAATAACCACAGTTGTTATAGAGGGTGAAGCAGTTCAACACCTCAGGACTAAATTTCAGTTGGCTTTTCAGCCGAGCATTCAGAGGTCGAGACAACAGGTCCGAGAGAGAGAGAGAGTCGAAACAGCAGGTCCGGGACGATTTAGCACGTCCGGTGAAAACGGTCAGGGTTTCGATAGTGGCAGCATGACCTGGTGGATTGAGGACACGTAGTCCTGAGGCATGGTCCTAGGGCTCATAGAGAGAGATTGAGGTTGCGAGAGAGTTCTTCTGACTCTGGCCTAAAACAAATCACACTGTGCATAATTACAAGGTCTCTCTCCCTCTCTCTCTTGGAAGTCCTGTAATGGCCCTTGAGGACCTACCTCCAGAGTAACTAACTGCATGAGTAAACCAGAACAGCAACCTGCCCAGACCATGTATAGTGTGTGTGTGTGTGTGTGTGTGGGGGGGGTGTGACCTTTACCTGTCCTGTGTTTGTTGGGCTTTTCTGTTCTCCTTTGTTTGCTGTACACTTCACACACTGGGAAGTTCAAGGAGAAGCCCTGCACTGTGGAATGTCACCACAAGATTGATTGTAGCAGCACTTGGGTTAGGGTTGTTGTTGTTTTTGGGAGGTGAGGGGGTAAAGCACATACAGCTGTGTTTCCTTTTTCAAGATGTCAGTGGGAATCAGACCCCCCATGGGGAGAGAGAGGTCGCTTATACAAAGTATGAGCTGAACTAACTGAACCTTTCCTTACCCCACCTCTAGAAGAAAACAAGGAGGGCTTTCAGGCCAGAACTGACATTAGCTGTAAAAGCATTTGCCATACTAAACATGGGACTAGGATTTATAGACCCCAGAATGAGGCCAGGAGTCCATTGAAGTGTCTCTCAGTCCCTCCGTCACTTGAATAAGCGTATTCCTGTGCCACGCTTGGTGACAAGAGACTTGGTGACTAGTCTGGAACTTCCCTGGCTGGTATCCCCTAATAATAAGCGTCCTTTACTCTTATATATTTCCCAAACAAAGATTTTTTTTTTCCTCCCGTGGTGTTACTGTTCTCTAGGGGACACATTCTTCTGCTGCTCCAGCTGGAACTTTTTTTTTCTGTCAACCTTTTCCACTTCAGAATTTCGCTATTACCGCCTATGGGGTGATTGAGCTAATCCGACTTGCCCTCTTCATTTATTTTACCCACAATACCCAGTTTAATTAGCACTGATAAATTGCTGGCTACAAGGGCTACCATGGTGACGGTGGTCTGCTCTGACCCCCCCCCCCATGACAACCCCACACCCCATCCCTAAACGTGTGTTAGCGAGACAAACACTACCGTACTCATGGGCCTTCAGCGCAGCTAATGAGACTGCCCAAGCTAACGGTAGTGATGCCACCGTGGTCACTGCTGACTACGTGGCTCTGATCAAGGATAACACCGACTGGCTGGCTGACTGACTCAGCCTCTCAGCAGGCTTGCCCCCACATCCCCTGTCCATTCATTAACATGCAGTTTAGCGCTCATAATGTTTCATTGCCTTCACTGAGTGTGAAGTAAAATGGAGGGGAGCACTGTACACACTCAAGCAGCACTACATCCGTTTGGCTCTGGTTCATAAGCAGTGCTAACTGTGAGAAAAAGCAAACACAATTTAGTTAAAACGGACTATATTTAGGGGTCAACTGGTTTAAGGGGAGTGCTGGCCAACATGTCCAGATGATAAGGATTGGGGCCTGCTAGCAGGAAAGCCAATCATCTCTCCTTCAGCTGAGGTAGATTCAGTTTGTACAATGTTACATAACACTACAGCCATGGAGGAAGAAATTGATTATAAATGCAGATAACTTCTATGATATCTATCATACTATCTTAGTACTGAATATAGTCCTCATTCATCTCAGACTGCTTGATTGGTCGTGGCTGGGTTAGGGGTGGGCGGTGGGGCAATTTTGGTGGGACAAAGTAGGTGGGAACTAGCTTTATCTTTGTCTGTGTTTTATGTATGTGTTGACGAAAGTCCCCCTTACACAATACATTCTCTGTTACGTTTTGGGAAATGGGGCTTGGACGCCAGTTCTCATGGGGAACGATAATGGACACGGACCCTATCCGATCCAACTCAATCAACACATCTCATAAATACAGTGCCTTCGGAAAGTATTCAGACCCCATGACTTTATCCACATTTTATTTTGTTACAGCCATATTCTAAAACTGATTAAATAAAAACCTCAGCAATCTATACACAATACCCTATAATGACAAAGTAAAAACAGGTTTTTAGACATTTTTGCAAATTTATTCAATATAAAAACCAGAAATACATTATTTACGTAAGTATTCAGTGCCTTTGCTATGAGACTCAAAATTGAGCTCAAGTGCATTCTGTTTCCATTGATCATCCTTGAGATGTTTCTACAACTTGATTGGAGTCCACCTGTGGTAAATTCAATTGATTAGACATGATTTGGAAAATCACACACCTGTCTATAAGGTCCCACTGTCTATATAAGGTCCCACTATATGAGGTCAAAGGAATTGTCCGTAGAGCTCAGAGACCGGATTGTATCTAGGCACAGATCTGGGGAAGGGTACCAAAACATTTCTGCAGAATTGAAGGTCCCCAAGAACACAGTGGCCTCCATCATTCTTAAATGGAAGAAGTTTGGAATCACCAAGACTCTTCCTAGAGCTGGCCACCCAGCCAAACTGGACCTCAGCCTGGGGTGAAGGTTCACCTTCCAACAGGACAATGACCCTAAGCACATAGCCAAGACAACGCATGAGTGGCTTTGGGACAAGTCTCTGAATGTCCTTGAGTGGCCCACCCAGAGCCCGGACTTGAACCCGATTGAACGTCTCTGGAGAGACCTGAAAGTAGCTGTGCAGCAACGCTCCCCATCCAACCTGACAGAGCTTGAGAGGATCTGCAGAGAAGAATGGGAGAAACTCCCCAAATACAGGTGTGCCAAGTTTGTAGCGTCATACACAAGAAGACTCGAGGCTGTAGTCGCTGCCAAAGGTGCTTCAACAAAGTACTGAATCAAGGGTCTGAATACTTACATTTATTTTATAAAGTAGCAAAAATGTATAAACCTGTTTTTGCTTTGTCAGTATGGGTTATTATGTGTAGATTGAGGGAAAAATCTAATTAGTCAATTTTATAATAAGGCTGTAACGTAACAAAAGGCATTGTACATGTTTTTTTTGTGACAAAGAAATTGTTGACTATAGATCAAATGCAGTAGTAGGTGGACAACAAGTTGCCTTAAAGCGACCTCGTCACATCTCTCTTGTGTATTACAAACTCAGCATTGCACCACTCCTGTCCCTCCCATGCCTCGGGTTGCTCTCTCTCTCTCAGGATCCCTGGAATGGCCCTTGAGGAGGGGCGGATGAAACCGTTACTACCTACTACTAACCCTAAACCTGATTGAACCATAATAACGATGTGCCTAGGCCATGTATAGTTACTGTGTGTATGTGGGTGGTGCCCTTTTTCTGTCCTGCGTTTGTTGGGCTTTTCTGTTCTTTTGTTTGCTGAATATTTCACACACTGGGAATTTCAATGAGAAGCCCTGCATGGTGGAATGTCACCACAAGAATGATTGTAGCAGCACCTGAGTTAGGGTTAGGATTGTGTTGTTTTTGGGAGGTGAAGGGGGTAAAGCACACGAGGCCTGCCATGAATATGTTCTATGTATGGCAGTTAACCCACTGTTCCTAGGCCGTCATTGAAAATAAGAATTTGTTCTTAACTGACTTGCCTAGTTAAATAAAGGTAAAGGTCTTTTTTATTTTATTTGTCATAGCAGTTGTTTATGATTCCCATTGACATCTGTTATGTAAGTATTAAGACAGCGCTGGCCTTCTGACCGAGGCTTCAGGTCAAGTGTTGACATAATGTCCCTTATGAGGTATGATTACATCAAAAATAGACCAATGCTTATTTAGGCAACACTACCTTTGAGGTGCTTGTTTCTGTAATCATTGTTAATTATACAGTGCCTTGCAAAAGTATTCATACCCCTTGGATTTCTTCACATTTTGTGTTACAAAGTGGGATTGAAATGGATTTAATTGTAACTTAATTTTTAATTGTAACTCAATTGTAACAATCTACACTACTTGAATGTAAAAATGAATAGAAATATAGTTGTTGCATACGTGTTCAGTCAATACATGTTAGAGACCCCTTTGACAGTGATTACAGCTGCGAGTCTTCTTGGGTAAGTCTCTAAGAGCTTTACACACCAGGATTGTGCAATATTAACCCATTATTCTTCAAGCTCTGTCAAGATGTTGGTGATCATGGCTAGACAGCAAATTTCAAGTCTTGCC
This sequence comes from Oncorhynchus nerka, assembly GCF_034236695.1. Lineage (NCBI taxonomy): Eukaryota > Metazoa > Chordata > Actinopteri > Salmoniformes > Salmonidae > Oncorhynchus > Oncorhynchus nerka. The sequence goes on along the minus strand of NC_088416.1, from coordinate 28,596,735 downwards.
ATAGATTTTGAAGCAGATTTAAGTGTAATCTGTAATAAGACCTTGTGTTGTAGGTTATTGATCTGCTGAAAGGGGAATTGGTCTCTCTGTCTGATGTAAAGCAGACTGAAGTAGATTTTCCTCTAGGATTTTGGCTGTGCTTAGCTTCATCCCTTTTCTTTTTTATCCTGAAACTCCCCAGTATTTGCGGATGTCAAGCATAGCAATAACATGATGCAGCCATCACCATGCTTGAAAATAAGGAGGCAGTTACTCAGTGATATGTTTTGTTGGATTTGCCCCAAACATAAGTCTTTGAATTTAGGCCAAAAAGCATATTAATTTGCTTTGTTTTTTGCAGTATTAGTTTAGTGCCTTGTTGCATGTTTTAGAATATTTGTGTTGTTTATTTGTATTTTCTGTCATTCTTGTTGAGTAACTATGTTTTATTTATCCCTTATTTTTACTAGGTAAGTTGACTGAGAACACATTCTCATTTGCAGAAATTACCTGGGGAATAGTTACAGGGGAGAGGGATGAATGAGCCCATTAAGCTGGGGATGATTAGGTGACTGTGTTGGTAAGAGGGCCAGAATTGGAATTTAGCCAGGACACCAGGGTTAACACCCCTACTCTTACAATAAGTGCCATGGGATCTTCAGTGACCACAGAGAGTCAGGACACCCATTTAACATCCCATCTAAAAGACAGCACCCTACACAAGGCAATATCCCCAATCACTGCCCTGGGGCATTGGGATATGTTTTTAGACCAGAGAAAAGGGTGCCTCTTACTGGCCCTCCAACACCATTTCCACCAGTATCTGGTCTCCCATCCAGGACCAACCCTATTTAGCTTCAGAAGCAAGCCAGCAGTGGGATGCAGGGTGGTATGCTGCAATGTTGATTCATCTTCAGTTTTCTTCTATCACAGCAATTGAACTCTGAACTCTGTAACTGTTTTAAAATCACCAATGGCCTCATGGTAACATCCCTGAGCAGTTTCATTCCTTTCCTGCAGCTCAGTTCAGAAGGACAACTGTATTTTTTGATGTGTCTGGGTGGTTTAATACATAATCCAAAGCATAATTATTAACTTGACCATGCTTAAAGAGACATTCAATGTTTGATTTGTTATTGTTTCCCATCAATCACAGCCAACAAGTGCTCAGCATATGTGGGAACTCCTTCAAGACTGTTGGAAAAGCATTCCAGGTGAAGCTGGTTGAGAGAATGCCAAGAGTGTGCAATGCCAAGCTTTCATCAAATCAAAATCAAATCAAATGTATTTATATAGCCCTTCGTACATCAGCTGATAACTCAAAGTGCTGTACAGACACCCAGCCTAAAACCCCAAACTGCAAGCAATGCAGGTGTAGAAGCACGGTGGCTAGGAAAAACTCCCTAGAAAGGCAAAAACCTAGGAAGAAACCTAGAGAGGAACCAGGCTATGAGGTGTGGCCAGTCCTCTTCTGGCTGTGCCAGGTGGAGATTATAACAGAACATGGCCAAGATGTTCAAATGTTCATAAATGACCAGCATGGTCAAATAATAATAATCACAGGCAGAACAGTTGAAACTGGAGCAGCAGCACGGCCAGGTGGACTGGGGACAGCAAGGAGTCATCATGCCAGGTAGTCCTGAGGCATGGTCCTAGGGCTCAGGTCCTTCGAGAGAAAGAGAATTCGAGAGAGCATACTTAAATTCACACAGGACACCGGATAAGACTGGAGAAGTACTCCAGATATAACAAACTGCCCCTAGACCCCTGACACAAACTACTGCAGCATAAATACTGGAGGCTGAGACAGGAGGGGGCAGGAGACACTGTGGCCGCATCCGATGATATCCCCGGACAGGGCCAAACAGGAAGGATATAACCCCTTTCATCAAGGCAAAGGGTGTCTACTTTGAATAATCTCAAATATAAATATATTTTGAATTGTTTAACATGTTTTTGGTTGCTACATGATTTCATATGTGTTATTTCATAGTTTTGATGTCTTCACTACTATTCTGCATTGGTGCGGCTGGCTTCCGGGTTGGATGTGCGCTGTGTTAAGAAGCAGTACGGCTGGTTGGGTTGTGTATCGGAGGACACATGACTTTCAACCTTCGTCTCTCCCGAGCCCGTACGGGAGTTGTAGTGATGAGACAAGATAGTAGCTACTACAACAATTGGATACCATGAAATTGGGGAGAAAAAGGGGTAAAAAAGAAAGAAAGAAAAACCCTTGAATGAGTAGGTGTCTAAACTTTTGACTGGTACTGTATAATTTTTCTTCCACTTTGACATTCGAGTACTTTGAGTAGATTATTGACAAAAATGTCAATTAAATCAATTTGCATCGCACTTTGTAACAAAATACAAGAAAGAAATACAAGGGGTATGAATACTTTTGTAAGGCACAGTAGAGGCATGAATGGGTTTTTGTAGTATTTCTTTATAAACTCGTGCAGAAAACATCAACCCCCTTAGGGTACCTCTCATTGTGGTCTCTTAAACCGTGAACCAGGCGTCCTGTCAACACGTATCCATTATGTAGAGAAAGAGCAGCAGTGCCCCAGCTCTGCACTTTTCCTTTTGTTGTCTGACTGAAACCTGCTAAACATACCTGCTAAAACCATGAGTAGTTCTGTGCCTCAACCAACCAATCTAACCCATTGCATTTGTAAAACTAGCCTAAATATATGCTGTGATCAGTCTTGTTTTTACTTGTAGTTCCTAACTGACTATAAGACGAATTTGAAACATGTTCTGATTCTGTTTTCAGGTCAAAATCATTGCCCCTGAATCTCATTGTCTATGAAGTTACAAAGAGAATTTGCATTGATACAGACCAAGGCACACAGCTTTAGTAACAGATTTCATGCTGCTTTGTGCTGATAAACTATTATTTTAAAGCCTCAAAGTGGACAGGGATAACTGACAAATGAACTTGTCGGATGTAGGCTTCTATGATTGTGCTTGGGATAATGGGTGAGATTCTGTTTAGTATGCTTTACTAATCCCCCACTGGCACCGTTGCCAATTGAATAACATTATCATAATCCCTTAGCATTTTTTTTTTAAATTCACAAACATCACTTTATTACTCGGTGTGTATGTGGTGTGTTTTTCCCTCCTTTCATATTCTTACAGAGAAGCATGGATCAGAGGAAAGTTTTTCAGAGCTTAGTTTCCACTGCCTGAAAAAAAAGTAGCGCTTGCTGAAACGTTTTAAACGCTATAGTGTCTTTCACGACTCGTGAAATTTGCAACTCAACGTTGTATGTACTGTGGATTGCACCCTTCAACTTCAACATGGCTCTTCCTTTGTCTTCATATCTATCTAACTACCAGTAGAGAGAGAGAGAGAGAGAGAGATAGAGACTGAGAAGCAGCCAGTAAGATAAACGTGAGGTGGGAAGGAGAGCGAGAGCAGAGTTTAATCATTTTAACTGAACTTAGAAGGCTTCTACCAAAGTCGATGCCTCTCCTTGTTCGGGTGGTGCTCGGCGGTCGACGTAGCCAGTCTTCTAGCCATCGCCGATTCATTTTCCATTTGTTTTGTCTCGTTTTCCCACACACTTCTCATTTCCCTCATTATGTGTTATGTATTTAACCCTCTGTTTCTGCCATGCCTTTGTGTGGTATAGTTTATATGTTTGCATGTATGCGCACATTAGGCTGGTTGCGCTGGGTTATTGTAAACTCATTTGTATTTTCGTGTGCCGTTTATTTTCGTTTGTGCCGTGTGCTTTTGGTTCGCCAAATAAAAGGCTCCGTTTTGCCACCAAATATCTGCTCTCCTGCGCCTGACTTCCTACAGCCCTTTACGCATACCTTGACAGTGTATGTCTTTTTTAATCACCTTAGCTTCACTATGAATGAGGATTGGGTTCTGAAAGCTTCCATTCCCATAGCTGCCAGTCTCAGAATTGAACGCTACAGTATTAGTACTACGAATGTAGAGCTAAAAAGTGACAATCTAGTCTCTGAGTTGAAGGCTATTAGCAGGACAAAATGTGAATAGAAGTCCAGTTACGATTTCCATGGTTGCCTTAAGCGCTTTCACCTGTTCCTTAAACAAACTGTGAACAACTGCCATGATTCAAGAGCTGCGTTAGCAGACCTCAGTGGCACAGCAACAGTTGCCAGAGAGAGAGAGAGAGACACACACACAGATAGAGAGAGAGCATAAAACACGTTGTGAAACACTGTCATAACATGTTCCTTGTCCTCCTGGTTCCCCAGCCACCCTGTCTAATTACCAGTTAGACAGCAGGGGAATGACAGACCATACATGAAAGTTACAATCAGACAGATGTGCAACTAAAGGCTCACATTTGTTCTCTGTACGTCTTTGAGCTAATTTTCTGGCGGTCTGATGACAAAAATATTTAGCTTATTGAAAAAAAAAACTACGGCTGGTTCCCCAAGATAAAGTGTACTTTACTCTGTCTCTCTCACGATATAGTCCATTGGGAAACCCACACAAAAACAATTGATGGAGAATATGATGAACTGGCATTACGTCAAATTCATATTTTAGTTTATAATGGGCTGTATTGTATTCTTTGCACCCTGCCATCCGGGTGCATCCCTGCCATTGTTTGATTCTCTCACAAGGAGATACCACTAACTCTATGTCATTACCGACCATATCATGTTCAATGAGACCAGTCCAGTTTTTTAAAAGTTCTCTACTGGTATTTGGAACTTTGGAACTTCTTAAACTTGATCAATTCATAGTACATCTTTTTTGGATTATATTGTGCTCCAGATGGACAAAGGTTCTTGGCTTCAAAGAACAAGAGCCACAGAGGTTTGACAGCTCATTTTGAATCGGCTTGTTTTAACACCTCGGAGGATGCCTTGTCCGTCGGTTGTAAATGTTTTTCATATTTCTCTCTCTCATCACATTTTTTTGCTTGACATTAATTACCTTTGCCTTCAGAAATATATCATGTCTGATCTGCTGTCTTTAGAGTATTTTACCTCCTTCAGTCTCTTCTCAATTAGGGCTCCTAAATTCACTATAACTTAATATGGATGATAAAAGCTATTTGTGTTAGCCATAGACCCTTTTGACATCTCTTCCTAAAAACAACGACTGGACGTAGACCAGTTATTTTCCAACTCACCATCCATCTTTCTTGTACTCGGTCCTCCCCTCTCCTCCTCTCTCATGGTCTTTGTCACTGTCTTTTTTCCCTCTCCTCCTATGGTATCTATCTCTTTACTGCATTTATTGACCATACTGTTATTACCTCCCGAATCATATAGTGCAAGGGGAACAATCTTGTACAATATATTAATCTTTATATATGAGCCTGGATATATACCTTTTATAGTGTGTGGATAGCAACATCATCCATACATGTCCCTGACCAAATCAAATTTTATTTGTCACATACACATGGTTAGCAGATGTTAATGCGAGTGTAGCGAAATGCTTGTTCTTACATTAGACCTTAACACCCTATTGGTTTAACAATCACGCCCTGGTCTGTTTCACCTGTCCTTGTGATTGTCTCCACCCCCTGCAGGTGTTACTTATTTTTCCCAGTGTCTTTATCCCTGTGTTTCCTGTCTCTCTCTGCCAGTTTGTCTTGTATGTTCCAAGTCAACCAGCATTTTCCCCGTTCTCCTGCTTTTTGCATTCTCTTTTTTCTAGTCCCCCAGGTTTTGACCCTTGCCTGTTTCTGGACTTTGTACCCACCTGCCTGACCACTTTGCCTGCCTTGACCACGAGCCTGTCTGCCACTCTGTACCTCCTGGACTCTGATCTGGATTTGACCTTTTTTCCTGTCCACGGCCATTCTCTTGCCTACCCCTTTGGATTAATAAACATTGTAAGACTCCAGCCATCTGTCTCCTGTGTCTGCATCTGGGTCTCGCCTTGTGCCTTGATATTAACAGCCTCAGGGGTCCTTATACACTTACAGTTGAACGCTTACATGTGTACATGTATGTATCATGTTCTGTCTAGACATTGACATACTCAGAAGGGGGTTGTAACAGACCATTCCATCTCGATGATCCTGGCAGTCAGCACTCGACAGATTGAGCAAGAGCGACACAAATCGGAAATATCATCTGTCAGTACAGTAATGGGCTACATATGAGCGAGATATTCAAGTATTATAAATATGTGACAAAATATATTGCAGTTTAATCATTTTATGACCTCACTAAAGTCAAGGAAATGGGCCACTTTACTTCTTATCATTCAGAGCTCTAGGTTATCTGTGAATGACACGGGGTCATAGTTCCACAACTCATACCATTAATTTTAACTGCTGATTATTTTCTTCTATAGTTCCACCCTTTTACTTTCCTAGTGAACTGCATTAAAGGTGTCTCCACGTGTCACAAAAGGTGTAATGAAATAATACTTTAATTGTCATTGAGCTTTGTTTTGTGCTATTATAAGAGTGGGCATGGTTTGGCAGTGCATATAGCATGTAGTGTTCTTTACTTGAGTGGCAGACTGTTGGTTCTTGCCAGTTACCATCACCTGTATATGTAATGACTCACATTCAACACACCTGGACATTTTATCACAAACACCTATGAGCTGTCATGACGTTTACAATGATGTTTACAAACAACAGAACATCTCAAACATCATTCATATTCATGATTCACTCCAATTACAGGCATGAAAGTCCCTTTGTTTTTAGCATAGAAGCACGCCTGAAATATGCCCATTGTTTACCTTTGCGTAATGAAAAGAAACAGCTGTTTGTGAGATCGGGATCTGGTCCACGCTCTGCATTATTAACCTATTAAACCATGTGACTGGCCTGGAGTCTTATTTCCTGCACCCTCAGGCTGGTTCCACACACCCACCCACCCACCTACACAAGCACGTGAGAAAGCTTGAAAGCAGAGACACAGAGAAACTCAGAGACTGAAACACTCTAGCCTTTTGGGGGCCCTACGCGAGATTTGGTCCCCTCCATTTCTTAAAGTGAATTTCCTGCAATTCTACACATCTTGCCATCGTGCAGAGAGAAATACATTTCAGTTTTACAGCTAATTTACCGCTATTCTACAAATTTTGCCATGGGATGGAGAGAAATGTTTTCACTTTAAAGCTAATTTCCTGCAGTTCTACACATTTTGCCATGACTTATGCTATGTTAATAATATCTGAGTGAAAATTACTAACAGAATCAATGGGGGCCTCTGGGCACGTGCCCTGTGTGCCTCATACCCTGCCTGCCTTGTCGGTATTTGGCCATGATTAATACAAGTTTAGATAGCTGGCTATAATTTACCAATCAATGAATTGTTAGCTGACATGGCTAATTGATTGACTCTCAGTGACTGATGTAACAAGAGAAAAATTGCTGATCCACAACCAAATTCCAAATTTGTGCCTTGTGTATTCTGCTATTCTAACTCTCAATACTAAGTTGAGATCCCAACTGAGGTCCTAAGAAATATCTTATGATGTGTGTGTGGGTTGGGGGCCCCTAACGGCTTGGAGCCCTAAGCGACCGCTTATGTTGCTTATGCTTGGAGCCGGCCCTGCTGACACATCATACACATCCTTTGTTTCAGATCATCATGCTCCATTACTCATTGAAAATGGACAGGACGATAGACTGCACCGTTACCACTGCAGGTGTTGTTCCTGTTGCACTTGTGGATCTGTTTGGATGCAGATATCCTTCTGATGGTATTTCTGTTTGATTTATGGAAGGAAATCCAAGTCTTATGCGACAGCGGATATCTAATTCTCAGTTGCCAAGAAAGAAATCCTAGTGAATTCAAATCCTAAGAGCTAAGGGCTTTCTTATATTAGCTGTGAGTGTTATCAGCTTAGCCAAGCTGCGTTATCATGCCAAGGCTCTTATTTTGAGGGTCTGCAGTGCATATACAAACAGCCCAGGATTGGGAGTGTCATTGTATGGTGGAGTGTAACTTGACTATGAGTGTATCTCTTTCACCCTGAATTAGGTGATAGGTGATAAATGTATATTCCCAAGTTTCCAATGTAGGTGCACATGTCGAGAGAAAAATTTGAGTAATCAAGGTGACAGGCAGTGACACGTTCAATTACCGCCTTGCACACTCTTGTCTGCATCTAGCTGATCTAGGGTGTAATCAGGCTTCCGGGTTGGTTGCGCGCTGTGTTAAGAAGCAGTGCGGCTTGGTTGGGTTGTGTATTGGAGGACGCATGACTTTCAACCTTCGTCTCTCCCGAGCCCGTACGGGAGTTGTAGCGATGAGACAAGATAGTAGCAACTGACAATTGGATACCACGAAATTGGGGAGGAAAAGGGGGTAAAATTCAACACAAAAAAGCTTACCTTGACTTGGAATAGTTCAAGTGTTGGATAGCCAGCTAGCTAACATAACATCCCTCTCTGTTTGAGCCGGGTGTTTGAGTAGGCTAAACTAGCTAGCTGCATTCCCTAGCTAAGTGAAAGTGAAAGAAATACAACAAAATATAGCTAGCTCTCTTTCTGTCTCTCTTGCATTTCTTAAACAATTAATTTGCTCAAAACTGTTCAACTACTCACCACATTTTATGCACTGCAGTGCTAGCTAGCTGTAACTTATGCTTTCAGTACTAGATTCATTCTCTGATCCTTTGATTGGGTGGACAACATGACAGTTCATGCTGCAAGAGCTGTTGGAGGGCATCCTCTGGAAGTTGTCATAATTAGTGTGTAAGTCTATGGAAGGGGGTGAGAACCATGAGCCTCCTAGGTTTTGTATTGAAGTCAATGTACCCAGAAGAAGACGGAAACTAGCTGACCTCCGGCTACACCATCGTGCTACCATACAGAGTGCTGTTGAGGCTACTGTAGACCTTCTTTGCAAAACAGTGTTTTAATCAATTATTTGGTGGCGTGAATATATTCAGTATAGTTTCATCTAAAAATGCTAACTTTTTAAATGTTTCACTTAATGTTTCAATAAATTCACTGAGGAGGATGGTCCTGAGCCTCCACTGTCCCACATGTGTTTTGTGTTTCTCAGTGTAGATTCACTCCCGGCTGTGACCAGAGGTTGAATTAATATTCAGCACAAATTGATTTCCTTTAAAAAATATAAAGAAATATGCCGATGGGGAATCTGGTCGTTTTTTGACTTATTTTTGTGACTTGATTTTAAGCATCCTTCATGCAGTGACAGTGTTATGTTTGATGGGGCATGATTGTAATTGGAGGTGGCCTCTGGCTCCATCCATTTGGGGAGTACCGGAAGTCAGAGTGAAACCAAATCAGTAAACAAGGAGGAGGATAATTGTAATGGGATTTAACGAGCAGAGCTCCTGGTAAGTCGCTTCAGGAGGGTGGTCACGTGGGCTAGCAAGGCAGAGGTCCTGGGTTTGAGCCTCGGTGTGAGCCAAACAGGAGGAAGTGGACCTAGCTAAGCAAGCAACGTGACGTCCTTTACACCAGCATGACCCCATTCATACCATACACCCTTTAGTTCTGACGCTAAATGACTTATCTAGGATCAAACTCTGCAGATCAATAGTTCTTAACCTCAGACTAATCATTACACATTTACTATTAGTTGCTAGTTGTTAACCTATTTCTAGGTTAGTTCAACTTTGATTCAAAGTGGCAGGTGTGAAATGATCTGAAAACTCAATCTGCTACAAACTACCTATCAAAGTAAAGCCCTACAATATTTACAGAATCAGTGTTCAATAACTCCTGGATCTGGTAGTTCAAAGCGAATCTTATCACCCTGTATTTTAGTGTTTAACAGACACATTCTTGTTTCTCTGCTCTTCCTTTGTTCTCCTGGTGGACATGGCAATCCTATAGCCCTAACAGGCTCTGCTTCCGTACCTCCAAAGGCACTAGTTAAAGCCCTTGACGGGGAACATCTGTGGGGTAGAGATACACCAGGCTTTTCCAGAGAACCCAGAGGCTTTACGAGACAGAGGCCGGTTTAATGAGACACTCTCAACTGCTCTGGCCAGGGCTTTGGAGTTGTCTGTCCCTGACACACCCTCACATGGCTTGATTTTCTATGGAGAAACTTGGGGGGGGCTTCAAGCCTTCACCTTTTACAGGCCCGTTTTATTGTCATTTACTGTTTACTTCTTCCTTGGATACAGTTCAGTCTTTGTCTCTGTATTGATTTGTACAAAGAATGGTCTGGTGTGACAGTATACGGAAAGTGTTGTTGAATCAACTTAATGGTGGTATTTATTGATGAAGACGCAGGTGCACTGGTCTATGCCTGGAATAATTTCTGTCAAGTTGATAAGAGAACAGTGATGTATTGATTTTTCTTTCAATATGTCACTCATTCTTATCATTTTCATACATAATCATTCCGAAACCTTTTATTCGTCAACCTGTTTGGTTCGTGTCAGGTTCTAAGCAAATACATAACCTTTTGAAAACATTAGTCCATCCTAGTGACATGGTTTATTATCAACATTGCCATTTACAGATACACATTGTCAGGGTTAAAACAGAAGATCCCACACCTTCTCAGTCCCCCTGTCTTAGCAGCCCTTTTGCGAGGACCAGAGACACGGCTGGACACATGGACCCCATAAATCCCTGCTTTGGGGGCTGTTTCTCATGCTGTGCGAAATGGGGGAAGGAAGTCGCCGGCAAAGGAGCGAGCCAAGGAGCGAGCAAGGCATGCTGTGAGTTGGCCCCAGCCCCCAAGGTCGATGAGGGAGATATAATGTCAGTTTCCTTATCAAATCAGCTGTGATTTGCTTTCTCTCATTGTTGTTTTTTCTACTGATGTTTTCCAACGGTCGAAACATGCAACGTCAATTCTTCATTGGAGCATGAGCTGAGGCCTTAGCAGTGTTTTTTGAGTCAGTTAGACCCTATGACATCAGTTTCACTTGTCTTAGTCAGTGATATCCTCTTCACTACGTCTTTAGGAACCTGAATGGCATTAACAAGGGTTCAAGTTTTCAGTCTGGCAGATATCTCTCTCTCCTTCCTTGGATATTTATACCCTAGTGTGTGTCCCTCCAGCTGTTATTTACCTGAACAAACACCACAGCCACAGGGACTACTCAGTTACTCCCAAATGGTTTGTGTAGGTCATCAGAGCCACAGAGAAGCACCAGTATACCTTGTCTCTGGTTGGCTCTTGAGATTCAAGAAGGAGAAAAGTGGCTGTAGGTTAAAGAAGTACTCTGAGGCACTCCACACAAATACAAAAAGACCCAAACACTTGGCATGATAATAATCTTATGTCCGTTTCATGGCCTTTCACTGTCAATAGTGAATGTCTGTCAGTTTGAACTGCAATCACGTGCAAATCACTACAGTAGTGCAGCAGGTTTCTTAGCAACTATCTGCAGGTGGGTTTGACTGGTTTATTTTCATGGGAATTAAGATTTGTAATTTACCAGTAGTTAAATAGTTTAATACTATTAGCTCACGGGTCTCTAATCTCTACCAGCCCCTAACCTCTAGTTAGTAGACTATGTATGATGAATTGCCTAATAACCTGCTAACACATTCATTTCCATGATGGCTTCATAGCTAATTAGCTGCTAATAGGCTACATACAATGTGCCTTATTCTAAAGTGTTACTTATCAGGATCTTTGACGCCCACCCTTCCCACTCCCAATACACTCTCTCCCTTCCCAGCTGGTTGTGGGTTGCCAGGCCCTGCAAACCACCAAACAGTGCTTATGTAAGGGTAAGATGGCGTTCGCTGGCCAAATACCTCCTGGCTTTGCGGCACATGCCGAGATCCTCTGGGACTAATAATATCCCCCTTCAGCTTCCCAGAAAGGGGGGCCAGGTCCCTCCCCTCTCTGGGTTAGTTTTTGGAGGCTAACGCCTCATGTGATTTGAGGACACTTGGCCCAGAGACTAATTTTGACCACCCTAGCATGGAGTGTGTGGGGAGTGTATATGCAGTTCAGACAGCAAGCATAGTGACCCTATGTTTCCTTGGGGTTACATAGGGGCAACTAACTGTCCAGAACTGTCTGGATTTGGAGATCCACTTTGAATCTTCTGGGATAGATCAAGGCTGAATCACATCCGGCTGTGATTGGGAGTCCAATAGGGCGGCGCACAATTGGCCCAGCGTCGTCCAGGTTTGGCCGGGGTAGGCCGTCATTGTAAATAAGAATTTGTTCTTAACTGACTTCCCTAGTTAAATAAAGGTTAAATAAATTAAATCTGATTGTCTGTAAATATAAGTTAGGACATAAATGTTATAATATTAGTTAGATTAAAGAAGATATGCAAACATGTTTTTGGACAATTAGTTGTTTTTAGCTGCTTTGAGTTGTATTTCCTTGTGCTCCTCCCTGAAGCTATGGTGGTCTTATACAGATTCTTACAGTAACTGACTGCACTACTGCTCAATCAGTAATCCTGCCTAGAAAATAGCTAAATGTTCTCCTGCCTCGGAGGCAAACCTAAAGCACAGTCATCTGAAGTAAATACATTTTTCCTAATTGTAACATAATCTACAATGAAGCATTGTTTCTCTACTAATTTCAAAAAGACTGCAGTGTTTAACTAGAAATGTTTCATGGAGTCTCATCTGTATTTGCCTTAGTTCTTAAAATAACCTTACGGTTCCGACTGGACTCACTGGACAGACGTTTGGTATTTTAGATAAATCTTTGTACCTCCAATAAGTATGATATGTTACGTTTAGTATGGTTACCAAAGACAGAAGGTTACTTAAAGACAGAAACGATAGGAGGGAGGTTGGTTGGGGAGGATGGGTGGACATATCTAGCAATCCAAAGGTTGCGTGTTCGAGTCGTGTTGGGGACAACTGTAGCATTTTAGTTAACTCTTCCCCTAACCTTTATTCTAACCTTAACCCAATAAACATTTTCTGTAAATTCTCCTAACCTTTGTCTTTAGTTCTCCAAACCACCAACGTAAATTCTCCCTGTAATTCCCCTTTGTTGTTCCGATGCAACATGCAACCTGGTCTCAGAGAAATATGTATAATACAAGACCATCAGAGATGTATAATACTTTCCATCATCCAATTTGTATGCTATTGTACAACCGGGTATGACGTATGATATTACAAGTCCTCTAAATCGTATGATATCGTATGACCGCTATTCCATAATGTAACCTAACCTAACATAAAGTATCGTACTAAATGGAATGACAGATTTACATACCAAATCTTACGAATTGACCTGAGGTCAGGTTGCATGGTTGGAGAAAAGGGGCATTGGTGTCACTGTGACACGGTGTCAACTCACTCAGGTTAAAATCAGTGTGTCCTCGAGAAAAAACAGGCTGTTCCTGATAAAGATTAAAACTTCAACTCCTTCTAGACTACCCTATGTACACAAACACATTATGGCATAGCCTACACACTGTTTTATATAATACTTACAGACTTATTACAATGTACAACATAAGTTACATTTCACACATCTCCACACATTCTCACCTCCCTTTCTCTCGTTCACTCTCTCACATACATTACACACAAACATGCACAGGCTCCATGGTGCCGCAATTGTGTTTCTGGTATTACTTTTCTGCTGCAGTCTACCTCAGGAAAGAAGGCATTAACAGTTAAAGGGCAGTTTTTTTCTGCTACCTTGCCAGGTTTTTTTTCTGGATCAAACTGGGGCTTAGGTGGTGGTGGGTGTGGCGAGTGTGTGGCAATGGTCGTGGCCAATGGTGCGGTCATCGACCAAACATTTTCGAGGTACTCCTGTTGGCCATAGTGACACATTTTTCTATGTGGCGGAGATAAAATGTTGCAGTTTTAAAGCTAATTTCCTGCAGTTCTACACATTTTGCCATGGCTTATGCTATCTGAGTGACTGAAATATTATAACAAAATCAATGGGGGTCCCATGTCATGACAAAAAATACTCCTGAATGCATCATTTGGGGAATTTGTTATTCTCCCTGATTGTCTAGCTTTTATTTAGGTGATTTTCAGTTCTCAAAGATGATCTTATTAAAAAAATATAAAGATCCATTATATTTTCTACATAGTTTATATCTGGTTTTAGTCATTTAAGTTGACACTTAAAAACCTTTTCCATACGGAAAATTACTGTTTGGACATAGGCGGCACGCCAAGACTTTTCTATGCTGAAAAAAAAACCTGTGTGCTCTTGCCATCTTTCTGCCGGAATGTGTTCAACAGCACCGTCGTCCAAGAAAAAACTACTGAGAATTCTCCAAAACCACAGCCACTTGGACTGATCTCCTGCTAATGATTCAGACATAGACTCTATATCCACTCTGTATGCATTGACAAAAAACATTCCCCAAAGCTACTGTTAATCCAGCAAGCATTCTCATTAGTATTGGTTCCTTTGGTGGAGATGGACACTAGCCAGGGTCTATAGCCAGGGCACAGAGGCACATTCTCATAGTGCCATTACCTCTTTTGGACTGAATTCTGACTTTCTCTCATAGCTCCTGGGCAGTGTTCTCGTTCTTAAAGATCTTTCCCTCCTAAAAGCTTGACTTTGTCCTGGTCAAGTTTGGCACAGCAGGACTTATATATAAGTCCTATATTAAACCACAGCTTTGAAAGGCCTAATCAAATGTGAGCAGTATTTTATTTGAGTTATGGAGCCAGTGAGCTCCCCCTGCTCCCATTCACTTTCAACAGAAAATAAAGCTCAGTTTCCTGTTAGATAAGTCACACTCAAACTAGCAGGTCCAGAAACAGACACGGAGTGCACCTCTTTCTATAGGCAGATAAGATCCAATGTTGTTTGGCTAGTCTGTGGTCAGATCGTCATAGCAGCCCACATGCTACAATATACTCTACATATCTCTATTTGGAGCCAGAACAGGGATTTGACATGATTACAGAAATAGTATTTCCTGATGAATACAGCCATTCATTTTTCTTAGACAGCGACCCAACATTTTTACATTACAGTGTTGACAGCCAACTCTATGGAAAACAACTGACAAAAGAGGATCTGTCAATTTCTCCTAAGAAGTGAGCCATCCTGTCTGTATATACAGTTGAAATCGGGAGATTACATACACCTTAGCCAAATACATTTAAACCCAGTTTTTCACAATTCCTGACATTTAATCCTAGTAAGAATTGCCTGTCTTAGATCAGTTAGGATCAACACTTTATTTTAAGGATAGGAAATGTCAGAATAATAGTAGAGAGAATGATTTATTTCAGATTTTACATTACTTTCATCACATTCTCAGTGGGTCAGAAGTTTACACACACTCAATTAGTATTTGGTGGCATTGCCTTTAAATTGTTTAACTTGGATCAAATGTTTTGTGTAGCCTTCCACAAGCTTCCCACCATAAGTTGGGTGAATTTTGACCCATTCCTCCTTACTGAGCTGGTGTAACTGAGTCAGGTTTGTAGGCCTCCTTGCTTGCACATGCCTTTTCAGTTCTGCACATTTTCCACAAATGTTCTATAGGATTGAGGTCAGGGCTTTGTGATGGCCACTCCAATACCTTGACTTTGTTGTCCGTTAGCCATTTTGCCACAACTTTGGAAGTATGCGTGGGGTCATTGTCCATTTGGAAGACCCATTTGCGACCAAGCTTTCACTTCCTGACTGATGTCTTGAGATGTTGCTTCAATATATCCACATCATTTTCTACCTCATGATGCCATCTATTTTGTGAAGTGCACCAGTCCATCCGGCAGCAAAGCACCCCCACAACATGATGCTGCCACCCCCGTACTTCACGGTTGGGATGGGGTTCTTTGCTTGCAAGCCTCCCCCTTATTCCTCCAAACATAACGATGGTCATTATGGCCAAACAGTTCTATTTTTGTTTCATCAGAGGACATTTCTCCAAAAAGTGCGATCTTTTGTCTCCATGTGCAGTTTCAAACCGTAGTCTGGCTTTTTTTATGGCGGTTTTGGAGCAGTGGCTTCTTCCTTGCTGAGCGGCCTTTCAGGCTATGTCGATATAGGACTAATTTTACTATGGATATAGATACTTTTGTACCTATTTCCTCCAGCATCTTCACAAGGTCCTTTGCTGCTGTTCTGGGATTGATTTGCACTTTTCGCACCAAAGTACGTTCATCCCTAGGAGACAGAACGCGTCTCCTTCCTGAGCGGATGACGTCTGCGTGGTCCCATGGTGTTTATACTTGCGTACTATTGTTTGTGCAGATGAACGTGGTACCTTCAGGCGTTTGGAAATTGCTCCCAAGGATGAACCAGACTTGTGGAGGTCTACAATTTTTTTCTGAGGTCTTGGCTGATTTCTTTTGATTTTCCCATGATGTCAAGCAAAGACACACCGAGTTTGAAGGTATGCTTTGAAATACATCCACAGGTACACCTCCAATTGACTCAAATTATGTCAATTAGCCTATCAGACGCTTCTAAAGCCATGATGTAATTTTCTGGAATTTTCCAAGGTTTTTTTAAAGGCATAGTCAACTTTGTATGTAAACTTCTGACCCACTGGAATTGTGATACAGTGAATTATAAGTGAAATAATCTGTCTGTCAACAATCATTGGAAAAATTACTTGTGTCATGCGCACAGTAGCCGAAGTTGGTCGCTCTCCTTGTTCGGGCGGCGTTCGGCGGTCGACATCACCGGTTTTCTAGCCACCACCGATCCACTTTTCATTTTCCATTTGTTTTGTCTTCATTGTACACACCTGGTTTCCATTCCCATAATTATATGTTCCTTATTTAACCCACTGGTTCCCCCATGGTTTTGTGCGTGTTTGTTCTTTGTAAGTTAGTTTGTATTTGTGAGCTTGATTATTTTCCTTCTTGGAATATTTGTTGTTTTGAGTAAAGTTACGTGAATTACTCATCTCTGTGTCCTGTGCCTGACTCCGCCTTACCTGCTACACCTAGACGCCTTACATAACCGACTTGCCAAAACTATAGGATGTTAACAAGAAATTTGTGGAGTGGTTGAAAAGTTTTATTGACTCCAACCTAAGTGTATATAAACTTCCGACTTCTACTATATAGTGGGGTCCGAAATTATTGACACCCTTGATAAAGATGAGCGATAATTGTATTATATTATTTTATACTAATACAATTCCGCAGATAAATCAATTTTGTTGAACAAGTAATTGTGTATTTTCTCAAAAGGTTAAGGGTCAAAATTATTGACACCCCTAAATATTCTTATAAATTAAGTAGTCAAAAAATGTGGTCCCATATTCCTAACAAACAATGAATACATCAAGCTTGTGACTCTACAAACTTGGATGCATTTGCAGTTAGCTTTGGCTCTGTTTTACAATATTTTGTGCCCAATAGAAATTCATGTATTGTGTCATATCGAAGGCACGTTTATTTTAAATTAGAATATGTTTCTAATACATCTGCATTAATCTGGATGCTACCATGATTACGGATAATCCTGAATGAATCGTGACTAATGATGAGTGAGAAAGTTACCGAGTGTTAAATATCATACCCCCAAGACACACACACACACACACACACTCTTATATATCATCTTCATGAACTTTTCCGATGGAGCCAGATAAAAGTTGCAGCAAATCAAAGTACCCGTCTTTTACTAGAATTGGTGGCAGAGAGCTAGATGTGGTAAGTTCACTGCTTCTGACGGCTCCCTGCTGAATGATTTCACTGGCTGGTGTTTGATCACCAAATCCGTTCCTGGTGGGTTGAAAGAGATCTAGAGAGATGGGGTGAGTGAGATGAAGTGATTGAGTGAGGAGCCTAACACAGCTGTTTTTCTTTATGTGGGGTTCATTCCTGGAAGCGGCAAACCCAAAAATAGGTTGTTCAGTGAAGGAAGAAATCAACCCCCTGTTCTCTACCCCCATCACCCCTCCATCCCCCCACCAGCCAGTCATGACCTGCTCCCACTGCCACTCTTAGATAAGCTAGGTGGCATCGTTGGACATCCCGCATCATCCTGGCTCTCTGTGAACATAGTCAAATGGAGCTAGTGTGTGCTGTAAACAGGACAACCCTCATTCAGGTTGAATTTGGCACCCACTTTGCACTGTCACTGTGTTTTAGTGTCACGATGCCCGGGTACCAAATTCTACCAATAGTGCTCCTTATTGTTGTGAGCTTGGCTCCTGGATCAGGACACTTGACTGAGAATGACAACTTGGTGTTTGTGGACAGAGCATGCATGCAGTAGGACAGCTTGTGTTCTGAGTGGGACAGCAGAGGGCAGTGAGAACTACTGGCCTGATATCCCCGCCTTATTGTTGCGTAATCTTTAGAGTAAGTGTGGACAGTTGGTCTCCTACAGCACTTGTCTCCTGGGAGAGAGAGTGAGAGAGAGGCGTCTGTTGCTTTGTACTGAAAACCACCGGCTGGGCTGTTGTCGTGTGTAAAAACCCCATCCAGCATTTTGGAAACACAAACAAACACATGCTGCTAAACCTCTCTGAAACAATCACTTTCGTTTTCTCTATAATTGATGCATTGATTTCTGGGAATTCTGCTCTAACCCCTTCCAATGACATTGAAGCTAGAAAGAATTTGGTGCCATTAGAGAACTGTTACGCGTCAGTGTTTCCAAGCCCCTGGTAGAGTAATGCGTGCCTTATGAGAGGGCTGGGGATGGCAGGTTTCTGGCTTGGCACAACTCTTCCTCTTGGTCTTTGGCACTGGTCTTTTACGTCTCCTCCCACCACAGGCTGATAGTTAGAGTACTGGCTACTGTATCAATACCGTCATCTATTCACATCTAGATTTTTGTAGCTATATCTGTTAATCTGCAAATATTATGCAGTGAACTCACATGATTGTGTAACCTTATGCAATGAAACCCAGCCACCTATAATTACATTGAGGGGCCTAGATACATTTGCAGGTTGCATAATAAATGACTTAGCATTGGCCTGTACATTGTGTATTATATACTGTATGTTTGTGTCTCGTCCATTTAAGCTCTAATCTCAATAATTCTGTATATAGCAATATATTCTCCTTTTCCCTCGTAATGCTAAACTCAGCAAAAAAATAAACGTCCTCTCACTGTCAACTATGTTTATTTTCAGCAAACTTAACATGTGTAAATATTTGAATGAACATAACAAGATTCAACAACTGAGACATAAACGGAAGAAGTTCCACAGACATGTGGCTAACAGAAATGGAATAATGTGTCCCTAAACAAAGGGGGGGTCAAAATCAAAAGTAACAATCAGTGTCTGGTGTGGCCACCAGCTGCATTAAATACTGCAGTGCATCTCCTCCTCATGGACTGCACCAGATTTGCCAGGTCTTGCTATGAGATGTTACCATACTCTTCCACTAAGGCACCTGCAAGTACCCGGACATTTCTGGGGGGAATGGCCCTAGTCCTCACCCTCCGATCCAACAGGTCCCAGACGTGCTCAATGGGATTGAGATCCGGGCTCTTCACTGGCCATGGCAGAACACTGACATTCCTGTCTTGCAGGAAATCACTCACTGAGCAGTATGGCTGGTGGCATTGTCATGCTGGAGGGTTACGTCAGGATGAGCGTGCAGGAAGGGTACCACATGAGGGAGGAGGATGTCTTCACTGTAACGCACAGCAATGACAACAAGCTCAGTCCGAAGATGCTGTGACACACCGCCCCAGACTATGACGGATCCTCCACTTCCAAATCGACCCCGCACCAGAGTACAGGCTTCGGTGTAACGCTCATTCCTTCAACGATAAACGTGAATCCGACCATCACCCTTGGTCAGATAACCGCGACTCGTCAGTGTAGAGAACTTTTTGCCAGTCCTGTCTGGTCCAGCGAGGGTGGATTTGTGCCCATAGGGAACGTTGTTGCCGGGGATGTCTGGTGAGGACCTGCCTTACAACAGGCCTACAAGCCCTCAGTCCAGCCTCTCTCAGCCTATTGTGGACAGTCTGAGCACTGATGGAGGGATTTCTGGGTTCCTGGTGTAACTCGGGCAGTTATTGTTGCCATCCTGTACCTGTCCCGCAGGTGTAATGTTCGGATGTACCGATCCTGTGCAGGTGTTGTTACATGTGGTCTGCCACTGCGAGGACAATCAGCTGTTCGTCCTGTTTCCCCGTAGTGTTGTCTTAGGCGTCTCACAGTACGGACATTTCAATTTATTGCCCTGGCCACATCTGCAGCCCTCATGCCTCCTTGCAGCATGCCTTAGGCACTTTCACGCAGATGAGCAGGGACCCTGTGAATCTTTCTTTTGGTGTTTTTCAGAGTCAGTAGAAAGGCCTCTTTAGTGTCCTATGTTTTCATAACTGTGACCTTAATTCACTACCGTTTGTAAGCTGTTAGTGTCTTAGCCTGTTACTCCTACCCCCTACTTTTTCGAACATTCTGTTAAAAATTTCGCAACATTTCAGCGCCCTGCTACTCATGCCAGGAATATAGTATATGCATATGATTAGTATGTGTGGATAGAAAACACTCAGACGTTTATAAAACTGGTTAAATCACGGCTGTGACTATAACAGAACGTGCGTTTCATCGAAAAGTGCAGGAAAATCTGAAAATGGAAAAATATATCCATGCGCCACTTGAACCCATTGATAAAGGTGAACCACATTAAATGGGGCCGAGGTTGCAATACCTACAGCTTCCACACGATGTCAACAGTCTTGTCATTTGCCTACGATTTGTTTCTTGGTCAAACGGACACAAGGCAGCGCCTTTCTTCGGTCTCCGACCGGATATTTTGGTTGAGATTTACCCGGACATTATTTCCAGATGTACAGCTATAGAATATACATCGCCTCGTGATCAATTTGATCGCTTATTAACGTTTACTAATACCTAAAGTTGCATTACAAAAGTATTTCGAAGTGTTTTGTGAAAGTTTATCGTTGACTTTTTTAATTTAAAAAAATGACGTTACGTTATAAAATGCTATTTTTTTTCCTTGATCACACAGTCTTCATAGATCGATATCTAGGCTATATATGGACCGATTTAATCGAAAAAAAGACCCAATAGTGATGTTTATGGGACATCTAGGAGTGCCAACAAAGAAGATGGTCAAAGGTAATGAATGTTTTATATTTTATTTGTGCGTTTTGTGTAGCGCCGACTATGCTAATTATTTTGTTTACGTCCCCTGCGGGTCTTTTGGGGTGTTACATGCTATCAGATAATAGCTTCTCATGCTTTCCCCGAAAAGCATTTTAAAAATCTGACTTGTTGCCTGGATTCACAACGAGTGTAGCTTTAATTCAGTACCCTGCATGTGTATTTTAATGAACGTTTGAGTTTTAACGAGTGCTATTAGCATTTAGCGTAGCGCATTTGCATTTCCAGATGTCTAGATGGGACGCCTGCGTGTCGGGTAGGAGCAAGAGGTTAACGGCCGTACCACAGGTGTATGTTAATTAATTGTTTATGGTTCATTGGACAAGCATGGGAAACAGTGTTTAAACCTTTTACAATAACGATCTGTGAAGTTATTTGGATTTTTACGAAATATCTTTGAAAGACAGCGTCCTGAAAAAGGGACATTTATTTTTTTGCTGAGTTTATATTTGTGTCTACTCTATTGTACTGTCAGAGTCTAGGTGATGTGGTTAAGACGAAGTCAGGCGCATGACACAGAGATGAGTAATAATAGTAACTTTACTCAAAAATAATCTTCCAACAAGGAGAACGAAAATCCAGAATCACATAAGCGAGACAACTGACAACAATAAACACGCACAAAA
Source organism: Oncorhynchus nerka (assembly GCF_034236695.1). NCBI lineage: Eukaryota > Metazoa > Chordata > Actinopteri > Salmoniformes > Salmonidae > Oncorhynchus > Oncorhynchus nerka. The sequence goes on along the minus strand of NC_088416.1, from coordinate 28,575,183 downwards.
CCATGATGGCTCCAGAGGGTTAAATAGGGAAATAACTCAAATCTAATCTGAACCCAGTGTGTACAATACAGACAAAACAAATGGAAAAAGAAATGTAGATCGGTGGAGGCTAGAATGCCGGTGACGTCAACCGCCGAATGCCGCCCGAACAAGGAGAGGAACCAACTTCGGCGGAAGTCGTAATATGTACTTCTATAACCTACTACGTGTATAGTCTCACCACTATAATAATGTATTCTCCTCTTCCCTCTCTCCAGACGCGGAGGCTGACGAAGGTGGAGCGCCAGCGTTTCAGTGAGGAGGTGGAGATGCTGAAGGGGCTGCAGCACCCCAATATTGTCCGCTTCTACGACTCCTGGAAGGACAACTGCAAGGGCCACAAGTGCATCCTTCTGGTCACCGAGCTCATGACATCAGGCACCCTCAAGACGTGAGTTAAAGGGATACAATTTGTATGTATCTGCATCCAGTATGAAGTTAGTTAGAGGTAGTTTCACAAGCCAATGCTAACTAGCTTAGCACAAAGACTGAAAGTATGCTAGCTGTACATAAAAATGGTTTCTATCAGTTCATCTGACTCTCGGAAAATAGATCAAGGTCTTCATTGCCAAAACCCTAAACTATCCCTTTAAGTCCATCCCCCCTGCCTGAGTAATAAGCAGATGGGGAAAAGTATGTGCCATTTTCCTACGTCATCTCCTTGTAAAAGGTGCAAAATACTTCAAGCTGATATGCTTTCCATCTGTGTTTTTCTGTTCATGTTAGTGAATCTACTGAATTAGCCACATGGCTAACGCACTAACATCTGTCGAAATGGAGTGTCACTCTCAATTTGAGCATGACAGGAGAAAATTGATTCCAGAGACCGATGGAATGGAAAATGCTACCTCATCCTCAGGCTCTCAGATCCAATGTGAGCACCCCTGGTCCGTGGTGCTCTGTTAATTAGTAACACTTGTTGCTTACACTGTTGTACCCCATGGTTCCAATCGGTCAGTTGGTTGGACACCAGGGTTTTGGGTTTGAGTCCTGCATAGGCCGCACGTACAGTACTCATATCAGCCTTACCCTGCAGGTACCTGAAGAGGTTCAAGGAGATGAAGCTGAAGCTGCTGCAGCGCTGGAGCCACCAGATCCTGAAGGGCCTCCACTTCCTCCACACCCGCACCCCGCCCATCATCCACAGGGACCTCAAGTGTGACAACATCTTCATCACCGGCCCCACAGGCTCCGTCAAGATCGGCGATTTGGGCCTGGCCACACTAAAGAGTGCCTCGTTCGCCAAGAGTGTCATTGGTGAGTCTCCCAACTACCCACAGCCACAGCCACTTCAGTTGACACTGACACTCAGTATGATGGAGTGCATCAGGGCTCTATTCTAGACCCTGTGACTATTGAATATTTCTCAATGTAGGATTAAAGCGTTCTGTCCCCACTACTAAGGTTTTAAAGTGAGACGTACGTAATAGCTGAAACCTCATAGAGAATGTTAAAACGTTTTGCCACCTACAACACTTACTCTTTGCTATTTGCTTTAATGTCTTTTAAAAATTGTATTACAGAGATACAGTATTGTGTGAAACGGTTATTCAATATTTCAATAAATAATTTCTTCCAGTGTAAAATGGAGTCCCACTGCTACCTGTGTACTGCTGTCCCTTCAGTGTGGTGTGACCTTAAACTGGAGCAACTGTAAATAAAGCCTTCAATGCCATATTTTATGCTGGCCACTGTGTTTATTTATTTGGCTAGGTGTTTATATTTATACTGTCATGGTGCATGACGGCTAGTCTTTGCAGTGACGTCAGCACGGCTGCCCGACATGTTCTAATCTATCTCACTGCTATCACAGTGTTTGGTCTCCAGTGACTTTTTAATAGTGTGGGTCAAGTCCCATTTGGAAACCTTCAAATCTACAGACGTTTAACATTTGTTTTACATTATCACGCTCGTATAAGATCTGGTGTTGTATCAATAAATAACTTATCTTTTGATTACCTCCTCCTTCTGTACCGCCTTTGATAATTTTTTTTCCATTTGAATACACTTGTACTTGCCAATACACATTTTCCACACTGTATTACAAGGCACACAGTTGGCTACTTGTTCCAAAGTGGTCAGAGTGAGAATGAATAAGGCCACTGTATTGTGAAGTGTAACTGCAGTTGTCAGTGAAATAGGACCACATTTTGCGCCATTCTCATAGCCACTATCATTACATCCCCTCCCCTCCCCTCAGGGACTCCTGAGTTCATGGCTCCAGAGATGTACGAGGAGAAGTATGATGAGGCGGTGGACGTCTATGCCTTTGGGATGTGCATGCTTGAGATGACCACGTCTGAGTACCCCTACTCCGAGTGCCAGAACGCTGCCCAGATCTACCGTAAAGTCACCAGCGTGAGTGGATTTCTCTGTCTCTAGTGGATTCTGTGTGTCCAGTCCATGTTGTTCAGTTTGTCTGTTGTTTCGCTAGATGTTGGTCAGATCTGAAGATAAATTTGGCCATCTTTCTGGTTGCAGTTTGCAGTTTGACAGCACCACTTGTTCAGTGTAGTGCTGCTTGCCTCTGGGAAGAGGTAAGCAGGAAAGAGGCATTCAAACGGCGTGCGACATGTGCAAGGATTATCATCTCTTGTTCCTTTCAACTAAATGCTGTTCTCTCTTTCTCTATCCACCCCCCTCTCAGTCTTTCTTTTGAAGTTGCTTGCTATGCATCACTAATGTGACACAAATAGATACAAATAGATACACAAAAACACTCAATTACATACTCTCTCTCCATTGTGAATGCCACCAACATTCTCACTTCCATCCCATTTCCAAAAATAGAAACCCTCCCCTTGTACCCAACCCTGTTATCTCTGTTACTGAGTGTTTATCAGACCACTAATGGTAATCTACCATTTCTCATCTCTATGCAATGTTGCTGTGACATTTCTCATCAGCAGAGTAAATTACAGGGTCTTTGTGGAGCTATAATGAATGGTATTTACCAAATGGACGCCTCTCTTTCACTGCTATAATCAGCTGTTGCACTGTAACGACCAGATTTGGAAGAGCTGAAGGGCTCGGGCTTGATTGCTAATTACTGGAATTGGAATGATGCTTTAAGTCTTTTACTTGTTGGAGGACGAGGTCCACATGCAGGAATGGGAACGTCTCCACAATGCTGGATTTTCTCCACTCCACAATTCTGGATTTCTTTGCGGTCATTTGGCCAAATAAACTGAAATCCCCAAGGACCATAATGCACGTTGTGGATTAATTTACATGCAGCTCTTCTAACGTGATTGACACAGTAAGAACCGGCATGCTAGCTGTGTGTGTGTGTGTCTGAGCTCGCTACAGCCCTGGAACAACATGAGCAGTATTTAGTGCTAGAGTCCAAAGGAGTGTTACAGCTTTGAGGAAGCAAGGCTCTCACTCCGTTATGGGTTTTCTGCCAGAACCACAAAAGCAGTTTGCCAGCCTCTGTATTCAGACGTTCTCCAGCCAGCCTCTGTACTCAGACGTTCTCCAGCCAGCCTCTGTATTCAGACGTTCTCCAGCCAGCCTCTGCATTCAGATGTTCTCCAGCCAGCCTCTGCATTCAGACGTTCTCCAGCCAGCCTCTGCATTCAGACGTTCTCCAGCCAGCCTCTGCATTCAGACGTTCTCCAGCCAGCCTCTGCATTCAGGCGTTCTCCAGCCAGCCTCTGTATTCAGGCGTTCTCCAGCCAGCCTCTGTATTCAGACGTTCTCCAGCCAGCCTCTGCATTCAGACGTTCTCCAGCCAGCCTCTGTATTCAGACGTTCTCCAGCCAGCCTCTGCATTCAGACGTTCTCCAGCCAGCCTCTGTATTCAGACGTTCTCCAGCCAGCCTCTGCATTCAGACGTTCTCCAGCCAGCCTCTGTATTCAGACGTTCTCCAGCCAGCCTCTGTATTCAGGCGTTCTCCAGCCAGCCTCTGTATGCAGACGTTCTCCAGCCAGCCTCTGTATTCAGACGTTCTCCAGCCAGCCTCTGTATTCAGACGTTCTCCAGCCATCCTCTGTATTCAGACTTACATACTTACTTGCACTGTTGTTTCTTATTTGTGTTGACCTCAGCAGATAAGGATCTCCATGCTTAATTCATACCACAGTTCTAATTTAGCCATGGGTATTAACCTATAGAGGAAATGAATAGCAGATTATTACTGAGACTACAGCAAATGGCCACCATTCTCCTCCTACACTTGGCTATTGTCTGACATCATTTTATGACAAGGTCTGTGTCATCAAATTATCTTGTTCCCTTTCTCAGAGCTATATATTTATGCTATGATAGGAGAGCTGTATATCATTCCACCAATAGACCAATAGTGGTCTATTGGTGGAATGATATCACTGTCATGTTTAGTAGCCTTCACCAACAGGATAAACAGTGGATATTATATATGGCTCAAGTTTCCCCTGTGCTGTGTGACATGTGAGATGAGATATTATACGGTGTCTGCACAGAAAGACCGATTTGTTTTTCCTTCAGGTGAGATACATTGCCTTTTCAAGTAGGTGTAAAAGCTTTGTCCTCCCTCATTCCTGTGTGTGTGTGTTTTGCATGTGTGCGAGTGTGTATTGTGTGTGTTTGTGCATTCTCAGACACATTTGTTGAAATGTGTCTGTGTGTGTGTGTACTTGTGTCTGTGTGTGAAAGTGTATTAATATGAGCATGTGTGTGGGCGCACAAAAGCCAAGACAATGCCCCCAAGTAACTTTCAAAAACAACAGAGTAAGTCCTTTAGCCAATATACATACAGCAAGTTAACTTGGACACTGTTAACACTGACTTCTTTGGAAGTTTACTGGGTTGAAGTGAGTTCTTACAGAAGCAGAACATTACCCAGTTCGTCAGCTGACGAGGGGTTGCTGCCGCTGACAAAGGACATTGATATGGTGAGCAGAACTGGCCCAGCATCACTCCTCCAACTCTTCAAAGCTGTCTCTGTGCTGTGGTCTGACTGAGTGTGTGAGGAGACAGACATAGCTTTGTGACCAAGGCGTTAGCGGACGCCCGCTGCGCCTCTTAAAAAGTATGTACTACCGGTTTACTGCTGTGTATCTATGGAGGTTACTGGCCTGTTAAATGTCGTCATAAAATCTATGATTGTAAGGTTGGCTAAGGACTTGTACCTGTAAAGCCACCTAGGGACTTCCTAGGATAGGATAGCTGGTGCCAGCTATATACAGTACAGTACCAATTGGATACACAGGTCCTTCCCTAGGACAACAGTACTGAGGGGTTTAAAGAGGTATACTCAAGGAGTGGCATACAGGTTACAGTTGTCCTTTCTGGAGGGAATCCCAATTTTAAAGGTTAATGTACACAAACTTAAGTCACTCACTGAAGTTTTATTTCCAGATTTTCCCCTTTGTTATCTTGAAAAAGAGGCATGTATTGACTCTGTACTATCTACTCAATAATAGATACACTACATGACTAAAAGTATGTGGACACCTGCTCGTCGAACATCTCATTCCAAAATCATGGGCATTAATATGAATTGGTCCCTCTTTTGCTGCTATAACAGCCTCCACTCTTCCGGGAAGGTTTTCCACTAGATGTTGAAACATTGAAGGGGGGGGGGGCTTGCTTCCATTCAGCCACAATAGCATTAGTAAGGTCGGGCACTGATGTTGGGCGATTAGACCTGGCTTGCTGTTGGCGTTCCAATTCATCCCAAAGGTGTTTGATGGGGTTGAGGTCAGGGCTCTGTGCAGGCCAGTCAAGTTCTTCCACACCGATCTTTACAAACCATTTCTGTATGGATCTCGCTTTGAGCACAAGGGCATTGTCCAAACTGTTGCCACAAAGTTGGAAGCACAGAATCGTCTAGAATGTCATTATGCTGTAGCGTTAAGATATCCCTTCACTGGAACTAAGGGGCCTAGTCCGAACCATGAAAAACAACCCCAGACCATTATTCTTCCTCCAACAAACTTTACAGTTGGCACTATGCATTTGGGCGTTCTCCTGGCATCAGCCAAACCAAGAATCGTCCACAGGACTGCCAGATGGTGAAGCATTTCATCACAGAGAACGTGTTTCCACTGCTCCAGAGTCCAGTGACGGCAAGTTTTACACCACTCCAGCTGACGCTTGGTATTGCACATGGTGATCTTGGGCTTGTGTGCGGCTGCTTGTCCATGGAAACCCATTTCATGAAGCTCCCGAACGAACAGTTATTGTACTGACGTTGCTTCCAGAGGCAGTTTGGAACTCAGTAGTGAGTGTTGAAACTGAGGACAGACGATTTTTACCCGCTTCAGCACTCGGCGGTCCCGTTCTATGAGCTTGTGAGGCCTACCACTTTGCGGCTGAGCCGGTGTTGCTCCTAGATGTTTCCACTTCACAATAACAACAGTTACAGTTGACCGGGGCAGCTCTAGCAGGGTAGAAATTTGACAAACTGACTTGTTGGAAAGGTGGCATCCTATGACGGTGCCATGTTGAAAGTCACTGAGCTCTTCAGGAAGGCCATTCTACTGACAATGTTTGTCTATGTGCTCGATTTATATACCTATCAGCAAAGGGTGTGGCTGAAATAGCCGAATTCATTCATTTGTAGGGGTGTGTCCACATACTTTTGTAAATATAGTGTATGTTCATTCAATGTGCAGAATCCAGAATATTATACATTTCCATTGATCCTACCAACAACATCAACACATTTGTGATTTGACATGGTAAGGAAAAAATTGCATTCTAGGAATACCAGGAACCTTTTTTTATTTATTTAACTAGGCAAGTTAGTTAAGAACAAATTCTTATTTTCAATGACAGCCTAGGAACAGTGGGTTAACTGCCTTGTTCAGGGGCAGTTCAGGGGCATTAAATAAGAAGTCACCAGGGTTTAATGAAGGCTTCAAAGAACAGGAGTTCCTGGCAGCTTACCAGTGTGGAGTTAACATGGCTACCAGCCCTCTAACCCTTCCTCCTCTATCAATTGTCCAATGAGTAACAAATGAAAGAATGGCGAGAGTTACCTCTGGGATGAATCTTGTTGAATCAAATGAGTAGATCTCAAGCACCATTGAGCCATTCATACACCTTTCTGGAACAATTGCTAAGAGGATAAAGCTAAGAGGCTTGTGTGATTTCAGTAGTTCTGTGTGGTATGGTGATGTTTACGTCACAGTATTGGGAGGTGTGATTGAAAGTCATTGCCTGAAGCCACATACCTAAGCTCACAATCTTCACTGAGTGGCAGTCATATTGTTTTCAACATGGGGTCCAACTATGGGGTGAACAAGGTCTTACAATGCCTTGATTCAGACAGTTTGGTTTAAATGCGGAAGACACATTTCAGTTGAATGCATTCAGTTGTACAACTGACTAGGTATTTCCCTTTCCCCTTATTGAACATGATCTGACTCCATACAATGACATCTTGAGGGCCAATTAAAGGCAATGGGAGAGTCAGACTAATCAGTACATTGCCAATTCTCTACGTACTGCCCACACAACCAAAACCCTCCTGTGCTGAAACAGGGGTACATTGCCTGTTTCCCTTTTTAGTGAGAGAGTGTGGGCATGAGGGAACAGACACCCCTGGGCTGGCCCTCTCTCCACCACCCCTGGGCTGGCCCTCTCTCCACCACCCCTGGGCTTGCCCTCTCTCCAACACCCCTGGGCTGGCCCTCTCTCCACCACCCCTGGGCTGGCCCTCTCTCCACCACCCCTGGGCTGGCCCTCTCTCCACCACCCCTGGGCTGGCCCTCTCTCCACCACCCCTGGGCTGGCTCTCTCTCCAACACCCCTGGGCTGGCCTTCTCTCCACCACCCCTGGCCATGCCCTCTCTCCACCACCCCTGGGCTGGCCCTCTCTCCAACACCCCTGGGCTGGCTCTCTCTCCAACACCCCTGGGCTGGCCCTCTCTCCAACACCCCTGGGCTGGCCCTCTCTCCAACACCCCTGGGCTGGCCCTCTCTCCAACACCCCTGGGCTGGCCCTCTCTCCAACACCCCTGGGCTGGACCTCTGTCCAACACCCCTGGGCTGGCCCTCTCTAGTCTCTACTATTTTCTGCCTCCCAACCAGCCGGTGTTGTGAAGATGTTGTAACTCCACAGCCCCTCCTCTACCTCTCTACTCCATTGCTGGGTTATAATTAGCTAGCAGAGCCATGGACGCCACCACACCACAACTGTCCCTCCTCCTCCACATGTTTCTGCCCACGCACACCGAACACACACCAGGCAATAAGGAGCTCTGACGCACTTCCTTTCTGTGTGTGTGTGTGTGTGTGTGTGTGTGTGTGTGTTGTGGTGGTGGGGGTGTTAAAGGATCTGCCGCTGTTCCAGAAATGTTCTGTTCTTCCTGATTTGTGTTTCAAATCAAATCGAATCAAATGTTATTCGTCAAATGCGCCGAATACAACAGTGAAATGCTTACTTACAAGCCCTTAACCAACAATGCCGTTTTAAGAAAAGAATAAGTGTAAAGTAAAAAATAGAATAAAAATAGAAAATAAGAGTCAATGTGTAGGGCACCGGTTAGTCGTTTATTATGTTTCAGCGCTTGTTTCCAGTGACAAAGAGAGGGAGGAGGGAGATTGGTGAGATGAAGAGAGACATAAAGAATAGAGAACGTAATTAGGGTGTTATAATTGACATAGATATCCCTGTTTTAGTGGTCATCTCCCGAGGCAGACCATACTAACACACGTACTCTACACATACTTACATTGTAATATTGTATGGTGGTATTTTACATTTTGTATTGTAGATATGTAGTGGGGTAAAAATGTTGTACTGTTTTATCTTTTGTTTTATATGTAATGTAAGTGCCTTACTGTGTTTGAACCCAGGAAGAGTAGCTGCTGCCTTGGCAACAGCTAATGGGGATCCCTAATAAATACAAATACAAAATACAAAGACCCCTCTCAAAGAGAAAAATAATAAGAGTGTGAGAAAAACTTAGAAGGAGCTCTCTCTGTCAGTCTCGTTGTCTCTCTGTCTGTTTCGCTGTCTCTCTGTCTGTTTCGCTGTCTCTCTGTCTGCCTCTCTGTCTGTCTCACTGTCTCTCTGTCTGTCTCTCTGTCTGTCTCTCTGTCTGTCTCGCTGTCTCTCTGTCTGTCTCACTGTCTATCTCGCTGTCTCTCTGTCTTGCTGTTTCTCTCTCTGGCTCACTGTCTCTCTCTCTGTTTCGCTGTCTCTCTGTCTCGCTGTCTCTCTTTCTGTCTCGCTGTTTCTCACTCTGTCTCGCTGTCTCTCTCTGTCATGCTGTCTCTCTTTCAATTTAGCTGTCTATCACTCTCTCTCGATTTCTCTTTCTGTCTCTCTCTGTCGCTCTGTCTCTCTCTGTCTCTGTCTCACTGTCTCTCTCTGTTTCGCTGTCTCTCTGTCTCGCTGTTTCTCTTTCTGTCTCGCTGTCTCTTTCTGTCTCGCTGTCTCTCTCTCTGTCTCGCTGTTTCTCACTCTGTCTCGCTGTCTCTCTCTGTCATGCTGTCTCTCTCTTTCAATGTAGCTGTCTATCACTCTCTCTCACTTTCTCTCTCTGTCTCTCTCTGTTGCTCTGTCTCTCTCTGTCTCTGTCTCACTGTCTCTCTCAGTTTAGCTGTCTCTCACTCTCTCTCGCTTTCTCTCTCTCTGTATCTGTCTCTCTCTCTCTCTGTCTCTCCATCTCTTTCTCTCAAATTCAGATTGCTTTAATTGGCATGAAATACAATTGGTAGGTATTGCCAAAGCAGTATAGTGGTACAGCATTTCAGTAAATACAGTGCAATGCAATGAGGATAATAAAATACAGTTCATTTCAGTAGTAGTAATAATAGTACATATAATCATGTATACAGGTACAACACTTCTGCTATTGTATTGTGTAATCTTCGGTCAGTACATTTAATTAAATACATATAAGAAGATTATAAAAAAGAAAAGAAAGAATGTCTAATAAATAAACAACAACATAATGTACATGATGATTGTTACACTATGTATTACCAGTAAGTTATATACAATGTCAATACTACAGGGAATTAATGGTCATGGGATGTCCCTCAGACTATGGCAGTCATATACATATCTGGCAGTAATATTTGCAGTTTCTCACTCAACCAGAATAATTCCCAGCTTTATGTTATTAGTAAATGCACAGAGGTTGGGAATTGATTGAGTTTTTTAAAAAGATAATCTTATTTGGGAGTATTTCTCACAGTAGAGGAAAAAGTGGATCTCTGTCTCTACCTCCCCTGTCTTGCAGTGACCACATAGACACTCCTCTTTGGGTAGCCATGTCTTTTTATGTCTACCTTTTTCTATAGCCAATTGGTGTTCGCCGAGCCTGTATTTGGTCAGGATCTGTCTCTGTTTTGTATCTCTGACAGAGTAGAGATATTCTGCCAATTTGTATTCTCATTTGAGGGCCAAATAGCAATCTAGTTTATTCTGTGTTTTTGTTTCATTTTCCCAATTTGTCAAGTTAGAGGTTTTCATTTCTGTAACAGTGTGATTGTTTCCCTGCGTGATTGGATAATAGGGTTGTGTAGTGTATTAACAACTACACAGGGGACTCTTTTCAGGGTTCAGGTCTTGGTTTTCCAGTGCTTTGAATTGTAAGGATGTTTTGGGGGTTCATTTCAAATGGTGTCAACATTTTAGTGTCCTTTTCTTTATATTTACAGTTAAAGGGAATCGTCCGAGTTCCACCCTGCTTCCATTATTTGGTACTTTCTTTTGGAAATGTAGGATAATTCTAGATTTTCTATTGGGTTTTTCTCCCAGTGCTTATAATTGTTAATTGGTGGACCCCAAACCTTGTTTCCATATAGTGCAGTTGGTAACATTACACTATTGAATATCGTGCCCCAGATTTGGATAGGAATATAACATTTTTTTGAACTCTGTCTCTCTGTCATGTGTACATAATTAGAGTATCCGTGTAATTGACATAATTAATGCCTTCCGTCTCAGGAAAACTGGCTGTTTTAGTGGTCATCTCCCTAGGCAGACCATACAAAGCCTCTCTCAAAGAGAAAAAGACTACGAGGGTGAGAAACAACCATAGAAGGACCTCTCTCTGTCTCTTTCTGTCTCTCTCTCTCTCTCTCGGTCCGTCTCTCTTTCTCTGTCTCTCTTTCTCTGTCTCTCTTTCTCTGTCTCTCTTTCTCTGTCTCTCTTTCTCTGTCTCTCTTTCTATGTCTCTCTTTCTGTCTCTCTTTCTCTGTCTCTCTTTCTCTGTCTCTCTTTTCTCTGTCTCTCTTTCTGTCTCTCTTTCTCTGTCTCTCTTTCTCTCTTTCTCTGTCTCTCTTTCTCTGTCTCTCTGTCTCTCAATTCAATTCAATTTAACAGGAAACATATGTTTACGTTGCCAAAGTAAGTGAAATGGATAATAAACAAAAGAGAAATAAAAAATGAACAGTAATACATTACACAAGTTCCAAATAAATAGAGAGATTTCAAATGTAATATTATGTCTATATACAGTGTTGTAACAATGTGCAAATAGTTAAAGTACAAAAGGGAAAATAAATAAACATATAGGGATTTTATTTACAACGGTGTTTGTTCTCTACTGGTTGCATTTTTCTTGTGGCAACAGGTCACAAATTTTGCTACTGTGATGCACACTGTGGTATTTAACCGAATAGATATGGGAGTTTATCAAAATTATATTTGTTTTCAAATTCTTTGTTCATCTGTGTAATCCGAGGGAAATGTGTGTCTCTAATATGGTTATACATTTGACAGGGCCCAGGTCTGGACCTTTTTGGAAACACCTTTATTTTTGTCTCACTGAGATTTACTGTCAAGGGCCCAGGTCTGAAAGAATCTGTGCAGCAGATCTAGATGCTGCTGTAGGCTCTCCTTGGTTGGGGACAGAAGCACCAGATCATCAGTGCACGCTGACCAGGTCGCTAGGTGTATGGTGTTTCCTCCGACACATTGGTGTGGCTGGCTTCCGGGTTGGATGTGCGTTGTGTCAAGGAAGCAGTGCTGCTTGGTTGGGTTGTGTTTCGGAGGATGCATGGCTATCGACCTTCGCCTCTCCTGAGTCCGTACGGGAGTTGCATCGATGAGACAAGACAGTAACTACTACTAATTGGATGCCACGAAATTGGGGAGAAAAAAGGGGTAAAATATATATTTTAGAGTAGTAGAGCCACTTGGAATTTGTTGTCTGTATATTTTAGAATTTAATTTAGAATTTCATCAACACCACAGGCCTTTTTGGGTTGGAGGGTTTTGTATTTGGTTCTGTAGTTCATTCAATGTAATTGGAGAATCCAGTGTGTTTTGGTCGTCTTTAATAGTTGATTCAAAGATTTGTATTTGATCATGTCTATGTTTTTGCACTTTGTTCTTTGTTATAGAGCCAAACAGATTGGAGAAGTGGTTTGTCCATACATCTCTGTTTTGGATAGATAACTCTTCATGTTGTTGTTTGTTTCCCGTCTTCCCAGAAGTGGTTAGATTCTATGGATTCTTCAATTACATTGAGCAGATTGTTAGTAGCTACTATCTATCTTGTCTCATCGCTACAACTCCCGTACGGGCTCGGGAGAGACGAAGGTTGAAAGTCATGCGTCCTCCGCTACACAACCCAACCAAGCCGCACTGCTTCTTAACACAGCGTGCATCCAAACCGGAAGCCAGCCGCACCATGAGACAAGGATATCCCTACCGGCCAAGCCCTCCCTAACCCGGACGACGCTCTGCCAATTGTGCGTCGCCCCACGGACCTCCCGGTCGCGGCCGGTTACGACAGAGCCTGAGCGCAAACCCAGAGTCTCTGGTGGCACAGCTGGCGCTGCAGTACAGCGCCCTTAACCACTGCGCCACCCGGGAGGCCCCATTGAGCTGATTTCTGACGTGCTGTTCCTTCTTTTTCCATAGTGTATTTATGTATTGTTTTAGTGTTTCTGTCAGAATCTCCCTAGGAGAGGTGGGTGTGGAGTCAGACGCAGGAGAGCAAGAATTCCAAGAAGGGCGTTTTATTACTGGTCCACCAACACAACAGGTACAGGAACACAAAAGCAGCCACTAGAAAACAGGAACGCAGTCTAGTAAAAAACGGAGGAAAAACACTCCTCTACTAAACGAACGTGCGGGAAAAACAGTCCTGAAAATAAACCTGCTTAACAGTAAAAATAACGCAACCCAAACCAGTAACACAAACAATCCCGCACAAAACCTAGCGGGTAGGGCGAGATTAAATACCCCACTGATTAGCTAAACTAGACACAGGTGAACACAAGACAGACAAAACCAAACGAAAAAGAAAGGAAGGGATCAGTGGCAGCTAGTAGGCCGGCGACGCCGAGCACCGCCCGAACAGGGAGAGCAGCTACCTTCGGTAGAAGTCGTGACAGTTTCACCGTAGTGAAGGCGTAGGCTCAGGTTTTCTAGGTCTCCATGTTTTTGGTTGGATATGTTTCTCAATTTCTTTCTTAGGTATTTGCATTCCACATCACAACATTTGTCATAGTTATTCATTTTCTTAGGTTGTCTGCTTGAACTTTTTAGATTTGATATGGAAGCTGAGAAGTCAAATGTACTGTTTAGGTTTTGTACTGCCAAGTTTACACCTTCACTATTATAGTGAAACATTTTGTCCAGGAAGTTGTCTAAAAGGGGTTGAATTTGTTATAGCCTAATTGTTTTTGGTAGGTTTCTACACTACTTTCCTTCCATCTATAGAATGTCTTAATATTATTCAGTTCCTTTGGCTTTAATGCCTCGTGATTCAGTATTGCTCTATTCAAGTGGACTGTGATTTTGCTGTTATCTGATAGGGGTGTCAGTGGGCTGACTGTGAATGCTCTGAGAGACTCTGGGTTGAGGTCAGTGATAAAGTTATCTCAGTGATAAAGTCTCTCTCTCTCTGTCTCTCCCTGTCTCTCTCTGCCTCTATCTATCTGTCTCTCTCTTTGTCTTTCAGTCTCTGTCTCTCTCTTTCTGTCTCTGTGTGCACATTTATGCATGTGTGCATAATTAGAGTAGTCGTGTAATTTACATAATTAATGCTATCCGTCTCAGGCAAGCTCGCTGTTTTAGTGGTCTCTCTGTCTGTCTCTCTCTCTTGCTATCCCGATCTCTCTCTCTCTCTCTCTGTCTCTCTCTCTGTCAAATTAGAGTCTGTGTGATTGAATCATGTTATAAAGAACACACGTGTAAACAGACCTGTGGCCCATATCGTCCCACACACGTTTCATACATGTACATACGTTTCCCTGACTGAGTTAGATTATGGTTCTACTCTAGTTTTGATCTCAGAACCACTAGCATTATACCCTTGTTTTAGCAGCAGGGAGCCAGCCTGTAAGCTTTGTATTAAAAAGGCCAGTAGTGCAATAACTTTTGCAGTGGTCAGCTTATAAAAGCTTGGCTTGATTAGTCATCAAGTCATAGTATTTCCATGGGAAACATTTTCAATTTGATCGTTATTTATTTATTTTACGTGAGGAGATTAAAGCATCCACATCAAGCCATTTTTCAAAGGGCTTTCTGAGTGCTAGAAGTCAAGAAGCTATAGCACAATGGAAAGTGGAGCCTTTTCATCGCATTACACAAGGTGCTCTCACTGTTTTTCTGTGTTAGAGGCAGTGTTTCTGTGTGTTGAATTTGAGTTTGTGTGTGTTAACTCCAAATTGTAGAGCTAATTAAGTCAGTACTCTTCAAAGTACGTCTAGCTGGACGGGAACAACATGCTTATGTTCTGTATACACCCATCAGTGCTTCTGTGTTTTCTCCACCTAAAACATTGGTGTTCTTGGAAAGCTAATTTGTGTGATTAGGATGATTTGCTTGCTGTCAGTGGGGATTATGGAGAATATTTGTCATTAGGAGAAAGAGAGAAGGGGAGGGAGAGACAGAGATGAAGCGAGTGAGTTCTCAAAAATAAATATTCCTATCCAAATCTGGTGTAAAATATTAAATTGTGTAATTTTACCAATTGCAATATATGGAATGGAGGTTTGGGGCCCTAATCAAGAGACCCATCATCTCTCATTAACCTTCAGTTTGACATTGTTCTTGCCATGCCTTGGAGATTGGATCATAGAGAGCGTCCATTATGATGTCTGTCTTCCAGAAGATAATATCCTCCAATATCTCTCCATCTTCAACTCATCTCCCTGTCTCTTTCTCTCTCTCTCTCTCTTCTAAAAACAGACTTTCCACTCATTCATTCTATTCATTCAGGTGGGGGGAGTGGTTGGCTCTGTATCTCAGGACTTCATGTCCTCAGTACACCTCAGATTCCCGGTGGGTCAGGACGTTGGGGAGATGTTGGGCTGATGTCACCGACCAACAAAAGCCACTGTGCAGAGCAGGCTCCTCCCTAAGCCTCTCTAAAGACTGAAGGGTTTATTCATGTCTGCAGATGGTTTTTCATATCAGCCGTTAAGACGGAGACCATTTAGCTTTTTTTCTCTCTCAATTTTTGTTACTTAGAATGTCTTGTTTGTTTTGTTATTATGTCTTTTCCCTTCCTTTTTTCTCTGACGTAGTTTTAAACGCTGTAATTATCTGCTCGGATAACACCAGAGAATTTGATAGAGTCCATTTTCCATTAGTAAGTCCCACTGCCTCCCCTCACTTTAGTGGGAAAAGAGGAGCATTTGGGGCCGCTGTCGTCACCACCGGGAAAAAAACACATTTGTCAAATCTCACTGGTCTTCTCCAATTTTTTATTTTTACTTTTACGTATTTCACACTATTCGTCACATGGAACTGGTTGAGCAATTTAAAGTTCCTCCACAAATATGCCACTGTGTTCTTTAATCCAATATTATCTCACACAGTTTTTTATAGTCTTTTTTGAGGAGTTATGTAATAAAAAAAACAAGCTGCATTACAACACTCACTTTGTGCAGACAGGTTCCTTTGGCTGAAAATCTTGTGATCAATTCCGCTCACACTTTGTACTCTGTGTTAAACGATTTCTGTGTGTGCGTGTGTGTGTATGCGCGCGTGTGTGATAAACGAGGACCAGGCTTCCCATTCCATTTCTCGTTGTTGTCATCTTGTTGTTTCTGCCTCGTACATTTTACACGGAGGAGGTTTACCTTGCTTTTCTGCTCAGTAACTCCAGACCTTGACCCTCCAGGCCTTGTTTAATCTGTGGAGGCCATGGAGGCGACAGACTGTGAAATAGTGGTATTTTCCTCTGTCGGGGAGTCTTATCACCTCAATGAAATTGGTTATCTCCTCTGCTAGACTTGCATGTTCTGTTCATGAAGCTTCAAAGGGGAGAATTACTTAATCGTTTCTTGTGGTAATAGCTCTTCTTGAAGCGTTTATCTTCTTTCCACCCACACCATGTTTCCCATCCTTTCACTGAAAAGACCTGTGGTCTAGTGATGTGGCCGTGTCTGTATACGCGTGTGGTTCTGTGTGTGACATTGGCTTTATAGTGTGTGAATGTGTTTGTTCATGCAGGTTGTTCAGTAGAACACCCTGTTGGTTGTTTCTCTCACCCTACCTGAACTCCCTGTGCTGTGTCTGGTGATTACCCTGGGGCGGCAGGGTAGCCTAGTGGTTAGAGCGTTGGACTAGTAACCGGAAGGTTGCAAGTTCAAACCCCCGAGCTGACAAGGTACAAATATGTTGTTCTGCCCCTGAACAGGCAGTTAACCCGCTGTTCCTAGGCCGTCATTGAAAATAAGAATTTGTTCTTAACTGACTTGCCTGGTTAAATAAAGGTAAAATAAAAAAATAAAAAAATAAACCTAAAGAGTCACCTCTAAGCATTAACACACAGCATTATAGGAAGTATCCCATTTATCTGTGTGACCCAGTCATTGTATTCACCGCCACCCAGGCTAAGGCTACTATGTAGTGCTGCTTGGTATTCATGCTCATGCTACGTTAGCTATTAGCTAACAGCCCCATAGGAAGTGTCTCTCTATTTGTATCCGGTCATGACAGCTACTGTATGGACACCTGTTATACCCATCACTATCCTCTAGATGGTTTTGTACATTTTGTATTACGTCACTGAACATTTGTGTCTAAACCAAATAAACATGAGTTATGAGCTGACTGCCCTTTAGGAAACCACATGGTAGTTAGTACTCAGTGCTCTGCACCCACACAGACCTGCATGCTCTCGATGGGTTTGGACATTATGTATCATGACCGGAGTGTTTGTGTACAAAACCATTAGCTAACCGGCTAGCACCGCAATACTCTTACACACACCACCACTCTCTCACCACATTCGACCTTTAGTTCTAACTGGCCGTAGAATTCAGAGAGAAGCCAAACAGTGAATGGGTTTGGACACAGTCGAACCCTCCTCTTTGTGTGTGTGTTGGTGCGTGCGTTTGTTCGTGTTTGTTTGTGTGCATAGCCATGCTCCATTATGTCTGAACTTTATGACGATGGCCCACAGAGAATGTCTCTGACGGGAACACCATTGAACTGTGGGCCACTGTTTTTTGACATTGTGCCTCTGGGCAGGGTGTCCGGGCAACTGTTACCGATGACAACACGACCTAAAGTTACCGATAACAACGAAACCTTTAACTCCATTTAGATATTTATCATATATACAGTGAGGGGGAAAAGTATTTGATCCCCTGCTGATTTTGTACGTTTGCCCACTGACAAAGAAATGATCAGTCTATAATTTTAATGGTATGTTATTTGAACAGTGAGAGACAGAATAACAACAAAAGAATCCAGAAAAACGCATGTCAAAAATGTTAGAAATTGATTTGCATTTTAATGAGGGAAATAAGTATTTGACCCCCTCTCAATCAGAAAGATTTCTGGCTCCCAGGTGTCTTTTATACAGGTAACGAGCTGAGATTAGGAGCACAGTGCTCCTAATCCCAGTTTGTTACCTGTATAAAAGACACCTGTCAACAAAAGCAATCAATCAATCAGATTTCAAACACTCCACCATGGCCAAGACCAAAGATGTCAGGGACAAGATTGTAGACCTACACAAGGCTGGAATGGACTACAAGACCATCGCCAAGCAGCTTGGTGAGAAGGTGACAACAGTTGGTGTGATTATTCGCAAATGGAAGAAACATAAAATAACTGTCAATCTCCCTCGGCCTGGGGCTCCATGCAAGATCTCACCTTGTGGAGTTGCAATGATCATGAGAACGGTGAGGAATCAGCCCAGAACTACACGGGAGGATCTTGTCAATGATCTCAAGGCAGCTGGGACCATAGTGACCAAGAAAACAATTGGTAACACACTACGCCGTGAAGGACTGAAATCCAGCAGCGCCCGCAAGGTCCCCCTGCTCAAGAAAGCACATATACATGCCCGTCTGAAGTTTTCCAATGAACATCTGAATGATTCAGAGGACAACTGGGTGAAAGTGTTGTGGTCAGATGAGACCAAAATGGAGCTCTTTGGCATCAACTCAACTCGCTGTGTTTGGAGGAGGAATGCTGCCTATGACCCCAAGAACACCATCCCCACCGTCAAACATGGAGGTGGAAACATTATGCTTTGGGGGTATTTTTCTGCTAAGGGGACAGGACAACTTCACCGCATCAAAGGGACGATGGACGGGGCCATGTACCGTCAAATCGTGGGTGAGAACCTCCATCCCTCAGCCAGGACATTGAAAATGGGTCGTGGATGGGTATTCCAGCATGACAATGACCCAAAACACACGGCCAAGGCAACAAAGGAGTGGCTCAAGAAGAAGCACATTAAGGTCCTGGAGTGGCCTAGCCAGTCTCCAGACCTTAATCCCATAGAAAATCTGTGGAGGGAGCTGAAGGTTTGAGTTGCCAAACGTCAGCCTCGAAATCTTAATGACTTGGAGAAGATCTGCAAAGGGGAGCGGGACAAAATCCCTCCTGAGATGTGTGTAAACCTGGTGGCCAACCGCAAGAAACGTCTGACCTCTGTGATTGCCAACAAGGGTTTTGCCACCAAGTACTAAATCATGTTTTGCCGAGGGGTCAAATAATTATTTCCCTCATTAAAATGCAAATCAATTTATAACATTTTTGACATGCGTTTTTCTGGATTCTTTTGTTGTTATTCTGTCTCTCACTGTTCAAATAAACCTACCATTAAAATTATAGACTGATCAATTCTTTGTCAGTGAGCAAACGTACAAACTCAGCAGGGGATCAAATACTTTTTTCCCTCACTGTATATTTCACATTTAAAGGTATTCTGCTCAGGAGATCTACCAATGTGAATAGAGGATGTACATCTACTGTGAAGCATATAGACCCACTTAGAAAGTATTCCATCCATCATAGTGGTGCAGGGCAGGCTAGGGAAAAATCTACACATTGTCCCTCACTCCTCACTCCCATATCACCCTGGCTCCTTCAAGACAGAGTAGGTGAGCGGAGTTGAGCGGTTGGCTATCTGCTCATTGCTCATGGAGCACCGCTTCGGCACTCCATGTCCTTTCCAACCGCTCCAAATTCGCTCCATTCATTAACATCACAATTTAACCAACACCCATCTATTTTTTGTGACGACCTGGACCTACCATTTGGTTTTGAAGTATTGAAACCAAACCATACACAAGCATTTCGCTACACCCGCAATAACATCTGCTAAACACGTGTATGTGAGCAATACATTTGATTTGATATGGTTTGAATGAAAAGTATTTTAATAAACAGGAATAGGTGAATGTAAGAAGCGCTCATCATTTCAAATGGGCTACATGTCATATTAAACAGCATATTAACACTAAATAGGTCAGGCGCCAGACAGGGAGACTAAGAAGGAACAAAAATGATTATTTAGGCTGTATCATTTCAATTATTTCAAGGCTATAGCTACAAATAAATAAATTGTGAAGCATTTGTGAATGTGACACACTAGGCTTCGTAGGGAGTCAGGGACATTAAGCGCTCAGCATTTAAACACCATTTCTTTGTATTAAATAATTATAGTCTATAAATTGCCTATATAGGCTGTGACTTACTTAAGAAATAAGGCACGAGGAAGTGTGGTATATGGCCAATATACCACGGCTAAGGACGGGTCTTATGCATGACGCAACGCAGAGTGTCTGGATACAGCCCTTAGCTGTGGTATATTGGCCATATACCACAAACCCCAGAGGTGCCTTATTGCTATTATAAACTTGTTACCAATGTAATTAGAGCAGTAAAAATAAATGTTTTGTCATACCCGTGGTATACAGTCTGATATACTACGGCTGTCAGCCAATCAGCATTCAGAGTTCGAACCATCCAGATTATAGTTAGAATTAAAAGAAAAATGCCTTATTGGGCTCAGTTTACAGTGCCTTTGAATTCATTTTTAGAAACCCAAGTTTCGACAGAGTCTGTGGCTTCAGGCTCATTCCATGGTGCCTGGAGAGCAGGCCTGCAGCAGAGAATATTCCGAGCTTGCAGAGCCACTGGGGAAGCTAAACACCCTTTTGGCCACTCTTGCCAGGCTGGTTTTTAGGCAAAATAACCCAATCAAAACAGAAAGCTCCTTGAAAGTTGGAATATGCCAGATTTATTGGGCCCAAATCAATTATGGTCTATTGTATAGATAATAGAACAAAAATAAAGGAATCTTTTAAGAGATCCGATTTTGTTTAGAAATACTTTGCTACAATGACACTTAATTAGCTATCCACCTCATTCCTTTCTTTTGGCATATGCACGTAGTAAGTAGCCTACACCATCATGCTTTCGGGATATTTGTTTTTTCAGATTCCACAATGATTCTTACATCACCACACTACATCACCACACTCTCTCTCTTGCTCTTGGTCCTCATCTTTGTAAGTCACCTTGATTTTGCACCTGTGTGTTTTTTTAAATTAAAATATTTAGGGAACTTCATGACAGTAGCTAAAGCAAGGGGTTATAGCAGCACCCAAGTAGACTACAAATGCATGCTGGGCCGGGCATGCCCTGAGCTCGTGAAGTGAGCTCTACTGGAGCGAAATTGGAGCGGGCGCGAAGGCCGAAGCTCCAGCCTTTGGGATTCTCGCTCCTCACTCCAGTCAAATTGGGCACGTTCCACTCCCCGCTCTGCTCCAACTCCGCTCTGCTCACATACTCTGCTTCAGGGGTCCTTCTGTCTGCGTCAGTCCTCTCCTCTCCCAAATGGTGGAGTGATTGTTGTCGGTGACATATCTAACCGTTCCTCTTTTCCCCTCTCATTCTTTCTCCTCACAGGGAATTAAGCCGGACAGCTTCTTCAAAGTAAAAGTCCCTGAGTTGAAAGGGAT
The DNA here is from genome assembly GCF_034236695.1 of Oncorhynchus nerka. NCBI lineage: Eukaryota > Metazoa > Chordata > Actinopteri > Salmoniformes > Salmonidae > Oncorhynchus > Oncorhynchus nerka. Next base: position 28,554,026 of record NC_088416.1, on the reverse strand, counting down.
CATAGAGGGATGCATCCGCATAAATACAGACCAGAGGTAGAGTAATCAGATAGGAATTCTCTTTACTCACCTTACCTCAGACATCCGCTTTCAGTCTGGCACTGCGGTGGTGTGGTATCAAATGTTGGAAAGATTCTAGGTTGAAGTGTGTGTGTGTGTGTGTGTGTGTGTGTGTGTGTGTGTGTGTGCGCGTATTCTTAATGTGTGCAAACATTAGACCGACAGTTTTGTTCCTCCTAGACAAAGGATATTATACCTGTCAAGCTAGTTTGTCCAGACTCTTTGTCGCTCTCTCTCCAACATTAATCTAAGGGCGCTGACATTGAAACAAAATCAATTGTATCAGTCTCAGCCAACAACTGTGTAAATGCCCTCAAGAAAACAGTTTTATGATTAGCTTTTCTATTTTCTCATTCTCTTTCAAAGCATTGATCGAATTATGTTATGAGCTAAAAATTACAGTGAGAAACGACTTCAGACATAATTCAAATGTTGTCAGGTTTCAGGCCCCCTGGGGTTCCAATGAGATGACACCTGACCTGTTGTTAAATAGGGGCACATTACATTACACACCTATCCATCTCTCTCCTTTGGCTGTGTGTCAATAGTCTAAAGTGGCACAGAGTCTGACTCACCACATGCACCCACCTATAGTAAAATACTGTTTTTGTCCCCCATGTTTAGTTAATGACTATAAAAAGAACAGACTGAGAAAATACAGTAATATTCAATTCAATGGATTATAGAACTAAGAAAACGGTGGCCTCTCCAGGTACACCATCCAAGACCTGCTGGAACACACCTTCTTCAAGGAGAACAATGGCGTCCACGTTGAGCTGGCGGAGGAGGACGACACGGTGAAGTCTGGCCTGAAGCTGTGGCTGCGTATGGACGACACCAAGAAGCTGCATGGGAAGTACAAGGACAACAACGCCATCGAGTTCCTGTTTGAACTCTACAAGGACGTACCCGAGGAGGTGGCCCAGGAGATGGTGGGTTGTTGATGGATTTCCGGATCCCTTTCACATTTTGTGGATCTCAAGTGTCAAGTTCACTGATTGCTCTCCCCCTCTCCCTAACCTTCTCCCTCACCACCCCCTTTCCTTCCATCTCCCTCATCCTCTCCCCCCTCCCCCTAGGTGGTGCTGGGCTTCGTCTGTGAGGCAGATTACAAGCTGGTGGCCAAAGCCATCCGGGACCGCGCCACCGCCATCAAGCGGCAGCGGGAGAAGCAGCGCCGGATGGCCGAGGAGGCCTTGCGCCAACAACAGGAAACTGTCATTGAGGAAGAACCAGAGTTGGCCCCCGAGCCAGAACCGCCCACCCCCAAACCTCAAATAGCCCTTCCCATTAAACAGCCCGCCCCTGTCTCGGCACCCCCTGCCCAGAGTCTGCCCACTCCGATGGTGTCGAGGCCGGTGATATCCGTGGCTAACGGCTCGGTGGATTCGGGGATAAATGCCAGCTTCACAGCAGAGACGGAGGAGCAGGAGGCAGACCAGCGGCTGCACTACAACATCAGACACGCCAGCTACTCCTCTGCCACGTGTGAGGATGCACTCAATATACCAGTGGTTCTCAAACTTCTCCTTCGGGGACCCTCGGACGTGACCTAGCTCAACTGATTCATCTATTCAAGGGCTTGATGATCCGTTAACAAGTTGAATCAGGGGTGCTAGCTCTGGAGCGGCTGGGGGTATCCAAGGAGAGGTTTGAGAACCACTGCACTATACTGTAATCACATGGTCATGTATAGCAGACACATTTATCCCAACCTTGTGTCGCTTCGTAGCTGAACTCCTGAAGCTACACATTTGCCCACAGACAGCATGTACAGTCGAGCCTTCTCATGTCTAGGCAACATGCAAAGTGCATTGGCCTGGCCTATAACGCAGATAGATAAGCATGGTCCACAAGTTTACCATAAAAAAATATAAAGAACACAGATATCCTATTCACACAACCTTCAAGATTAGTACTTTGGGCACATACTCGCTGATATATGTGGAAGGTTCAGCCCTGGATTCGGTATTACAGTATCACAGCTGCACTGTGTGTGTATGTGTGTGCATGGGCCCACGTGTTTCCTTATATCTGTACTGGAAACTGTTGGCTCAACAGACTTTGCCTAGGGCACGTGCTACATAGCCCTGTGTAGATCCCATGTGTGTGCATGGGCCCACGTGTTTCCTTATATCTGTACTGGAAACTGTTGGCTCAACAGACTTTGCCTAGGGCACGTGCTACATAGCCCTGTGTAGATCCCATGTGTGTGCATGGGCCCACGTGTTTCCTTATATCTGTACTGGAAACTGTTGGCTCAACAGACTTTGCCTAGGGCACGTGCTACATAGCCCTGTGTAGATCCTATGTGTGTGCATGGGCCCACGTGTTTCCTTATATCTGTACTGGAAACTGTTGGCTCAACAGACTTTGCCTAGGGCACGTGCTACATAGCCCTGTGTAGATCCTATGTGTTTTTTATATATTTCTTAAGTAGGCCAATCTTTTGCAGTTATGCCTCTGTCCATTTGTTGTGGTTACCCTCTAGCCCTGCTAATCCATGTAGCCGTCCCTCACGGTGCCTGTTAGTGGAGCCCAAAAAGGACCCCTTTGGATTTTTTTTCATGAACAAATAACAAGAAACATTGAGTATACATTATTTCCAGACAAGACTTAACTTTTACAGTATATGTTGAACACAGTCAGGGTTACATGGCATAAAGAATGTTAATGTTAACGCCTGTCTGTCTCTTCCCTCCCACTTCCCTTCCTTTAACCATGGTGTCTCCATGGCAGCCGACTGCGAAATGGATGGCTACCTGAGCTCCTCTGGCTTCCAGGATCCCGGGGATCCCCATCTCCAGCCTCCTGTTAATTTCGCCCCTTCCTCCATCACTCCTGTTCCGTTGCCCCTGGAGAGCCCTCGCATCGAGGCCCTGGCCATCAAGGCTCCTCCCCCTGACGCTCCACCAATCCCAGCTCTCCGCTTCCCCTCGGTAGGTAGCCTGTATGAAGTTCTTGAGGTTTATATTTCTATGGATGTAAAGCTCAACAGTCCAAATATTAATTATCATGACTTCTTATAACTGTTATATTTAAGCAATAAAGCCCGGGGGGGTGTGGTGTATGGCCAATATACCATGGCTAAGGGCTGTTCTTGGACACAGCCCTTATATGGCCAATATACCACAGCTATCACAAACCACAGAGGTGCCGTATTGCTATTATAAACTGGTTACCAACGTAGTTAGAGAAGTAAAAATAAATGTTTTGTCATATAACACAGCTGTCAACCAATCAGCATTCAGGGCTCGAACCAGCCAGTTTATAAAAGGTGTTATATCCAGTTAGGACTCTTACACAACACCTTACCAGGAAAGTTTCTGGGCCCTACTAGTTATATATAACGAGGATATGTGTTTATGATTAGAGTGATGAGTTGATAAGCCATTAATGTTTAATTGTAGCACCCTACCTCAACAGACTATTCTGACCCTCTGCCCCTCCCCCAGAGTATCGCTGTATCCAACACTACCATGCCCCAGTCAGGAAATGCCAGTGGTTTCTCTTCTCCTGTCGACAGGTAACCCAAACACATGTAGAACCTTCCATGATGGGGGTGTTGTTCAGGGTATAAAGAAAGGCAAAGGCCTGCCCCACACACCTTATGGCCAGTATCTAAGTATAATGTGATGTGTGTATGGCAGTGTTGCAATCAAGACAACAAAGGCCCAACAAAGGAACAAACATTTCAAATGTACTATAGAAATATACAACCACTATGCGAGCACTTTGCTGCTTTTAACTAGTTAAATTAAATAAATAAAAGTCTAATGGGTATCTCTGCAGTTAACACACATTTCCGGTAATATTTATTAAAACAGGACAGGTGTGAGTGAACTTGAAGGGGATCTTTTTTAGAGCCTGTGTGTTGTTCTCTATCCCCATGGGAAATAGCGAGCGAGTCTGTTGTGGCGAACAACACTTTGATGAATGATGCCACGTGAATGTCTGTTTAAAGAGCTCCGTTGGAGTGTGCTTCCTTTTCTCCTGTGACTCACCTAACACACACACTCACCTAACACACACTCACCTAACACGCACACTCACCTAACACACACACAACACACACACTCACCTAACACACACACTCACCTAACACACACACTCACCTAACACACACACTCACCTAACACACACACACACCTAACGCACACTCACCTAACACACACACACACCTAACACACACTCACCTAACACACACACTCACCTAACACACACACACACCTAACACACACACACCTAACACACACACACCTAACGCACACTCACCTAACGCACACTCACCTAACACACACTCACCTAACACACACACACACCTAACGCACACTCACCTAACACACACACACACCTAACACACACTCACCTAACACACACACACACCTAACACACACACACACACCTAACACACACACACCTAACACACACTCACCTAACACACACACACACCTAACACACACACACACACACTCTCTCTCTCCCCCATCCTCCCCCTGCCCTCATCCTCCAATTACCCCATTTCCTGTGTGCAATTGGAGCGAGAGTGGAGCAAGAGGCATCAGAGCACTTCCTTCCCTTCAGGTGCCTTTCTGAATGTAATCCATAATGGTCTCGGGGGAGAAGGTCAATGGTCTTAATAGGCTTTTCCTTCTGGGAGCTGGGTGGGATGGACATAACCTTTTAATAGGAGTTAGAAGACTCTCAGGGGTTTGTTTGGCGATACACTACAGCCTCATTAGTAACCAGTTCATTATTAGTTGTGTAGTATAAATAAGACTAGAAGTAGACATTAGTAGTAGTAGTAGTAGTAGTAGTAGTTGTTGTACTTTCAGTAGTAGTAGTTGTATTGGTACTGTAAGTGCTAGTAGTCAACATTTTTGTAGTGGTGGTAGTAGTGTAGGTGTTCTTATAGCAATAGTTAGTATTATCAATAACAAAATGACAGTGTTCATCTCCTGGGCAGTTGTCATAAACCACTTCCTGATTATCCCCACAGCTATGCCTCTGATGTGACATCAGGCTTGAGTGATGGCAATGAGGGCCTATCAGAAAAGAGTGCCAACAAACGTACCGGTACCAAGCTCTTCAGGAGGAGAGCCCGCTCACGCTTACGAATCACTGGGGTATGGAATGTCTGTCTGTCTGTCTGTCTGTCTGTCTGTCTGTCTGTCTGTCTGTCTGTCTGTCTGTCTGTCTGTCTGTCTGTCTGTCTGTCTGTCTGTCTGTCTGTCTGTCTGTCTGTCTGTCTGTCTGTCTGTCTGTGCAGTTGTAATGAATTAATCACATACAAAGAGGATTGCAATCCAAGTCATCCTTGGTCTTGTAAAGTGGCTACGTGTTCTGAGTGGATAAACTCTCGTTTTTCTCCTGTCCTTCCAGTTGTCTGACAAAGTGGACCGTGTGGTAGAGTGTCAGCTCCAGACTCATAACAGTAAGATGGTGACCTTTAAGTTTGACCTGGACGGAGACAACCCGGAGGACATTGCTGCTGTCATGGTGTGTGCGTGCGTGCATGCACGTATATTTAACTCAACTATTTCTTATCCACTGAGCTACTGTAAGCTCATCCAGTGTTACAAAACATTGGGCTTTTTTCAAGCAGATCAATAACTTCCCAGAGAACACAGAAGAACACTATGCTTGCTCCTTGAGAATATAACATCTAATTATCCAATCAATGAAATAGTATTTACTGTGTAAGAAAGTGAAACTGACCATGGATTCCAGCAAGATCTCTCACAGTTTTGGAAAGAATATTGTTTGGCCTTGGCCCTGGGAACGCATGGTTAACGGTTTTGATTGAATATGACCCAGTCATGAGGGATCATTTCTCTAATCCTTAAAACAGCAGTTGCTCACATCATGGAGTTGGTGGGATTAAAACAAGCTGAAAATGACCGCAGAGAACCATTTTGAATTGGTGCACTGCAAAAAGTGACATCTAAACAAGCCGAAATGTCTTATATTGAGTGATAATTCATACCAAGCGAAATTACGCCATTGGCAGATTGCTTATTTTAACCTATAAAAGGCTTAATACATGTAATTTATCTTATTTCAAGATATTTTCCAAGATATTTTACCTTAATATGAAATAGTATAACATATCTTGAAACATTTATTGAAATAAGATAAATTACTTGTATTATACCGTTTTTAGGTTCAATAAGCAAATTGATCTACCAATGACAATGAATAATTTAGCTTGGTACAAAAAAACTATGTATATTTTTTTAATCATTTAATATATACGATATTTAGGCTTGCTTAGATACTGTTTTCTCTCTTGTCATCTGAATATGGTGTCCTGTATTTTATGTTGTTGTGTCCATCTCATCTCAACATACAGGTAACTGCCAAAATAATGGAAACACTTTAAATGAGGGATAAAAAATATACTGAAAGTAGGTGCTTCCACACAGGTGTGGGTCCTGAGTTAATTAAGCAATTAACATCCCATCATGCTTAGGGTCATGTACAAAAATCCTGGGCAGGCTATTATTTTGGCTACCATGACTATGTCCCATAGGATGACAATGCCCCCATCCACAGGGCACGAGTGGTCACCAAATAGTTTGATGAGCATGAAAACACTAAACCATATGCCATGGCTGTTTGTCACCAGATCTCAACCCAATTGAACACTTATGGGAGATTCTGGAGCGGTGCCCGAGAGTGTTTTCCACTACCATCAACAAAACACCAAATGATGACATTTCTTATGGAAGAATGGTCTTGCATCCCTCCAATAGACTTCCAAACACTTGTTGAATCTATGCCAAGGTGCATTGAAGCTGTTCTGGCTCATGGTGGCCCAACACCCTATTAAGACTATTGGACCAGGTCTCTCTTGAAAAAGAGATGTTATCTCAATGAGAAAACCTGTATAAATAAAGGTCAAATAAAAAGACACTTTATGTTGATGTTCCACTTTACTTTGGCAGTTACCTGTACAATGCACTTTGCATTGTACTTGCAAAATTAGTTTCAAAACTAGTGTGTATGAAATCTATCGACTCACTGCTCCAATAGCCATCTGCCTATGTGGTAGCCCTGACACATGGCTATAGACTCCTATAGCGGCTACGAGTCTACAGCCATGTTTCAGGGCTAGCTAAGTGGGTGTCTGTTATGAAATCCTTACAACAACAAGCAAAGATGATTGTTTACTCACTTTCAAAATCTTCCTTTCTTTCTTCCCTAACTTTGTCCATCTGTGTCCGTGTTTGTCTCAATCGTCAAATCTAACTGTTCCTTCACTCATATCTGTTTTATGGATTGAATGATTCATTTACTGATTGATTGACTGATTTAACTCCCTCAGGTCCACAATGAGTTCATCCTTCCCTCTGAGCAGGAGGGCTTCATCTACCGCATGCGTGACATCATCAAGCGTGCAGAGGCCCTGATGAAGAGGGGTGAGCCCCTGAGTCTGGGGGACGCTGCCCACCAGCTCTACCCCTACCTCAGCGAAGTGGGCACCCTGTCCGCCTCGCAGGTCAGTGCCATAGACATACATCATTGGTTAGTGCCACGATGCCAGATTAACCACTGCTGCTGCCCATTGTTGGCATGGTCCACATGTGCATATAGCTGTACAGAGACCAAACAAAACACAATACAGTGTGTTAAAAACCTGTACTATTACCACCAGTAGAACCTGCATATCAATCATTTGTGAAGCATCTATGTAGGGTTCATGAAAACTTAAGCCTTAAAAGTCATATTTTTATGTGGGACCAACAATAGTTACAAAACCAACCATCTATACTGAACAAAACTAAAAACTCAACATGCAACGATTTCTACGATTTCACCGAATTTGAGTTCATATAAGGAAATCAGTCAATAGAAATAAATTCATTAGGACCTAATCTATTGGTTTCACATGACTGGGCAGGGGTGCAGCCATGGGTGGGCCTAGGAGGGCATAGGGCCACCCACTTGGGAGCCAGTTCCCCCAACAAAAGGGCTTTGTTCCAGACAGAAATACTGCTCAGCATCTCCCTCCCCCTCCTCAGACAATCCCGCAGGTGAAGAAGCCGTATGTCCTGGGCTAGCGTGGTTACTTGTGGTCTGTTGGATATACAGCCAAATTCTCTAAAACAACATTGGAGGCGGCTTATGGTAGAGAAATGAACATTAAATTCTCTGGCAACAGCTCTGTTGGACATTCCTGCAGTCAGCATGCCAACTGCACACTCCCTCAAAACTTGAGACATCTGTGGCATTGTGTTGTGTGACCAAACTGAACATGTTAGAGTGGCCTTTTAATATCCTCAGCACAAGGTGCACCTGTGTAATTATCATGCTGTTTAATCAGCTTCTTGATAGGCCACACCTGTCAGGAAGGAGAAATGCTCACTAACAAGGAAATGAACAAATTTATGCATTTTTTTAGAAAAATAAGCTTTTTGTGCATTTGGAACAATTCTGGGATCTTTTATTTCAGCTCGTGGAAAAGAGAATAACACTTTACATGTTGCATTTAAATTGTTGTTCAGTGTATATATACAGTTGAAGTCGGAAGTTTACAGACACTTAGGTTGGAGTCAATAAAACTCGTTATTCAACCACTCCACAAATTTCTTGTAACAAACTATAGTTTTGGAGAGTCGATTAGGACATCTACTTTGTGCATGACACAAGTTATTTTCCAACAATTGTTTACAGACAGATTATTTCACTTATAATTCACTGTATCATCATTCCAGTGGGTCAGAAGTTACATACACAAAGTTGACTTTGCCTCTAAACAGCTTGGAAAATTCCAGAAAAGTATATCATGGCTTTAGAAGCTTCTGATAGGCTATTTGACATAATTTGAGTCAATAGGAGGTGTACCTGTGGATGTATTTCAAGGCCAACCTTCAAACTCAGTGCCTCTTTGCTTGACATCATGGGAAAATCCAAAGAAATCAGCCAAGACCTCAGAAACAAAATTGTGGACCTCCACAAATCTGGTTCATCCTTGGGAGCAATTTCCAAACAACTGAAGGTACCACAATCATCTGCACAAACAATAGTACTCAAGTATAAACACCATGGGACTACGCAGCCGTCATACCGCTCAGCAAGGAGACGTGTTCTGTCTCCTAGAGATGAACGTACTTTGGTGCGAAAGGTGCAAATCAATCCCAGAACAACAGCAAAGGACCTTGTGAAGATGCTGGAGGAAACCGGCACAAAAGTATGTAAATCCACAGTAAAACGAGTCCTATATCGACATAACCTGAAAGGCCGCTCAGCAAGGAAGAAGCCACTGCTCCAAAACCGCCATAAAAAAGCCAGACTACGGTTTGCAACTGCACATGGGTCAAAGATCGTACCTTTTGGAGAAATGTCCTCTGGTCTGATGAAACAAAAATAGAACTGTTTGGCCATAATGACAATCGTTATGTTTGGAGGAAAAAGGGGGAGGCTTGCAAGCAGAAGAACACCATCCCAACCAAGAAGCACGGGGGTGTCAGCATCATGTTGTGGGGTGCTTTGCTGCAGGAGGGACTGGTGTACTTCACAATATAGATAGCAACATGAGGAAGGAAAATTATGTGAATATATTGAAGCAACATCTCAAGACATCAGTCAGGAAGTGAAAGCTTGGTTGCAAATGGGTCTTCCAAATGGACAATGACCCCAAGTATACTTCCAAAGTTGTGGCAAAATGGCTTAAGGACAACAAAGTCAAGGTATTGGAGTGGCCATCACAAAGCCCTGACCTCAATCCTATAGAAAATTTATGAGCAGAACTGACAAAGCGTGTGCGAGCCTGGAGGCCTACAAACCTGACTCAGTTACACCAGCTCAGTCAGGAGGAATCGGCCAAAATCCACCCAACTTATTGTGGGAAACTTGTGGAAGGCTACCTGAAACGTTTCCGCTACAAGACCATGGTGCTTGCCTACGGAGCTGTGAGGGGAACGGCACCTCAGTACCTCCAGGCTCTGATCAGGCCCTACACCCAAACAAGGGCACTGCGTTCATCCACCTCTGGCCTGCTCGCCTCCCTACCACTGAGGAAGTACAGTTCCCGCGCAGCCCAGTCAAAACTGTTCGCTGCTCTGGCCCCCCAATGGTGGAACAAACTCCCTCACGACGCCAGGACAGCGGAGTCAATCACCACCTTCCGGAGACACCTGAAACCCCACCTCTTTCAGGAATACCTAGGATAGGATAAAGTAATCCTTCTCACCCCCCCTTAAAATATTTAGATGCACTATTGTAAAGTGGCTGTTCCACTGGATGTCTTAAGGTGAACGCACCAATTTGTAAGTCGCTCTGGATAAGAGTGTCTGCTAAATGACTTAAATGTAATGTAAATGTATGTAAATGTTTGACCCAAGTTAAACAATTTAAAGGCAATACTAATAGAGTGTATGTAAACTTCTGACCCACTGGGAATGTTATGAAGGAAATAAAAGCTGAATTAAATCATTCTCTAATGTTCTGACATTTCACATTCTTAAATTAAAGGGGTGATCCTAACTGACATAAGAAAGGGAATTTTTACTAGGATTAAATGTCAGGAATTGTGAAAAACTGAGTTTAAATGTATTTGGCTAAGGTGTATGTAAACTTCCAACTTCAACTGTAAGTGGTGCACACCTCCAGTCCTTGAGGGCACCAGTCCTGTTTTTTGTCTTGAATTCAACAATGGGACTGATTTCTACCTGGGAAAGGAGGTATTTGCACTCTCCAGCTAATCAGTGTGAAAAATCTAATCAGCACGACTGTAGAACTCAAAGACCAGAGATATGCACCCCTGAGACAGATGGTTGGCTTTGTCAGTTGTTGTTTTTAAGTTGTGCACTTGTTGGTCCCACTTACAATGAACAACAACTTCAAGGCCCTGGGTTATTTGCCCCTCATCTTTATAACAACTTAACAACAAAAACAAGTGCATGGCAATCCTCTGCAGCAAGACAGCATATGACATGGAGTGATTTCAACAGTTGATTGGTTAACTTGCTTTGTGATTGTATTTCAGCCAAACTTACATGCGCATGGACTGGAACGGACACATTCCTCTTCATCTTTGCCCGGTAAGGAAGATTCCCTGTGTGCATGTGCAATATATGTATAGATGTATGTTTCTATAGTGCCTATAGAAAGTCTGCACCCCCTTGAACTTCTTTCACATTTTGTTGTGTTACAAAGTGGGATTGAAATAGATTTAATTGTATTTTTTTGTCATTGATCTACACAAAATACTCCATGTCAAAGCGAAAAGAAAATTCTGCAAATGTTTTCAAATTAGTAAAAGTTTAATAACTAGAATATATTTGTTGCATAAGTATTTACCCCCTTAGTTTAGACTAGCCATTCCTCTGTCCCCCGTACGTACAACATCTGTAAGGTCCCTCAGTCAAGTATTGAATTTCAACTACAAAAACCAGGGAGCTTTTCGAATGCCTCATAAAGAAGGGCAGTGATTGGTAGATGGGCAACAATAACAAATCAGACATTGATGATTTTAAAACAGCTACAGTTCAATGGCTGTGATGGGAGAAAACTGAAGATGGATCAACAACATTGTAGTGACTCTACAATAATGACCTAAATGACAGTGTGTAAAGAAGAATACAAATATACAGAATACAAATATTCCAAAACATGCAGATGTATGCAACGAGGCACTAAAGTAATACTGAAAGAAAAAAAACGCAGCAAAGGACTACAATTTTTGGCCTAAATGCAAAGCCTTATGTTTGGGGCAAATCCAACACAACACTGAGTAACTGCCTCCTTATTTTCAAGTATGGTGGTGACTGCATCATGGTATGGGTATGCTTGACATAAGCAAAGATGGATGAAAAAAATTAAGTGGCCAAGTTACAGTTTTGACTTAAATCTGCTTGAAAATCTATACAAAGACTTGAACATTGCTGTCTAGCCATGATCCCCAACACCCTTGACAGAGCTTGAAGAATTTTGAATTAATAATTGGCAAATATTTCACAATCCATGTGTGTGTAACCGATGTGAAATGGCTAGCTAGTTAGTGGGGTGCGCGCTAATAGTGTTTCAATCGGTGACGTCACTCGCTCTGAGACCTTGAAGTAGTTGTTCCCCTTGCTCTGCAAGGGCCGCGGCTTTTGTGGAGCGATGGGTAACGATGTTTCGTGGGTGTCAGTTGTTGATGTGTGCAGAGGGTCCCTGGTTCGAGCCCAGTTAGGGGCAAGGAGAGGGACGGAAGCTATACTCTTACATGTGCAAAGCAATTATGAGACTTACCCATGAAGACTCACAGTTGTAATCACTGCCTAAGGTGTTTCTAACATGTTGCAACACTCAGGGGAGTGAATACTTATTTAATCAAAGTATATGAGTGTTTTATATTTCATGAATCTTTGCCAAATGTTAGAATTTTTCTTCCACTTTGACAATACAGAGTATTTTGTGTAGATCGTTGACAAAAATGTGTCATCAGTCCCCACAAACACATCGATACGTTATGATCAATGTCACTTTGGTGTATCTGCGCATGCATGTTTAAGGGTTTATTTGTCTCTCTGGGCCAGACTTTGCTGAGGGCAGCGTTGCTCAGCTCCGAGGCTCGTCTCCTGTGGCGCCTGTTGGAGACTTCTACATCGACCCAAAGGCGGTCCCTTCTGTTCGCCCCCTCCGCTCTCAGTCCTTCCAGACCACGTCAAGTACGTACCACACTCCAACCCCAGAAAAACTGTCTGGCTGCTCACCGTCAACCACAGTAACAAAAACCTTTCATTTATAGCTGGAATCCTTAATAGGTGAAACTGCCACGTCTGTTTGGGATGTTACAATAACAAAAAAGTAACTGCAAACAACAAACACTGTTTTTTCCTCCTCGGACATCAGACTTTGAGTCTTATACTTTCAATGCTTATTACAGTAGTAGTCTGAGTAGCGGTGTTGATATACTTTGATATTGCCAATCGGGTGAGATAGGCAGAAGAAGAAGGAAAGAAGATTTCCATTAGAAACAATAGGCCTTCTGGCAATTGGAGACAGAACATGTGATACACTATATGGGCATAAGGTTATTCGAACAACTGGTATCCCCACTCAGACACACCCACTCACCTCTAGTGTTCAGGTTTGCTGTAGAGCAGAGTGCTATCAGCACTGTGTGTCACCTCCTCCTCTCAGGCACCCTCTCTTATTCTGTCTCTCTCCCCCCTCCCCCTCTCTCCAGTTGTTCTCTCAGAATGTTTACTGGCCGATACAGTGGGGATTTTCCCACTGTCTCAAATCTACTGAGAGTTGCCATTCAGTCTGTTTTAACAGGTGCGAGGTTTATGTGCAGCTGCAATGTGAAAGAGGAGTTTAGTGAGTTACATAATCCATTCATCATTGACACGTTTTAGCTTTTGTTTATTTTTGTGGTCTGTAATTACCTTTGACACTCTGGGCGGTGTCAAATTTCCTTCTGACTGACATGCCTTGATTTCATGGGAACCTGTGCTTAACTGAGCTGAAGTCGTGCTGTGGAATGATATCTCTGTCCATTGGTAAGATTGAAAAAGGAAGGAAGTATCTACATTTATGAGAGGAAAAGCGAATGTAACCAATACTGTGTCACTGTATCTGTATCTGAGTGAAAGTAGGTCTTTCCTCAGGTGGTCCAGTTTGATTTATGTTGTAAATAACTGATTGGTTACTTTATATGTGGTGCTAGGCAGAAGGGAATGATGTCTACATAACATAAACTCTTTAGTCTTTATTCTGTTTGTGGATGGAATCCATTCAACCAGTCATAAGTCAGATTGTTTCCCTACTTATGAGTCTAACCCCAATATTCCTTATGCGTCTTCCAGGTTCTTCCCAGACCTTCCACCCGCCTGCTTCCCATTACCCCCAGTATTCCCACCCCGAGGCCGTGCCCCCCGTGATGCCCCTCAATCAGCTGCTTCCCCTGCCCCAGCAGTACCCCAAGCCCCCTATGTCCCCAACACCCACTTCCCCTTCCCTTACCCTTTCACCCAGACCTCCTCAAAGCCCGCCAGCGCCCCCCTCACCCCCGAGACCCTCCACCGGGTCCTAAGCGACTCCAACCTCTCCTCCTCTTCCCCATCCCCTTCCTCCTCCCCTGCCAAGCCGGCCACCCCAGGGCAGCAGCAGGGGGGTGAAACATTACCTCTGAAGGGTGAGGTAGTGGGCAGTACCCCTCCAGCCCAACAGCAGCAGAACCCAGGCATGTGGCCCCCCAACAGCCACAACCAGCCCCTCTTTTCCCTGGCCAACGTGTTGTCCCTGGCCATGAGCGTGGCCCAGTCCTTCATGCCCCCCACCTCCATGCCCAGCGGTCTGAACCCAGCCCAGTCTGGCTCCTACCACCCCTCCATGTTTGGCCCTCCCCAGCTGATGCCAGGGGAGGGCCCCTACCCACCCCAGGGCCAGATAACAGCAGGCCAGTATCTGGACATGTGCCAGCAGTATGCAGACACCCAGGCTCTGCACCATCAGGGCCTGTTGAAAGCCAACGTAGCCCCAGGGTTACCCCAGCATGGCGGGCTAGTGGATGAGACTGCTTTCAGGCAAGCTGGCTCCAGCCTCTCTCCTCCAGGATCCAGGGTGAGTCCCCAGATGTATTGCCAGCTGGGGCCCAGGGTGGGGTTCCAGGAGCAGACAGACAGCTCAGCCTCCACCTCTATCACCAGCTCCCCCTCCTCCTCAGCTCCAGCCAGCCCACAGAGCACCGTAAGTCACTTAATAAATATGTGCTCATATACATGTAGATGAAGTGTATACTCTGGGATATGAATTTGCTTCAACCTGTGTTGCCTTACCTTTAAAACCTCAAACCTGTTCCTCTACAATGTTGTCTAGATTACACGTGCCTGTAACATGTTCTTGCACAGTGTATTATAAAAGTACTGAGCTGGTAAAGCTTAAAGAATGTTGTTATTTTACCCTGCAGGTGTCTTCACCCAAGCTAAGAACCTCTTCACCCCTGGTGGTGTCAGAGTCGGGAGCAAACGCTGCCAAAAACAGACTGTCACCTATCTCTGAGGGTAAGCTCTCTCTCCATGCCATACACCTTTTCATTGTGTATGCATTTGGCATGATGAGCTAATAATAGTCAATCACGTCAATTCATTTTTAATTAATCTACATTTTTAAAACACTGTCTGTTTCCAAGGCAGCCGATATGTCAGGAAAAAACACATTGTATTTTTGCACCTGCTGTGTCCATGGCAACTTAATATACGATACTGTGGATCATTAATTTATCAATTCACTTTTTACTGTGTACTTGTATGACCCCAAGGTACTCTCTCAAGCAACATGACTTAAATCATTGTACAGTTAAGTCTGCCCCCCAAGTGCCCAACCTGTAGTATGAACTTTGATGAGAAATACTTTGTTGTGTAGATGAGTAGGCTGGCTTGATGTCAATGACTCTTTCCAGACACCATTATAATGGGTGTCAATTACGTACCGTGACATAACTCTCGCTCTCCCCTCGCTCTCTTCTCTCTCTCTCTCTCCCTCCAACAGAGAAAAAGCCTACAGTTACCGTCGGCCGTTTCCAAGTCACACCCAGCAGAGAGATCCCTGCAGCCTCCGCTAGCCCCGCCCAGGATCCTCCCCAAACCCACCCACAACACCAAACCCCGCCCACAGTCACCGTTAGCACCAGCCCTTCCTCCCGGGACAGTGAATCTGATACCAGCACCGAGGAGCAGGGGGGCGAATCAGAAAGCAGCGTTAGCACCTTAACCGTGTCCCCTCCCCAGCGATCCCCCGGCGGGCCCCTGTGTAACCTAGACATCGCCCACTCCTTGCCTGGAGGCCCTAAGCAGACAGAGCAGGAGGACCAGCAGGAGAGTGAGGAGGAGCCCGACAAGGAGCCCGACAAGGAGCCAGACAAGGAGAAGAAGGAGGGAGAGGAGGATGAGGAGGAGGAGCTGAGGAGAAGGGGGGGTCGGAGGCTGAGCCTGAGCCTGTGGGAGGGTACAGCGGGGAGCCCCCAGTTCAGTGGGAGCAACCTGAACCAGCCCTGGATGAGCTACACGCGCAGCGCCTCGTATGTCAGCAGTGACGAGACAGAGAGCGAGAACGAGGATATGTGCGAGGAGCTACAGGAACTCAGGGACAGGTGAGTGGAGGAGAGGAGGCGCACCATTTCTGTTTTTGAAGTTAAGTCTCTGAGGTTGTGAACAAACACACAGTCAAAGTAGAAAACGTTATTCCACCAATCAAGGTCACCGGTTCCTCCCCAGTCAAAACAAACGAGTTATGGCCACACTGTTGATAGGAAATAGAAGTGTGTCTTTATCACTCTAGTTGAATTAAAAATACTTCTAAGAACTGTTGACATCAACATGTGTAATAAGGTCATACGCATCGTCATTCAGTGGAGGCTGGTGGGAGGAGCTATAGGAGGATGGGCTCATTGTAATGGTTGAAATGGAATCAATGGAACGGAGTCAAACATGCGGTTTCCATATGTTTGATACCTTTCCATTTATTCCATTCCAGTTATTACAATGAGCCTGTCCTCCTATAGCTCCTCCCACCAGCCTCCACTGTCATCATTAGAGCATAACATAAGGTTTTAAACATTCTTAGAACTTGGTTTGTCAACTCCAAATGGTCATTAAACCTAAATGATCTTCCAAATTCACGACCTGACTGTGAAAACACAAACACCAATTCAAGCTAACTTAATAAAACTCTTCTTGCCCTGACCTTAACCATCTTCTCCAGAAAATCTTTCCCTGTCCCATTCACTCTCTCTTGTATTCCCTCCTCCTCTTTCTTCTTCTCCCCTCCCCCTCTCTGTCCTTCCTCCCTTCCTCTCTCTCAGGCACCTGTCAGAGGTGCAGGCCCTCCAGCTCACTCAGAAGAGGGAGATTGAGGCGCTGTATGTGCGGATGGGAAAGGTGCCTCCCCCTGGCATCGTGTCCCCTGCTGCCATGCTCAACAAACGCCAGAGGCGCCTCTCCAAGAGCGGCAACTACCAAGGCTTGCGTAGGAACAGCCTGCAGAGACTGGATATACTGCCCCCTGCAGGTCAGTTGGTATTGTAGATGTTATGTTGCTGTCTGGTTGGGAGTTCGTTATGACTTAGCTATTCCCTCCATGTCTTACAAACACAGGGATCATGCGTAAAAACTCAGTCAGTGGCAGCAGCAGTGGCTCTCAGGAGAGGTCCAGTAAAGGGGTGACCTTTGCCCCCGACTACAACCGGATGGTGAGCAAGCACCCTGTCTGACCCATGATCCCTGAACCCTGACCTTGTTAGTCTGAACAATAACATAGAACATTTTGACAGGTGTAATCCTTCTAAAAACCTGTGCAGTGATGAAAATAATATGTTAACGTAGTCACCTTGGTTTTTCTTTGTTAACCTGCTTGGTTACTTGGTGAACACACTACGCCCTCTGACCTCTAACCTCTCTCCTACTAGTGAGACGTGTCTCCCTGTGTGATCCGGAGAACTGGGGGTTGGGGCTGGTAATACTGTGGCCAGCCGCCTCCCCTCCCAACCACCAACCAGGAAGAGAGGGAGCCCAATGATGATCAATACGTTGCCCAGCCCAGTGCTGAACAGATAGCTCCCAGCCTGAGCCTTGGGATGGGGAAACCGAAGACATGGGCCTTTTCTGAATTGGATTTGCCCAACTCCTGCGTCCTCTTTCCTCTGTCCTCTCTCGTCTCCTTTTGAAAAAGGTCATTGAGGAGAGGTAGCAAGGAGAGTGAACGAGGACGAAAATGGGCTTGTAAGAAATTAAACTTTTTCTCCACTCAGGCAAATGACGTTTACAGGGGTGGATCCCAAAATAAATTTGTAGAGTGATAAAAACAAATGAAGTTAGTTGTTCAATACATTTTATAGATACAACTATAAGTAGCCTATTGTTTGTAAACAATAAAACGTGCATGCTTTTCTCCATCAACAAAACAAAAGCTGATTCAAAGGGGGTGTGGCAGATTTATAAGTTCTTCCGTGAAGGACTCAGGTAGGAGACACATGACTATCATCTATGAAAGATGGCTAACAAGGAGGAAGAACACTCTTCTGTTCGCCTTGACCACTTATGAGTTTCTGAGTCACGGAGGAGAGAGGACGAAGGAGAGGTTGGAGGACGGACTTTTTCCCAAATGAGAAAAGGCCATGGTCATCCACATCACTAAACACTAACGACGATGGATAAGGATCCCATTGTCAGAGAACCAAAGCATCCTGTCTGCCATCTGGTCCATGTGCAATACCATGAGTTAGTATTGTGACACCAATCCAAGGATGTCACCCTCCTCATCTTAAGGATGCTAAGCTTATATAGCTGTGTGTAGCATCAGGTCAAGTGGAAAGTGAGCATAGGAAGGCTAATTGTGTGTGTTTCTGCGTGTGCTCTTATGCGGTTGCTGCCTGTGCTAGCCCTGGAAAACACTCGTCCCAGAAGCCCTGCTCTCTCCTGCACCTCGTCATCCAACTGCTGCAAGCAGGAACTCCTCTTAATACAATATGACCCTATTCAATCCGAAGTGCTGAAGATCTGCTTAATGTTGAAATTGACAACTAACGGCCATGTTCCTGCGGTTGTGGAGACTGCATTCACGGTAAACGCTGCATATGTCTGCTCAATCGGAAAAAGCCTTAACATTTTTATGTGGGTCATCTGCGATACTTCGGCGATATGGATCAAATCCAGCCCTAGCTAGACAGTGTTTTACTGTCCAGATGTTATGAATCAAGAGATAAGATAGCTTTAGCAGGATGAGATGCCTTCAAAACAGTGCCTTTGTAGGGTTTGTAATATTGTTTCAAGTTGGTATTTGAAGGGTTTGCAATATTGCGTAAGGAATGGGATGAACAAATATGCATCTAATGTATTGACCGGCAAGTCAGGTCAGCAGTTTTCCATTTTGCAGCTCCGCTTACTTGGTGTGCCGGGTGAACTAAATCAAGTACACCTAAATAGGAGTCAATCCAAGCTGCCTGCAAGTATCAGCAAAACAACAGAGTTGTATTTGGTGTAAACAAATGTTCATGAAGCAACACAAATCACACATGGTGCATGAAAAACTAAATGTCACTTTACTGAACGTACACTGAACAAAAATATAAACACAACATGTAAAGTGTTGGTTTCATGAGCTGAAGTAAAAGATCCCAGAAATGCTCCATATGCACAAAAAGCTTGTTTCTCTAAAATTACATTTGTTTACATCCTGGTTAGTGAGCATTTCTCCTTTGCCAAGATAATCAATTCTCCTGACAGGTGTGGCATATCAAGAAGCTGATTAAACAGCATGGTCATTACACAGGTGCACCTTGTGCTGGGAACAATGAAAGGTCATTCTAAAATGTGCAGTTATGTCACACAACACAATGCCACAGATGTCTCAAGTTTTGAGGGCACGTGCAATTAGCATGCTGACTGCAAGAATGTCCACCAGACCTGTTGCCAGAGAATTGAAACATTCATTTCTCTGCCATAAACCGACTCCAACTTCGTTTCAGAGAATTTGGCAGTACATCCAACCGACCTCACAACCACCTACCACGTGTATGGCGTTGTGGGGTGAGTGGTTTGCTGATTACAACGTTGTGAACAGAGTGTCCAATGGTAGTGGTTGGGTTATGGTATGGGCAGGCATAAGCTACGGACAACAAACACAATTGCATTTTATCGATGGTAATTTGAATGCACAGAAATATCGTGACGAGATCGTGAGGCCCATTTTTTGTTAAGGTATATGTGACCAACAGATGCACATCTGTATTCCCTGTCATATGAAATCCATAGATTAGGGTCTAATGAATTGCTGATTTCCTTATATGAACTGTAAACCAGTAAAATCTTTGAAATTGTTGCATGTTGCATTTATATTTTTGTTCAGTATACAAACACTCCAGGTCTTATAATATACTACATGTTGTTCATTTGTTACTCACTCTCTATGGCCTAGTAGTAAAGATACTGCGTGTCACTTATCAGCCTTGATTTTTTAAAGCATAGAGTGGACGCTTATGCTTTAAACATGTATTTTATCTACTTAATCTATGGATTGATACAATGCACTTTCCATAGGGGTCGTTCACTATTAGTATTGAACAATTGCGTCCCTATAAATAATAGCGGGGTAAAGATGTATAGTTATATATTTTAAATCGGTATGCGTGCCTAGCATTTAGTGTTGGTAATTATTTGATTCATGACAAAGAACTGAAGCTGTGAAGTATTCTGAGCTATTTGCCTTAAAGTATGCAGATGGGGAACGAGTGTAGTAGAACACATGAAATATATTACTCCGATTGTGTTCTTCTAAATCAAGACCTCAACAGTAAATATACAATGAACTCTATTTTGTTGTCAATCATGTTTCTAGAAAACATACTGCCATGCAGATTCTGTGCCTTTACCATACTTTTTTTTAACCTTCCAAGCGTGATTGTTTCCTAAATCGTATTTGTAAATATTGCTAATAAAATGACTATTCAACATCATGCACGGTTTTGAGTTCTCTTTCCCTGTACCGTTGATGTCCAAAATCATCACGCATTGACTTTGAAAACTCAAAACTGATACACCGTCAAGTAAGTGAATCATTTATTACACACTAATCATCTGATTGCAGCTTTACGTTTTATTTCATTCTATAACAACATCCGAATATCATGGAATAGCCCAACACGTAAGCTTCTCCTATATTACGAGGCCAATTAGTTGCACAAGACACAAACATGTAATATTCTTAAACAACCTCTTATTATATAACAAGTTATATTATATTCAGAAACCAGTTTGCAGGGTATCCAGGTCAAGAGCATGTGCAAGGTTACATCAATCTCTACAATGCATATTGAAATAACAGAAATTGATGGGAGCCTCCACCTTTCAAAAACAAGTGTGTATCTTTTGGGCACAGTTGCTTATGGCAGATTGACAGTCCAGTCCAGTGTGAGCTCAGCTCCTGTGCATGGTGAGGGAGTTGGGAACATCCCTAAGAGTTGGTCCCGGTCCTGGGGCCTCTGATGTAATTGATCTTTGCCTCGTTATCAATGTCCTCCATGATCCTCTCCTGCTTCACTGAGAGTATAGTGTAGCTGACTGAAGACAAGAAATGGTTAAGGTCACAAAACCCGCAGGAGTAACCTTTGCCTTTTTCCTCTCAAAGAGCATTTCAGTATATTTCTGAGAGTTGTGGTTTTCATTACAGCACCATATTGAGTGCTGTGGATCCTTTTAGAGCAGTGAGAAATGATAAGACACACACACACCACAAACAAACTAGCTAGGAACCTATTTGGTGACCATGACATGCTAACATTAGCAGCTAGCTAGTTATAAGCTATGAAAACTATTGCCTAGTCAGACCATTACCACTGTTCCAAATGGCTGAAAGGCGTTACTTAGATCATGTAAAGCATAGACCAGATCATTTTCGACCAGGGCTATAAAGTGAAACCATTTTGGTTGCATATGCTCCTAAATATTTTGTTGTGCGACCTGCCATTTTATTTCGGGAGCACCGTGCACCTAGAGAAATAATCACACAGGCAATAATTGTTGTAATGATTAAGCTTCGCTGTACTGTTGTACAAGTGTCCTGGAGATAAAAGTGGGCGTAGATTCCTTACTGTCATGACTGCACCATTACTACAGAGACAAATGTCATAGATTGCAAATGTCATGAATTGACTATACATTCCCAAACCAGTTCGCTCTTACAGACAGTGTATAATTTTCAATGTAATGTAAAGTACTTTAAAGTATTTTTACTTACGTTTTTTTTGTTGGTATCTGTACTTTACTATTTATATTTTTTGACAACTTGTACTTTTTACTCCATACATTTTCCATGACACGCTAAAGTACTTGTTACATTTTGAATGCTTATTCCAATTCACACACTTACCAAGAGAACATCCCTGGTCACCTCTACTGCCTCTGATCTAGCGGACTCACTAAACACAAATGCTTCATTTGTAAATGATGTCTAAGTGTAGGAGTGTGCCCCTAGCTATCTGTAAATAAAAAAAAAACAGAATTGAATAAGGAATCTGAAATGATTTATACTTTTGATACTTAAGTATATTTGAGCAATTACATTTACTTTTGATACTTAAGTATATTTAAAACCCAATACCTTTAGACTTTCACTCAAATATATTTTACTGGGTGACTTTCACTTGTCATTTTTTAAAACTTTTACTCAAGTATGACAATTGGGTACTTTTTCCACCACTAAATGTACCTCAAGAGGTAGTACTTTCACACAATGTAGAAACTTAATATTCCACAAATGACTAATTTCAATGACAGGATTTTGTATCAACATTTTAGCTTTTTATAACAAACAAATGTCTTTATAATTTATAAAGGCTCAGAAGTAGCTAGAAATTAATATAGGTACAATATAGACTAAATCTCAATCAATAGAAAAAAACATTCTGGTGCTTCTAAATGTTATGATCCTAACTTTAAATCGGGTGCACCTGCACTACCAATGAACAATGTAAATTTAAAGCCCATTTTTCTACCAACCTACTTTCCGATACTTCCTCAATTCCTGACTTGCAAGACGGCGCATGTCTTCTAAACGTCAATGGCTAGTTGCAGGTGGTTTGTTAGAATTGATAAAATAATTGTTTTTTTTTCTCCATTAAGTAATCCAACAATGTGTATGCTGTCATCTTGTCTATTTCAAATCTTCTCATTGATTGAGACAGCTGGGTGTCCACCCCAAAGGCCCTTATATCAGGGTCGTAACTTTGGTTTTAGAAGTGGGGGGGACAAACAGCCTACCCAACCGCACGGACGCATGGTCCTAAAGCACACCATTGCTTTGTTCTGTATCACATTTCAATGATACAACTATGGGGGACAAAAATGCAATTTCATTATGTGCCCCCTTCCCAAGTGAAAGTCGCACCCCTGCAATATATTGACCAGATGCAGAGTGGCCGCTCTAACAATTAAAATAAATGTCTTAAAAAAAAATGAAAGGCAGACAGGAGGCGGCAAATCAGGTGGGCATATGCAAGTGAACAACAGGTACAACTCAGAGTGTTTTTAATCTAAGTTGCTGGGATGTCATGTCCTCCTTATATCAGTACACTCGTACCAACCTATGCTTTACGAAACCTTTATTCAATGAGCCATATGTAGCAAATAAGCCACTACATTTTTTGTTAACCAAATTCGACACATATTGATCTCCATACAAAAACTCCTCAGGTAGTCAGCAGAAAAAAAGGAAAACACCACCAGCTGGAGAAGATTTGGGCTCAGTTATCAGTCTTGCTTCACCTCTTCCTCTCTGACACTCATCTGTCTCGATCAATGAGCGTTAGTGCTAACTTGGGTCCTTAGGATGTCCCTACCCTTTACCTTAACTTCAATGTGGGGTGGTGACATCCCAAGGAATCCAGATTGCAAGGACCATCAATGAGAAGATTTGAAATAGACAAGATGGTAGTGTACACATTTTTGCTTAACTTCATGGAGAACAAAAATTGACATAATAACAGAGCATATTCTAAATGTAATTATAAACTGGGTGGTTCAAACCCTGAATGCTGATTGGCTGACAGCCGTGGTATATCAGACAGGTATGACAGAACATGTATTTTTACTGCTCTAATTACGTTGGTAACCAGTTTATAATAGCAATAAGGGTTTGTGATATATGGCCAATATACCACGGTTAAGGGCTGTGTCCAGGCACCTTAGCTGTGGTATATTGACCATATACCACACCTTGCTTAAACAACCCACTTGCAACTTGCCAAGGAAATTTAGAAGACATGCGTTGTCTTCCAAGTCAGGAAATGGAGGAAGTATTGTCAAGTAAATGTTTGACAAATCTGTGCTACGCTTTACACTAACTAAGTAATAAACGCTATCATCCAGCTGGAACAGTAGTAACGTCAATGGTCCGATTGAGATATGTAAGACACCCTAGATGGAAGGATACACATGCCGATGACAAACGCCCCGATAGCTAGTCCAGTTATGCGGTTGCGACTACGTGTTTTTAGCGCGTTTTTCTTCCAATAGTCGAGATCTTGTCTTTTCCTGAGAAGTTGCTTCTGTGCCGCTGTAAGTTGCTCCTTTGAAGCGATATCTCCATCTCCTTCAGCCGCCATTTCAGTGTTGTTATGTGTCTGATAGAAGTGACGTAAGTTTTTTTTTACGTTCTTTGGTTTGTGACTGTACTGGACAGCCCAACAACTGGTGCATTTCCGCCCTCTAACGTTTTGGAGTAGCCTACAAAGCCCACACATTCTGGCTGCGTTCCAGTACGTTTTTATTGCAGTCGCGCTGCGCAGATCACCAATTAGTGGAAAGTATACTTCACTCCAGCCATTCACAGTTCGTTAAAATTATATTATTCTATCTAAACTTTGTCTTCAAAATCAAATCAGATTTTATTGGTCACATACACATGTTTAGCATATTTTATTATGGGTGTAGCGAAATGCTTTGCAAATACTTTCAAAACCTTTGGGTAATGATTTGCAGCGTGATTATTGTCATCATTTTGTCAATTTAATTAATCCTCAATCATTTTCAAGGTAAAATAAATAATTGCAAGTGAGGACTTGGTGGGCTGTATATTCTTTAGGTTTTTACTTCGTGTGTTCGTTCCTGTGTGCTGGTAAGGGCACAGATGACAGACAGGTAGGATTCCAGTTGAGGTGGTTTAATAATGCAGAAGATGCACCAACACAGAACAGCACCGCACAGTGTATGTAGTATGAATGGGCTAAGACACTTAGTGGTCTGGCATCTTGCTTTAACCAACGTGTGTGTGTGTGTGTGTGTGTGTAACACAATGAAATCTAACTGGTGGGAAATGACAAGGATGGCTGGAACTTTCTCTCACTACTGATCGTATTACTCTTACTCTGACTACTGATCTTATTCTGAGCTGTAGCATGCTCTGCTCCACTTGACCGGTGGGTGGAGCTACAGATCTGATTTGATGAACTAACATTACTGATATGATTAACCACAAATTCTTCACAGCTTTTTGGACAGAATCATTGACAGAAATGACATTATTTTATTAGAAGAACATTCATTTATAAGGTAAAAATGAACTCTTATGTACAGAGAAAAAAAGTTGTTCAAAATATCTTGATATATTGTTCTTATCCTTGTTCTGTAATAACATTAATACTATAAAACAACCATAATGTACAGTTATGCTCTATCATAATATATTTTCATATGTACTACCCATAACGTACAGCCACGTTATGCATAATGAACCACAATATAGTCACAAGTGGTATTCCTTGATAAATCCACAGGCTTTTTTTAAAGGAGGAAGTAATCAAATTACTTTACACTCAAGGCCGAGGTATGTAATCTGAATGGCTCGCCAAAAGGAAAGCAACAACAACCATTTTAATTGGTTTGATAAGGAATATCTCATAGTTGATAAGGTAACGTTCGGGAAGGTATACAATATTTAATATTTTTCATAGACTTTAACATATAGTTAAGAGGTCATCCACTAAAAAGACCGATCTGTCTCAGATATGTCACTCCAAACCATGGATACAACATCAGAATATTCCCCCAAATACATGTACACCTACATGTAATATATATTTTCTTTGTAAAACTAAACATGATGCCTATTGCCAGGTATTGTCATCGGATCCATGGAAATCTTTTGATATGTCAACATGTTCATCCATTTTCCCATTTTCCCTCAACTTCCTTTTTTGTCAATGTTCTTGTGAGTGGAAGTACCAAAACAGATGGATGGGTGGACAGCACGAGATTGAAACTTGGGATGAAGGTTGAAGACTTGGAGCTACCACAGTTAAAGGCTAGTTCACTGACAGAAAAAAACCTCCCTTTACCAAATCTAACAACCCATGTAACCATCAGTCTTTTCCCAGGGCTTGGCAACCCCCATTGTCTCCGTCCCTCTTGACTCATGGATGCCATAGAAAATGTCTCAGCTGGGGGCAAATACTGTCTCAAACTCTTTGAGGATGAGCTCCACAATCTGATTCTGGAAGACCATGTAAACGGTGATGTTGGCCGACTCAGTCTGGGGCCTGAGTAACGTAGGGCCAAACACGATGGCCACACTCTGGACTGACATACGGTTCTTTTCCCCAAACTCAATCACTCTGGAAGAGAGGAAGAGGAGGGAATGAGGAGAAGAGGGTGTGAAAGGAAGTATGAGGAGGGTGGAAAGTGTTTACTATATCAGTTATTTATATCGTCTTTATAGTTTTATGTAAAACAATAGATTTATATATATATATATATTTTTTTTAAATCCAGTTTCTACCACAACAAGCACTCACTTGAGGAGATGTTTGAAAAGGAGGTGCATGGTATCGTGGTTGGGCAGGGGAAGGGACCTCACCAGGTCACGGAAGTATGACACCTTCTGAGGATAGTCCTGTATTTCTACCAGAGAAAGAGTCATCCCAAATGTCAATTTATTCACATCCTTTCATGCTATTTAGGTCTGACTATGTCAGTTCATTACTATCATGTCATTTGAGTCTGACTATTGAGATGCATGCAGAATGTTTTATTAGGGCCTGGCCTAGACTTACTGATGGCAGCGATAAACTTGTCGAAGAAGCTGTAAGGGAAGAGAGGTTCAGGCAGCTCCCTCAGGAAGAGCTTTAGCGCCCCCGTGATCACATGGATCTCCTCCCACTGACCATCCTCTAGGTCCAGATTTTCCTCTGGAGGGAGGGAGGGAGGGAGGGAGAGAGAGAGAGAGAGAGAGAGAGAGAGAGAGCATGAGGACAGAGAATATGGTTGATAATACTGCAAGATGCTCCATCTACAAATTCATTACTAGTCCTTGAAACTTGCTTTACCATGATCTGCTTTGTGGCGTAGTCTCTGAATGACAGCTAGATTCCCACTAACTCTGTAGATCCCATCAATGTCCAGACCTAAGGGGAATGTACAATTGTGTTACCTCTTTAGAGGTGGTAAAAGGTAAAGGTTGATATTACGGTATCAGGATAAAGAAGTAATACCTACCTCTAATCTCCACTGCCCTGATGCACTTCTCCACAAACCTGGGCACAGTGCTGTTCTCTCGATGGCACAGCGTGTCCAGATGACAACCAAACACGTTATCTAGAGAACCACGATGAAAAACATTCTGAGTGCCGTAAAGGTATCATAAGGCACAATAAGGTTACTCTGCTATGTCATATAAACATGCTATAAAGCCCAGTCTCACCTCTTATGTAGCCCTTCTCCTTCACTGACTGCAGTGTGGGCCTCTTCTGGAGTAACTTGCGTAGTTTGGTGCGGACACGCCCCTGATCTGATGACTCGGCACTGATGCCTGGCGTAATTTTGGTGGCTGCTGGAGAGGGAAATTAATGATGGGTGCAGCTTTCGTTAACTACCTGATCTAATGCCCAGTTATCAAATATTGAGATTTTACACCTATTTACACCTCAAAAGCATTGAAAGACCTGGTGGTTCGTAATAGTAGGTTGTCGGACAATAATACTTACAGCTGGTCTTCTTGTCTCTGTCTGAAGCAAGTGAAGATTTCTCCATAGGCTCTTCCTCTTCCTCTTCCGACAAGTGATCTTGGTCCTGAGAGAGGAGAGGTTATAATGAAGACCGACGCCCCCTTGGCCTACTCTAATTACAACTTGTTACATAGACACCTCCTGGATACTCACCAGCTGTCTGACAGTGTCCAGTATGATCCTGTGCCAGTCACAAATGATGCTCTCTGTGTCGTACTGGACCAGGTACTCACACCCATGACGCGTTTTCAACTGGAGCGGGAGAGGGAAAAAGCCATACCAAGAGTTAAATTCAATTACTTTTGATTCAGTTCCTGAATTGAACGAAATAGAACTGACTTCAACCCTGACAAACCTTAAACAGAGCCCATACCTCCAGAACGTTCTTCTTGCTGGACTTGTCCTTGGGGGCCCAGCCCACAGTGGCTCCCCGCAGCTCCACTGTGTACTCTGGGGTGATCTGATTGGTCTTGTTCTGAGGAATCACGGACCAATGACATTCATTCAACAGACCTGGTGGTTCGTAATAGTAGGTTGTTGGACACCCAATCCTGACAAGCAAGCAAATCATTCTTTACGAATTCAAAGAGCTTATTTTCTATAGTGGTGGTTGTGGGTGGTTACTGTAGCAAAATGTTCTTACAGAGTTTCCCGAGGGTGCAGATTTAGGGTCTTTGTGAAACGTGAGAATGCCTCCATGCAGCACTGTCCATGACGGACTCCAATTCTTCCTATTAGAAAACCAGAAAATAAGGAATCATTGGTCCATTGCGCAAATCACAATGTGTTGTAAATTTTGCGGTTGACTTGACATTACCTAATTCTTTTCCCATTGTCGGCCACCTTGGTTTTGTTCAGGATACCTGCCTTCTCCAGTAGATGTGTCTAAAACGAGCAAAATAGAGACAAATATTAACAAAATAACACAAATGACAGAGGGAGAGTGTATGAACATCTCTACTAATGGTGATTACCAGGAACCCTCAGACCTCAGATCAGGTTTAAATATGTTGTTAGTCATATTGTACTGTACGTACATCTGTGGAGGCTGCTGAGGGGAGGACGGCTCATTATAATGTCCGCAATAGAGTGAATGAAATCGTATCAAACACATGGTTTTCATGGTTTTCACTGACATACATAGGTAAATGAGTTAAGCAGTTACTACCCACATTGGGCCATATGCTACTGGACATTGCCCATATGCTACTAGCTGTTATGAACATTGGACTGTTCATGTTAGCAGATTATTGTAATTGTGGGCTATATTTCTAGGCCTGGATAAAGTATTGCTGTGACTTTGGAATGCATATACTAGGCCACTAGGTGGCAGCAACAAATGTTTGTGTTGGCAGTGTTCCAGGTTATGCTGAATTCTTGGGCTATGAGTCCACAGGTAAAGAGCAAAGAGTATAAGTAGCAGATTGTTTGCACCTTTGAAATGTGAGTCAGGTGTGTCAACATGGGAGTGGTCAAGCTTAGTATATGTGTGTGTGCATCTTTGTGCATGAGCGCACAGTTATACATGCTTGGGCGTGAGCATGTTTGCATGGATTCATAAAATGGGAAATGATCCTCTGGGGTTGACTTTGCTTATAGCATTGACATTCAGCACATTGACATTACTGTGCCTACTATATAAGACAGCGACATAAGTACATTCAGCACAATGCTTTGAAAGGCAATGCAATAAAATATGATGTCAATCAGATGTGAAAGTACTACCCAACAAGCCACCACTTGCAAAGGTCCAACAAAAATAAATGCTCCCTCTCCCCACTAGGGGGGAGTGTCAATGGTGGTCTATCCTGACACGATCATTTAGTACAGTGTTGATTCAAATAATCTAAGCTTGATGAAGAGTTGGTTATTTGACTCAGCTGTGTAGTGCTAGGGCAGGATGAGTTTGGAAAACCCTGATTTAGCAGATGCTTGTTATCCAGATAGCTTTCTTATCCACACACGAAGCGGAGAGAGAGAGAGAGAACAACCCATTCAAAGTTAGTAGTTTCACTTAAACACCACATAAGAAACTCTTAATCAGCCCTTTTAAGAGCATACATGTATATAGTATGTACTGTAACCAATATCTAATCCATTAGCTCCCCTTCCCAAGCGCCGTTAGTTCTCCTATCCAGTTCTATACTATGGTATGTTAGTTAGATCAGAACACCCACACACCACCAGAATGCAATGCCTATCAGGCCTGACGTGGGCCGTAAGAACCTACGTGCTCATGATGTGAGTCTGTGCTCAGATGTGACAGTCTACTCCGTGCTCCCAACCTATCAGTCTTTATGGAGAAAACAATACAATTCTTCAATGAATGGGATAATGGGTCTTCAGGCTCTTTGTCATTTAGAAGTCCTTGTGTGCTGTCTGTACAGCAGAGTACATTTTATTGAGTTAGTAGAAGGGTTGGGATCAATTCCATTTCAGGAAAATAATGAATTAAATTCATAAAATTAACGATAAAATCATTGTTAAAAAATACTGCAAATTTCCAATTCAATTATTGTGTGTACTTGTCCAACACATATACTTTATTATTGAGGGCCAGTAGAAAATGACCTGACAAAGATCCCTATGGATTCAAAACCTTATCGTGTCGTACGTTCTTACTGTACTTACATGGTGTGGCGTCTCAGGGGAGTTGCCTGAGCTGGATGCTTCACTGGTGACGTCCGAAACGTTTCTCCTATGTGTTGGAAAGAACCTCTGCCAAACGGAAGGGAGGGAATTGGGTTCAGGTTGGTTAGTCAACAGTAGTCGATAGGGACTTATTGTTCAAACAGAGCTTCCCTCTTCAGCAGAAATCCTGTCAAATTTTATGAGTCATAATTCTATCCGCTTTCTCCCCTGCCCCCTCCATTCTTGTTGTAGTTTCTCCCATTTAGGTTTGTAAGTGACCTCCAGAGAGGAAATCAACTAGGACAGGTGTTTCCATCTCCTGTTGAGGGGGTCAACAATGACACATACACAACGACATCATTCCACAAGGGCATTGTGCATAAAGCTGTGAGGGCCAGGTGTCTCATGTCAGGGACTAGTCCTAATGGCTTGTTTGCTTGGGACTACCAGAACAGCAAATTCTGCAGTTTCTATGTTCCAATACCGTAGTGCCAAATTCAGTCTAGATGCCAAAAGGAGATTCTAATGGCCAATAAACATCTGTTGCTATACCAACGGTGTGAAACCTCCCTCAACGTCCCTGTCCATGCTCTAGGCTCCCCAGCTACTCACGTTGTCTTCTTGGGAGGGGCCAAACTGAGCTGGGCCCATGGTGTGTCTCCAGTTCTTCAGAACCGGCAGACTGTCCTGGTCCACTCCATTCCTCACCTTGGGCAGCCTGGATGCAACCGGGAGCTGAGAGGGTTAACAGAAACAAACAGTGTAAAGGCCCTGGCCTATTTAATCAATCCCAGCAACTGGTTATCTGAGGTAAGGGCATATTTGTTTCACCTATGTGCAGTACAGAGTCACCCCATACAATGTCAAGCTCTTTGAGACCTGGTAAAAATACACTCAACCATTCCTTGAAATTACAATATTGCTTCTCTTCACCTCTGCTGGAAGGTTCCACTGGGATTTGGAGCCGTCTCTCAGGTAGTAGTACGTCTTTCCTTCTTGATCCACAGACTTGAGCCACTGCCAGGATATACACAATCACAAGACAAAACAGTGTATGACACACACTGCATGGTTTCTCAAACCACTACCCTTTTAAAGCACTAGACCTCCATTCAATACACTTACCTGCTCCTGTGTGCGTTCGCTGGTGAATACGGTCTTCCCATCTGCCTCCATGGAGCGCTTCCAGCCCGCCGGGACACTGTCTAGAATGGCTCGGGGTATGACGGCCTGTTTAGCCTGCGGAATTGGTAGGAGGTCTTTGGGGAACACCGAGGAGGAAGTGTCTGGAGCCTCGTGGTCTTCTGTCAGGTAGTCTTCCTTTGGGAGAGGGGGCTGAGGAACAGAAGATTCGCAAATGCTTTTAAGATGGAACTCAAACTGAGTGGCCAATTTATAAAAAGTTTATGACATGGTTCATAACATGCTAACGTTCTTAGTAACTTGGCTAGTAACACTGAGAATAAACAGCAAAAAACATGTGTATGCCATAGCAGGCTTAAGACATAACTTGCTAATGAACTAACAAAACGAGACTCCCTCAAGACCATGAAGCAGATGTTAATGCGCTGGTGTCTGACAGAGACTCTGCTTTAGCAGTCAACAATCCAACAACACTTTCCACGGTTCTGTATTTTAGAAGCCTTATCTGTTGATGAGCTTGAAACAATGGCCATATTAGTCAAATAAAGCAGAAGCTAACCCCTACCGGTCCTCTGTCTGGGAGCTTCAGCACAGGAGGCTCAGTAACAGGAGAGGAGGGGGCGATGGGCTCCGGAGCTCCCCAGGACGTGGCCCCAGAGGTGGGGTTATAGAAGTAGTTTCGACCGGTGGTCTCATCCAACACCTGTTCCCAGTTGGAACCCTGGGATGAGGCTGGGGACAGGGCCGGGGACAGGCCCGGGGACAGGGCCGGGGACAGGGCCGGGGACAGGGCCGGGGACAGGGCCATGGACAGGCCCGGGGACAGGGCCGGAGACAGGGCCGGGGACAGGTCCGGGGAAAGGGCCATGGACAGGGCCGGGACAGACAACGCCTCCTTGGGCAGCTCCATGTCTGTGGAGGGGAGGGTGCTGCGGGGGTCGGTCCAAGTGGTTTGGCCCGTGGCTGGGCGGTAATAGAACTCTTTCCCGCTGTCCTTGTCAGTGTGCACCTGCCATCCCTCCTGGGTAAGGGGCAAGTCAGGACTCAGAGCTACTAACGGCGGGGATTGTGGGATGTTTTTCTTCAGCTCGGTGACGTTGGCGTAAACAGCAGTGTTGGGGCTGGCATTTTCCACCTGGAGACAGAGATGAAAGAAAAGTCAGGTCAGTCATCAGGAATAACATGAGAAGGAATAAACGTTTCAACCCCAGTCCTAAATGGCCAGCGAGCCACTAGTCAATAATATCTTGGGCTCTATATGAACAGAGTACTGACTGCCTGCGTAGTACTACCTAAACTCACCTTATTTGTCAATGGCAGCATCAGCCCCTATGAGAACAATCCGTGAGAATCTCCACAACACAAAAGACAGAGGGGGAAAAATGTTTTCTCTACCTGCACCTCCCTTTACTCCCATCAAGTAACAAAGCACTGACTTGGGATCAAATATCGTTCTCCCAACCCCTTTGTTCAATAGGCTGAGTTACCCAACTCATCACAATATGCCCATTCTTACAAAGTGCACGCATTTAAAGAGCTATATGTGGATCTCGCTTTTGAGTGGGGTTTTTTTCTTCTTAAAAGAGCACAGACAACATCAACATTCAATTATAAGTATTTTTTCAGTTTTAGAGGAAATGGCCATACGTCAGTAATATCTGCATCCAAAAAAGTGATCTGTCCTGTTAATGTCTTTCCCGAACCCTACATACATCTCAGGGGTGTGGAAGTGAAGAGCAAAACATCCCATCTCAGACAGAGGAGATTTCCACCACGTGGAGTGGAGTAGACCACAGGGAGCTGTGTGGCAGACCGTTACTTCATAGACAAACACAAGCACATTTCAACATGAGCCAGACATGATAAAAAGCTATAAAGACTGGGGAAGTTTGAATGACAACGCAGAGGATGTCACAGCTAAATACAGTACTATAGGCCACATATACATTTGAGTAATTTAGCAGACACTCTTATCCAGAGCGACTTACAGGAGCAATTAAGGTTAAGTGCAGACATATTTTTTCACCTAGTCGACCTTTCGGCTACTGGCCCAACGCTCTTAACCTCTAGGTCTACTGTACCTGCCGCCCTCACATGTAGGCTAAGTACTGCAGGAATACAATTAAATTCAATTGGCACAGACACAAAAATTAGGACAGGCTGAGTGAAATGACCATGAAGTCTTAGATTAGTGGTCATGAAGGAAAATACCATAATTGGGACGCACACCCTTAGGTACTTACCTGGGAGACACCCAGAAAAGTCACAAGCCTGTGCCTAAAGCTACGGCAAGCCTTGAAGATCATGTCGGTCATATTCCCTGAAAAAGGCACCTCTTCGAACAACGTGATGATCAAATATGTTGCATCCCATCAGGGGATATAACATTCTAACTAGTAGATCCAAAAGCAGAAGTATTGGCAAGGACATACCACAGGTTTTTCAGACCATGTACCAGTTCCTTCTTTTAATTACTACCTGGCTTGAAGGGGGGCTTTTTATTTTTTTTTAGCTTTGAATACATTTTTAAGAAACACTGAAAAAGCCAGAGACCAGGGAATAACTGTCTTTGTGTTTCCCAATTCGCACCTTGTAAAACAGACATTCGTCGTGAAAAAATAGCTTTAAAAGAAAAGCCTGGCTCAGAGGTAAGGTTTCTTTTGTATCGTCAAGGCTCTTCTGTGTACCACACACGGACGTACACTGGCCTGAACACACAGGCGGACTGTACAGACCTAAATACTTGCAAGAAAAACACAAATAAGATACATGGCTGGGTGGAGGGAGGGAGTCGGCTGTCCAACTGTCATTTCCTCTCAAGATGGGCTAATGGACGTTTTGAACATAAACACACATCCCAGTTGGGACACATTGATACACAAACACCTCTATGCCTGAAGGTACTCTAACATCTAAAATACACATGTGCACAATGAGAGTATTAGTTCTGTGCTGGAATTATGCTTTAGGAGATAGCATGGATAGTGTTTCTTTGTGCTGTGACGTCACCTTCTCTGAGACCTGAGGTGTTTGTCAGAAGCTGTGGTTCCCTGGTTTGGTGGTACCTAAAGGTTAACCTGTGATAAGCGAGTCTGCCCACTGTTCATGTCCTATGAACAGCTGGCATTGATTGTACAAAACATTAGGAAATCCTGCTATTTCCATGACATAGACTGACCAGGTGAATCCAGCTGAAAGCTATGCTCTCTTATTGATGTCACCTGTTAAATCCACTTCAATCAGTGTAGCTGAAGGGGAGGAGACAGGTTAAAGAAGCCCTGAGACAATTGAGAAATGGATTGTACATGTGTGCCATTTAGAGGGTGAATGGGCAAGACAAAATATTGAAGTATGGGGTATGGTAGTAGGTGCCTGGTGTGAGTGTCGCAAGAACTGCAACGCTGCTGGGTTTTTCATGGTCAACAGTTTCCCATGTATCAAGAATGGTCCACCACCCAAAGGACATCGAGCCATCTTGACACAACTGTGGGAAACATTGGAGTCAACATGTGCCAACATCCAAGTGAAACGCTTTCAACACCTTGTCGTCCATTTCCCAACAAATTGAGTCTGTTCTGGGCAAAAGGGGGTGCAAATCAATATTAGGAAGGTGGGTATGTGTGTGCATGACGCAACAGATGACAACATTATAAAAATAACTCCAGACTCTTGTATCCAACATAATTGTTTTGTTATTCAAATGGTACCTCCGACAGACACACCCTAGCAACCACCTGGGTTACAAAGCTGCAGGAGAGAGGTTGATACTCACAATCCTAGAATCACTATACTGTCCTGCTTCATTAGACAGAGTAATAAACGCTACAAATGAATAAACACGCCTTGGGCAACACAGAGCATGGGCAGCAGTAAATATACAAGCAAAACTAAAAACAAAACACTCACTCACTTTCAGGTTTCGGTTAACACCACCTGATAAGTTCTTCTTTGCAGTGGGAGAGTTGCCTTTGGAGTGTGGCAGTGACCTGGCTGTGGAAAGCCCCAGTTTTTCTAAGGTCGATATTAATGAAGCTTAGCCTTCCCCTCTTCCTTTACAGTAGCAACACAACAATAAGCTACAAGTGCAAGTGCGTGTAGCAGAAGAAACTAAAAATGATATTTAATAACAGATGCGTAATAGTAATAAAAGTGATTGTGGTGATGATTCTTTCAATCAACCGGAAGGACGCACATGGTTTCTTATGCACTAAGGCCTCCAAGCTATAAATAGCATACCAGCCTCCTCAAACCAAACGAAATAGAAAGGATACCAGAATGACTGGTTCACACACAGCAACGTGAACATCTTCTGCCAGTCAGCAATACCTGTCATGCCAACCATTTGTTTGGAGTCAAAGTGGATAATGGCAGTAGTGTGACTTTTTGTAATCTCTCTAGGATAGGCCTGCTGTCACAGAAGGAGAAGAGATATCACACCTTTACATCACATTATGTTCCTGGCTGCGTGTATCCAAGCAGGTTATGGTCAAGTATTAACTTTCTGCTTGTGACTCATTGTCAATGATTGATATCTACTAGCAATGGAAACCAAGGAGGCCTTCCTCCCTTGTAGTTTGACCCCTTCTCCCTGGCAGGGTCAACCTTGTCATGCCCGTCATCATAATATTATCACACTTACAATTACATCAAGCCTTTTGACACTGCATAAACAGGACCAAGGAAGTCAAAGACAATTTGAGATGTACATACTGAACCCAATGTGTCATTTATGATAATGTACTTGCGTAGAATGTGCCAGAATATTCGAGAAATTACAACTGATTGACACTTTACAGTTTCAAATGAACTACAACTGATTGACACTTGATGGTTTAAAATGTACTATTGTAAAACCACTGTAGTGGAATAGAGATACACTGAGTGTACAATATATTAGGAACACCTGCTCTTTCCATGACACAGACTGACCAGGTGAATCCAGATGAAAGCTAGGATCCATTATTGACATCACTTGTTAAATCCACTTCAATCAGTGTAGATGATGGGGAGGAGACAGGTTGAAGAATGATGTTTAAGCCTTGAGACAATTGAGACATGGATTGTGTATGTGTGCCATTCAGAGGGTGAATGGGCAAGACAAAATATTGAAGTGCCTTTGAAAGGGTTTTATGGTAGTAGGTGCCAGGAGAACCGGTTTGAGTGTGTCAATAATTGCACCGCTGCTGGGTTTTTCACGCACAACAGTTTCCCATGTGTATCAAGAATGGTCCACTACCCAAAGGACATCCAGCCAACTTGACACAACTGTGGGACACATTGGAGTCAACAAATCTGTCGTTCTGCCCCTGAACAAGGCAGTTAACCCACTGTTCCTCGGTAGGCCATCATTGTAAATAAGAATTTGTTCTTAACTGACTTGCCTAGCTAAATAAAGGTCCAAAACAATCAAATACGTTGGGCCAGGATCCCTGTGGAACGCTTTCGACACCTTGTAGTCCATGCCCCGATGAGTTGAGGCTATTCTGAGGGCAAAAGGGGATGCAACTAAATATTAGGAAGGTGATCCTAATGTTTTGTACACTCAGTGTATATGGACAGATTGGAACTATATAAGAGCATAATCTCAGTCTCGCTTTATACTGTCTTCATCTTAACTCTTCGAACGCTCACTCAGTATTGACCTTAGAAATCAGATGATGTGACTGAATGCTGCATGGCAGTGAGTGACACATGGTTTACTGGTTGATGTCCCTTTCTGTTCAATCAACAGTGGACTGACTCATCAATTCCTCATATTAATAAACTGAAGAAAAACCAGCTGACACTATCAAGGTTATGGACCCATATTCAGCCTGTAGATATTTAGAGTAATAGTAAGTAGCCTATAGAGCATGACAGAAATAACATATTTAGGGTAATAGTAAGTAGCCTATAGAGCATGACAGAAATACCATATTTAGAGTAATAGTAAGTAGCCTATAGAGCATGACAGAAATACCCTATTTAGAGTAATAATAAGTAGCCTATAGAGCATGACAGAAATACCCCCCTACAGAACAAGAACATCATGGTCTGGGCTAATGCATAATCACAATCTATACCTGAGCTATTTTGCATCTCAGGGTCAAACACGGTGTATGTCAGAGGTCATTGACAGACACTGTGGTCTATGTCATTTTCATGTACAAATATACAGTATATTGACAAGATAAGTCAACTGGAGGAAGGTCATGTTTTCAAAAATGGAATGTGCTGAAATAATACCAGGCTATTGCCAGTGACCAAAATGAAATTTGATAGAAATGAATGCTTACTCTGAATCACTGTAATTTACACCACATGTATAATACATTTATTAAAACTGTTACAGTTAGTAGCTATTAATGCGCATAAAATCCTATGTAATCAGACGATAACCTCAATCCAAATCTAAACAACAAATGGAGCCATCATCGACCATAAAAAGGGCAAATTACCTGTTTAAAGTTTGTTTGGTTAATCCCAGGCTCAATGTAGAGTAGACTATCCTTCAAAGATATCATTTAGAAGATATAGACTTCAGTTGTCCCTTTATCCAGTTTTAAAGTACAGTATTCACCTCACTATTCCACACTGTACACTCACGCACTCCATGCCATGTCAGGTACGTTACAGTACAAGTAAAGCCACTGCCTAGCAGCAGCAAGTCTTGGGAGTGGTTGCAATGTTCCTCAGTTTAACCCT
Organism: Oncorhynchus nerka; assembly: GCF_034236695.1. Classification (NCBI taxonomy): domain Eukaryota; kingdom Metazoa; phylum Chordata; class Actinopteri; order Salmoniformes; family Salmonidae; genus Oncorhynchus; species Oncorhynchus nerka. Next base: position 28,516,024 of record NC_088416.1, on the reverse strand, counting down.
CTCTTGCCTGCATAGATCGCGGGTGCACATAATGCACAGAATGCAGCCAACACAACACTGATACCTTGCATAACTAAATATGAACATTTTAGAAAAGCACGCGTGTAATTGAGAAAGACTGAAGAGAGTATCTTTACTCAAATCGCCTGTTTACATTTAACTAATTAAATAATTATGCCAGGAGAGCATTTCAGGATTCAGGAGCTCTGCAAACAGTTCTGCTCAAAAACTTGAGTGTGTGTGTGTGTCAGTGTTTGTGTGCAGACTGGCGTGGCGTGGGGGCTAGCCTATTGGAGTGGAGTATGGAAACGTGTGTTTGTTTCCAGTTGTTTGGGGTGAGGCTTGCAGCCCTACAGTACAGGAAAGGGCTCCTCCTTTGTTTGTAAACACACAGCACAGCGGCCCAGGGGTGCTGCTAACTGGGTACTATGGCTGGGTGGGTGTACCTACTTTCTACCAGCATGTCACATGTGCAACTTTACTCCACACACAGAGACGTGTACAAAGCACTCCCTCGCCCTCCATTTTGTCAATCTGACCATAATTCTATCCTCCTGATTCCTGCTTACAAGCACAACTCAAGCAGGAAGTACCAGTGACTCGCTCAGTATGGAAGTGGTCAGATGACGCGGATTCTGAACTACAGAACTGATTTGCTAGCACAGACTGGAGTATGTTCCGGGATTCATCCGATGGCATTGAGGAATATACAACATCATTCACAAGCTTCATCAATAAGTGCATCAACGACAATATCCTCACAGTGGCCGTACGTACATATCCCAACCAGAAGCCATGGATTACAGGCTACATCCGCACTGAGCTAAAGGCTAGAGCTGCCACTTTCAAAGAGCGAGACACTAATCTGGACATTTATTTGAAACCCGTTATGCCCTCCGACCAGTGGTGTAAAGTATTTAAGTAAAAATAAAAAAAGTACTACTTAAGTTACTTTTTGGGGTACTTGTACTATACTTTACTATTTATATATTTATATTTTTAACTACTTTAATTTTACTTCACTACATTCCTAAAGAAAATAATGTACTTTTTACACCATACATTTCCCTCGCACCAAAAAGTACTTTTTACATTTTGAATGATTAGCAGGGCAGGACAATAGTCCAATTAACGCATTTATCAAGAGAACATCACTGGTCTTCCTTACTCCCTCTGAGCTAGCAGACTCACTAAACACACCTTTTGTTTCAAAATGATGTCAGAGTGTTGGTGTGTGCACCTTGTTATCCATAAATACATAAGCAATTTGAAATTATTTATATTTTTACTTTTAATTTTGATACTTAAGTATATTTTTGCAATTACATTTACTTTTGATACTTAAGTATATTTAAAATACTTTTAGACTTTTACTCAAGTAGTATTTTACTGGGTGACTTTAACTTGAGTCATTTTCTATTAAGGTATCTTTACTTTTACTCAAATATAACAATTGAGTACTTTTTCCATCACTGCCTCCGACGAACCGTCAATACAGGACTAAGATTGAATCCTACTACACCGGGTCTGACGCTTGTCATATGTGGCAGGGCTTGCAAATTATTACGGATTACAAAGGGAAACCCAACCGCTAGATGCCCAGCGATGCAAGCCTACCAGACGAGCTTAATGCCTTCTATAATCACTCTGAGGCAAGCAAACCTAAACCATGCATTAGAGCACCAGGAGAGTGTGATCACACTCTCCTTAGCCGATGTGAGTAAGACCTTTAAACAGGTCAATATTCACAAGGCCGCAGGGCCAGATGGATTACCAGGATGTGTACTCAACGTATGCGCTGACCAAATGGCAAGTGTCTTCACTGACATTTTCAACCTCTCCCTGACCGAGTCTGTAATACCTACATGTTTCAAGCAGACCACCATAGTCCCTGTGCCCAAGAATGCCATGGTAACCTGTCTAAATGACTACTGCCCCGTAGCACTCATGTATGTAGCCATGAAGTGCTTTGAAAGGCTGGTCATGGCTCATATCAACTCCATCATCCCAGAAACCCTAGACCCAGCACAATTTGCACACTGCCCCAACAGATCCACAAATGACGCAATCTCTATTTCACTCCACATTGCCCTTTCCCACCTGGACAAAATAAACATCTACATAAGAATGCTGTTCAGCATTCATCTCCATAGTGCCCTCAAAGCTCATCACTAAGCTAAGTACCCTCAGACTATACACCTCCCTCTGCAACTGGATCTGGGACTTCCTGGCGGACTGCTCCCCGGTGGTAAGGGTAGGCAACAACACATCTGCCACGTTGACACAGGGGCCCCTCAGGGATGCATGCTTAGTCCACTCCTTTACTCTCTGTTCACTCACGGCTTTGTGGACACGCACGACTCCAACACCACCATTAAGTTTGTCAATGACACAATGGTGGTAGGCCCGATCACCGACAACGATGAGACAGCCTATAGGGAAGGGATCACAGACCTGGCAGTGCGGTGCTAGAACAACAACCTCTACCTCAACATGAGAAAGACAAATGAGCTGATTGTGGACTACAGGAAAAGGGGGGCCCATTCACATTAACAGAGTTGTAGTGGAGCGGGTCGAGTGCTTCAAGTTCCTTGGTGTCCACATCACCAACAAACTATCATGGTCCAAACACACCAATACAGTTGTGAAAAGCGCACAACAATGCCTATTCCCCCTCAGGAGACTGAAAAGATTTGGCATGGGTCCTCAGATCCTCAAAACGTTCTACAGGTGCACCTTCGAGAGCATCCTAACTGGTTACATCACTGCTTGGTGTGGCAACGCTACAGAGGGTAGTATGTAAGGCCCAGTACATCACTGGGGCCAAGGTTCCTGCCATCCAGGATCTCTATACCAGGCGATATCAGAGGATGGCGTGATATCAGAGGAAGGCCCTAAAAATGTTCAAAGACTCCAGCCACCCAAGTCATAGACTGTTCTCTCTGCTATCACACGACAAGCGGTACCGGAGTGCCAAATCTAGGTCTGCTAGACAGTTAATCAAATGGCCACCTGGAATATTTGCATTGACCCCTTTTTATGCTGCTGCTACTAGTTGTTTATTATCTATGCATGGTCACTTTACCCCTACCTACATGTACATACTACCTCAATTAGCTCGACTATCCTGTACCCCCGCACATTGACTCGGTACTGGTACTCCCTGTATATAGCCTCGCTATTGTTATTGTATTGTGTTACTTTTATTTGTTGTTTTTTTGGGGGGGATTTGTTTAATTTTTATCCCCTTTTCTCCCCAATTTCGTGGTATCCAATTGTTACTATCTTGTCTCATCGCTACATCTCCCGTACGGGCTCAGGCGAGACAAAGGTCGAAAGCCATGCGTCCTCCGAAACACAACCCAACCAAGCGCGCATTCAACCCGGAAGCCAGCCGCACCAATGTGTCAGAGGAAACACAGTGCACCTGGCAACCTGGTTAGCGTGCACTGCACCCGGCCCGCCACAGGAGTCTCTGGTGCGCGATGAGACAAGGATATCCCTACTGGCCAAACCCTCCCTAACCCGGACGACGCTAGGCCAATTGTGCGTCGCCCCACGGACCTCCCGGTCGCGGCTGGCTGCGACAGAGCCTGGGCGCAAACCCAGAGTCTCTGGTGGCACAGCTAGCACTGCAATGCAGTGCTCTAGACCACCCGGGAGGCCTTATTTGTTTAGTTTTAACAAATATTTCCTTACTTACTTAAAAAATGTAAAATAAAGGGCTTGTAAGTAAGCATGGAAAGGTCTACACCTGTTGAATTCAGCGCATGTGACAAATACAATTTGATATGTATCAGAAACAGAGAAGAGTGCATTTATTGCTTAAGAGCTATAGAAAATGTTATAGTACTGTGAGTGAGACATGCTCAGATGATCGAAAGCTCATTGAGTCATACTGCATGTTACATCCTGTCAAATATGTATGTTGCTGATTATACCTCAACCACAAAGCATCTAGCAGTTATTTATTCTCATGATGTTGCAGTCAGACACAGGCTACATTTAGAATGACTTAGCTATTAAGGCAAGAAAAAAAGTTCACACTCTCATGACTGTCTACACTTGAAGAGTTTATTTCCAAAATGCTATATCCACCAATTGTTCACATTTGGGTTTTTTCATCAGAAGTGGTTGCTTATGGGTACCTTCATGTGTTTGTAAAATATTACTGTTCTCAGATTTTTTATTAATAGATTTTAGATGTGTATGAAAATGTGTTTTTTTGCTAAACGTTATACAGTATATCCATTCTTTAGCCGGAATGGAATGTTCGCATCCTGTTTATTTGACTGTGATATGTGGTTGTCTCACCTAGCAATCTTAAGATGAATGCACTTACTGCAAGTCGCTCTGGATAAGCAATGACTAAACAATGTTTGTATATATTGATGTCACAAATGTATCATTTGTACATTTCTTTATACAAAATGTAGTTATTTGTTATATTTAAATGTGTAAAACCTAGCAGTACTAATTTATCTGGGAGTGAGGCGGATATATATAATATTTAGCAAAAAAAACATGATTATTTGTCTCTGAAATGAAACCATCAAGCGATAGATTTGAAACAAATACATGTCTGTCATTGAACAACCCCATGCCATGATTAGATAGTGAAAAAACACACCAATCTCTTTCTTTTTTAAAACTCATACAGCTTGGGTCGTTTACAATAGGGCACTATCAGGTTAAGGGGTACCTTGAATTATTTGGATACAGTCGTTATAAACGATGAATGGATTCTTCCTTATGTAGCTGCTTACAGAAGTTGACCAACTCATTGGCTGTCACCTTCTAAATATAATGTCCACTACTCCAAATGTAATTGAATGATTCCATGCTTCTCAGCCATGATAAATGATTGTTTAATTCTATATGTCACCTACAGTTCGGCTTCCATATAACAAACATTATTGTTTTCCTGTGCTGTAAGTAGACCAAGTCACTTGACAAAAGGCCACAGAATCAAAAGCCGAAACCTAGGAATCACACAATGTTTCTTTTGTGTCAAACGCAAAGAGATGAACAGACACAGAATGTGGCTGAAATCCAATCGATTGTTATTGTGCAAACATGCATGGAGTCCTTTTTAGCGAGTGGCCATATTTTAAATACACTTCAGTTTGTTTCTTACTGGAACTCGGGCTTCTGTGTACCTGCTTAAACATAACAGAAATCAAACTGTGCAGGTGAGAATGAAGCAAATACCTCTAAAATAGTGGAGGCTGCTGAGGGGAGGACGGCTCATAATAATGGCCAGAAGGGAGTGAACAGAATGGTATCAAACACATGGTTTTCATGTGTTTAATACCATTCCATGAACTCCATTCCAGACATTATTAGGAGCCGTCCTCCCCTCAGCAGCCTCCACTGCAGTCTAAAAGTATTACTATGTTGACTAAAATGTAAACCAAGGTTACTAATCTCTGTGCAGGTTCAGATATTCCCCAGCAGTCTATAGGCATGTGGTGACTTGTCTCAGTTCTGCTCAAAATTTATTAAGTGACAACAAGTTTTCTAACAAGAAGTGTCAAAAGTTGACTAGTCAATAAAAAGATAAGATATTGAATACATAGGATGGTTACATGTGAATTGCAAGACAAAGAGCGTTACACACATTCAATGGTTAACTTAACACTGGTGAGAATTTAAAACAGGCAGGCAATAATGACTCGAAAGTCAAACATTAAACTACTTTTTACTATATTTAAACTGCATTAGTACAGCATGAACTTTGAACTTACCCTGGCTCTATCTATCGCATTCTCAGTGTCATCAGATCACGAACTTCTGACATAAATGCCTGAGTATGTCAGAAGTATGTGAGTCTAGAGTATGTCTAGATTCTGAAGTACTATTTTCACAAGCATTTATTCAACATGAAAAATATTAACACAATTATCTCCAAAATACCCTTTTTATTTAGCTTATTTTTATTTTTAAAAATTGGAACAATATACTCTTTAAACACGTCCAATTTCCAGAGTGGCTCTCTGCTACTTTTAATGATATGACCCATTTTATACATAGACATTGACAATATAGGTCATTAACCAACCATAGCAGAGGGCATTCCCTTTGAATCTCTTAACCATCCACTGTGTTGGTGGTGCTCATAAAATGTATCATAACTTCAGAATTAGCAGAGTCCACTCTGGAAATGTGATGTACTTGTAGAATATATGTCCTTAAATTGACAAAATCAAAAAGGGTAGTTTTGAGATATTAATATTTTTAATGTTGAATAAATGAATGTGCACATTTTTATTTCAGAATCAAGACATACTCCATATGTTAGAGCACACTATAAAGGAGGATAATGGCACCAAGATGTTGTCTGTATCATGTGCAGTTCACAGATCATAGGGTCTTACGGGAGGCATTTATTGGTCTAAAAAGGGCCTAAAATGGCCACTTTCATCATGATTTTCTAAAAAAAATGGTTTGTGATACAAATGTAAAAGCATGTCAAACATCCTTCCTCTGAAGTTTCTATACGAGATCTGCCAAAACGATCTCTTTGCAAGATTACACCCGCTGGCGTGGAATCGCCCACTGAACAACCCTGATCTAGATCCTCCCTAATCCCTCTTGTCTCTCCTACAATTTTCCTATTATCTGACCTAAAAACATGTTCATGCACTTTTTACAGCTCTTTAAATCACTGTGAATGTGAGTGGTATAACCAGAGAACTTTTACATTTTCATATGTTTGAAAAGTTGAAAAGCGTCCTGGATTGATTCCCCTCTTCCCCTGGAGTTAAACTCACCACTTCCTGCCGCCACGGCTCAAAAAAGCATATTCTCCGTTGACGTCACCTCAGCGGGGCCGCCCTGTAACTGACCCTCTTTTCCTTTGTCTTCCATTTTTTCCTCTGGCCTCCCTATTTCATTATCTCTGTGGCCAAAGCATTTAACGGACTGTCCACAACCTCATGACTAACGCTAGCATATAGAACCTCGTGTTTCTCCAGACTATTGTGTGTGATGTCACTGGCAGCAGGGGTCATGCTGATCACCATTGTATTCCTGCTCTTTTTCTTTTGAACACACTTCCTTCACCACTATTGGCAATTGAGGAGTCACAGATTCAAGACTGAACTATAGATATAGTCTCCTGAGAAGTTGAACTTGTTCAAAGAATCAGTTGACTGCAACTTTCAGTGAAAAAGTCAAGTTACCAGACAGAAATACGGTAAACAAATCTCTTCCTGAAGTTTTAACTTGAATATTTCATTGCTTCGTGAACAACAGGTTAGACTAACAGTGAAATGCTTACTTACGGGCCCTTCCCAACAACGCAGAGAGAAAGAAAAGAGAGAAATAATAGAAAAGTAAAACACTTAATAAGAAAAGTAATAATAAATACATAATGAGTAACAATAACTTGCCTATATACACCAGGTGCCAGTACCGAGCTGTCGGGAGCTTCATGAAATGGGTGTCCATGGCCAAGAAGCCTAAGATCAACATGCGCAATGCCAACCATCGGCTGGAGTGGTGTAAAGGTTGCCACCATTGGACTCTGGAGGAGTGGAAACGCGTTCTCTGGAGTGATGAATCACGCTTCACCATCTGGCAGTCTAAAGGACAAATCTGGGTTTGGTGGATGCCAGGAAAACGCTACCTGCCCCAATGCATAGTGCCAACTGTAAAGTTTGGTGGAAGAGGAATAATGATCTGGGGCTGGGCCCCTTAGCTCCAGTGAAGGGAAAACTTAACGATACAGCATACAATGACATTCTAGATGATTCAGTGCTTCCAACTTTGTGGCAACAGTTTGGGGGAGGCCCGTTTCTGTCTCAGCATGAACATTCCCCCTTGCACAAAGCGAGGTCCATACAGAAATGGTGTGTTGAGATCGGTGTGGGAGAACTTGACTGGCTTACACAGAGCCTTGACCTCAACCCCATCAAACACTTTTGGGATGTATTGGAACACTGACTGCGAGCCAGGCCTAATCAGTGCCCGACCTCACTAATGCTCTTGTGGCTGAATGGAAACAAGTCCCTGCATCAATATTCCATCATCATCTAGTGAAAAGCGTTACCAGAAGAGTGGAGGCTGTTATGGCAGCAAAAGGGGGACCTCATTTTGGAATGAGTTACCACATACTTTTGGTCATGTACTGTGTGTACATTTAACTAGGAATATTATGCCTGATAAAAACAGTAGTAGCAGGGCATGTGATGAGACAAAATCTTGTGCAAAAAGGGTCAATGCGGATAGTCCGGGTAGCTATTTGGTTAACTATTTAACAAACAATTTAGCAGTCTTATGGCTTGGGGGTAGAAGCTGAATATGTGGATGTTGCCAGGAACAACCTTTTTTGATTTTCTCAACATTTAGTTGCAGACAGTGCCTCCCTGTGGTATCTTAAGCAATGGAGGAAAGAAAATGTCCACCATCTGTGAACAAGTTCTTCTGCACCCTGCCCACAGTGTTACCTGTCTGACTTGATATGCTATTCCAACTATTTGCTTGGTCTCTGTAATTGCTGTGCACAAAGTGAGACACCAGTGAGTGTCTGTCTATCTGCTTGCCTTGCTGTATAGGTCAATGGACAACTCCCCCAACCTTCCTCCCATTCTTACTTCCTTGAGACAGATGGTACGGAGTAACTGCCACAAAAGGAGGTCAAATTGTTCATTTTCATGTTTGTCCGTTGGCATCTCACAATATGAAAACATGATCTCTTCTAAACAATGTATTCATAAAACAGCTGCATTTTACCAGACTAATCCAACATGTATCCTATAATAACTAGCCACTTCCTATGGAAGGGCCTCCCAGATACTAAACTTCATGGGATACTATTACTCTATGAACTGTAAAAGGCCCCATAAAGGCCCTATGTAATGTAGGGCCTCACCTTTAATCATCCCTTCATAGGCGCATGCATAGTGTGAGGGAAAGGCTGTGGCCCCAATGCAATCATATAGGCAAATCACCCTGCAGGTTCACTACTTACAACTACTTTACAGATAATACTTTTACCTGTGTCTGTGTTGGAGATGGAGAAGTGGGAGCGATAACAGGTGTAGGTTCAGCCACAGCAGCAGGACTCACTGTCGGGGCCTTCTCCACTATTATAGGGGACTCATCCAGCTTCAGGTCCAATATGGATTCATAAATATTCTCAGAGTCCTCCTTGGATTCGTCCTCAGGCTCCACACTAGATTTCTCCTTTTCTCCCTCCTCCAGCTCCAGAGGACATTCCGGCTCATTCAGAGGTTCCTGATGGGGAATCCCGCCACCGGTGACCTCGGCATCAGGAATGAGGGGCCTCTCCACTGGGATGGCCTGGGAGGGTCGGTGGAGGGGGTCAGCTGGGCTGAAGCTGGGGGCTCGGGGGTTCAGGGAGAGAGGATCCTCCACCGACAGGGAGGAGCCGAAGAGCACACCGGAACTCAGGCTTAATTGCTTCTTGTGTTTGGCACTATTGTTGGCTTGAGGCGAGGGCACTGTTAATGGAACCTCAAGGGCAATGTAGGAGTGAAGGCCCGGCATCGAGTCGTTCAGCCCGCCGCGCTTCAATGCCCCAGGAGACGGGTCGTGGAATTCTAAGGGTACGCCAAATGTGGACATGCGGTGCTCAGTCTTCTGGTGTCTTTTCGGGGAGCGGAGGCGGATAGTCACCTCATCTCCAGCCCTCGTTTCTGCCCGGTCTGGTACGTAGTGTTTTGGGACTGGCACTGGCACCGGCGCAGGAACCGGGACCAAATCGGGACTGGGTGGGTCAGCAAAGTCCAGTGGGGATGGGATCTCTGCGGGGAGCTCCTTGACGTATTTAGCAGGTATATAGAAGGGCCTTGCTTGCTCGTTCTTCCTCACGTGCCACCAGTGGTCATTGGTCTTGGCCAGCAGGATGTAGCGTTCGTTGGGCTTGATGGACACCAAGCCCCCGTCGCGGCCCGTGTACTCGTACTCAAACTCTACCAGCACCAGCCCCATGTTGCACACCAAGGAGGACATTGTGGCAGCGTGGTGGCCGTGGCAGTGTCCGTTGTGGCCACCCACCCCCTCCCTTTCCCCAAGGACGGTCAAGGCTCCACTGCAGTCCTCCTAAAAGGGAACAAAAAATATATAAAAACTGGTTCACTACATTACTCATACTTTACAAAGGTATTGCATTACCTTACTGTTTTTAAATGTATATACATATACATATTGCAGTACACATGATCTTGTCACTATCAAATGCTAGTATATAAGTATATCTGTACATGGGAATGTGTACATTAGGTCATTCAAGTTGAAGCACCAACACTACAAAACATGTGTTCAGCAAACACAGCAGATCTCTCGATTGCCACGCCCCACGCCCATTGTCAACAGATACTGTTTAACTTCAAAGATACCCAGCTGCCAAGTGGTCAAACACACACTACCAGTAGATATAATAGTCAACCCCCTATAGCTCTATATCATGACAGCACATAGATCACTGCTTGTGACACATCTGGACATCTGTCAATCCAGCAAATGTGGAAATGAAATGTCATGATAATGCTGTTCTCCATTTAGAAGTTCTTTAAGGAAGTCCTTTAAGGAAGTTGGTTGGAATGCATCTGATTTGGTTGATATGCATGTCCATTTTAGGGCTTAAAATGTACTGTTTTAAGCCCTAAAATGGACAAGTGTTATGTCATGAAAAAAAGCAAAACATGTCATATGTTCCCTTTTAGCTTTCCTAAACGATTGTTCTGACTATGCATGTCACCACATTGTGTTAGCCTGTTAAGCTAAACCCTAGGTATTATCTTGGGGAGCCAATGCAAGTATTCAGGTCTCTGGCAAGGTTACTCATCACACAAGTGTAGTCACCTCTTGTTGCACTGACTAACTAGTTTGGTAGAGTACAATGTTATTTGGTAGAGTATGATGTCATTTGGTAGAGTATGATGTCATTTTGTAGAGGTTGATATTTTCACGGTGTTGGTCATTGTAAATATTACAGATTTTCCCTGAATGGTGAAAAATCACAGCACGGAAGCCTTTCCTAAGCTTTAAACATCCTATAAATACCTTCTGTCTCTCCTCTCCTCTGCGTGTTGTTTTGTCCCAGTCAATCATTTGGCTAACCCTTATTTTTAGGACTTTAATGAATATCTGCATTGCTTGATTTGCGAGTGTGACAGTTTAGTGGTAGTTCCTTCCTCTCTTTAGGGATGGGGCGTACACAAAGAGAGAAGCAGGAAAAAGTTGTGTTGTTCTCAGCAACATGCCAAAATATATCATAACACCAACCAGTCCGTGGCGGGCCAGACATCATGAAACAGGATGTGCTCGCGATGGAAGTCGTTCCTCATCATAGATCTGGGAGCAGCATACCCTACACTAATACTCTAGTACTAACTGTAATCCTTAGGGCTCAAAACTGACCTTAGATCAGATGAAAAGTCACATGCATGCACATACAATGCACACACACACATGTGCGTAAACAGACCTCACACACAATAGGAAAATTACATATCCATTCTGACATCATAGCCTGTTTTGGTCTTGTCTAAGAGTAGCTTACTGTGACGTGTCAAAGTGAGAACAAGTTGACCTCTCTCCTCAAGGCCAATTCAGAGCAGTCAAAACATGTCGTCATAGAAACCAAGTGACCCCTCTTTCTCTCACATCTTGAGAATATCACACAGACACACACCCACACACATATATGTCTCTCTTATCTCAGACCACAACGCTAAACCACACACTGTCTACCACTCAAGGAAACACAACTCTATTTAACCTAAGGGAAAGGGTGGTATTTGCCTATTTCAACACTGAAAATTAAAATACATTGCACTTGTATGCTTTTTCTATGTTTTTATGTCAGTATTCTCAATTGCAGGTAGATTGAACAGCTTTCTTCATTATTACTAATGACTGATACTCTGCATACTGCTTGCCATTGTGTGCAGGCCCAAATACCAGTAGTCAAACATAATGAGTACTCTAACACTACATAGCATACAGCATGTACTTGTACAGGTGTCTCCTCTTAACAGATTTGTCTTACACACCAACTTCTCTTAGAACAACACAGTGCAGCTTGAGCAATTCCCATAGACCAGTAGAACAGCCCACAGAGCACGTCTGCCAATGCTACAACGTGTCTGGCTTGTATTTCTAGTCTAACCTGATTCTACTACATGATCAGAAGTGCTCACTGCTCAGGTAATTAACCTGTGACGAAGGACTGACAATCAAAAATAACTCTGGGGGGGGGGACAAGGCAGGGCTAGTCATGTGATATATCCTTTCTGTGTCTGTCGCTGCAGTGGGAAGAAAGAGGGATGAGAGAATTTAGAGAAAGAGAAAATGAGAGAAAGAGGGTTTAGAGATAAAGAGAGAGAGGGGAGAAAGATCCCCCTTTATCCCTCTCTACTTTGTTTACACTGTAAACACTGGCCCCTTTCAGCTCCACCTCTGCATAGAACCTGTAGAGCCACTCCCATCATTCACTCCAACCTAATAACAAAACTGACTAACAGACTGGATGACATATTAGATGGGCCTCCAGTGCAATGCAATGCATTTCAATTGAATAACCTACACCATTCCATAGTCATTTTTAGGCTTTGGGGATATTTTGTGGATTATCTGTTCAGAGTCAGACCTACATCTGTAGCAGCCGAGCCATCCTCCCTATATCACTGACAACCTGCTCCAGCATGCCCGAATAGCAGAGTGGGTCCTCTGCAGAGGGCAGAACCACCACAGCCTGAGAGAGCAGAGGGTGGAGACAAAGAGAGCGGAACAGCCCAGCCTCCGCTTCTACACTGAACAGAAGGAGGGAGTTGTCCCACCGGAATGGCAAACCTGTGGTTTACCAAAGGAACAGAAACCCAAGAAGGGAGCGCCTAACCCGGCTCCAGAGATAAAGCCACACAAACTCTCAGTGCCAAGCTCACTGCTCATGTATCCATATCTCCTAACATGACATAACAAATAGGGCTTTGTGAAAATGCAGAGTTTCATAGGATTGAACTAGGGCGCTTCTAGTAGAGAAAAATAACCTGTTTGACGACTTGATAACATTTCAGAGACTCCCTCCCTCTGGGAAAGAACAGAAAGGGAGAAGAATGATCGATATGCTCAATGCAGTGATTCATCATGTCAGTGCAAGTCAGAAAAGAGTGCCCATCCCAGCAAACTTTTTCTGGGACTCAAAACGTTCCCAAAATGTTTATAAAATGTTTTCAGAACAGATTCTGTACATTGTTCTTGCCTTTCACTGTACCGTTTCAATCACACACATGCATATATTTCTTACAATGCACAATGTTTTATCAAGTGTGATTGTAGACTTTTTGTGTTCAGAAAGAGTCTGTTGTAGCATTAATGTCTGAACACTTTCTCAGAACTCAAAATAACAAATACAGTATCTAACACTCAACCAACATCCTTGCTGGGTTGGTATCTATGCTGTTGAGGAACACCCTCCAACTCAAAAAGGCTGATGAAAAGAGAGAACAATTGGAGGAGGCAGATCCCATTCAGTCTGTGTTTAAATACGGAAACCTCTCTTTTTCCTCTGGTTGGGCTCCCTTTGACCTCGCTCAGTGTCTCTGGTTCCTGGCCGGATGTCCAGGGTGGAAAAGAGTAAGGCTGCGCTGCTTAGCTTACCACTGCAAATATGGGACACCTCTGAACTGTGGCGCTCCACACTCACAGGCCTTGACACTAAACCTTGTTCCAAATTTAGAACCGCTCTCTATCCTCTGATTTTGTTAACCTTTCAAATAAGGCTATGCTGAGCTCAAGGCAGAGCAATGGCACATAATCTTAGAGCTTTAAGGATTCAGGAGAAAAGCAGTGACGGCGGTTGATGAGAATTTGTTCTCAACTAGCTTACCTGGTTAAATAAAAGTGAAATAAAAAAAAATAAAAAAAATACAACCACATTAATCAGGTAGCCTAGTGGTTAGAGCGTTGGGCCAGTAACCGAAATGTGACAAGGTAAAAAAAAGTTGTTCTGCCCCTGAACACGGCAGTTAACCCACTGTTCCCCTGAACACGGCAGTTAACCCACTGTTCCCCTGAACACGGCAGTTAACCCACTGTTCCCCTGAACACGGCAGTTAACCCACTGTTCCCCTGAACACGGCAGTTAACCCACTGTTCCCCTGAACACGGCAGTTAACCCACTGTTCCTATGCCGTCATTGTAAATAAGAATTTGTTGTTAACTGACTTACCTAGTTAATTAAATAAATAAAAGTAGCCACATAACCAATATGAACCAATGGTTCATTTCTGCCATTCAAAAATTCACCAAACACCTGAACAAGGTAATGTTGTGTGTGTGTGTGTGTGTGAGACAGAGAAGTGTCTCAGTAGGAGGGAGGGTGGACTTGCTGGAATGTGTCCTGTACAGATGTAGGATCTTTATTTGACCTATATTGTCGCAGAAAATTAATCCTGCAGCAACAGGACTTGAAAGTTTAGTCCATAATGTTGCTTGATCGGTGGTTATGGTATTAGCAGGCCAAAAGTAGGCTACATGAAAAGTCTGATACTGTTAAAACAACCCTATGTGAGAGTGTGTGTTTTCAGTTAATGTATGTAAAGCTCATCTGCATTTCCTCCGGTGCAGAAACACTCTCAGCAACAAAAAAAGGGATCTAATTAAGATCCTACACCTGTATGTGTATAACCGAGCCCGCGGCACTACCCTTTTTCCCTCCACACCCACCCCAACCAGGCAGGGGCAGGAATGTAGTGTGAGCGCTCCATGGACACATGCACTCAATATGTTCCTGTTCTGTAAACACACCCAACAACACACTCATCAACACACTCAACAACACACTCAAAACAGAGACAGAGAGGAATATAAAGGGACACCCATACTATCTCTGAATGTATAAAAATCAAATGCTGAGATTAGCCACAGAAAGCGATGAAAAATTAAACCCGAAGGTAAAGGTTTAGATATGAATATGAATCATGACCACTGGGGTGTTGACCAAACACCACAAGATCATTCTCAGAGATCAACATGTGACACAATCGTAATTTTCCTGAGTGATTCGCATGTGACAGAATCACAACAACATCCATGGTGAACTTTCACCCTTTCACTAAGTTTGTAATTGGTCAAACACAGACGACAACAGCCAAACAGCAGTCACACAATGGGCATCTAAGGTTAAACATGTGTTGTTTTCATACATTCGAATAAGAGCCCTCGCCCCTAGCTTGTTAAAAAAAGGTCCCACTTCTCTACAGAACCCTCAAACAACATTTCTGCCATGGCACAAAAAGCAAAGCATACACTTCTGAGTAATAAGGTATGATAAGGTACAACAATCACAACATAAATAAGTCTATTAAAAGGTTTTTGCAGAAAATGTACCTGGAGCAAGAGGACAGCAGAACCATCCTATAGCCTGTGTTCCCAGCTCCCACGGTTTCTTCAGCAGAGTCCCAGATCTCACGAACAGGTTGCTCTGTTCTGTCTTTCACTCTTTTCTTCTCACTGATCCCCCCCTGCCCTCTCCTTCTTCTTCCTCTGGCCGGCCTCGACTCCCCTCCTCCGCTTTCTGTCTTTTCACCTGGGGCTGAAAGGTTCCAGCTCTGGTTGGAGGATCTCTGGGCAGTGTGTGTGTGTGTGTGTGTGTGTGAGGGAGGGAGAGTGCTCTTTGCGTGTGTGCCGGTCGCAGCTTGCCTGCCTCTGCTGTCTGCATTAATTTCCTGTTCTAGCGCGCACATCCCCGACAGGAAGAAAGAGTGAGAGAGAGAGAGAGAGAGAGAGAGAGAGAGAGAGAGAGAGAGAGAGAAAACAACAACATTGTAAACACAGCCCATATTTATGTTAATTTATTTTCCCTTTTGTACTGTAACTATTTGCACATCGTTACAACACTGTATATAGACATAATATAACATTTGAAATATCTTAATTATTTTGGTGTAAGGATTACTGTTAATTTGTATTGTTTAATTCACTTTTGTTTATTATCTACTTCATTGCGTTGGAAATGTTAACATATGTTTCTCATACCAATAAAGCCCTTAAATTGAATTGAAATTGAATTTAATTGAGAGAGAGAGAGAGAAACAGAGAGAGAGAGAGAGCACTGGGTGGGGGTCTATGTGAGGGCAGCTAGCCTCTCATTCACAGGTCTTTGAAAGATTTTGATTGAATAGATAGAGAAAGCCATATAACTGCAATGAGCTATTATCGACAACAGCATTTAAATGATTGAAAAATGGCAAAGTTGATTTGGTAAAAATGATTTGAGGATGTAGACAAAAGGGAGGTAGTTGTCTTAATAAAGTTGTAGATTGAGGGCTAAAAAGCATTCAACAAAAGATTTTGTCTATCCAATAGGTTTTATAATGATACATAAATAATAATGAAATTCTGTGTCAGTTGGCAAAACAGAAATGCCCCTTTAAATGTCCTATTTTATCCTAGGGGAAACATTAATGTAGTGTGTGAGCCTAATAAAGTGATTTAGGTTATAAGTGAACACATAATGTTTTTATTTTAGAAAAATAGATTATTTCACAAAAGTAGTGCATTCAGCCTTTAATAGTCCCAAACAATTCCAGCAGTCATGGTTGTGTGACATCAGACTAGGCAGTGTAGTAAGACACATGACTAATGGACAAGACACTACACACACAGTCAGCGACTCTGGCTTGATGACTGGGATGCCCATCAAAAATAGAATCCTTGCAGATGGACCATGGAGCTAAACAATTATATAAGTAGTTTCCAGGGGTGACATTAATTCATACCAACCAACGATTCACACCCATAAGGACTCCGTTTGAACCGCCAGATAACCGCTATCATTCCGTTTTTATTTACTGTTGAAGAAAGCATTGGCGCATTCTAGTGGCCGTTTTTGTCATCGCATGAAAGTGGTCCATGGTGACGTAGGTGAACGAAACAGTAACAATGTATCAAGCAAACAAGCTTCCTCTAAAAACTGCAACCATATCACCCCTGTAAACTCCTTTAATCCTTGCTAAGCATTAGTCTTGTAGCTATTTAAGTAAAAGCAGCATATTATTGTTGTATGTTAGCAACTATTTATTTATTATTTCTGTAATTAACTGAGCTGATGTTTATATAAACCATACATTTCTGCAAGATGCTAAGTAGCTAGTCTGTCTAGCAAGTAACTTTCTGTTTTGATTAATGTTTGCGTAGCTCCATCATGGAGTTTGTAATGTAATTATGTTTAAGCAACGCATTGTTTTTTCTCTGTAATGTTTTCACAGTTCACAAATTTGACAGTTCACAAACTTTGGGTTTAGCTGACTGTCTAACTGTTAAGAAACACAGTGAGGACAGAGCAGGTATATTTTTCCACAGTTTCACAACTGCTAGATTTAACACATAAATATGTAAACTTTTATTCATTATTTCTCAATTATGCTTTTAGATACTAGTGTCAAATATGTCCTTCCTCCAAAGCATAGGCGGAAATCCCAGGGGGATGGAGGGGACACGCCCCCCCCCCCATCCTGGGGAAAATAATTATTTGTCCCCCCCCAGTATATCACTGTAAACATAACTATGTAATTTCAATAATATTAATAATATGCAGTGAAAGCACTGCTGATTATAGACACTTAATAGCGCATTTTTAAGTTTCAAAAGATTGCGGCCTCCCCGCCCTTTGCCTCACAATTGTTTGATCCACTACCAGTTCCTTATCTGGCAGGTAACAGAGGGTTCGTATCTACTGTCTGAAAGGCACTCAATGCACGTAACTGACGTGAGGTTAATCCAGTCAATCGCGCCATAGCAATGTTTTATTTTTATGTTGGCAGGGTTTACACACACACACTAGCTGAATTTGCAGAGCTAGCGGGCAAACATTAACTATTAAGCTAGCTAGTATCTATTCCATTTATGTGGCGTCGTCAAAGATGGAATCTTTGCTATCGTCAGTTTATTCCAAGATCAGCATGCAGCTGTATTGCTTCAAAGTCCCTGTGAAAAGGTTGGCGATAAACTGAACTCACAACTGAACAGAACTACACTCTCTTCTACCATTGTCTTAAATATCTTTAATGGTCTCGTTGCAAAAGCTAAATTGTCGCTATGGGACTTTGAAGCATATGTGTGCCGATCTTGGAGTAAACTGACGATAGCAAAGATTATAGCAAACACCACACAGAAACGGAATTGGTGCTCGCTCACTTTGCAAATTCAGCTAGTGTTGGAAGCCAGCCAATATGAAACAAACTATATTAAAATGACAAAAGGGTGCAGCATATGTTGTGTAAATGCTGATCTCATACAGCTGTCAACTCGTCACTGCAATCCGTTTCACATTTGCTAGCTACCTTTTAGATCGAAGCCCATATAGAATGATAGAAGATGAGATAATAGAAGCCCATCTCCTACTGTAAATAACCTACACACTGTGTGTGTGTTTGTGCGGCTAGCCAGCCTGTCAGGTAGAAAAATGTCAGAAAAAAGTAAAATGACAGACATCAGAGTATTTTTCAGTACACCAAAACGCAAAGCAAGAACCCTAGTAGCCTAAGACTAGTTGATAAAATGTTCATTAGAAAGAAGTGAAATGCTAATGGAAACGTTTCACAATGATGTCATTAGGCAGATCAGGCAACAGAGGGCTCACAGACAGCAGAGCTGGGGACAGATGGGCAGGGACAGATTGGCAGAGACAGGGAGTCTTGGGTAAGTTGGTTGAGTCTTTGTTTGGCAACATTATGAAAGGTTCTCAATGTTTTTGACATGTAAAATAGTGGCATCATTGGAAAATACCATGGATACCCCCAAATGACTATTCTATGGATTACATTTCGTGAAAATCACCAAAATATTTGTTTCTCTGGGTTTTGTGAGGAATCACTATTTCACCCTAGCCAAAACCTCCCTCCTAGGTTACATCATCCACTCCCTCCATGTCTCCTTCCTACACTATGTCTTCCCCATCCTCACTCCTTTGCTACTGTTAGACTATTCCTCCAACTCTACTATCTTTTCCCCCTCACACAGACCACATCCTTATTCTTCCTATCAACACCTGCTATAATTATCATCCCTCTCACAAAGATAAAATCCTTGCATGAAAAGGCTTCAAAGATAAGCAGGCAATATTGCTTTTGCTCATAATATAGATACTGTTTGATGTCTAATGAATTGTGTGCCTTATGTCTACAGTAGTTCTGTTCTCTTGAACTTTGTTCTCAACAAAGATAAGCTTCGCCTTTTCCCGTCTGTCTTCACCAATGATGTACACTACATGACTAAAAGTATGTGAACACCTGCCCGTCGACACATCTCATTCCAAAATCATGGGCATTAATATGGATTTGGTACCCCTTTTGCTGCTATTACAGCCTCCACTTTTCTGAGAAGGCTTTCCCTTATATGTTGGAACATTCCTGCAGGGACTTGCTTCCATTCAGCCACAAGAGAATTAGTGAGGTCGGGCACTGATGTTGGGAGATTAGCCCTGGCTCACAGTCGGCGTTCCAATTCATCCCAAAGGTGTTCAATGGGGTTGAGGTCATGGCTCTGTGCAAGCCAGTCAAGTTCTTCATCACCGATCTCAACTAACCATTTCTGTATGGACCTCGCTCTGTGCACGGAGTCATTGTCATGATGAAACAGGAAAGGGCCTCCCCCAAACTTTACAGTTGGAACTATGCATTGGGGCAGGTAGCGTTCTCCTGGCATCCACCAAACCCAGATTTGTCCGTTGGTATGCCAGATGGTGAAGCATGATTCATCACTCCAGAGAATGTGTATCGACTGCTCCAGAGTCCAGTCAAATCAAATTGTATTTGTCACATGAGCTGAATAAACATGCATTTTTCGAGGACTGACAGCACTGCAACTTTTTTGTTATTTTGACCAGTTTCTGCAAATAAATGCCCTAAATTATTTGGAATTTGGGAGAAATGTTGTCAGTAGTTTAAAGAATAAAACAAAAATGTTAATTTTACCCAAACACATACCTATAAATAGTAAAACAAGAGAAACTGCTAATTTTGCAGTTAATTTTTTCAAGAGCAGTGTATAGTGTTTATAAACCCTGGATTGCTAATTCTATGTATTGGCAATTGAGAGGCTTTGAAGCCATATTGGCACTTACTAGTAGGCGCAGTCCTCCAGGAATGAATGGAATTCTACAGTATTTCAATTAAATGTTTCAAGGACAAAATTGCATTTATTTAAGTATTTACATGTTTTCAAGTAAAATGTTTTCTTATATTTAAAAAAAATGTTTAGCTCACTTAATGTAATTTTAAAATATGCATTAAGGTGTCTATAATATGTGTCTGTAAAATGTAAAAAAAACTAATGTAGACATCAACAAATGCTTTTATATAGCTCCGAAAATATATATATATTTTTTTACAATTGAGGAGTATCAAGGTGGCTTCAACACAGCGTCCCTTGTCAGTCATCCAGGGTTTATACACACACTTGGTCTTCACTCACCTCATTTTTTCTTTGCTGTTTTCAATGTTCCACGTGTGACCCCTGCCATTCATGACTGGACAATTAGTAAATAGTTGCTCATTAAGTTGCACGATGTTTACTTTAAAAAAAATGTGAAAGCAGAGGCTCTCTGGTAGTTGTTTATGACCGCAACCCGTAGGCTGTTATCGCCAACACCAGAGGGCGATATAGGCTTAATCGACCGGACGTGAAATGTCTGTGGTATGTCTACGGAACTTTATATCCCATGATTCCTTTTTCCGTCTTCCTCTTTCCCTTTTGCAGCAATGTCTAAGAGAGGTAAGAGACTTGCTAAGAAAAATCCACATTCATCTACCCGTTTGCAGAATGTCTAATATAGGAACATAATGTTATTTGGATAATGGACGTTTTATGAATAATTGTCGTTCATATTGGCTTGAAAATGTGAAGGACTGAGCATTATTCAGAGGGATGATTTTAGGGGCTTGTTACGGAAGCCATTTTTGCTATCATTTAGCTGATTAGCTTTTGGCGTGTTAGCTAAAATGCATGAATTGGTGAGTGTGTTCTAATTCCTCACATATAAGCGCAGTTGCCATTCCAGTACAATGTCCAACAAATGAGTGGCAGGTGAACTACTTATTTGAGAGTGTTCTAGTCAGTGCCTGGTAGCATAGCGTCTGACTAGAAGCAAGGCATGACTCCAAATCATTGACACCGCGGAAGCCCTAGGCTGACTAGCTGTAGCTACGTGTTCAGTGTTCGCAATAATTTCCCCGGCTAGCTAAGTTGAGCCACGGTGTATTGTTTTAACTTTAGAAAGGGGGACTCTAACTCAAAAACCATGAACCAAAGGCACTGATTTCGTCTGTGATTGAACGTTATTTTCCTTGCCAACTAGCTAGTTTCCTCCAACTCTTCTCCCAGGCCATGCAAGTAATTTCTAACTAGCTAGCTATCACCTTACAGCAGCCTACTCATAACTAATTGGTCAATTGCTTTGCAAGCTACCCTAGTTGGGTTCATTAAACAAGGGGTAGAACTGTCAACATGGGCTGTCTTTTTGTAGTGCAAGCAGTAATGTTAGCCAGTGTTAAGTCACTTCTAATCTTGAGGCCTTGTGTGTTGGTTCTATGGTGACTTTACCATGCCTCCCACGTAGTGCTGTGGCTGCATGTTCATGGCAGTAGTTTAAATCTGAAAAGAAAATAACGAAATGTGAGGTTGAACCCCTTTCAAAAAGCACTTGTTTTGTCTGGTCAGTAGCTGGGTGAGTTGTCGAAGAAGGGTATAGTAATCATCACTGGTGGGTGAGATGGCAGTCACCTATACTGAACTATCTCAATCCGTGATGGAACAACTTGGATAATATTTGCTTGATTTAAGCAGTGTGTTTTCAGTCTCTGCACTATACAAAGTTTACTTAAATGGAATCTCTTCTCTTGTTCAGGACGTGGTGGGTCATCTGGGGCAAAGTTTCGCATCTCGCTGGGTCTCCCAGTGGGTGCCGTCATCAACTGCGCTGACAACACAGGTATGTTACATTCAGATCTGTTAGAATAAATATCCCTTCAAAAAGCACTTGCTTTGTCTGGTCAATAGTTTGGCAAGTTGTCGAGAAAGGGTATAGAAAGATCATCACTGTGGGTGAGATGGCAGTCTCATTTTGGCTGCGCAATCTCAATCAGTGATGGAACATGTCATGTAGTTCAACCTGGTCTTGTCTTGAAATGGTCTACAAGGATCTGTACCTTTAATCAAGCCTGGGCAGTGGAACCATCTCCATCCTGTCATATATTCACCATCTTCTTCCCCCTTTCTCACCAGGTGCCAAGAACCTGTACATCATCTCTGTCAAGGGCATCAAGGGGCGTCTGAACCGTCTTCCTGCTGCTGGTGTGGGTGACATGGTCATGGCCACTGTCAAGAAAGGCAAACCAGAACTCAGAAAAAAGGGTGAGTGTTCTACATTATGTATTAAATTACTAGAATAGGATGAACTGGGACTAGCTAATCAGGAGATTATGGCGGTTTGCTAATGGCGGTTGGCATAGTAATTTGATTGGTCTTTAAAATTACTTGTAGTTTTCACCACAATAGTAGTCCCAGACCGATTGTTTAACTGAATGGTGAAAATCAACAGTGTAGCGATGTGAGTTGTCAGGTAGCTAGATTCTGATAGTCTTCCTCTTTCCCACAGTGCATCCTGCGGTTGTTATACGGCAGCGGAAGTCGTATCGTCGAAAGGATGGCGTGTTTCTCTACTTTGAAGACAATGCGGGGGTCATAGTGAATGTCAAAGGAGAAATGAAAGGTGAGTTGTGATTTTAAGTCTTTAGGCCCCGATCCCAAGTCATGAAGGTTATTCATAAGGATGTTTGGCTGGGCTTCTTTGAGTGCTTTTCAAATTCTGGATGTGGATTTTGAGTAGTACATTTTCTTTTCTAATACTCTGTTGCGAAATATACACCCCTTCAAAAAGCACTTGCTTTGTCTGGTCAGTAGCTCGGTGAGTTGTCGAAGAAGGGAATTTTAAGATCCTCACTGTGGGTGAGATGGCAGTCTCATTTTGGCTGACCAATCTCAATCAGTGATGAAACATTTTGTTCACTGGATAGTGGTCATCCTTTGAATACATTTAGATACAGTGAAATAATGGAGGCAGTGTGATTCTCTACCTTTCTCCTGGAAGTGTGTATGTCCTCACTCAGTCATTTATTTCAAAACGTGGATTGGTATGCACACCTGTCCATTCCTTTCAAGTTCACTTGGGTAGAGAATCTCACTGCTACATGTCATATTTTGATGTTACAATGCCAAGTGGGGTTATTTTGTAGGTAACGCTATAGGAATTGACCTGGAAACGGTGGGGTGTTTGTCAGCAACCAAAGTAAAGTGTGGATGTTCAAATCAAGACGGTGCAGTCAAATTGAGTATGTAGTTTTCTTGTGGATGCATGAGCTCCATAACTATGTTTTTGTTCACATTGTAAGTGGCAGGTCTGCAAAGGGTGAAATGTTACTACACTGATGCAAGGCCAAAGGCATCTTGTCTATTTTATCTCATTTTTGTTGTGGACTGAATTTGTCTTCTGTGTTACAGGTTCGGCCATCACAGGACCGGTGGCCAAGGAATGTGCAGACCTGTGGCCCAGGATTGCTTCAAATGCTGGCAGCATAGCGTGATCCTTGATCCTGGCTTGTTGTTTTCAATAAAAACCATTGTAAAGTCAGTGTCCTGTTTGCAAGATCCCAAGGCAGTGTCAAACTACACAGTATCTACTGTATACATCTGTTTAGTCTCACTGGGTGTAAGAACAGGAGCACATTGAAAAAATATTGACACAGTGATTATTTTTTTTACCTTTTATTTAACCAAGGCAAGTCAGTTAAGAACAAATTTGTATTTTACAGTGACTGCCTACCCTCCCCTGGCGACACTGGGCAAATTGTGCGCTGCACTATGGGACTCCCGAGCACGGCTGGTTGTGATACAGCCTGTGATTGAACCATGGTCTGTAGTGGCGCATCTAGCGCTGAGATGCAGTCTTAGACTGCTGTGCAATTCGGGAGCCCATAAAATTGTCGTCCAAGTCAGGATACGTTTGATAACTTGTTAATGGATGACTAAATTATGAATAGCGGGGGTAAATTTATGGTGAATTTATCTTCATGGCTGAAAATACAAATCCATATTGCAGGAGGTTGCTCGTCGAAGAGCTTAAATTAAGTTTGCATTGAGGGATATGAAGGCCTGCACAAAAACAAATTGTATTTAATGAGATGAGTACATGTAGTACCAGAAAATAATATATATTTAAAAAATTACCAAGTGGGTAACCTAGAAGGCAAGACAAGTGACATTTTCATGTAAGGGCCCTGAGATCAGATAGAATCCTTGTCCAGGGAAAAGTGTAGGGTGGGGTAGGCAACCCTGGTCCTGTAGTGCTGCAACCACTTCATGTTTCTGATTTAATTAACCTGGAAGACCAGGTGTGTTGAATTCAGGCAATCACTGAACTGGTCATGTGGTGCCTAGTTGGAACAAAACCCTGCAGTACTTGTGGCACTCCAGGAACAGGGTTACATACCCCTGGTGTAGGAGCTTGCCTGCATGTAAACAAGTATAAGGATGGGACATTGTCATTCATTCAACTGGGTCCGTATCAAGTGTCCGTAGGAGGGCTGATCTGGGGTCAGGGCCCATTATCCATGTAATCTTATTCATTGTAATCTATTAGTTAAAGGCAAAACTGATCCTAAATTGTCACTTGAATCTGAGACGCTTGATACATATGGTTCCTGATGTTTATTTGATATGTCCATCAAAGGTACACTTCATAGAACTACAAGTCAATTTATACAGAAAAAGGAACATTTCAATTTCAGCGTTAGAACCATTCTGAGATGGATATCAATGTTATTAAAGAAACAACAGTAGTCAAAGAAATATATAGAGCAACGTTAATGTGCACTAGTGTAAACCTGAGATTAATAAAAGGGTGAATGTTGCAACCATCTCTAAGTGTCCACTTACACCAGCCCTTTGATGACAAAACCAGACTACTGCAAGTGAAGGAAAATGGAGACATTAATTTCACAGAACTATGTTATAGTTGTGTATTGTCTTTAATGTGCACCATATATTGTTCCTGTGTGCAAAGTTTTATATAATGTTGCACAAACACTACTAGCTAGTAATGTTATTGTGGTTGTATAATGTGGTGTAGTAGATCATCCCTGGCCCTAAGCCCTATGCAGACTGCACTCAGCAGGGCACGGAAAACAACCTGCCCTATCATCTCCCTGTTTCCCCTTGGCGCACTATTACCCTCACACCCACCCTCCTGCCTGCTCACGGGATCCAGTCCAGCCTGGGGCGGAAGTCCCTGTCCATCTGCTTGGTCTCGTCTTCCTCGGGGGGCTCAGAGGGGCTGGGGTTGAGATCGGGGTCCGGCAGCGAGCGCTGCTCGCAGGTGGCATGGGGGTGCGTCTGCCAGGTGCTGTCCCGATAGGTGCAGTAACACACAGTCTGCTTGTCTATCTCTACTCGCTCCCCTGCCGAGATCACTCTGTCGCCCACAAAACAATTGGGCCCTGTAGGCAGGATGCAGAAACATTATGTAAAATAAATAGATGTTATATCAGATGTCACCATAAATGTGAATTGCATATGTTTTTGACAGTTAATTGTATACGTAATGTGCTCTTTTGATCAGCATTGCAATGAGAAACTTCTGTAGTCTTAATAAAATCATCCTACTGTCATTTGCAGCACCAATATGCTATACTTTGTAGAGTTACTTACACATCCATAAAGGCAGACACAGTTGTGGCCAAATAAATTGGCACCCTTGCACTTTTCTTAAATAATTCCCTACACAAGAAATGCCTATTGAACTTCGCAAAAACACACCTAAACAAGCCTAAATTCTGGGAAAAATGTTCTGTGGACCAATACAATACAAATCAGCACTATCTTTACTGATAACCAAATTAAGTATTCAAAGAAAGACCCATCCTACAATCAAACATGGGGGAGTTTCAATAATGCCGTGGGATTGCTTTGCTGCCTCTGGTACTGGGGGCCTTGAACATGTGCAAGGCATCATGAAATCTGCAGATTATCAGTCCAATGTTACAACGCAGTGTACAAAAACTGGGTCTCTGTCGAAGGTTGTAGGTCTTCTAGCAGGACAACAAACCCAAACACGCATCAAAAAGCACCCAGGAATCATTCAAGAATAAACACTAGACTGTTCTGGAGTGGCCAGCGTTGAGTTCAGATCTGACTCCCATCTAAAACATATGGCGAGATCTGAAACCAGCAGTTGGTGGAAGGCACCCCTCAAACATCACAGAAATGGAGCAGTTTGCAGCTGAAGAATTGGCCAAACATCCAGTAGAAAAGAGCTAATTGAAGGCTTCAAGAAGCATTTGTCAGCAGTTACTGTCTCTTGGCCAAAGGCTGTGCAACCAAGTATTAGCTCTTGGTTGCTAATAATTGAGTCCATGCTATTTGTTTTTATTTTCTCAATTGAAAGTGTAAACTTAAGTTCAAAAAAAAAAATTGCTTCTTCAATGTTGAAAATCCAATGTGTGGAGACCAAACATTTTTTAAATTTAAATTCCAACTTATTATAGAAGACAAAGGGAATTATTTAAGAACATGCAACAATTTCACTGAGTTAAAGTTCATATAAGGAAATCAGTGAATTGAAATAAATTCATTGGGCGCTAATCTATGAACGACTGGGAATACAGATATGCATCTGTTGGTCACAGATACATAATAAAAAAGGTGGGAGAGTGGATCACAAAACCGTTCAGTATCTGGTGTGACCACCATTTCCCTCATACAGCGTGACACATCTTCGCATAAAGTTGATCAGGCTGTTGATTGTGGCCTGTGGAATGTTGTCCCACTCCTCTTCAATGGGTATGCGAAGTAGCTGGATATTGTAGTGTTGTGTTATGTAGTGTTATTTAGTGTTATGGTGTGTATGGTTGTGGTTTCTTGTTGTGATGTGTGTTTTGTCCTATATTTTTTATTTTATTTCAGCTCATGAAACATGGAACCAACACTTACTTTACATGTGTTTATATTTTTGTTCAGTGTACATCTGCATTGCTTGCTCTTTGGGGTTTTAGACTGGGTTTCTGTATAACACTTTGTGACAACTGTTAATATAAAAATGGCTTTATAAATAAATGTGATTGATTTACTGATTGAACTATATACGGCGCACACACAAGCTGTTCATTTACTGCCTGCTGTTGGATGAATGGCCCCATGCCCCACCAGGCTGGGGGCTAGTTACTATTCCTGTGTTGGACAGAGCACTATCGAGCAGTTTGATTTACATCCCTCTTTATCCAGTGTCTAAATTCAGTTATGTAATCTGTGCAATGCTGAATTCCATAGTTTAGTTCTAAGGATGCTAGGATCCCACATCAGTGACTAAATATTTCCAAAACTCCTTGGCTTGACTCTATCTAATAATTGAGCTTGTTATGAATATGATGCACATATCATGTTGAACGCACAGTACAGATGGTACCAGTGCAGTGGAGCAGTGATTAAAGAAACATTGAAGATATCGATGACCTTAGACTCCAGCTGGGGGCAGCAGCCAACTACTGCCATCGTAAACATTACATAAGAGCTGCAGCTGTCTTTATAATCAATATCACACACTGTGTCAAAGCTAATTATTAATGGTTGACATCAGATCAACGTTTATTGGTCGCATACACAGATGTTATAGCAGGTGCAGAAAAATGCTTGAGTTACATATGACCAGGCTTATGGATTCTGTATATTTGCGTTGTATGTTCAGGTCAAATTATACAGAACACATCTGTGTGTGTGTATGTCCACCCTATCATTATAACATGTAAACTAGTGTGGAAGAAATTGGGTAGAGACCATTAATTGTGTTGGAAAGTTGTGTGTTTGTAGAAGTGAACTCACCAGTGTAGCAGACAGGACAGCAGTGGTTGGGCTCATATGTAGGGTTGACACAGTGTGGTGCAGGACAGTCAGAGATGGAACAGGACACCTCCCTGTTGGACTCACAACGACATCTCTCACAGCGTGACAACTGAAACAGCAGGTTAGACACACCTTTAGAAATGTTTTCTACCACACTCACTTTCATTCTCTCTACAGTTCAACTCTGTGTTCTCCTGTCATTTGGAAGGAAGCATAATTACTTGAGAAACCTATGAAGCATCAATGTAATACCTGAATACTGTTTTCAAATAAAAAGAGATCATATGAAATGTCACCTCATGCCATCTCAACTGATGACCCCTTGTTGATGGAGAGAACTGTTATTACACTTGACAATAGGCCTACATCTCTCATGCAATAGAGGATAAATAACCAATGTCCCCATCTTCACCATCAGACTAGACACAAAAAACACTGCTTTGACATTGAGTATAATACAGTATAATAAACATATTATATTCCAAGATCCAACCTTAACCTTGGATAATGTACACAGTCACTTAAAGTCGATGGAACATATTTTTAGTCATGTTTCATTAAAAATTAATCTCACCCTGAATTCTTCGAATATTCTGTACATTTTTCCACCATATACACACACTTTGCTAACTGCCTCACACACTGGACAGCAGGACTTGTATTTAATCCGTGTACATCGAGGATGAATGCGTGGACACTTGGGTCGTATGCACACGGGTCCGTCTTCAGTGCAGGTGCACGGACAAGCAGATGGACTGGGATAGTACACTTCCCCGATGCCATACACAAATCCGTGGTCGTCTAAGCACCACTTGCCCCGGTAATCCCCAAACTCGTACTCCGAGTCAGTATTGGTTGAGTATTCCGTCAATGTTTTGGGGATCGGGTAGAGGAGCGCGACGTAGAGGCAAAGCGCGCGGCTGTTCATTATTCCTGATATCGACACTGTGACCGTCTGGTGTTCTCTCGTTCTCTTTTAAAGAGGTGTGACGACGCATGGACGGCAGACAAGGCAAGAAAAGTGGGCATGCAACCACATTCCCCAATGGTCAACGAGATTTTACTTACAGTAGTAGTCCAAGTCTGACTTTTTACTTTTAATTTTTTTTTTTACAATTAGTTTGAATATATTGTCGAGTCATCAAAATTACAATGCTGAGCTATTATTTCTGAATAGGCAGTCTAAGCAATCAGTAGGCCTACATCTATTGAAAGCCAATAAAACATTTGAAATAAGCCATTGGTCCGAAAGACAGAAATTACTTTTATTTAGGCAAGAGGCTTGACAGTACAAAAAAAGATGCAAATCGCAGAGGCATACTAAAATCATTCAAATTCAAGTAAAAACAGTCATTTGAAAACGTGAGGTTTTATCTGAGGTTCACCATGACCATTTCTATAGTGGTGATACACAGCAACAGGGTTTGACAGCCGTGCAGTTGCAAACAGCTCATGTAAAACAGTTCACAATCATCAATTTGCTGTGATATAATAGGTGATATTCAAGGACTGGCCATTTCATATGAATTATGAATTTAATCCATCACCAACAGTCCACACCATATTGATTACCAACTAAAAGTTAGATAAAAATAGGCAACAAAAATAGCATGTAAAAACCATTGTCAATTGGGTGTGGAATAAATTAGGCCAAGGCCCTTCCCTGTTCTATCAACGCCAATAGCTGAAGAGGAACTGTTGGCTTGTGGTATGAATCCAGAGGTCCATTGCAAGAGCAATAGAAATGTCAAACACACAAACCGAGTGTGGGGATGGTGGAAGAACATCACAGGGTCATATTTAAATGGGCACAGGGTTGCACGACATCGCAAATAACATACAGAATGTACATCTCTACCCATGAAATCACTTCTATACATTCCAATATTTTTTATATGCAGCACTGTGCCCACAAAACATGGCCCTAGTCTATAGGTTAGAGGGTGTGCTCAGAGAGAGGTGTGCCCTTCTACAGAGATGCTATTGGGAGGGCTGGCTGGCTGGGCGTTCCTCTGGGGCAGGCTCAGCTGAAGCAGGGAGGTCTGCAGGGGGTCCGGTGCTGCTTTCGGATGGGGCGGTGCTGTCACTGGTTCCCTCGTCCGTGACGCTCTCCACCGGCGGGCCCTGCTGCTTCTCTGAAGCAGGTGTGCCCTCCTCAGCCTCAGGATGGGTCTCAGATGTCTCTGATGTAGGAGTCTCTTCTGAAGGAAAGGAGGAAAGTGTGTAGGTCAGGTGTCTTTGTGTAGATTAGAATGATCATTGATCACAATGCTCAGTCTGAATGCCACAACGGTTAACATGTTACTGCAATAAAAGCACTACTTGTATCAGGCTTTTTCTTACTCCAAACAGCAAGTTACTGAAATAACAGAAAAAATGCTTTAGTGCGATGTTGGTATGACTGACCTGTCTCCATAGGGGTTGGCTTGTCCTGGTCCTCCTTGGTCTCTGTGGTTGGTGGGGTGTTGTTGTTCTGTTCAGTGATGGGCAGGGTAGATGAAGCGGAGGCCGCTGCCGCATGCTGCTGCTCTTGCTGTTCCTGGGCAGTCTTCTCTGCCTGCTCCGCCGCTTCCTTCTCCCTCTCCTCCGCCCGCCGCCTAGCAGCCTCCTCTGCCGCAGCAATCTCTGCTGCAAGCTTCTCCATGTCTACCTCCACCTTCTGACCGCACAGCTGCACACAGACAAACACATCTAGTTGTAGACACTGCAGCTTTGAGCAGTTACGACAAATCAGACTTTCGTACAACACACCAGGGCAACAAAGACAAACTTGAACAGCTACTGAGTGGCACAGAATACAAACCTATCATCACAGCACGGCTGCTGATAAAAGTAAACAAACTACACTGGTGCAAAAACAAGACACAGGCTATCAGCTGTTGCACTTTGTATGAGGTGATTCTCACTTTGGACACTGTTGGGCGGGGGCACATACCCGTTTGAGCTCACTATTGAAAGAGTCTGTAGTCTCCAGGAACCTCCTCTTCTTGTCCTGGTGCCGATCCTCTATTTGCAGCAGCTCTGCTTCCAGCTTCCTCTGTGGAAAGGAACAACAGTGTCAAACCAGACTATTGTGTGATTACAGGCCAGTGCGTGTTTTCCACCAGCTTTGCTTACCTGGTGCACCATGAGGGACTGAACCTGGCGCTTGAGGACTTGCATGCGTGCAGTGGTGACGACAGAGCGCACATCTGGCACCACAATCTCACTGAGGATGTCACTGATGAGCCGGTGGTTCCTCTGGAAGCGAGCGGTGGCCGTGTGCTTCATGGAGAACCCATCATCATAGTCTACGGAAAGGACACACAAAAACATTGGCTTTCAATCCACACAATATGGATAAACAAAAAGGTACAGGAGAGACAGAATTTCTAGTCCCCACGCCATTACCATCTGGGTCTTCAGCAGGCTGGATGCTCATGTAAGGTTCTCCCTTCTCAACGCGGGTCTGCCGCTGTCTGCTCTCCTCCTCCAGAGCCGCCTCTGCACGGTTCTTGGCATTGATGTAGGCCAGGTAAGCCGGTGAGTTGTGGTAGGCCTTCAGGGAGTCGTTGTACTCAATCTATAGAGGCAGTAATTATAAAATCTCAGTGAAAGGACTGGACTTATTTACCCAAGGCAAAATAGCTAAGGCATTGTAAAACTGCAGCTCCCAACTGTCCTCACCTTTTCCGCTTCATATTCGTTCAAGTAATCCTGCTTCTCCTCTTCAGTGAGGTCCCTCCACATGCCACCAATAATCTTTCCAATCTCCCATAACTTCAGATCCGGATTGGAGGCTTTGACTTGGTCCCAGACCTGGCAAAAAGGAGGCACCGTGGTCAAAACAGAGCAGCAACTAAGATGGAAAATGTATAAAAATAAGAGGAAGAAAGAGGGAGAGAAAGATTTGATTTGGAGGAGACAAAGGGAAAGCAAGCACAACAGGTCACACAGAAACAAGGACAGACAGAATCAACAATGAAGACAGGTGTTGAAGAGGAGTGGATCCGGATGGTGGGGTAACTCAGCTGTCTCCGACCTCCAATCCAGAGGGGGTAAGATGTGAGGAACATACCACCAGGGGTCATCAACAGTGGGGTCCCCGGCCATCCAGACGGTTGGCTGGGCGACCCCCTGTACAAGCAGTAAAAGTAGACACCGTGGGTGTCTTACCTTCCTGCTTACCTTCCGGCTGTACCGCATGTAGGGCATCAGCGGCTTGTCTGGCGGTTTGGGCGGCTTGGGAACAGTGACTCCTGAGGAATTCTGGGAGAGAGCCAAAGAAAAGAAAATATCAACAGGTCAAACCAATGGACATAGTTATTACAGAAAACACGTATATAACACTTATGTACTACTATGAAAAAGGGGCAGGGCCACAACTGAAAATGACACAATCTACATTAAGTGAAGCTCTTAAAGAGACTCATTCCAAAATGTTGCACCTTATTTTTGGGATAGTGTTTCATGCATAGCTGGTATGTAGGACAAATTATTGCCATCTCAGTGTTTAGGGCTATAATTCAAACGAATACTGCTATCAGTTTTGGCTGCCTTGTGATTAAAACACCAACTAGTATGAACCTCTGACATGCCAAGTCATGAGCCTTGGATGGACGGGGCAACATGCTGCTGCTCCCTAGCAGGCTGTACAAGCAGGGGAGGGGCATGTCAGAGGGGCAACTGCGCTAATATGAAATGCTTTTGCATCAAGGACAAGATGAGGGGAGCTGGTGACACTTCTAACAAATAATTGGGTCATCAAGTGGAGCATCAAATCAGTTGGAGTAAGATGATCGTGTGATTTACAGAAGATTATAGGAGGACTTGAGCAATTACTGACCTCACTTGACCACGACCAGCAGCTGTTTTTATTGTACCATTTATCCCCCCCAAAAAGTATCCTTTTCTACATGTTGAATTTTTTTTTCTTCTTCACCCTTCTATTCTTGTACCAAACACTCATTTCCCCTTTCTCCAAATTATCATTTTCTCACTCAGGGAATAGCCAGCCTTACTCCTTGGGCTCTAGCCCCGGATGGCATTGGTCCTACCATTACCCTGTTGTTGCTGCCGGTATTCCCTCCCAGCCTGTAGTTGTTGTAGGCCAGATGGCTGTATGGGTTGTACCCCACAAACCCAGGGGTGTTGGGCACTTGCTGATGGAGACAAATGAGACAAAACACGAATGAGAAATGACACAAACAAGGGGGAGGGACAAAAAAATATATGAAAAGGAGAGTTTTGGGGCTAATGATTTGTATAGTCATGCGAAAGCAGCCATCTTGAAAAAACAAAAAGCAGTGCATAGTCATTGGCTTGTTTCTGTCATAGGAGGATCACAAAATAAAAAGGTAGCAAAGAGGGAGGTAAACAGCTGGTAACTGGCCAGTTCTACTTCCATCCGTTGATGTTCAAAATGTATAGCAGCATGTGATTTAGATGAAGGGAAAATGTTTGTCTGCGAGTCACAATCTTGCAAATGTATTGACAGAACATCCCGAGCTAATATGTCTGTGCGGTCCTGCAGCCCAACAGCACATTACTGAGCTCCTGTTGATTGTATAGAAGACCCACTCCCCTGGCATTGGGAGGAAAATGGAAGGACTGGTGTTGGATGGTGTGTGATACTTACAGTTGTGGGGGCTGGGGTGGGGGGAGGTGCATATGATGGCCTTTCTGTGTAAAATAAATGTGAAGACAAAGTTCAGACATACAAAACAAAGAGTAAATTGCACTTCCTGTATGAATTAAGCTCTATAATGCAGTTAGTGTTTAACCTGTATCTAAACTTACATGTCAGTTATATTGGTCCCATGTGCTCATTAATAACAGTTTTTACAATACAGGTCACAGATTTCTTTAAATTGGTGAAAATTCTTAACCCATGTCACTTTTTAGTCTATTTATACGTTTGAGGTGAATCCGTGCAGTATTTTCACTTGGACCCCTTTCATTTTTTGGGGTTGTCATTTAGCAGACATTTTGATCTAGAGCATTAGGGTTAAGTGCCTTGCTTAAGGGCACATAGACATATGTTTCACCTAGTCAGCGCAGGCATTTTAACCAGAGACTTTAATGGCCCAACACCCTTGACTGCTAGGCTACCTGCCACTCCAATTCAAAACCAATTGAGATACAGTTGAAGTCAGAAGTATACATAAACTAGTTTTAATGACTCCAACCTAAGTGTTTCAACCACTCCACACATTTCTTATTAGCAAACTGTAGTTTTGGCAAGTCAGTTAGGACATCTACTTTGTGCATGACAAGAAATTTGTTTACATACAGATTATTTCACTTATAACGCACTGTATCACAATTCCAGTGGGTCAGAAGTTTACATACTCTAAGTTGACTGTGCCTTCAAACAGCTTGGAAAATTCCAGAAAATGATGTCATGGCTTTAGAAGCTTCTGATAGGCTAATTGACATAATTTGAGTCAAACACAGTGCCTCTTTGCTTGACATGGGAAAATCAAAAGAAATCAGCCAAGACCCCAGAAAAAAATTGTAGACCTCCACAAGTCTGTTCCCAAGGATGAACCAATTTCCAAACGCCTGAAGGTACCACGTTCATATGTACAAACAATAGTACGCAAGTATAAACACCATGGGACCACGCAGCCGTCATACCGCTCAGGAAGGAGACGCGTTTGGTCTCCTAGAGATGAACGTACTTTGTTGAGAAAAGTGCAAATCAATCCCTGAACAACAGCAAAGGACCTTATGAAGATGAAGGAAACATGTACAACGGTATCTATATCAAAAGTAAAACAAGTCCTATATCGACATAACCTGAAAGGCCGCTCAGCAAGGAAGAAGCCACTGCTCCAAAACCGGCATAAAGAAGCCAGATTATGTGCAACTGCACATAGTACAGTTGGAGAAATGTCCTCTGGTTTGACGAAACAAAAAAAGAACTGTTTGGCCATAATGACCATCGTTATGTTTGGAGGAAAAAGGGGGAGGCTTAAAAGCCAAATAACACCATCACAGCCATGAAGCACGGGGGTGGCAGCATTATGTTGTCGGGGTGCTTTGCTGCAGGAGGGACTGGTGCACTTCACAAAATAGATGGCATCATGAGGTAGGAAAATTATGTGGATATATTGAAGCAACATCTAAAGACATCAGTCAGACAGTTAAAGCTTGGTCGCAAATGGGTCTTCCAAATGGACAATGACCCCAAGAATACGTCCAACGTTGTGGCAAAATTGCTTAAGGACAAAGGCAAGGTATTGGAGTGGCCATCACAAAGCCCTGACCCCAATCCCATAGACAATTTGTGGACAGAACTGAAAAAGTGTGTGAGCAAGGAGGCCTACAAACCTGACTCAGTTACACCAGCTCTGTCAGGAGGAATGGGCCAAAATTTACCCAACTTATTGTGGGAAGCTTGTGAAAGGCTTCCCAAAACGTTTGACCCAAGTTAAACAATTTAAAGGCAATGCTACCAAATACTAATTGAGTGTATGTAAACTTCTGGCCCACTGGGAATGTGATTAAAGAAATAAAAGCTGAAATAAATAATTCCCTCTATTATTCTGACATTTCACATTCTTAAAATAAAGTGGTGATCCTAACTGACCTAAAACAGGGAATTTTTACATTTACATTTAAGTCATTTAGCAGACGCTCTTATCCAGAGCGACTTACAAATTGGTGCGTTCACCTTAAGACATCCACAATCATAAATTGTGAAAAACTGAGTTTAAATGTATTTGGCTAAGGTGTATGTAAACTTCTGACTTCAACTGTAAATATCTACTTACTTGACATCTTGGCTGAGGGATTTCAAGCTATTCTCATCATTGGTGCTGTAATAAAAATATTGATCTTGTTATAGGAAAATAATAATAACAATGCCAAAAATGGCTAGTGCTGCCCAGTGCAAGAGATTGAAAGATTATGGCATCTGGGAAACAAGACAGTAGGATTCACACTGTTGTTGGCTCACTAATTCAATGTAACCAGTAGGCTGCATACAAAACATGGTGTAATTTCCTTAAAATACGAAATAAACGAATTTAAAGCACTTTCTATACTGGCAGACTAGCTCTCGTCCACGCATGCAGCTCGGCAGATCCGAAGCAAACTCATGGACCGGACCTTGTGTGGCGGTACAGAAAGTGCAAAAAAACAACTTTTTTTTGTATTTGGGATTAAATGGCACCCTACGCCTACATAAACGTTCTCCAGAACCCTAGCAACATCATTACTTTCATAAATTAAGAAAGTAACGTTATAGTTTAGCTAGTCATAAACGCAGAGCCTCATACTGAGCCAAGTAAATTAACGTTCATTTTAGTTGTCATCGCCGCGATGTGACCAGAGCAAACTAGCAACTGGAGGGAGGCGGTTGAAACCGGACTATCAAACTTATTTTGTTTATGTCAATTTCGTGACACAGATGCAAATACAAGATACCAGTGTGTGAGAATCTACCCGACAATGCCATGTGATGACGCAATGGTTGGAAAATGTCGAGAAGTGGCAAGTAAGAGAGCTAGCCGCATAGTGAGATAGCTACAGTAACTATAGTTAAATCAATCTAGGTTGAACCTAGCTACGTCAAGGACGTGATCTCAAAACAATATACGCTAACGTTAATTAAACATCCAAACTAGCAAAGTTATAGAATGTGGCTAGCTAATCTAGTAAACAGATTTAACGATAACAGCTAACAGTTACGGTTAGCTAGCTCTTAATGCCCTTTCCATATGTAAGGTTTTCAGCGGTTACATTCTCCCACATTTGGCTCCATGTGAACTACAATTCCGACGCTTTGTTTGAACTTTTAGATAAAGTCAATAGCCACTCCTTAAAAAACGATTTTCTAATCATATGCTGATATGCCCTTTATCTTTCATATCAGTGAGAAATAAACTTTCAAATACAAAATAAACACTTACAGTATTGCACAGAAGTTGTTTTCCAGTCGAAGAACTACACTTCCTCCCCACTGTTGCGTACACAGCCAGGTGTTCGAAGCAAGCTAGATAGCTCATTAGCACAGGTGGCCGCCTATGATTTCTGCCTGGCTTCCGTAAACAAGAGCTGGAGATTATTTACACTGTATATATACATAATGACATTTGTAATGTCTTTACTGTTTTGAAACGTATATATGTGTAATGTTTACTGTTAAGTTGTATTGTCTATTTCATCTACCGCACTTGCTTTGGAAATGTTATCACGTTTCCCATGCCAATACAGCCCATTGAATTGATATGGCCTTGTGGGAACACCAACCCTATAAAATAAAGGTGTGGTAATTTCACCTTTAGTTCCTTAAATTATTTATCGCTGATATGAAAGATACGTTCCATAAGTTTCCAAAAACATACCGCAAGCGATGCGTGTTCATGTTTAGAGCAGGCGTCGGGGCTCACCCCTGATCAGGAGATATCGTTCATGGGCGCTAAAGCAGTTAGCTAGCGAACGTTAGCTAAGCCTTGCTTGCAAGTAAATGCAGATTTTATTTAGTTTGAATAGAAATACAATTCTATTCAGTTGTGAAATGATCTCCATCTGACCTTTTCAAAAAAGTTAAATGCAAAACTATCGAAAGAATATACACTTGAAAATGAACTCACCCCGACCTCCTTTCTTTGTTCCTTCAAAAGCGCGTCTGTTCTTTTTTTCGCTGGTAAATAACTGCGGATCAAAACACGATTTCGTTGAACACGCCGTCTACTGTTTCGGAGAGGAACCGCTTATTTGCACCCAGTTAGTTAATATGCTTTGCCTTTGCTTACCGCTAGGTGGCTGCAGAACACCGCCACTGATTTTATGCAGACTGCTTTTAGGTATTGCATGGCTGCACCCCTTGGTCATGACATGAGCAAAGATGAAATAAAACTGATCTTGGGTCAGCTCTCCATCCCGTACCGTTATTGTTAAAGTTCAAGCACAGACAGATACCTGATCCTGATTGTCCTCCCCTCCTCAAGATGTTTCATACAAATGTTTCACCTCTTGTCTTTCTTACACTTCTGTGCACACAGAACACATAACAAATAAAAAGGGTATGTTTGAGATTCAAGCTCCATTTGAGTTATTTAGCCTTTATAAAGCCCTGTAACTTAGTAAAGTACAGTTTCAGTTCACTTGTATAACACAACCACTTCTTGACCAAATTGAGGGCGAGATGTGTGGTAGTACGTCCCCAGAGCTTCCATGTTGCTGTGAGTGACCTGGATATTTATTAGTCTTCTCCGTTTTATTCAGAGGATTGCTGCTAGAGTGCATCCCCAGAAAGAAGCAGACAGGACTGTGAGGTAAGCCCTAATAATGAAGGGGAGCTTTTCTCCTGAAGACCAGACATCTAGGCTAAACCTCTTGTATGTTGCCCAACACCAAGGCGCAAAATGTCCACATGAGTGTTTACTTAGGTCTTTTTACATTCTTACTGTCCTGTGAGCTTAATGAAGATGTAATATGTTTCAGTGCTATATTATGTTTCTGCTCAAGGTTTGAATGGTGCCACTTGTGTGCGTGATGAGTCTGTGGAAGAGAGTGAACTGGGATTTGTTCCACTTGACAACAGAGACAGATAGATGCTGTCAGATGTTGAGAAATGTATTCCCAATATGGAGTGTCCTTTCTCAGGGGTGTTTAACCTCCATTCCCACTCCCACTTCTCCATTCTGGCTAGACTGCATTGAGAGAATGTGCTGTTCTTACTCTGTCTGTACTTTTTCAAACTGTTCCAAATGGAAACGTCCCCCAAGTAACATCGCAGAATGCAACACACTTTTCAATGATTCTGTGCTTATTTTTCAAGCCAGCAGCTGCATCATTTATTTTCAGTCAATCATGAAACCACCAATACCCTTCAGGATTGTCAAGTCATTAAAACATAGATTCATGATGAGGACATGATACTGTAGTACAATTATACTAAAATGTAGGCCTACTTGCAGTGCATAGAACTAATATGGTCCAAAGATAGTGACAAGATATGACTTGAACATAAATATGAATGATGAATATCTCTGTTGTCTGAGGAATGCCATAGTAACCGTGAACACCAATCACCTGCACACAGACATGCATATTGAAGAATAATGAATATTCATTTCCGGGGGCACAGATGGTGTAGTAAAATAGGTTGCTAGGTAACGCTAGCTGACCAAGGCTGGGGCTCCTGCAGAGAATATATCTGATGAATGCATATAAGATTTCTCTTTGAGAGAGAACATATACACTGAACAAAAATATAAACGCAACACGCAACAATTTCAAATATTTGACTGAGTTACAGTTCATTTAAGGAAATCAGTCAATTGAAATACATTTATTAGGCCCTAATCTATGGATTTCACATGACTGGGAATACAGATATACTTGTTAATCAAAGATACCTTCAAAAAAAGTAGGTGTGACCACCACTTGCCTCGGCTCCCGAGTGGCACAGTGGTCTAAGGCACTGCATCTCAGTGCTATAGGTGTCACTACAGACCCTGGTTTGATTCCAGGCTGTATCACAACCGGCCGTGATTGGGAGGTCCATAGGGCGGTGCACAGTTGGCCCAGCGTCATCCGGGTTTGGCTGGGGTAGGCCGTCATTGTAAATAAGAATTTGTTCTTAACTGACTGGTTCAATAAATACAAAATAAGTGCAGTGCGACACATCTTCTTCACATCGAGTTGATCAGGCTGTTGATTGTGGTCTGTGGAATGTTGTCCTACTCCTCTTCAATGGCTGTGCGAAGTTGCTGGATATTGGCGGGAACTGGAACACGCTGTCGTACACATCGATCCCAAACATGCTCAATGGGTGACATGTCTGGTGAGTATGCAGGCCATGGAAGAACTGCCACATTTCCAGCTTCCAGGAATTGTGTAGAGATCCTTGCGACATGGTGCTGTGCGTTATCATGCTGAAACATGAGGTGATGGTGGCGAACAATGGGCCTCAGGATCTCGTCATGATATCTCTGCATTCAAATTGCCATTGATAAAATGCAATTGTGTTCATTGTCCGTAGTTTATGCCTACTGGGATATAATCCCACCGCCACCATGGAGCACCCTGTTCACAATGTTGACATCCGCGCTCGCCCACATGACACCATACGGTGTCTGCCGTCTACCCGGTAGAGTTGAAACTGTGAAGAGCACACTTCTCTAGCGTGCCAGTGGCCATCGAAGGTGAGCATTTGCCCTCTAAAGTCAGTTCTGACGCTGAACTGCAGTCAGGTGAAGACCCTGGTGAGTACGAGCATGCAGATGAGCTTCCTTGAGACCGTTTTGGACAGTTTGTGCAGAACTTCTTCTGTTGTGCAAACCCATAGTTTCATGGGGTTGTCCGGATGGCTGGTCTCAGATGATCCCACAGGTGAAGAAGCCAGATGTGGAGGTCCTGGGCTGACGTGGTTGCACCTGGTCTGCGGTTGTGAGGCTGGTTGGACGTACTGCCAAATTCTCTAAAACAACGTTGGAGGAGGCTTATGGCAGAGAAATTAACATTAAATTCTCCTGCAACAGCTCTGGTGGACATTCCTGCATTCACCATGCTAATTGCACGCTCCCTCAAAACGTGAGGCATCTATTGCATTGTGTTGTGTGACAAAATTGCACATTTCAGATTGGCCTTTTAATGTCCCCAGCACAAGGTGCATCTGTGCAATGATCATACAGTTTAATCAGCTTCTTGATATGCCACACCTGTCAGGTGGATGGATTATATTGGCAAATGAGAAAAGCTCACTAACAAATGTAAACACATTTGTGCATCAAATTTGAGAAAAAAGCTTTTCGCACATTTAGAACATTTCTGGGATCTTTTATTTCAGCTCATGAAACATGGGACCAACACTTTACATATTTGTGTTCAGTATATATATATATATATATATATATATATATATATATATATATATATATATATATATAGGCATAGTGGTAATATCATACAGAAACAGTACATGTATGATATTGTGTTTAGACAGACTTCAGCCACCCAAACCATGGACGCTCTCTCTGCTACCGTCCAGCAAGCGGTACCAGAGAATCGGGTCTTGGACCAACAGGCTCAGAGACAGCTTCTACAGTGACTTCGGGAAGTATTCAGACCCCTTGACTTATTCCACATTTTGTTACATTACGGCCTTATTCTGAAATGGATTCAATATTTTTTTCTCAGCAATCTACACACAATACCATATAATGACAAAGTGAAAACAGGTTTTTAGACATTTTTGCTAATTTATTACAAATAAAAAACAGAAATACCTTATTTACGTAAGTATTCAGCCCCTTTGCTATGAGACTGAAATTGAACTCAGGTGCATCCTGTTTCCATTGATCATCCTTGAGATGTTTCTACAACTTGATTGTTGTCCATCTGTGGTAAATCCAATTGACTGGACATGATTTGGAAAGGCACACACACACACCTGTCTATATAATTTCCCACAGTTGACAGTGCATGTCAGAGCAAAAACAAAG
This sequence comes from Oncorhynchus nerka, assembly GCF_034236695.1. NCBI lineage: Eukaryota > Metazoa > Chordata > Actinopteri > Salmoniformes > Salmonidae > Oncorhynchus > Oncorhynchus nerka. Next base: position 28,474,664 of record NC_088416.1, on the reverse strand, counting down.
CCATGAGGTCAAAGGAATTGTCCTCGGAGCTCCGAGAGAGGATTGTAAGGCTGTAACGTAACAAAATGTGGAAAAAGTCAAAGGGTCTGAATACTTTCGAAGGCACTGTATCCCCAATAATAAGACAGTTGAATAGCTATCCAATGGTTACCCGGACTATCTGCACTGCACTATTTTGCACTCTCACAGGACTTGATCCACACACTCACACTGGCACTCTCACAAACACAAACAAACACACGCAGATAACGCACGCATACTGACGCCACACAAACACACACTTTCACACATGTACACATACACTCAGAAAAAAAGGTGCTAAGTAGAAACATATAGAGTTCTTCAGTTTGTCCCCATAGAGTTCTTCAAAGAAACCCGTGCAGGGTTCTACCTAGAACCCTCTATAAACAATTCCACCAACCTTATTAGCCTTAAAATCAAATGATCTATGATAATACATTACATTTCACAAGGCCTTTCTTTGAGGGCCAAGTTATACCCTAACACAGGGGTGTTAGGAAACTCCTGGTTACAGGCCACATCAGGCCTGAAAGTCACATTATGCTGGCTTGCAATGTGATGTGTAATTCCTATTGGAATCCAGCTACTTAGTATATCCAACAAGTGGAATTGTTAAATCACCCACAACCTGCATTCAGAATGACTGTCAGGTTATGGAAGATTGAATACTGAGACTATCTCAATCATCTAAACTGGAACAGCCATCTCAGTTGGGGGTCAAATGAATCCAATTACGAACAGATTGGATTATTTCAGAAAACTGTATGTTAGTTATCTTTGTGTAGCATGAAATGAATGAATCAATAAATGTACATGCAAAAACACAGATAATACAGTAAAACAAACCATTCGTAATCTCCCTGAAATAGAGCATACTGGGAAATATTATGTATGGTTTTATGTAGAACCCTTCTTGCCTTCCAAAGAATCATCAAATAACCCTTTCTTCCAAAAACGGTTCTCAGGATGTTAAATGTTCTAGTTAGAGCCCCTTGCCTTACAAAATAACCCTTGTCTTCCAAATAGGGTTCTTTAGATCAGAACGGTTCTTGGTAGAAACCTATCCCTCCACAAATAACCCCTTTGTAACCCTTTTTTCTAAGAGTGTACACTCATCATATACGCTGCTGCTACTTTGTTTTTTTACTCTTATTAGTATCTATCCTGATGCCTAGTGACTTTAACCCTGCCTACATGTACAGTGCATTCACAAATTATTCACACCCCCTGATATACACACAATACCCCATTATGTCAAAGTGGAATTATGATTTTATATATTTTTACAAATGAAGAAAAATTATGGCTAGTCTAAATTATGGCTAGCCTAAATAAGTTCAGGAGTACAAATGTGCTTAACAAGACACATAATAAGTCGCATGGACTCGGTGTGCTATATTAGTGTTTAACATGATTTTTTAAATGACTACTTCATCTCTGTAACCCACACATACAATTATCTGCGTCCCCCAGTCAAGCAGTGAATTTCAAGCACAGATTCAACCACAAAGATCATGTAGGTTTTCCAATACCTCACAAAGAAGGGCACCTATTGGTAAATGGGGGAAGAAAAAAAAGCAGACATTGAATATCCCTTTGAGCATGGTGAAGTTATTAATTACAGTTTTGATAGTGTATTAATACACCCAGTCACTACAAAGATACTGGCGTCCTTCCCAACTCAGTTTCCGGAGAGGAAGGAAACCGCTCAGGGAATTCACCATGAGGCCAATGGGGATTTTAAAACAGAGTTTAATGGCTGTGATAGGAGAAAACTGAGGATGTATCAACAATATTGTAGTTACTTCTCAATGCTACCCTAAATTACAGAGTGAAAAGGAAGCCTGTACAGGATACACATATTCCAAAACATGCATCCTGTTTGCAATAAGGCACTAAAGTAATAATGCAAAGAAAATGTGGCAAATAAATAAACTTTTTGTCCTGAATACAAAGCATCACTGACGAACAATCTCCGTATTTTCAAGCATGAAGTGGCAAGGACTAAGGAGTTTTTAAAATTAAAATAAACAGAATAGAGCTAAGCTTTCCAACAGAGACTGGGAGACAAATTCACCTTTTAGCCGTACAATAACCTAAACACTAGGCCAATTATACACTGGAGTTGCTTACCAAGACAACATTGAATGTTCCTGAGTGTCCTAGTTAAAGTTGACTTAAATTGGCAAAAAAATCTATGGCAAGATTTGAAAATGGCTGTCTAGCAAAGACCAATAACCAGAGCTTGAAGAATTGTAAAAAGAATAAAGGGCAAATATTGTACAATCCAGGTGTGCAAAGCTCTTAGAGACTTACCCAGAAAGACTCACAGCTGTAATCGCTGCCAAAGGTGATTCTAACATGTATTGACTCAAGGGGTTGAATACTTTGTGTTTTATTTTCCATTTAATTAAAAATAAAAATAATTTTTTTTCTTCCATTTTGATATAAGACTATTTTGTTTAGATTGTTTCCAAAAAATTACAATTCAATTCATATAAATCCTACTTTGTCAAGGGGTGTGAATATTTTCTGAAGGCACTGTATATACTTACCTCAACTACCTCGTACCTCTGCACATTGATATGGTATATTGGTACTTCCTGTATTTAGCTTCATTCTTGTGTGTTATTTCTCTTGTGTTTTTATCTTCTTGTTTTACTCTGCATCGGTGGGAAAGAGATTGTTAGTAAGCATTTCACTCTAGACCTGTTGTTGTATTTGTTTCGTTGCCACAAAACGAGGAGATTTACCCTATTTAATGAGAAATACAATGCTCAGGAGAGAACGCACACACACACACATACAGTCATGTACACATGCGCGCACACACACACACAAACCCACATTGCCTGTAACGCCATACACAGCTCTGAATCGAAAATGAGGATAAATAATTGATAAGGAATGCCTTGTGACTGCTTAAAGAATTTGCAGACAAATCACGTCCCATGCTCTATTCAGTGCTAGACAATATACAATTCTTAAACAGCATATACTATATAGGCCTTATGTAAAGTGTTATTTTATCTTAGATAATTCTCTGAAACATGTTAATTGGGCTGCTATCATTTAAATAAACAGAGTGAATGAAATTGTAAACAATTAAACAGAGAAAAGGCAAATGGCCCAAAATGGCTAGAAAAGTTGAATAAATACAGTATAAAATACTGGATCTACCAAGTCTATGGCTAGGAGTGTTTCCTGACTATGTGGCCTGAACAGGAACATCTCATGCCTTGGTGTTTTCTGGGGTCCAGAGTTTTTCCTGGTTAGGTCACATGGTCAGGAAATGTTTCTGCATTTGTGACATTTATTCAGTACACCTTTTGCTTGTGACATGGTTATGTAGAAGCTTTCATCACCAGAAGCACCCTCTTATCATATTCAGATTCTTAGCTTGTTGTTAGATCTGATGGAATGCTGTTGGTATCAAAACACGTTATGGTTGTATCTGTGATTACAGTTAGCTCATTTCAAGAAGTGTTGGTCCTTTGGGATCTTTGGGTGCTCAAGTGAATCTGATGTTGGTGATGATGTCATAAAAGAGGTCCTCGTTATCTCCACTGCAGAGGTCAGTAAATGGCGGAGCCTGCTGAATTTCCATACAGCCCATTTCCATAAGCTCTATAAAAGAATTACATTTGTGCAGCCTTAAAAGTTTCAATCTTTCCTTGTCTTACTTTGCAATCTCCAACATATTAAAAAAACAGCCTCTCTTCTGATAATGTAGTATTTCCACATTCAAATAAAGTCTTGAGAATCAGGATCCAATATTTAGTTTTCATCCTGTTGTGTTGTACAGCATGTTCATATTTTTCCTACTTCAGAAGCCACTGGTTTACTGGAAAGAGAACAAAGAGATGTGGAGGTTAGCATGAACTGCTTGAACTGGAAACACAAAGGCAATGCTTGAGACATAGAACCTACAAAGAAACTATTCATTTTGAGGGACGAGGCATTTCTCTATAGACATCTCAGAACTATAGAAGACTGAGAAAACATAGTTTATTAGGTACACCCATGTGGTACCGGGTCGGACCCCCCTTTGCCTCCAGAACAGCCTGAATTCCTCAAGGCATGTAAACGTCACTCAATTGGTATCAAGGGACCTAATGTGTGCCAGGAAAACCTTCCCCACACCATACGCCATACACCACCGCCACCAATCTGTATCGTTGACACCAGGCAGGATGGGGCCATGGACTCATGCTGCTTACGCCAAAGCCTGACTCTGCCATCAGCATGACACAACAGGAACTGGGATTTGTTGGACCAGGCAATGTTTTTCCACTCCTCAATTGTCCAGTGTTGGTGATCACGTGCCCACTGGAGCCATTTCTTCTTGTTTTTAGCTGATCGGAGTGGAACCCGGTGTGGTTGTCTGCTGCAATGCCTTTCTGCACATGACTGTTGTACTGCAATGTTATTTACTTATTTGTGGCCAGCCTGTTAGCCTGCACGATTCTTGCCATTATCCTTCGACCTCTCATCAACAAGCCATTTTCGCCCACAGGACTGCAGCTGACTGGATGTTTTTTGTTTGTCGCACCATTCTCAGTAAACCCTAGACACTATCATGTGTGAAAAGCCCAGGAGGCCGGATGTTTCTGAGATACTGGCACCGACGCACCTGGTACCGACGATCATACCATCGCTTAGGTCACTGGTTTTGCCCATTCTAATGTTTAATCGAACATCAACTGAATACCTCGATGCCACTGTCTGTAGGAGCAAACCATTTTTTGTGAATGGGGTGGTGTGCCTAATAAACTGGTCACTGAGTGTAAATATTGAATTTCTAAAAACACAAACCGGTTTCAGAATACAGTATGTGCAGTTTAAATTACAATGACAAACTTCTTTCTCACAGTCTGTTTTTACCAATACCTGAATTTTACCGGAAAGTCTCAAGTAACCGTGTTGATTGAATAAAGATCCTAAACACATGCGTTCAGACACACCTCGATACTGGGGCCTCAGGGCACGGTTGTTGGGGCAGTCCCTGCCCTGCTTGCTGAAGTTGATGTTGGTGCGGATACAGCGCTGCAGGAGAGGCTGGGCGGGCCGCGTGTTGTCACTCATACTGAGGAATATCTTATACGGCTCATTCTGACTTAGCAGTCGCAGAGAATGCATCTGAAGAGGCGGCGTGAGAGAAAGTTGGACAGATAAGTTTTATGGTAAAGAATCTACAGTCTCAAATTACGGCCAATTATCAAGTAACTTCTGGCAAACATGAGTTACTGTTATTATTGAGTCCATGATCGAGGGTGAGTTACCTGCATCTGCGTGACGTACACAGGTTTGTTCATGAGGATCCAGGTGGCTGTCTCGAAGCAGGGCGGGATAGTCATGGAGCCCTCGTATGTTATAAAACGTGTAGTGTCTGGATATAGATCTGCTATGTTGAGCCCCATGAGTAAGAATGCGTCATCTGGAGGTGGACCAAAACAGAGGTGATCAGATTCATACTGTACCATCCTCAACACTTTCTACACTGTATTACAGAATAATAATAACACATTTCATTTGTATAGCGCTTTTCATTACAGTGTTTATCGCAAAGCTGAGGCAAAAAAGTAATGATAATAAAATAAAAATTACAATAAAAATCGAGGCAGGAAATAGCAATAGTAGGGTAGTTGCTAAAAGGACTTTCCAGATTAGGTCTATAAGAAAGACAGTCTGTACAAATGTGTTTAAAGACCCGTTTTAAAAGCTCTGATTGATGGAGCTGCTCTCAAATGGTCAGGGAGAGTATTCCATAGGCGAGGGGCAAAGGAGCAGAAGGCTCGGTCCCCCATAGTAAGGAGACGTGTCTTGGGGACTTGAAGCAGTGGTGAGTTGCTGGAGTGGAGAGTGCGAGGTGGCTCATTGATATAAATGATATCGTTGATGTAGATGGGACTCAATCCATTCGAGGCTTTAAACACTAGGAGGAGGATTTTAAAGTCAATCTTATAGTTGACCGGTACCCAGTGGAGTTCAGCAAGGATGGGGGTGATGTGGGCTGACTTCTTGGTCCTGGCAGGAATCTTCTGGAGAAGTTGTAGCCTCTGAAGTGATTTGGTCGAAAGGCCCCGAACAGAGCATTGCCATAGTCGATCTGGGAGAAGATGAAGGCGTGGACGGGTTTCTCTGCATCTGGCTGGGCAATGTTTCTTGGAAAAATTATGTTTTGCAGATATGTTTTATATGGGCATCAAAGGACAGAGAAGGATCAAACTTAACTTCCAGGTTAGAGATGACAGAGGACAGATGGATGACTTGACCGTCATTAGTAGGGCAGATGTTTCCAGCACTGGTGACCTGCTTGTGTGTCCCAATAAGCATAGCCTCAGTCTTGCTGCTGTTCAGCTGGAGGAAGTTCTCTTTCATCCATGCCCTGATGTCATCTAGGCAGCTGCCAAGTTTTGCTAGGCCTGAGATGGTGTCCGGATTGATATAAATATATACCTGGGTATCGTCAGCGCAGCAGTGGAAGTTGATGTTACAGATTCTGAGGATTTGGCTGAGAGGGAGCATGTAGATTAGGAACAGAATAGGACGCAAAACGGACCCCTGTGGGACACCGCATGTGACCGTAGACTCCACCGATCTGGACTCTCCAATCGGGATGTATTACTTCCTATTGGAGAGGTAAGAGGAGAACCAGTTCAGAGCAGTTCCAGAGACTGCAGTGTGCTCTCTGTGATGCCGCAGGAGGATGTTGGGGTCAGCAGTGTCAAAAGAGCACTGAGATCTAAGAGAAGTGGGGAGGCTAGGTAATCCAGATTCTGCAGGCATCAGTAGGTTATTGGTAACTTTCACCTGTTTCGGGGCTGTGCAAGGACTGGAAACCTCACTGGAAAAACTTGTTCAGTTAATTGAAAGACGGATGGGATTGAAGCTGGTTTGCAATCCCTCTTTCCAATATTTTTGATTGGAAGAGATTGGAGATGGGCCTGTAGTTGGATAAGAGGTCAAGGTTGGGTGTCTGCATCTGTTTTGACGAATGATAGTACCTCCCCAGTCAGCTGGGACTTGTAATACAGTTTTACATCCAATTATTATAGTAATGGGATACAAATAAAAGGATGAATAGTGATGTATTTAATGTAATTCGTTTAATTTAATTTAATTAATGAAAAAGGACTGAAAATTAAATTAACCAGACTTAATAAAGAGCATAAAACTGAAAGAAAAGAGAGTTTGGGTAGAAGCTGTTAATACTAACTATAGCAATGTTACATAATTGTTGTCTTTAAAGGAATGCCATGTTTCGACATTCTGAAAGTGCCACAGAGTTATTTCTGTCGGTTAGAAACAGGAGATGACTCAAGCATCTCTCAGGGTTGGGGGCAGTTTCTATTGTTACACATCTTATCTATTGAACCAGGAGGATCACATTGGTAATGTAGCTGATTAATTCAGAAGTTGGAATGAATTTCACTCAATCTCTGATTAAGTCCATCTCTGGCAACCTTCCAATTAGCCAAATTAATTCTGTTTCTAGATATAATTTTTTATGACGGATCCAAAAATGGAACTGACTACTATTCTATCTGTGACTACTGTAGATTTGACAATGTGTGTGCATAAACCCACAAATCTTAAATGCCTGAGGGTGCTTACGTTTGTATGTTATTCTCGTGATGGTGTCTCTGTTCAGCATGCGATTCAGGAATACATTTGGAGACTCGGATATCTGAGAGGGATGAGATGTAAAGGAACATAAAATATTCAGCATCCGCAGCACAGTCCCATGGGATTCTGAATATAAAGACCACTGTCACTACAATGGAACACCACAGAGAAGGAGATTGTCTGCATCAAGCACAAACTGACCTTTATAAATATGGACACAATAGCTACGCCATTGGGGCTCTTGGCTGCCTCACTGTAGTTGGCATAGAGTTCCTGGTTGTAGTGTATAAGTTGCACCTGTAAGTGAGGCGAGATAAAGACAAAACAAACAGTGAGTCCTTCATTTCCTGGTGTTAGACCATGTGAGATAGAAATGTGAATTTGTCTTGCACATGAAAGCATTATGTCAGATTAAACTAATCTTATCCATCCAACCCTTACTCGAAGATAAAATCCAGGAATGTTTTACTTTGACACTTGTCTGCTCAGTAGAGTTCCAATTTAGAACGGGATTCAGTTCTAATTATCTGGGCAGCCGCTTACTTTTGGCAACATATCTTCCTCACTTAAAAATAGTGACTGGAAAGTGTTTGCCAACTCTAATTTAAATCGAGACAGACAAACTCCGTTTGGTACCCGATAAGTCTACTGCTTTTACTTTGTCATTATAATATCGCCCTCCTCCACTGAAAAAACCCACTGCCACTAAAAACCCACTGCCACTTGTCGATCCAGCCTTCAATTACATTGTTAGGGTGCAGATTGCTGATGCTCTCCTACCCCACCCTTCAAAGGCCCTGTACATGTGATTAGTGGACTGAGTGATAGAGGTAGTCCAGCATATTTGATCATTATCCATTGTTTGAGGAAATCTTCCACACAAACCAGCCTTGGTAGGGCTGTGTAAAGCAGTGAAGCCTTAACTGTAATGCAAGTTTGATTGAATTGAGCTCTTAGTCTAATGAAAGCAACTTTCAGTGGATTGGATTGTTTATAGACACAACCAAGATAAAGATAATCCCTCTCGGCTCATTGGCTCGTTCCCTCTCACCTCTGCGGGGAAGGACTGTCCATTGAGCAGGTGCTCCGAGCCCTGGCCGTCCTCGCTACCGAAGTGCAGGCGGATCTCCTCCAGCCGGTGACTGTAATCCAGAGGCCCACCGGAGATGTTCACCAGGTGAGCCTTGTCTGGCCGCAGCGACACGTGGCGCCCTGTGTTGTACATGGTGCCTCCCATCTGCACAGAGAGGAGTCAAGTGAGGTGTGGTGGATGTGTGGTAAAAGAGAAGGGGGCAAGTTTCTCACCTGAGAGACCTCTACAGAAGAGGAAATGGAGATAACTCGTTTAATACACTGAACAAAAATAGAAACGCAACATGCAACAATTTCTAAGATTTTACTGAGTTGCAGTTCATATAAGGAAAATCAGTCAATTTAAATATATATAAAAAATAATTAGGCCCTAATCTATGGATTTCACATGACTGCAAATACAGATATGCATCTGTTGGTCACAGATACCTTAAAAATAGGTAGGGTTGTGGATCAGAAAACCAGTCAGTATCTGGTACGACCACCATTTGCCTCATGAACGACACATCTCCTTCGCATAGAGTTGATCAGGCTGTTGATTCTGGCATGTGAAATGTTGTCCCACTCCTTTTCAATGACTGTGTGAAGTTGCTGGATATTGGCGGGAACTGGAACACGCTGTCGTACACGTCAATCCGGAGCATCCCAAACATGCTCAATGGGTGATATGTCTGGTGAGTATGCAGGCCATGGAAGAACTGGGACATGTTCAGCTTCCAGGACTTGTGTACAGATCCTTGCAACATGGGGCTGTGCATTATCATGCTGAAACATGAGGTGATGGCGGTGGATGAACGGTCTCACCACAGTATCTCTTTTTGTTCAGTGTAATTCTTTATAATTTCCATTATGGGTAGGAAAAGAAATAGCACTTTCCCATTACTGCAATGTAAAATTATAATATTCTTCAGGCTCATAATCACAGAATAATCCTTTGGGATTGGCTGTTGGCCTGCAGTAAATGAGGTTTTTAAAAAGTGGATTACATTTTTTTTAAATGAAAATCATCTTCCAAATCATCATTAAGGAAGCAGGTGAAATTAATAATAAACTGAGAAACAAACTTTCACGTTGTTTGAAGTGACACATTGAAATGTCCAACAGGTAAAGGAAGACCTTCAAAACTTTGTTCCATTCTTTCATATAAAACTAGGATAACATCAGGACTTATAATGAAATTAGAGGGAGGTAAGGAGAAAAAGTGAATGGAGGGAGTTCAGTGTTATGCCCGTGTAGATCTTGATGGAGTCATTCATCATAGGGTGATCCACTTAGTTAATTTATTCAGAGACAAAGGAATACTGAAAAATATATACAACAAATACTGCCGATGGTTAAGTGAAGTAAGAAAAGCAATATATTTCACTTGACATGTTTTTTTTTTTTTTATAGCCCTTTAAACAGGGGCCCGGTCTACTCCCTCTTAGTGCATAATGCATGTAATCAAATGAGCAAAATGGTGAGAGCTGAAAATTAATTCAATTCCTCAACAGTGTTATGTATTATACCAAATCTTCCACTGACACCTATTCTAATTACTAGGCAAAAGAAGCACTCAGCAGGCACTGAGCTGGCACAGAGCTGGTACTGGGGCCAATACTTTGTACATGAGAAGACGGCAATATGGGTTCGGAGTTGTAGGTTCTGTTTTGGGGATGATATAATCTCTACTGGCTAGTAAGCAAACAAATGTGATGAGGCCCTTTGGGATGTGATAATGTAGCTGGCTTGCTTTGTCATAAAAATATGTTTTCACTAAATCCACCTACGGTTCACCAAACAGCCTTCAAAATCCTTCTGATAACAGTGGTGCATTCAAATCTGATAGACAAAGATATAATAAGAACATTTAGGAGTACCCACTTAACAGTGCATTTAAGGTACAGAATGAGTACCTTGAATGAGTAAGTGTGTCCACATGTTTGACTGGTACTGTATATATATATATATATATTTAAATAGTTGCAGACAGATTTTTAGGTTATATTACATTTTTTATAGCAGCAGATGTTTAAAGTTTTTCAGTTACTGTATTCATCTTGTGTAGCAACCGACTATACTCTAAATCAGTGCTTTTATACTGGCCGGGTATGGTCACGTGGTCACTCAATCAAACCAAATAAAATCTCTTAACATAACTTCAATTTATTAAGAGTAGCATCTTTCAAATGTTCTCCATTCTGTGCTGTCTCATTGACACCACAGACTAGGCCTACCTAACAGGCAGAAATTCTGCAGATGAGCCTTAATTCTATTCAGATTCACAATGATCATTGATTATGACAACGCACACAATGCTCTAGCTACCTTGATGTATGTATTTGGACATAAAGTCATGCTAGAGGAGGAGCTGACACAACACTCCTGTTGAGAGGGATTTACCGATTTTGCTGTCCACTTTAAGCATTCCCAAACAGAGCATAAAAGCTGCTTACCATGAGCAAAAATCCCCCCACGCTTCATTGAGTTAAAAAGGCTTGGGACTAATTGCTGTTCTGCTTCAGTGAATTGAGTCCAAATATTGAGGGCTTACATTTTGGGGACATTTGATTTTAATTTGAAATTTGTTTTGTATCAGGTTAGGTTAAACTATTCCCCTCTGCTGTACAGTGGACTGTCCCTCAGGCTCAGGAAAGTATTCACACCCCTTGACTTTCCACATTTTGTTGTGTTACTAAGTGGGATTCAAATGGATTTAATTGTCCTTTTTTTGTCAAGGAAGAAGGGCACCTATTGGTAAATGGGTAAAAAATAATAAAAAAGCAGACATTGAATACCCCATTGAGCATGCTGAAGTAATTAATTACACTTTGGATGGTGTATCAATCTACCCAGTCTCTACAATGATGCAAGAGTCCTTCCTAACTCAGTTGCCGGAGAGGAAGGAAACTGCTCAGGGATTTCACCATGAGGCCAATGGTGACTTTAAAACAGTTACAGAGTTTAATCGCTGTGATAAGAGAAAACTAAGGATGGATCCACAACATTGTAGTTATCTTCTCTAGGGTAGGGGGCAGCATTTGGAATTTTGGATAAAAAGCGTGCCCAAATTAAACTGCCTTCTACTCAGGCCCAGAAGATAGGATATGCATATAATTGGTAGATTTGGATAGAAAATACTCTAAAGTTTCCAAAACTGTTAAAATAGCGTCTGTGAGTATAACAGAACTGATTTGGCAGGCGAAAACCTGAGAAAAATCCATTCAGGAAGTAGGAATGTTTTTGTTGTTGTAGTTTTCTATTCAATGCCATTACAGTATCCATTGACTTAGAACTCAAATTGCAGTTCCTATGCCTTCCACTAGATGTCACCAATCTTTAGAAATGGTTTCAGGCTTGTATTCTGAAAAACGAGGGAGTAAGAGCAGTCTGAATGAGTGGACCCTGCCATGTCACAGAGCTTTTTCATGCGCGCGACCGAGAGAGTGCCTTTCTTGTTTACCTTTTATATTGACAACATTATTGTCTGGTTGAAATATTATCGATTATTTAGGCTAAAAACAATCCGAGGATTGATCATGAACATCGTTTGAAATGTTTCTACGAACTTTACGGATACTATTTGGATTTTTTGTCTGCCTGTTGTGATTGCGTGGATTACTGAAGAAAACGCGCAAACAAAACGGAGGTTTTTGGATATAAAGAGACTTTATCGAACAAAAGGAACATTTATTGAATACATGAATGTCTTCTGAGTGCAACCATATGAAGATCATCAAAGGTAAGTGATTAATTTTCTCTCTATTTCTGACTTGTGTAACTCTTCTACTTGGCTGGGTACTGTTTGTAATGATTTGTCTGCTGGGCTATGTTCTCAAATAATCGTAAGGTATGCTTTCGCCATAAAGCATTTTAAAAATCTGACACAAGAAATCTGACACAAGAAGTTAATCTTTAAACCTATGTAAAATAGTTGTATCTTTCCTGAATTATTATAATGAGTATTTCTGTATTTGAATTTGGCGCTCTGCATTCTCACTGGATGTTGGCCAGGTGGGACGCTACCACATACCCTAGAGAGGTTAATCCACAATACTAACCTAATTAACAGAGTGAAAAGAAGGAAGCCTGTACAGAATACAAATATTCCAAAACATGCATCCTGTTTGCAACAAGGCACTAAAATAATACCGCAAAGCAATTTTTTGTCCTGAATACAAAGTGTTATGTTTGGGGTAAATCTAACACAACACATTACTGAGTATCATTCTCCATATGTTCAAGCATAGTGATGGCTGCATCATATTATGGGTATGCTTGTAATCGTTAAGGACTGGGGAGTTTTTCAGGATAAAAAATGAATGGAATGGAGCTAAGCACAGGCAAAATCCTAAAGGAAAACCTGGTTCATTCTGATTTCCAACAGACACTGTAGGATTTCTTTTTTTTCTTTCTTTTTTTACAAATGTTACACATTTTTCTTCTACTTTGACAGAGTGTTTTGTGTTGATCATTGACAAAGAAAACCTCCCTGATCTTTGTGGTTGAATCTGTGTTTGAAATTCACTGCTCGACTGAGGGACCTTGGAGATAATTGTATGTGTGGGGTACAGAGATGTCCCCGGTGTTATTCATCAACTTCCAGGAGAAATATAAGCCATAAAATAACGGAAGGCATCATGTTACTTGCTCCGCCAACACAGTAAGTTTACAACACGCGAAACAGGTACACAGAAATCCTCACAAAATCATGCACGAGAAGCGCACCAGTAGCTCCCTTTGGCTGGTTAACCATCATTTTGCAACATGAAAGACAATATATGCTAAAACCTATCGCTGACAATAAAGTGTGTTTTCTAAATTCCCTTTTCATGGTGTCTGAATGTTGTGTGGACCTCAAGACAACCCCTAAACATCTTTGTTAAAAGGATTCTCAGTACCTTTGTATATTTTTATATTTGTTCATTATTTTATAGTCCTAGTTAAATTCTCTCTCAATAACTTTCTTCCATGATTATTGTATTTATTATAATTTGATTTAATCCTGTTCAAGTGTTCACCATTACGATATGATATACTTTATTGTACATTTAAATGCTCACTCACAGAGCTATGGGTAATTTAGGCTCCAAATTTCCACCCTGTTAGGATTATGCATCTAACAGGTTGGAAAATGCACCAAAAAAGCTTGACCAATATGTTTTTCTGAAAGTCAAACTGGTAGAATACAAAAAGGTCCAAAAGGCACCGCAATGAAGGAATGAGTCACCAAAGGAGCATGTCTTTAAGTGGTGACACTCCATGTGGGATTTGAACATAATTGAAGCTGTGACAGACTGAGGACATTGAAGTACTTCAACCTTCGAAAGGAACTAAGGTCACTTTTATCTTATCTCAAACTTGTCTCATGTTAATAGCTGTTTTCTGGATAAACAAAAAAATAAGGATATTCTAGCCCTGGATTACATTACATGAAATAGGTTATGCTGTATAATTGCACCAATATTTTCAAAGGACCAACATTTCCCGACTGACAGTTTTCCTCATGCGTGCTTTGCAAAATGCCAACTTGTTGCCTACTAAATGTTTTCTATGAGCAACTGTTTGAGCTTTACTAGGGTAAGTTAATGAGAAACTACGTCTTCATGAGTGAATTGGGTGACAGTGTGTGTGAGTGAGTATGGCTTTGTGGACATCATGGGAGCAAGTGAGATAGGAAATTACTAATGTCCTGCTATTGACTGTCGCAGCATCCAAATTATTACTAAATGTCAACACATTGAAGTCGATTCAAAGATGCTGTGAACAGAACCATTTATCAAGCAAAGGCTTATCACCACAGTTTCATGTTGTCTTTTTTCATGACAAAGATTGCCACACTAAATCGCTTCTTCGGATTAATTGTCTTAATCAAGTATCTAAAATGCAAATTGCTATTCAGTCTCTGCCTGAGCATACAAGTTGAAAATATTTCCCTAACATTCAAGTGAAGGGAACGAATACACTTCCGTAAAAGTGTAGTTTTTGGAGTGCAGCAACTCTGCATCTTATCGTTTTTGATCTTTGACCACAACAAGTCTATTTCACACTTTCTCTCCAACAGTTAAATGCCTTTACAAAACAGGTTCCTCGGCATCTCAGCATCCCCTCCACCTGAGCATCCGTCTCCATCTGAAGTGTTCTGTGGTAAAGTGAGACTCCTCCACAAGGTCTAACATCCCAAGTGCTTAATAACGAGATGGAAATTCATTTACACCTTTTTCAAACAACCGCCTTTCATCAAGCTGTAAATCCAAGCTCAATGTTAATCAGGAATAACATGTGTTCTATTTGTGTGTGAGCTGAGTTTGTTTGTGTGTGGTGCTGTATTGTAGTGTGTAAATGGCACATGACAATATTTAAAACTAAAATAAGTGTATGCATCTCAATAAATAGCTGCAGGAAAAGAGGCAGTTAACTGGGAGAGTAAACATGGACATCTGTTGATGGACATATATCTGGGAATATCGAGTAGACGAGCTGTGGCGAATGTAAAAACATCCTGGCTAACTTCATGTATCCCCTCTCCCACAGTCCTCCCACAGACACACGCCAGCACAGATGGCCCAGCTCTCTGCGCTCTCGCTCAGCAGATGCACACTTGCATTAATCATAAAACAAGACTTACAAAGATAATTTAACCCTCTCTTACATGTACTGTTCTTTGCCAATCCTCCCTGGCTCCTTGTGGTAGTTTTCTGATTCTAACAAAATGAGAGTACTATTCATGGGAATCAAATGTTGGGGAGGGGGGGGTGGACTGTCTTAATTAAAGGGTTTTGTCCTCTGAAAAATGGCCACCACATACATACCTTACAGTAAGTCAATTTTCATTCTTACACAACACTGCAAAGAACCAAAAGATACATAAATCAAATGTAATTGGATCAAATAGGTTCGGTAATAGTTCATTTGTCCCCATTTGAACTACAGTACTGAGTGTAATTCTGTTGTCGTTCTCATTTTACATGATTAGTAATTTCCCCTATTCCCTAGTGGACTTTATGCCCTGTGGTGAATGATGGTCATGCCCCCTTGTCCCCAGCTTGCAGCTTGAGCTTGGGGCATCCTGTCAACACCCTTTGATAATGTTAGTGAAATCCTACAATAAATACTATCTGCAATATGGGTAATTTGATGGGATCGGGATGGAAGAGATTCAGAAGGCAACTGTGAAAGCAGAGCATGATGTACAACTAAAGGAGAGCCATGGGGCTAGATAGCGGGGGTGTTGCTAGAGGCATTTAGAAAATTGACCCTGTCTGTGTAGTCTAAAGAATTCTGAGTAGAAATCTGACGTTACTTCATACTATAAATGTTTATTCTGTAAACAGAACACCTTGTTTTGATGATGGCTGAGCATACTAGTCCTCATTACACATTATAAATATAATATGAACACACACAACTGGAATCCAATAATAGCCTGCAGATGATCAACGTCTCCTGAAGTTTTAGACCTGATGCCCTTCAGATCTACAAGCTCAAGAGTCATCAGTGAGTTCAAGATCAGGCTTTCCACAATCTCCTTACCTTGCTGCGTCCGCCTGTGTTGAGACGTAGA
Source organism: Oncorhynchus nerka (assembly GCF_034236695.1). Lineage (NCBI taxonomy): Eukaryota > Metazoa > Chordata > Actinopteri > Salmoniformes > Salmonidae > Oncorhynchus > Oncorhynchus nerka. The sequence goes on along the minus strand of NC_088416.1, from coordinate 28,458,379 downwards.
GGGGTGAGGAAGGGGTCAAAGATCATGTGACTAGTCTCGACGTTGACCGGCGACTGCCTCTTTCCCATGGCACACAGGTTCCAGGCGGAATTCACTAGCCCCCAGAAGGATGGTACTGTGGACAACAAGCACAGTTCAATTTCCTTTATCATGTGGATGTCTAATATCGCGTTGATGTGTGAGATGAGTAAGTTCTTAAACAGCGCTTGGACTATAAAAACTTTGACAGGAACCACTGAGGAGGAAACACTGAGTAATGAAACGAAGAGATACCCTTTAAAGTTCTTGCCTTACTGTAACTGAAACAGCAGCAGTTAGAGTATGGAGTATGCCATCAGTACAACATTCCATATTATGATTGTACAGTACTAGGAAAAGCTATTTTGAGAAAAGGGCACGTGAGTAATGCCAAAGTTGATTATGTATGTATGTATGTAGATACTACTATGGATTTAGATAGAATCCCTCTATATTAGAATCAGTTTAAATGCTTCCAGAATCTGATTTAAGATCAGCTGAAATAATCTTAGTTATCCCTCCCTCGTTACTTGCACATGACAGAAGGGACTGGGGAGAACCCATCCTCTCCTCTTAGTAGGGCTCAGAGCCTGGCAGTGGCACAGGAGCAGGGCCGCTGTGACAGATGTGGCAGGCCTCAAGAGTGCCATCACTACTCCTTTCTGACACGCGTGACGTCACCCAGCTGTGATTACATCACGTGGGTCGGCTTGAGTGGAGAAGGCCGCCCAGCTGTGAAACAGATGAGGGTTCAGGACTTTTACACTCTCTCCCTTAGCACAGGGATTAGAGGCTGATACTCTGGACTGCTGGACGGAGACTCCTGGGACAACCAGTACTATTCAACCAGTACTATTCATTGCTTAATTCCTGTGCAAGGGGCATGGCTTCTGGGCAAAGCCCAATGGTGGTTAAGGACTATCAGATCAGCGCCACAACCCCTATAGATATTTCTACAATAAGAGGAAATCATGACTAGGAGTCAATTTCAGAATTAAGATTCAGCTAAAGAATCAGCTAGTGAATCTGCTAGTGAATCAGCTTAAACTAGCAAATAAGCAATGAATTAGCCACCCTAAGCTGATCAGTGACCTATATTACAAGCTGATCTTGGCCAAACTACTCTTAATGCATGATAATGAAATACAGTAGATGAGGATCTGGAATGATGTTGGAATTTCTGAATCTCAACTAATTGTTTACCAGTTGTAGCTGCACGTGTAGAGGGTTCAATATAGTGTTAAAAAAAGAGTTTATTAAAATGATCACAAAAATGAAGCCTAGGCATTTTTAAGTAAACTATCATTGTTTTAACAATTGATCCAGGGAAAAATGTACACTGTTGTTGATAGTTTCGAAGGCAGTATTTTGGCAACAATTGTTACTTTTGCCAAAAAAATTGGTCATGTGACATATATAAAAGCCTTTGTGTCCTAAAACAGTGATGTAACTGTGTTGTAATCCCACTCAGTGACATTTGGTGAGCACAACAGTCGGAGGAAAGAGAGGATATGTCAAACTGAGAACCATACTCAAAGGAAATATAAGAGAGCACTACACTCAACTCATGGCACTCTAACTGTTGTATTAAATTGTTAATCACTTTCATTGCTTGTTGGTTTGGTGGAGCAAGAGCGATACAAACATCTAAAGAAAAGATGAGGCATTCATTGTTAAGGATGCTTCATAGGGCAGATTCAAACTAACATTATTGTTTTAGCAGCGAAAGGTGCTTAGAGGTGCTCCTAGACATTACTGAGGCTGAGCAGGAAAGACAACAATTTCCATTAGAAAACTCAGCTAGAAAAGTACAAGTATGTCTAAACCCTCACGTGTGAACTCTCACCCCCTTTCCCCATGCTGCCTAGTGCTCATGATCTCTATTCCAGTACAGGTATATTATTGGATCAGGTAGCAGGTGCATGCAGCAGGTGCAATGCAGTACGTCCCAGCCAAGAGCTGAAAACCAGACCCTACAGTACAACTACCTCTAGGGAGACTTCACAACACGTGTTGGGATATGCAGCTAATTGAAGTCTAGAGTTTTTTTTCCAGAGCAAAATAGTCAGGATATAAACATAATGTTACAGAGAACAAACTAAAATGAGAACATAAATGTCAATGGGTCTGGAGAGACCACTAGGACTGAGGACTGGCCAATTCACAGCAATCACAATTCACCCTGATTTTATATCAAAATGACCAGGGAAATCCTCCCCTCAGATCGTAGGGATTACATTTCCAATTTTCCAAGCAGCGTAAACAAAGAAGACAAAATTGGGACAGTTTGAAATCTATTGAACCTGCTGGACTGTGCAGACACTCCCGACTCCAGTGTAATGCTTTCCTAAGGTCCTGTGGATATAATTAAAGTGGAGGAATAGCTGATGATCCATCATGCAGTTAACATCAGAGAGCAGAGATGTCTTGGGACGTGGGAGAACTACAGATGGAACTACAATTAGTTCAAATAACTTTGTGTTGCAACTGCAATATTGTCTGCCAAATACTAGGACACGGTAGACCTTTTCACACTCAGACAACCGACTCATGAAAACTATAGGCTATGCAGTGTGAGACAATCAGAGAGTAATGATGAAGGGAGATCTGTTCTTCAATAAACAGTGCTTAAAATCATGCTGTAAGCCAAGGGGTAATTCCATGGAGCAATTTATTTAAAAGGCAGGCAGCTGTTTTGGGTATTGGTGGGCAGGTAGCAATATCAATTCCAACGTGGTAGCCTGACAATGTACAACAACTAGCTAGGTTTCCATCCAGTTGGTGACAGATTTTCATGCGAATATTCTCAAATCTGCATAAAAACAACGTAGACATTTTCTTACCAGAAATGTTTCCATCAAGTAACGGACTTGTTTGAGGATAAAAGTCTGTGCGTGATGACGTAATGCACATAAAAAAAATAACTTTTGTGGTTCAATTTCCATGTACTGGATAAAAAATACACGTTAGATGGGTTTCCATGACATTTTCAACTCTTCCGATTCAAAAGGTTGAATGTAAACCTGGTTACTGACAAGCTTCTGGTTTGACAGGATAATATACCTTGGTCTAGACCCTCTTATCATCATAGAGGATTTAACACCATCTGCTGTAGGAGGTTATTCTGCTCAGCCCTCAAACAAATCAAATCTTACTTTTGACACGGCAAGGAGGAATAAGCCACTGCTTTTCTGACCTTTCCTTTGAGCATCTTCCTTTATCACAGCTGTAAATTACTTGGCTGGCTCGCCTATAGATGATTTGGTTGTTAAAAGTCTCAAATGTCAGCCATAATCTAGCACCTTCGCATAATGTTTTAGCTTTGAAGACAATGGTGTAGCTAGTGTTGCTCCAATAACAAACCTTTCCGCTCATCCTCCAGGCCGCCATACCCGCAGGTAGAAATACAGCAGCAATATGCTAGAACATATGTATGTTCATCACATTAGTCGGTGGGTGGGAAAAGGAAGAAGAGGGGCTTAACATTATTATAGCTCTGAGTGAGAGCGAAAATGTAAAGTGCGGGTCCTGTGAATATGGCCTTTTAATACCATTAGAAGATTATTGAGCGCATAGTAATCATAATTCTATTCTAGCCTCTTCCCATTCCATTTAAATTCCCTCATAACCCTTTGCGTGGGAGGGATTCTGTTTCTTCCTTCCGCACTTCTTTTTTTGCCCCTCAGAGTCTTTGCAAGGGCGTCTGTGTATGTGTGTGTGTGTGTGAGAGAGAGAGAGAGAGAGAGAGAGAGATAGCTGGCTGTGATCACTAACTTGGTGACCTACTTTCCAAGACTGCAGCACATACAAATAATAATACAGAGTTATGCTCCTGTAAGAATATACAGAAGGAATGTGATGCCTTTGTTTCTGACAAAAGGTTCAGTTGAATTGAAATCTGTATCAAAAAGTTAATGGGCCAAGGCATAATTGCACTCTTCTTGAGCCTGTTTAGATCAATTCGATTTCCTTTCTATTTCAAAAAGTAAAGTCTTTAATTAGATGGCTCCAAATGTACATTCTAGCTGTAGAGTTTCCCCGTTTTCATCAAAAAGGGCTTGAGGCAAATGAATGTACAATAGCAAAAACATCCCACCAACTTGGCTTCCACCCATATGACACCAGGCACATACACAGAGTCACTGTCATTTGCGGTTGACTGTGTGTGGATGTCTCCTCTCCTGTGTAAAGGTCTCTGTGGTGATAGACAGGAAGCTTCCCCTGCAGCTAGGTCGAGAGGCTGAAAGGGCTCTCCCCCCTGATACCACACACTGATACACTAGCAGGAGACAAGGTTAAAGGTCAGGGAGCATCCCACAACCTTCTACAAAAGACTTCCAAAGGCCTCTGTGTCACCTGCTGTGCTTATCTGTCACAGCTAATAAATAGGCATTTCTCCTCCTAGCCCTGCTGCCCTAAAGGAGAGGAGAAGTGAGGTTGAAACTAAGGTAATCCAATGACAGAGTTACACATGGAGCAGCTGAGGACAGTGCTGGCCCTCAAGGCAGCAGTTTCTGCTGGTTTCACATATCCTTATATGAGCCCATTGGCTCATCCAAATTTGCTCCCTTCGTTAAGGCACACATAGACAATTGGGGTGGGATGATACCAGTATCGCGATACTAAGCAAAGGAAACAAAACACAGAGCTGATTTAACTTCTTTAGGAAAACAGCACTAATGTTGGAAACAAACATCATTATGTTGTCTTCCAGAGCAGGCACGGCTCCAGGACAAAGTGACGAAAGGGGGCAGTTGACATCGGTGAGGGAGCTACATTTCTGGGTGTTCTTGCATTGGAATTATATTGAATTCTGGTTATCACGCTATACCAAAATAAACATAAAGTTCAAATGCAGAGACTCTGAGATCATTGAGTGCTTTTGAAGTGACAGGTTGGGGTGGAAACTGTAACCTGTCTCCTTCTAGCAGTCATAAGGACAAATATTCAGCAGGAGGCAGGCAGGTAGAGGTGCAAATGAGTGTTGGAGTTTTTTACACAGCGCTGGGGTTTCAAAGATGACGCTGATATTTACAAATATATATACAAAGTTCTGACTTCAAAATGTCAGCATTCAAAAGAAAATGAGCAGTAAACTGGTAAGTGCAATGAAATAAAATGCAATTCAATAAACCAAAAGTTATTTATCACAAGTGTTGCGCAGTTTGTGAGCTCTCCAAACGTTTCCAAATGAGAAATGGTATGAATGTATAATTATATTTAATGTTGTATTATTGAAATGTTACCAGACTACACTTGACTACACAGTTATATTGGTCATTCATCCTTCCTCGTTGAAAAGGTCTGAGACCTCTATTCTATTCAATGTGCTGCCATTCTTCTTCTGTATACTTGTATGTCTGTGCTCCCCTTGCTTATGGAGTAAAGAAACACAGGGAGGGAGGAAGATGGAGAGAGGGCTGTGATAAACATTTCGTAAGACCTGCAGTCAGAACAGTAGTGAACCTGAAGCTCCTGCTGTAGAGACAGAGAGCGGAGGAAGATGGAGAGAGGGCTGTGATAAACATTTCATAAGACCTGCAGTCAGAACAGTAGTGAACCTGAAGCTCCTGCTGTAGAGACAGAGAGCGGAGGAAGATGGAGAGAGGGCTGTGATAAACATTTCATAAGACCTGCAGTCAGAACAGTAGTGAACCTGAAGCTCCTGCTGCAGAGACAGAGAGCGGAGGAAGAAGCCAGCAACATGTCAATAACACTGCCCAAGAGCAAGAACGTTAGTAACAAGCGTACCCTCCTGGTTATTAACAAGAAATGTTCCCTTCCCAAAACAGAGAGGACTGTTTGGTCTGGCTTTCTGTTACGAAACAACCCACTGGACAAAAGCTGGTTGAATCAACATTGTTTCCACATCATTTCAACAAAAAAGAATGACATTGAACCAATGTGGAAAACTGATAGTACCATCTCCTTATTTAATAGTGGGCCATGTGGACACCAAGGCTTTGAGTTCATGTGATGACATTGAACCAATGTGGAAAACTGATAGGACCATCTCCTTATTTAATAGTGGGCCATGTGGACACCAAGGCTTTGAGTTCATGTGATGTCAGTGTTTGTTCAACATCGAAAATAATTACCTGGAACAAAGCTCCCTTGGACAGCATCTTTGTACGCCCACCAACCGTCATGAATCTTTGGTGAAATTAGCTGTGCTGCAGTAGGAAAAAAACACAGAAACTATCATGTCGCTGAAAATGATCACCAACTCACTTGTTAGAACACTATTAACTTTCACTTCTTAAGTCTAATATTACCTTTAAAGAGACAATGAGAGAGATTAGAGATAAAAACTGAATTGAGGCCCTGGCTTTTGTGGTCAGCCTGACCACATTAAAGAGACGTAGGGTTTGGAATGATCAAGTGGTACCTCCATTTAATAGGATATGTTGTGTTGCGTTACTGTACAAATAGAATAATGGTCTGGTTACTTAAGACAGAAACTAAAAGAGGTTGGTCCATAACCAAGGGAAGTAGGGTGCACAAGCATTTCACTACACTCAAAATAACATCTACTAACCATGTGTATGTGACCAATAAAATGTGATTTGATTTTGATTTATTTGAATTGGTTGCTTTATTTGATTTTTCAGGGGGTGCTGAAGTACCCTCAGCACCCCCTGAAAAATCTGAAAAAATAATTGCGTCGGGGACAACTGTAGCATTTAAGCTAACCTCAACCTAATTCTACTAATCTGCAACGTAAATTCCCCTAACATTTGTCCTTACCACAAATGCTAACAGAAGAACAAGCAGCCTGTAATCAGAGCAAGACATCTAATACTTATCTTTTTTTAACTAGGATATTCAGTTAAGAACAAATTCTTATTTACAATGACGGCATACCGGAGAACAGTGGGTTAACTGCCTTGTTCAGACTGACAGATTTTTATCTTGTCAGCTCAGGGATTAGATCCAGCAACCTTTCGGTGACGGGCCCAACGCTCTAACCACTAGGCTACCTGCAGCGCCATTTGTCCTCCGAGATGCATTATACATTTCATCATCCAATTTGTATGATATTGTACGGCCGGGTAAGACATGTGATTCTACACGTCCTCCAATTCGTATGATATTGTACAACAGCTATTCCATTCATAACATATCATACTTAACGGAGGGAAACAAATCCCAAATCCTATGAATTGCCCTGAGGCCAAGTTGTTGTGGTACAGGTGGTAGAGCACCTGCCTCTGCACCACACAGGATTAGAGGATCGTGCCCCCTGTCAGTTTTCCTCTCTCTTGCTATATTGGTGGCAGGCAGCAAAGGGATCATTCCGGAGGTTTCTAGGGTGCTGGTTTGCAGATGGGCTATGACTAACATTCAAGAGAACGGCTAGATAATCAACGATTACAGTAATTGTGTTGCCAACTCACGCGCAAGTGGAGTAAATATTTGCTTTAGTGACCTTTAAAGACTTGTCATGCTTAAACCTACACTGAAACAATTCTTGGTAGACAGCTGCAACACCCGTGCCCTACATTGCACTGTTTACAGTAGGAACCGTATCACCAACAGAAGACTATTCTGTATTTCCTTATCCAAATACATTTAAATGTGTCACAATATTCTGGGGTTTGTTGAAGCCCTGAAGTTCATCACTTCATCTCATGTATTCCATTTAATAACCGCAGGCTTCAAGGCTTACCTGATGTGCAGATGAAATATGCTTGAAAAATCAAAAATATTTCCCAAACGATATGCATTCTTCATTCATTCCAAATTAATTTAGCAAAAGCTTAAATATATTAATTGCAAAGTTTGAATTCTTAACGATGACAAACTTTGACGAGGCATTTTCCCCAATCCGTCAACGATCCAAGGTGTCACATTCAGAGTGTTGCGCGCTCTGCCAAAATGGTAGGTCAAAAGAACGCGCGCCAAAAACGACGACCGCTCAAAACACGTAATGTGATCCATAAAAAAAAAAAAATTCTATCATTACGACACGATGCTGTAGTTCGCTTCGCCACTGAAAGTGTTTGAAGACCGAGTACAAACTAAAGCTACATGACTGGCTATCTTTGAGTGGACTCAACTTGTCACTGCGTGCGGCAGACCATCACCATGGACAGACTGGTCTCGTGGACTAGACGTAACATAATAAACGTAAGTACGGGACAATCAAATTAGTATAATACTGTATGTTTGGTATGCTTACATGAGATACTAGGTTACTTAAAGCAAAAACGAAAGGAGAGTGGTTGGTTGGTCGTGGTGGATGAGTGAGTCTAGCAACCCAAAGGTTACATGGTCAAGTCTTATCACAGACAGCTTTTGCGATTGAGCTAATTAGCAACTTTGCAACTACTTACTTATTTTTATGTACTTTGCAACCACTCAGTAGCGGTGCATGGGTAATATCACTGAGGATGCCAAGGCAGTACAAAAGCCATATTACAACCTATGTTGTGATAATTGCGTTATTTGCTTTATAAGCTATTCGTTCATACGCCACCGTGATATACAATAAGGAAGTGACAACAGTCACACAGTGGCGGAATAAATTCAAATACACATATGTTAGTTTCGTCACAAAACCGGAGAGCAACATCTGTCCAGTGAAGTCCACAGAGCAAATATTGCATGTAACAAATAGTTAATGCGTGTTAATGTTTTCAACAGTTTACTAGACAACTACTGATTTAGAACCACAGCGTTACAGCAAGTCAGCACAAAGACAACAGGAGCCCTGCCTCCGCTGTTCCAGGACTATTTCAATTTAAACATTTAAACATCATCAAATCAACAAGGCTATATATGCTTAGTTTAATTCACTGAAAACAAACTTAAAGATACCAAAAACAATTTAACCTAATCAATGTTGCTAAATATCATATGGCTGTCCATGGTACTGATTTGTGTCTGTGTGTGTGCGCAAGTTAGAATAAAAAAATACAAATTGGACTTCACCCTACTTGTATAGTTGAATGCAAATGTCATCCTCTTCTCTTTCATGTTGGCAAAACAGTCTATGGCTCTGTCATACAGTAGTACACTTTTCATTTTTGTTGTCATAGGCTACCTAGCTAAAGTGCTTGCTAGTCTAACTTCCTCACATGGTCAACAATGAACCAGCTATGTTAGCTAGCTAGTTAACGTGACCCTACCATGTTTTTCTGACAATGGTGATGTTTTGCTTAGGGTGTGACTTGATTGGTGTGAAGCCAAATCCAAACGCGCCTCCCATGGGGGGTGTTTTGCTGTGCCAGGATAACCCACAGTTTAGCTCAGCTCAACGCTGATTGGCTAATTATTTTATACTTTTTTTATCAAGAGAGGCCAAATGCTTGCTGGCATCAATCAATCAAATGCCATGGCGGCAACATGTCATACTCATTTGTTCCAGACAGCGTCAGATACATGGGCTTGGATGATTTCTCCCGTGAGATTATGAAAACACAGAGACAAAAGAGACATTATTTTTTCATTTAAATGTTTTATTGGTCAAATATTTTGGGAAGCCTGGCTTCCCTTGGCAACCATGACTACACGCCATTGCAACTACTTAGCATGTTAGCTTACCCTTCCTCTAACCTTAACCCTTTTTGCTAATCCTTCCCTTAACCTTTACCCTAACCTCTAGAGCTAGCTAACGTTAGCCACAACAAATTGGAATTCGTAACATATCATACGTTTTGCTACCTCATAATATTATATTGTATTAATTGCAATTCGTAACATATCATACAAATTGTAATTTGTAAAATATCATACAAAATGGATGATGGACATCCACAAATTAATACATACCATACGAAAGGAAACATATCATACTAAATGTGGTGCTTGGATTTATGTACAGAATAATACGAAGTGATCTGAGACCGAGTTGTCATGACATGCCAGGAAGGTGTGAAAAAAAGAACGATGATCATCAGTCAATAGATAGGCTACTCTGAATCTGTATTCTTTACTTTTATTCATTCATGTAGTAATGCATCTTAACAGGGAGTGTATGTAGCCTACATTTTGACACTTTGCAATATATTGCCAATGGCCATATTTATAAGGTTACAAGTTTTAATTAACGTTATTAAATCTGTGCTTATAATACCCACAAACCATGACAGGCCTACACAATACAACAATATAACTTAACACCTACCTAGCCCATAATATTGGGAAAAATGTAGATACATTTCATAATTTCCTACATAGCTCGAAAATACAAGTTCAATGCAAATGAATGGATAATGTGAACACTTAGAGACATCTGGTGGTTGTACTTAGCTAGTACATCTTCAGGAAAAATGTTAGCCGATATACAAACATGGAGGTATTCCACCCATTGTAGACTATACTGTACATAGTCCCACTGCAACACGTATATGGCTTGGATATAATTGAGTTGAGAAAACAATTATTGTTGGGACCCTATAACTGGTTGTCAGCTTTCCACTGGATCAGGTGTAGGCCTATACTGTATGACAGACTAGAGTTTGGGGCCGCTGGCAACTATGGGTTCCTATGAGAACTCAACTATGGGTTCCTATGAGAACTCAACTATGGGTTCCTATGAGAACTCATGTTGCTCATGTTGCCACTAATGTCAATACTAATATTCTAACTGCAGGCTAGTAATTCAACAGCCATTTCGTTGTTACATATGAAATTCACGTATTTTGTTTCCTGCGCTTGAGAGCCTTCTCAATCTCCCTGGGGATTGTTCCCTTATTGTTTCTCATGTTTGCAGATGCCTTTTCTAGAAGCTGATACATCTTCTCTACAATGTAAGACAGTACGAATGTGGTGTGCTCAACCATCTCCTTTATTTCCTCCTCACCTAGAGACATGATAAGAAACATCAGGATCAGACACATCAAGCAACCAAGGATACACAAGGAGAAGGAAAGCATAGAATGAGATGAAATACCTTTACAATTCTGCATATTGAAAAGGGGCATGTATATGATGGTGGGGTCACTCGGTTGCCCCTCAAACACGAAGCAGTCCTTTGGATGTTTTTTTTCCTTTGTCACACTGCCGTCTATCTTGGGAAAGGGATTTGCCATCTTTTTTTTAATAGTCCCTGGAGTGCATCACAATCTGTGTGTAAAGAGGGTATTCGGGTGCATCCCAAATGGCACCCTATTCCCTATATAGTGCTTTACTTTAGACCAAGACCAGGGTCTCTGTTCAGAAGTAGTTCACTACATAGGGAATACGGTGCCATGTCGGACGCAGACTTTGAATGGGGCAGAACCATCTAGGCCGGGGGTGTCACAGTTGGATAGAAATATAGTATTATGCATCAAAGGAGATTTCGAAGTGGAAAATGAAGGGTAGATTTTCCTCAAATATGTCCACTGCACTGAACACCACATCTCCAAACACTTCACCAGTTCGTTATGTAAATGTAAATGTAAATGTTTTCAAGCTCTCTGGCTCCAGTGTAAAATGTGTCTTATCATCATTGTCATCATCAGCTGCATCACAAACAATCATAGTTGTGACTGGATACAGAACCAGAAACAGTGCCTTTCTTTGTCTCCATGTTCTGGGGGACACGGGATAGCTCTGGGATACATTTATTCCTAATTATTTTAGTTCCAGATTACAAATAATATTTATTATTTTTCTCCTTTGATTTATTCTAATTTCTTCTCTCCCTCTGTTCCAATCTAAGAGCACAGAGTAATACCTTTAATCCAGTCAGTCGTGATCTCCTTTTCCTCTGCCAAAGCACATCCCAAGATATCTGTAATTAGTGACATCACCATTGAAGAACATACAGTTTGTGTGGCTCTAACTGATTCAATTTATCACAGGTGTTCATGTATCTGTTACATAGTATTTATAACAGGGCCAACACTAACTATAACACATAAAAGTACAACATACTGTATCTATGTACCATCTGTTAGAGATGGGAACCGATATGGAAAATCTATCGATAAGTTACATTTTTCGATACGATTTTGATATCGGTTTACAAAAAAACATTGCAAATGTCTCTGGGCAGAGAACCTCTCGCTAATTGCCACCTGGGCCAGGTGTGAATGTTCTAGGAGTGTAAGCCTACTGTGCACAAACCATTTGGGGGGCAGGTGCTCCAACCAAAAAATCTGCAACCACGGTCACAGTCTCGTTGAACAAACCTGACTGATTATTTAGTTGCATAGAAGCAATAGATGGCCACATCTTAATGGCTAATTAAATGAAACACGTTCTACACACATTTAAAGACTACTTGCGAGAAGTGGGTTCAGAACAAAAACTGTATAGAGGTGTTTATTTAAGGGGCATGTGCTCTGTACAGGTCCTATCTAGAAGTTCCGTGGGAGGAATTCGTGCAGAACAGTCATACGTTGTTGTTTTTTGTTGCATAATAGTGTAGATCAACAGAAAGGATCAACTGGTATCATGATATTCTTTGCTTATGTTGATATCAAACAATATCGATATCGTGGGCTCCCGAGTGTCGCAGCGGTCAAAGGCACTGCATCTCAGTGCTAGAGGCGTCACTACAGATCTTGGTTCGATTCCAGGCTGTATCACAACTGGCTGTGATTGCGAGTCCCATAGGGCGGCGCACAATTGGCCCACCGTTGTCTGGGTTAGGGTTTGGCCATGGGAGGCCGTCATTGTAAATAACAATTTGTTCTTTAACTGACTTGCCTAGTTAAATAAAGGTTACATTAAAAAATATATAATAAAAAAAGAAAAAATTATAATCGATATTGGTGCTCACCGCTTGTCTATTTGTATATAATGTAAACATTTACAAAATTGTATTTTACATTTTTACATTTAACTAGGCAAGATAAACACTTGCCCCATTGACAGATACCTTATCCTGCCATAAGTGGAAGCCTTACCTTGCAGTTTGACCAGGGCCATTTCCTATTTTCTCCTCAACCATTTCCCCAAACTCACAACTGCTCCTTAGACAGGGGGGTGTCCATGAAGACTCCCTTGAGTCATCTCAAACAAAGACCCTATTGGTAAGAGTGAAGGAACATACACTTACCTACATGGTAGACATCTGTACAGTAGACATACAGTAGATATATGAACACAACATTAGGAATACCTGCTCTCTCTATGACAGGTGAACCAAAGTGAAAGCTATGTTCCCTTATTGATGTTACTTGTTAAATCCACTTCAATCAGTGTAGATGAAGGGGAGGAAACAGGTTAAAGAAGGAGTTTTAAGCCTTCAGACAATTAAGACAATTAAGACTTGGGATAAACAATGGCATAATTATTTCTAATTAATACATGATGTATTTGTAGTAATTATGGATCGCCATTAGTTCCTGCCAAAGCAGCAGTTACTCTTCCTGGGGTCCAGCAAAATGTAAAAAACATGACATTACATTTCACAACCCATTAACTGTGTGCCCTCAGGCCACTGCTCTACTACCACATATCTACAAACCAAAATCCATGTGTACATGTGTGTGTATGAGTGTGGCTGTGCCTGTGTATGTCTCTTCACAGTCCCCGCTGTTCCATAAGGTGTATTTTTATGTTTTTGTAATGTGATTTTACTGCCTGTCTATGGTGCTGACCTCTTTCATGACCCCGGCTGCTGTGAAGACACCCCAGACATCTGTGAGAGAGAAAGCCCTCCACCTCCACTCTGTCGGTTAACCAACCCTGGACCTCTCCAAAGCCTACACTGGGTCCCTTTATGGTCTCAGTCATTTTGTCTGGACGCCAGGCAGCTTCTTTGTACAGGGAACACATGCACCTCTGTGTGTGTTTGTGTGTGTGTGTGTGCGCGCGCGTGCGTGCGTGCGTGCGTGCGAGAGTGAGGGTGTGTAAGTGCAATACACAATGAGAATCGTGTGTTATAACGTGCTGTCAAAATCAATGCATTTCCCTTACTGCTAAATACATATTTAAGATATCTTTCCATGAACCTACTTGCTCTCTACTTGTGTTCTAATGTATATATTTACTGTACAATGATACATGGTATCTGTCTGTGCTTACCAGTTGGACTCAGACACCACACGCACATACAGGAGGCAGTCCAGCAGGTCATCCATGCCCATCTGATGAAGACACCCGAGCATGGCCACTGCAGCCCTTTGTCCACCTGCTGAACCTAGCAGTGCTATGTGTGACACGCCCTGATTGTTTCAATATGAAAAGATAATCAACAAAGAACTCCAAACCATCATGAAGGTTGTGTTCTTTACACTTGGAAACCTCTTACTCATGTGACTATCTACATTTGAATTCCGTTTCACACCATTAAGTTGAATACATTTCATGCAGTTCATTTTGCTGCCATGAGAGGAGAAGAAATCCAGGGGTATCGGACAATTTGATCCACATACCGGTTCGCTGTTGATGTCATTCCTCCTCAACCATTCTAGAATGTTATGTTTCTTCTTCACAACATACTTCTCCCCTACAACGAGAGTGAGGCTTCTGAACTGTCTGCTGAAAACACTAATTCTCATTATCAAAGGAGGTAATAATGAACATCAAATGTGTACAATGTACAAATGATCAGACTCTTAACGTTTTGTGAATTTCTTGAATGTTTCTCCATGATTTTTCAAAGTAGTTGATTGCAAAATGGACATCATGCATAGGCGTACAAGGTTTCAAAACAGAACTGACAGTGAAAGTATGCCTCCTTCAGTATGCCATATACTTTATGACATGTAGGCCTAATGTACACTACATGACCAAAAGTATATGGACACCTGCTTGTCGAACATCTCATTCCAAAATCATGGGCATTAATATGGAGTTGGTCCCCCCTTTGCTGCTATAACAGCCTCCACTCTTCTGGGAAGGCTTCCCACTCGATGTTGGAACATTGCTGTGTGGACTTGCTTCCATTCAGCCACAAGAGCATTAGTGAGGATGGGCACTGATGTTGGATGTTTAGGCCTGGATTGCAGTCGGCGTTCCAATTCATCCCAAAGGTGTTCGATGGGGTTGAGGTCATGGCTCTGTGCAGGCTAGTCAAGTTCTTTATCACCGATCTCGACAAACCATTTCTGTATGGACCTCGCTTTGTGCACAGGGGCATTGTCATGCTGAAACAGGAAAGAGCATTCCCTAAACTGTTGCTACAAAGTTGGAAGCATAGAATCGTCTAGAATGTCATTGTATGCTGTAGCGTTAAGGTTTCCCTTCACTGGAACTAATGGGCCTAGACCAAACCATGAAAAACAGTCCCAGACCATTATTCATTTTCCACCAAACTTTACAGTTGGCACTATGCATTCAGGAAGGTAGCATCTCCTAGCATTTGCCAAATCCTGACCCGTCCGTCGGACTGCCAGATGGTGAAGCGTGATTCATTACGCCAATGGCAGCGAGCTTTACACCACTCCAGCCGACGCTTGGCATTGCACATTGTGATCTTAGGCTTGAATGCGGCTGCTTGGCCATGAAACCCATTTCATGAAGCTCCAGACGAAACAGTTTTTGTGCTGACATTGATTCCAGAGGCAGTTTGGAACTCGGTAGTTATTGTTGCAACCAAGGACAGACAATTTTTTACGCTCTACGTGCTTCAGCACTAGGGGGTCCCGTTCTGTGAGCTTGTGTGGCCTACCACTTCGCGGCTGAGCCATTGTTGCTCCTAGACGTTTTCTCTTCAAAATAACAGCGTTTACAGTTGACCGGGGCAGCTCTAGCATGGCTCAAACTAACTTGTTGGAAAGGTGGCATCCTATGACGGTGCCACGATGAAAGTCACTGAGCTCTCCAGTAAGGCCATTCTACTGCCAATGTTTGTCTATGGAGATTGCATGGCTGTGTGCTTAGACACCTGTCCCCAACGTGTGTGCCTGAAATAGCTGAATCCACTAATTTCAAGGTATGTCCACATACTTTTTTAATATATAGTGTATGTTTTAAAGCAGGTTATTTACCATTTAAAAAAATCACCTTTATTTAACCAGGTAGGCCAGTTGAGAACAAGTTCTCATTTACAACTGCGACCTGGCCAAGATAAAGCAAAGCAGTGCAACACAAACAACAACACAGTTCCACATGGAATAAACAAGCATACAGTCAATAACACAATAGACAAAAAGAGAAAAAAAGGTCTATATACAGTGTGTGCAAATGGTGTGAGGAGGTAAGGCAATAAATAGGCCATAGTAGCGAAGTAATTACAAATTAACACCGGACTGATAGATGAGCAGATGGTGATGTGCAAGTAGAAATACTGGTGTGCAAAAGAGCAGAAAAGTAAATAAAAACAATATGGGGATGAGGTAGGTAGATTGGGTGGGCTATTTACAGATGGACTATGTGCAGCTGCAGCGATCGGTTAGCTGCTCAGATAGCTGATGTTTAAAGTTGGTGAGGGAAATATAAGTCTCCAGCTTCAACGATTGTTGCAATTTGTTCCAGTCATTGGCAGCAGAGAACTGGAAGGAAAGGCAGCCAAACAGGTGTTGGCTTTGGGGATGACCAGTGAGATATACCTGCTGGAGCGCGTGCTACGGGTAGATGTTGTTATCGTGACCAGTGAGCTGAGATAAGGCGGAGCTTTACCTAGCATAGACTTATAGATGACCTGGAGCCAGTGGGTCTGGCGGTGAATATGAAGCGAGGGCCAGCCGTTGAGAGCATACAGGTCGCAGTGGTGGGTGGTTTAAGGGGCTTTGGTGACAAAACGGATGGCACTGTGATAGACATCATCCAGTTTGCTGAGTAGAGTATTGGAAGCTGTTTTGTAAATGACATCGCCGAAGTCGAGGATCGGTAGGATAGTCAGTTTTACGAAGGTATGTTTGGCAGTGTGAGTGAAGGAGGCTTTGTTGTAAAATAGGAAGCCGATTCTAGATTTAATTTTGGATTGGAGATGTTTACAGTCTAGCCAGACACCTAGGTATTTGTAGTTGTCCACATATTCTAAGTCAGAACCGTCCAGAGTAGTGATGCTAGTCGGGCGGGCGGGCGTTTAAGAACAGTTGGAGGCCACGGAAGGAGTGTTGTATGAAGCTCGTTTGGAGCTGGGAATCCACTAAACAAAATATAATACATTCCTATTTTCCTCCTGATACAGATTATATCATCAGGTTGTATTTGCTAAACTATTTTGGAACAATGCTTTGAAACAAAGTCCAGTTTTCTAATACCTTTTTTGATTTACTATCCACTGTCTGTTATGGATTAAAAACCCGGCCAAAGGTCCATTAAACCATCAAAACAGACAGTCTATTGCGTTCATTTCATAGCGGTACGTCTGGACCGAGCCCCGCGAGAGTTTGGTGTCAGAAACTTTTGTGGACTAGGATCACGTCATTACCTTTACTAACCACAAGAGGGCAATATGTCCTTTAGTTTTTTTTTTATGTACCACCCTTATTTATTGAAGTCCTTGTATATAGGCTGGACAGAGTTTAGGCCTAAACAAAGCGTTGAATCGGGGGTGCATTTTACCAGTGCGTGAAATACTATTTGTTACGTCATAATTGATGAGGTTTAAAACTGAACAGAAAAACTGGTTCGATCATTCTTATCTTCGTTGTGGACTGGACAACCTAGTGTTAATCATTGGACGCGCATTCACTTATTTTACACGGAAAAAACACGGAGAGTAAAGGTATGTTACTTTATTTTCAATACTGTGGTTATTGTAAATAAGAAGAAGAAGCATTGTACAGATTTTACAGCAGAATAACATCCAATTGTATTAATTTATGTGGGTTAAAATGTAGCCTATAGGCTGTCATTGACCAAAACATTTAAGTAATAGACCACTCATAGGCTACTGTAAAGATAGGCTAGATGTAGCATGTAGGCCTTCTTTCTAATGACTTCAGGGGGTCAAAGGTTATTACCCTTAGGTTGGGTGCAAGCAAAGATGATCAATTATATTGACAAGATAGTCGAGTGACCACTCTAACAATGGAAATACATTGTCCTGGATGGCAGGCGGGAGGGGGTGAGATCAGGTACGACCATTCTAGCCAAAGACAGGGCAGATGCATGTGTGAACAACAGGCACAACTCCAATGTAAAGTAGATTATTTTCAAAAGTTGCTGAAATGCATTCCGAACAACCTAACCATTCCAACCAAAACTTCTATTCGATCAAATTAGCATCACTCAGCAAGTTAGCGATTACATTTTTTGTTGACCAAATTTGATACAAATATTCTTCACTTCGTGGTCTTATTTTTGTGAACAAATTTTGGGTGTAAACCCGCGCTTTGCCTCTTCCTCTCTGGTGAAAGAGTTGCAATTAGGTCAAAGGATATATCCTCACCTTCACTATAGATAAGATGTGACCAACGAGATGGCTAAAGGTGAGGCATGTACAGGACTTTCTGATGTCTTTCAGGGGTCAGAGGTCAAACGTGATGACCTCACCCTCATAGATATTGAACTCACAGCCTCTTGAGGACCCTATCAATAATGCTGATGACATGCAGGATGAAGTCAGGTAAGTCATTTACACAAATAATCCATTCACACAGGTCAAAGTCCCAGTGATCATAGAGATATTATTTTCCTCTGCACAGATATGAAAAAGATCAGCCTGATACTGGGAGCCTGGACCAGTTCTTTGCTGATCAAGAAATAGCCAGCCCAACTCAGTCAATAGCGGCTGAACCGGATGCAGAGATGCAGGAGGCTGGTCTGAAGTCAGCTGACCCAACCCAGTCAATAGCGGCTGAACCGGAGGCAGAGATGCAGGAGGCTGGTCTGAAGTCAGCTGACCCAACCCAGTCACTAGAGGCTGAAATAGAAAGTGAGATGCAGGCTGATCTAGAGACAGCCGGCCCATCCCATGTACAGGAGCCACACCAGACTTCTCTACTTAACTCTGGAGACCTGAAACTGGAGGTGAGGACTGTAGTCATCTCTCAATCTAATCGACTAGTTGCATTGTGTGTGTGTGTGTTTAGGAGGAGAGAGTACTAGAGTCGATTGAATTCCAGCCTAACTGTACTTCCTGTCGTCCCCAGGATACTGATGTGACCTTCACCACCACGCCCACGGCCCCCCAGGCTGCAACGTCCCAAAACAGCCTTGTCAGGCGGCAAAGAAGTTCCACAGACCTCTCCACCTTTGTGCAGGACATGACTGACAAGTATGTTGCTCTGTGGCTTTCCTATTCTCCCCTTGATTGTATTAGAACTATTTTAGATGCCCAACTCAACTGGGCTTCCTAGATATGTTCCCCATTAGAAAAGTTATCTTTTTATTTCCTTTTCAGACACTGGAATCTGTTGAGTGCGAATATGCGTGCCAAGGTGAGTTAAAGTCAGTTCCTGTCTGCTTGGTTAGTGAAATGGTGAGTCATCACATGCCATTATATCGATACAGTGTCTAACTTCTCTATATGTTCATTGCAGTTAACCAGAGATGAGTTTACTGCCAAGTGCATGGACATTGTCACATGGGTGAAGAAGATCAAATCGACAGTTGTGGTTCCCGCCCTTGACCTCACCATGCAGTTAGAGCTGACTGAGTTGCCAGGCTCTCCTGGATCAGGAAGTGAGGAGGCAGTAACTTCTCTCTCCCGCACTGTGAGATTAAGTTGTACTCAAGGCCCCAGCAGGAGCACCAGCTCTAAAACTTCCTGGAGCACACCTACACCTTTCCCCTCCACTCCCAGGTAAGCACCACTATCCACTTCCCTCCAAGAAGTTCTACCCTCACACATTATTCCCGTATCCCCCACCATGTGTACCAATAACCAGCCTCACTTAGTGAGAGATACTGCTTAGATGGAACACAAGATCTCTAAAATGTTTATTGGTTTACTTCTTTTGAGTAGTAATAATAATGAGGTTGAGTCCAAATACGGACATTTTTGTTACTATGTCTCTGTTGTGTGCATTCTCTAGGTCCATGACCTCTTTGCTGAGTGAAGAGGACGATGAAGACTTGATCCCTGGAGAGTTCACATATCTCTCTACACCTGAGGGGGACAATAGAGAGGTGAAGGGCAGACCCTGCTCCGAGCCACTCAGTTCTGTGTTTGGCCTGTCTCAGAGCTGTGTTTTCAATCAAATGGTCCACAGTGGAGCATGCAGGTCGCTGAGTGAGATTGTACTGCCATCCAGCCGGAGTAGGCAGAGGAAGCTCATGCCCATCATCGTCTCCACAGACACCAGATTGGTAATGGAAATTGTGGAGATGGTGATGAAAGTCATCAACTCCAGGCTAGCTCAGCTAATGCTGAATGTGGGTTGTAGTCAGGGAACTGAAGGTCAAGGCAGCAACTCGGCAAGCATTCAGTTTGCCCAAGAGATGCTGAGCATGGCAACTGCATCAATGTATGCCCACGCCATGGAGCATATTGCGCACGGCCGCAAGTCCAGCAGTCGCCAGTCCAACAAGTCTCCGCTTGAATTAGAGAGGGAGCTTGAAGCCATATTGGGTCCTCTGGCTGGACAGGTAATAGTCACCATCATCAATAGTATCCTCAGGACTAAAGACAACGGAAGAACTGAGCAGGAACGGACCACCCCTTTGAGTTACTTCCTTACTGCGGTTTCTGCTGAAATTCAAAGCATGGTAGTTCAAAGATCTGCAAGTAGACATTCCTCCAGGCAGTCCATCAGAGACCACTTGATGAATGTCTCCAAGGGCAAGATTTTGAAAGCCGTTCAAATTAAAATGTCGCAACTCTATGGCGAGTCTACCAATGAAAGCTGCATATCAGCAACTCCAACAATCCAGAGCCTGTCCATGTGCTCATCCAAAGAATCCCTTTGTGATTGGACTCTCACCTCAGATGACGTGCATCCAGCTAAGTTCCTGTCTAGCAACAGAATTACAGCATTGTCGACTGATGTTGTGGATGTTGTGTTTCGTGATGTTCTTTATAATCTTGGACTTTCGGACAGCCAAACACTGTTAAGGCCACAGTGCACCGGCTCCAGCTCATCAATAGACATCAGCGGTGTTGCTGGGGAGATGGTCAGACAAGTCACCATAAAACTCCAGCCCTTTGTGTCTGAGAGCAGCCTGGAGGCCATGTCCATGACTCATGACTCACCATCTCTGCCCATCTCAGACTCTGACTTGAAGTTCTTGTGCTCTCACTCAGCGGTTGCTGTAGCAACTGCCTGCCAAGCAATTAAAACTGAGCTTGAGATTGAGATGAGTCTCAACCCAGCCACAGAGGCCGGCTCCCAGGGTAACCTTGCTGCCAGAGACCTGGTATCTTCTCTGTCACAGAGTCTTGAGGACATAGATGTTTCTCACATCATTCAGGGCCTTAAGGAGGCAGATGTGACATTTGCCAATCTGAACGAAACCCTTTCGACCGACACTAATAGATTAGAGGAAATCTTATCTGCCCATATTTCCCCTGAAAGTGTTGCAGCGGCATCGGTTGATCTTTTTGATGGCGTATTAGGAGACTTGCATGAGGCATTTGAGGCAAATAAGGTCTCAGCAGCCACAAAATCTGGTCGCAAAAAGTTCTGGGTTGAAGTACATACAAGTTCACAAAACCTGTACACCAATGCGCTGGACAAACTAAATAAGTGGTTCAGTTTACACCATCTCACTGAGGAAAAAGACGTCCTTCTGAATACCAAGCCCTCTCCAACTGGACCACTCCTAACTGAGGCCTGTGTGGAGGTATCTCCTGTGCAAAAGACCAGTATTAACAGCTCTAGTATGTCCTTCAGGTCTCTGAGTAATATCCCAGACAACCAGCCAACCCTCAACACATGCACTAAAGAGGTCATCAAACAGGTGGCCTCAGTTCTGAAGGTTGAGGCTTCTAAGGAAGACTGTTCTTCTTCCGTTGGAGGGAGGACATTAAATGTGTTCTTGGAGTTCAGCCAGAAGTTGGATGCTCTCATCTCAAAGTTGGAGGACCTCCCCATTTCCGGTGAGATTTCCTCGCTCACACAGCCACAAAGTGCAGTCAGCAGCAGCAGAACCTCTAATATTTCCATCGGGAGTATCCTAAGTGTGGAGTTCCACACAAAGGCCAACCAGATCGTGAGTGAGGCTATCCTTGGAGCTGCAATTGTTTTCATTGCTCGCAAAGCCAACCATTTGGAGCTGAAAATGCCTGCTACCTATTCACAACATCTGTTTGCAGCAGCCTCGGACATTGTGAACATTATTGTGGAAGACCTAGAGAGAGAGACCATGGATACAGAGTCCCACCTCACACCTGAAATAGTTTTTGACAAGTTCCTGGATGTGGCTCACAACATCTACTACCGAGTGAGGGATAGGCTGAAGGTCTTCTTCTCCTTGTCCCCAGTGCCTGCCTCCAAAACCAAAGATGTGGTGGATTCCATGCCTGTGGAGAAACATGGATACTTTGAGGCCTCTGACACTGCTCATGACCCGGAGCGACCTCAATCTGTCAGGAGTGAGAAGTTGTTGACAAAAGACAGGTTAGCCAAGATTGAAAGGTCTAACTCCCTTGCGTCTCGGGGTGGCACGTCAACAGAAAATCAACACTTTGACACCTTCACATTGACACCCACCAAGAGCATGTCAGTGCTGAGTGATCACAGTTTGAGAGGAGCTTTTCCTCTCTTGAGTGAAAGTTGCCAACCACTTTTGACTCTCAAAGACTCAACAGTGGCAGTCACTAAGCATAGCTTCACCAAATCTGCTAAGAACACCCTCAGCCAGATCCTAAATGTGATCAAGTGCAGAGTTGTTGCCTCAGATAATTCATCTGTTGGACAGAAGACAACTGACATGTTGGACTCTCTTCTTGAGAGCCTTGACCAGTTGACTGCAGATGAGATAAAGGGGACAGCGTCCCACAACTTGATCACAATAGATATGCCAGAATCACTGCCTGAGCAATCCTTGACAAAATACTTGTCTACTCCTGAGAGGAACCAGGATTCTTCCTCTGCAAAGCTTGTGTGTCAACCATCATGCCTGATACCAACATCCATGTCTGACACCAACATTATAGTGAAAACTATAATGGAAACGCTGGTGACGGACGAATCAAAGAAGACTTCAGCAGAGGAAAACCTTGAGAGGCTCGTCTCCATTGAAACCATTCAAGGTGTGTCAGACGACCTCATCACAAAGGTCCATGGTCTCATTCAGGAGATCACAATAAGCCGGCAACTTCAATCCATGGCTGGCCACAGGAGCTTCTCTGAACCGGCATTGCCAAAGCCAGCCCTGAAAAAGCTGTCAAGGAATGATGCCTCTGAGCTCGCCTACAGCTTTGCCGAAAATTCTGTTAGGACTCTCCTGGGGCAGTGTTTAAATGTGTCGCTCGTTTCCACCGGAGTAAGGCAGACGATGGATCAGGTCACTAAGATAATGACCAACACAGTGATGGACACCCTGACTGATGTGTGCAAGCCCACAGTGAAGTTAGAGGACGGTAAGTTAAATTGCCATTTTAACTCTGTAGAGGAATCTTTTGTAACGTGCTCAATATATTGTTTCTTATGATGTAAAGTTTACTGACTTCAACTGTGCCAAATGTATCGTCTCTACCTCTCCCAGAATTAGTTTCCAGGTTAGTCCCACCAGATGAATTCCCCACCAGGAGCCTTAACCCAGCTGATGGCAACGCTGAGGTGACGCCTCGCTCTGCTGGAGGTGAAAAGAATAGCAAGAAGTGGCGTTTCCTTTTCAAAATGGCTAACATCCCGAAGATCAGGATCAAGGTAGGGAGCTTTGTGTTTGGGAATTGAATTATCCCACAGCCAGTGAGGGCTCTAATGTCAGGATATATTTTGTCAACAGCTGTTCAAGAGAAAAGGACAAGCCAAGAAGCACCCTGAACTGGAAGCGCTGCCAACAAAACGTTTCAGTGATGTGTCACTGAGTGAGTAATAAGCATAGATTATGTAATTTTAATGAATCACCATGTGACCAGTTTGTTACGACCTTGGCAAGAGTGAACAAAGATACAGTGTCAGTCAAAAGTTTGGACACACCTACTCAGTCAAGGGTTTTTCTCCAGTTTTTACTATTTTCTACATAGTAGAATAACACATATGGAATCATGTAGTAACCAAAAAAGGGTTAAACAAATCAGAATATATGTATATTTGAGATTCTTCAAAGTAGCCACCCTTTGCCTTGATGACAGCTTTGCACACTTTTGGTTCCAGAGGTTCCATCCACTTCCCCGCCCATGGAGGACCTGATACCTGCACCTACTGCACAGGATCCCCAATCCCGTAAATGCCCCTTCCTGGTTAGGGTGTTTCGGGCCCTCTCTCGAGCCATCACCAGCCCCTTCAGAGGAGCTTCAGGGAAGAAGCACTAGATTAGTGCCTGATTTTAATAAACATTACTGCATTTATTTTTGTGTCTACAGCAGTTGTATGTGCAAAATAACAAGATTGGTACTTCAGAGTGATTTATAGTGGTAGACTTTTTATGGTCATTGATTGTGGAATACTGATATCAATAAAGACAAAATATTGCCTCTTATAGGGATACCTTGCCTTCAGTGTGGCATGCCCATATTCCACATGTTTAATAGGGAAAACCCACCCACCTCTAAGACTCCTGAGACGCACTGATAATTCTCACAGTATCCCACTCGTAGCTTATTGGCTATGCCTGGTTTAACAATAGTACTTCATCAGTCTTTTTTAACATCTGGATCGCTTAGAATAAACAGGGTGAGGCCTCATAAGTTTGATGCACACGATAACTGTAGTAGGTGTGGGGGAGCACATGGGCCAAGACTGTGAGTGACGAAACTATGTCTTCCTAATGGGAATTCCTCGAACAGTGTGGCTTTTCCAAAGGGTATACAGCACATCCTACCATCCATTACATGTGTCACTCTCAACACCAAATCTTCACCCTTCACATGTCTTTCTCCATCATGGAATTTCACTCTATTTTTACCCCTGTTGATCATATCTTTGGTCTGCATGTTTGAGTGGGACATCAGATGGAATATTTGTTTGTGTGTAATATAGGACATCAAAGGCTTTGCTCATGGTATTTTAGTCTTAATAGGGAAAAGAGTGTAAAATATGTCAACAATAAGGAAGTAGACTTCAAACCAGGTAACTGAAATCAAATAGCAAGCCATTTCTTACATTCACAGAATTGTCTGTATTAGAACTCGCATTGACATGAGCATTTACTGATGAGTTCAGAGAGCACTGAAAGCTGTTCGACGGAGGGCTCTGCTCAGGATTCTAATAATGTAATATTTTCCACACGACCCTGAGCCCACAGCACTTAGATGGAAAACATTGTTGAATCATGAATATGCCTCCCTCTGACGGGGACACAGGCATCCGCCCCCTAACCCTGCACATACCATCTGGGACCAACCCTCATATTCTATTCAGCAGTAGTCAACAGCTTATATTGGTGCTGCTTCATCATCTGTGAAGACCGGGTAAATGCCTGACACACACCTCCCAACAAACACACACGCAGACACATACACTCCCCCCTGGACAGTGATTCACTATTAATAATATTCTCAGCATGGGGCAAAGTAAATGATTACTCCCCTCTCCCTAAAAAAATGGAAGGGATAGAAGGAAAAACAGCATCGCCCCATGAGGTCAATCAGCCAATGGTCCAGGATAAAGAGAAGAGCAATGGTGCTGTGAGGTATACAGTGATGGTCTGTGGATGATGTGTCTCATACATTATGGATGAAACCTTATGTTTTCCATCACTGTCAGATGTGCTTTGCTGCTGTCATCTGTCAGCGATTTAGTTCCTAAACTGGCCTATTTAGAATTCTACATACAAGGGCCACCGTCAATTTAAACATTGAATGTACAAAATGCCAATTTTGAATCACCCGCATTGCTCATCTTGTCACGAGCACCTTGACATTAGTAAATGAGTTACTTGCACCAAGAGCAAGTGGTTTGGAAACAGATGAACTCTGTCTGTGTGTGTGTGTCTATGTCTGTGTGTGTGTGTGTGGATAACAACAGGATCCAACCCCTCCCTTCCCCCTCACCTCATTTCCAAAAGAAAATGTCATCTCACACAGATACACAACCCCCTGTGAAGATCATCCAACCTAATCAATCTCCATTATCCAATCAGACACAACAGTGGAGGAACAATCTGCCGCTAATTCAGTGGGCGGGAAAGGAACCCTAGGGGGAGGGGCTACTCTGTCTCCCCACTTCCACCCCCACCCATGTTTTATAATCAGGTGGTATTTCACTAGGCACTGTGAATGGTAAATAAACGGGACTTTAAAAATCATTATTCACATCCATGGCATTGTCAGTTTAGTGGTAAGGTCAACTCTTTGAAAAGGAAGATTGTCTTTAAGGACAGTGGGCTGTATAATTGTATGGATGTTTCTCTGTTGAGGGAGGCTAGAGTAAGTTTTTGTGCCTGTCACTAAGACACTCACACAGTTGGCTTTGTAAACAGTAAACACGTAGCTCATCACTCGAACAATGGCACACGGACAACAGGATGAGAGTCAGCTGCCTTCACCAGGTCCTGATTAAGAAAAACTGAATTGGTGTACTGGCTCCTATGGCAACCAAGGGAATCAATTAGATCCTAATAATTTCCTTTCAATGCCCTGAGCTGGTCAAGAAGCCAAACACAGACAGCTAAATAGAGCCTGATGACACATGTTGTTCTGCAGGACTGAGGTCATCGACATGAGATCATTTAGAATCTAGTCATTGGGCAGAAAGGGAGCAGTTGGGGGGTGGCTGGGTGTTATCATTGGCACTTACAAAATGTCTTACTGGTCATACTACTGACAAATGTTGACATAAAAACAGTGTACAGGAATGTGTACAGAAGTCATTTTTATTTATTGGATGTGACTGTTTCCATTTTGTAGTGATAACTAGGATTTTTTTAAATGTCTTCTACATTATACCTAAAATGTATGCCTGTGTAGCTATGACATATGTTTTCCAGTAGTCAGTACTGTAGTAGTGAGTCCTTTACTGTAGTAGTGAGTCCTTTACTGTAGTAGTGAGTCATTTACTGTAGTAGTCAGTCCTTTACTGTAGTAGTGAGTCCTTTACTGTAGTAGTGAGTCCTTTACTGTAGTAGTGAGTCCTTTACTGTAGTAGTGAGTCCTTTACTGTAGTAGTGAGTCCTTTACTGTAGTAGTGAGTCCTTTACAGCCTGTTTTATTTTGAAGAACCACCTGCCTCCTTAGTCCTGTATCTCTCCTCCTCAACCCTAGGGGGCGATCACGGTCAGGCGCAGAACAGGCCAG
This sequence comes from Oncorhynchus nerka, assembly GCF_034236695.1. Taxonomy (NCBI): domain Eukaryota; kingdom Metazoa; phylum Chordata; class Actinopteri; order Salmoniformes; family Salmonidae; genus Oncorhynchus; species Oncorhynchus nerka. The sequence continues at coordinate 28,431,243 of NC_088416.1, read as the reverse complement.
GCCATGGCTCCTCTGTCTCTAAGCCTCCTCTCATAGCTCCTGCTTCTCTCCACGGCTCAGTACATTAGGTAGCCCTCTGGGCATGGCTCTCATTGCGTAACTGATAAATGAGCTTTGTCTGGAGGAAAAGTAGCTGAAAAGTTGGCAAAAGTTTTTCGTAGCCAGCTGGCATCATGCTGATCAAGGAGGAGTGTGCAATGTAACCCACTTTCATCCCCCATTACGTCTGAAAGAAAGATGTTGGTGCCCTCCATTTTGTACACAATACCTGAGCTCAGAAAGAGTGCCTCAACGCTGACATCACTAATGACAGAAATATAGAACGTCCAAAAATGATATGAATTCTTAACGGCGTCACTCCTGTCTTTATACAGCATATCTCGGCTAAAATTACAGTTATAAAGCTTTTAAGACTAAATCGTCTGTGGCTTCTTTTTTAAATTATGGTAAATGTTTTCTCTCTCACTCATTACAACACATCTGCATTACATTTGCCTCATTATGTTTCATGTATCACATTAGGCTAGGCTGGACAGACTCCCCAGCCCATAACCAGAGCCTGAGAAATACAGTTGTTTAAATCAAATCAAATTTTATTTGTCACATACACATGGTTAGCAGATGTTAATGCGAGTGTAGCGAAATGCTTGTGCTTTTAGTTCCGACAATGCAGTAATAACCAACAAGTAATCTAACTAACAATTCCAAAACTACTGTCTTATACACAGTGTAAGGGGATAAAGAATATGTACATAAGGATATATGAATGAGTGATGGTACAGAGCAGCATAGGCAAGATACAGTAGATGGTATCGAGTACAGTATATACATATGAGATGAGTATGTAAACAAAGTGGCATAGTTAAAGTGGCTAGTGATACATGTATTACATAAGGATGCAGTCGATGATATAGAGTACAGTATATACGTATGCATATGAGATGAATAATGTAGGGTAAGTAACATTATATAAGGTAGCATTGTTTAAAGTGGCTAGTGATATATTTACATCATTTCCCATCAATTCCCATTATTAAAGTAGCTGGAGTTGAGTCAGTGTCAGTGTGTTGGCAGCAGCCACTCAATGTTAGTGGTGGCTGTTTAACAGTCTGATGGCCTTGAGATAGAAGCTGTTTTTCAGTCTCTCGGTCCCAGCTTTGATGCACCTGTACTGACCTCGCCTTCTGGATGATAGCGGGGTGAACAGGCAGTGGCTCGGGTGGTTGATGTCCTTGATGATCTTATACGGTCTATGGCTGAACCTCACTGGAACAACCCATATATTTTAGCCATCATTTTGTACAACACATTAAGCCCTCATATTCCTGCCATCATTTGCGCAAGGGATATAGGCAGCCATCATGTGTGCTCTAGAGAGTGCAGCTCCCCTGTCTGTCTGTGGCTCTATTGTCCCTGTTGACAGTATAGGAGATATTTTGCCAAATTACTCAAGCAGGCACTTTTCTAAGACAATGGAGCTCCTACAGACCCGGCCTCAGAACAATGGCACAGCGTTGCTTATTAATAACCATCTGTCTGTCAACTTGAAGGATTAGACCCACACACACAGGGGTTATCAGCTGAATCCTGTGAGGGTGTGGAGTGTGGGTCTGGCTGCGTATGAGTGAGGGGGATGGGGATGAGGGTGCAAAGATTAAGCAGATGAATATGACAAGTGTAAACTAGTGTGTGTGTTTGTGCGTGTGTGTGTGTACACATGTATATCCGTGTCTCTCTCTATGAGTGTGTTACAGAGCTAGCTTATGTATCTGTATCTGTGTGTGTGTGTGTGTGTGTGTGTGTGTGTGTGTGTGTGTGTGTGTGTGTGTGTTTGTCAGCCCAGCAGGATTCACTTGGGGAAGAGCGGGAGTGTAACCACATATCCGGACCATTGAGCCTCAGTGACCCACCAGAAGGCTCTCCACACAGAACCAACATTTAACCAGATTAGAGTATTTGGGTCCTCTGGCACTTCACAAGGCTGAATCAGGACAGCTCTCTGGCTGTGTATTAAAAAGGAATGTAAAAAAACAAACATCTGTCACTTAAGTGGGATTTGCCACTGTGAATGTTCTGCATTTAAATGAAGCCATTACTGTCAGCAAAGCTATTGGATTGTCATGTCTCATCACCAAATGGCTTCAACAATCTATCTGACATGATGCCGTGTAATAGCTATGCAATTGTAGTGTTCCCTGGCCCTCAACAAAAAGTGTTGTAGAGTTTTGGGCAGAGATGCAGATCGTGAGATTTTTATTTTAACCTTGATTTACCTCGGTAAGTCAGTTAAAAACAAATTCTTATTTAATGACGGTCTACCCTGGCCAAACCCTAACCCTAACGACGCATTTGGAGAACCAACCAGAAGTTGTGTTTGTTGTACCCATTCTATTTTTGTGCCCTAACTATCATTCCCCTAAAAATCGACCTATTTTGGGTGAGTGTTGGGCATTGATTCCAAATGTACTGACAGAAGTCTGAACAGGCTTTGAAGAAAAGTTTTCTACAAAGGATTTGTCAAATAAAAGGATTCCAAAAACCACTTTCGCCTGTCAGTGACCTCCACCCACACAAACATACTGTATACGTGCACAGAACACCTACATGTGGGTACAACACACACACACACAACACACACACACACACACACACACATATATATATATATATATATATATATATATATATATATATATACACACATAAATGGGTCATCAGGCAGTGTAAGGGTGTCAGTGAGTGGGTTTTGCGTGGGCCTTGTGATAGCAGAGTTCTCCCAGAAGACTCTTCACATCTGATGTTACTGGGCTGAATACTGAAGAGGAGCACGTTTGGGTGAATCCTCAATGTTGAATCCTACCCATGTAGAATTCTTAAGTATTTTATAATTCTTTCTTGTTATAGCCTACTATAAATGTCTCTAGGAGGGAAAGGGTGTTTATCCTATTCATTATTCCTATATGGCTGTGTGACTGCCTCAATAACTCAAATTGGGAAGTAGACTAGTGTTATTATATCACTGTGTGTGTGTCTTGACTCACTGAACTGGGACAGCTGTTTCCATGATACCCAGAGAAAGACCTGATAGTTGGGTATCATGTTGTATACCCCACATAAGTCTATCATCCCTATACTTTCTCAGGACTTCGCCAATTGCTCAGGTATGACTCCCACGCTCTAACATGGTCAGGGAGACTCAGGTTACAAAAGTTGAATAAACCATCTGTATACCTTACCCTCCCTACTGTAAACTACTGTAGCACACCAACCCCTCTCCAACTTTATCTAACCACCGTGTCAACATTTCCAATCTGCACTGCACAAATAACCCCATTAGGGGTGTTATTAGCTGTGAAAGCCGCAATATGCGAGTTTGATAGCTCTCCGCTGGCTAGCAGGGGCTCTCTCTGTTTGCCTGATAGGAGCAGATTACAGTAATTTTATCTGCAGGGGGGAAACAGCAGGATACGAGAGAGAGGCCTGTGTATAATGACAGGATGGTCGGGTGAGAGTGGAGAATGGGTTGCAGAGGCTGGATCTGTTCCACACAAATAGGCTAACAAACAGCGCTAGGATTGTGTTTACCGTATCTAGCTGTTAGCCTAGATCTCAACTACTCTGTCAACGTAACCACACAAACGTTTCCCTGTTAGGTGATGTTGTTGTCTGTCAACATAGCTGGTTGGTAATGGAACCACTCAATCTGTGGTAATATGTTTGTTATTGTGTGTACTGCTATATCTATAGCTTATTGTACACTTGTCCTCCACCAAGCAGTTTTATTATTAGTTTATCTCCTGAGGAGATATCTGAATCAATCTTCAACAATTCTGCTGGATAGCTAACTTGATCACTATTCCATTGTGTCTCTACTAGGCATAAAAACAGTTGACTGAGGACGGCACTGTGCAGATCCAAGCGACAGTTAAAGTGAGAGGCGTCCATCCATCTCTCTGTTCTCTTCCTCCGGCAGGCCCTCTCTCAGGAGACTGGTTCATCTAATGGGATCCATACTGAGGAGCTCAGCCTGCAAACCTGATGACTTCAGCTATGGTCAGCAGTAATTATTACCAGTTTACCACATGCCCCCCCCCCCCCCCTTGATTTCAGACAGTCTAGATGTACTTCTGTAGTCCTCACAGATGTGGTCGAACTGTGGTCTCCCAGGAATGGATTAAGAAACATTGGCCATTGCATGCTATGAAGTCATGGCGGTGCTATTGCATAGAGCTGAGACACAGGCTAAGTCATAGACAAATGACCCGGAACTAACCAAAACTAATGAAGCCATCAAAAAATGTGACTGGTTCTCATGAATGACCATCATCTCAGCCTTATCTCCATACCAGGCCCTGAGTGTGATCAGCAATGTCAGACCTGCTCACTTCTATGGCATACCAACCACTGAAGCAGAGACGCCAACCAACCCAGCCAGGGTCACAGTAAACTATACCCGTGCTCCAGCCAGGTAGAAGCCATTGAATCGCTAGAAGAAGAGTAAATTTCAGATGAGAGAGTTGGAGCTCAAAAGACCATAGAAACCAGGTCACCTAGTCAGTAGACACCCGTATAAATCAGACCCATATACAGTTGAAGTCGGAAGTTTACATACACCTTAGCCAAATACATTTAAACTCAGTTTTTCACAATTCCTGACATTAAATCAGAGTAAAAATTCCCAAACTTAGGTCAGTTAGGATCAACACTTTATTAGAAGAATGTGAAATGTCGGAATAATAGTAGAGAGAATGATTTTTTTCAGCTTTTATTTCTTTCATCACATTCCCAGTGGGTCAGAAGTGTACATACACTCAATTAGTATTTGGTAGCATTGCCTTTAAAATGTTTCAGGTAGCCTTCCACAAGCTTCCCACAATAAGTTGGGTGAATTTTTGCCCATTCCTCCTGACAGAGCTGGTGTAACTGAGTCAGGTTTGTAGGCCTCGTTGCTCGGACACGCTTTTTACAAATTTTCTTTAGGATTGAGGTCAGGGCTTTGTGATGGCCACTCCAATACCTTGACTTTGTTGTCCTTAGGCCATTTTTCCACAACTTTGGAAGTATGCTTGGGGTCATTCTCTATTTGGAAGACCCATTTGCGACCAAGCTTTAACTTCCCGACTGATATCTTTAGATGTTGCTTCAATATATCCACATAATTTTCCTGCCTCATGATGCCATCTATTTTGTGAAGTAGACCAGTTCCTCCTGCAGCAAAGCACCCCCACAAGATGATGCTGCCACCCCCGTGCTTCACGGTTGGAATGGTGTTCTTCGGCTTGCAAGCCTCCCCCTTTTTCCTCCAAACATAACGATGGTCATTATGGCCAAACAGTTCTATTTTTGTTTCATCAGACCAGAGGACATTTCTCCAAAAAGTGCGATCTTTGTCCCCATGTACAGTTACAAACCGTAGTCTGGCCTTTTTTATGGCGATTTTCGAGCAGTGGCTTCTTCCTTGCTGAGCGGCCTTTCAGGTTATGTCGATATAGGACTCATTTTACTATGGATATAGATACTTTTGTAACTGTTTCCTCCAGCATCTTCACAAGGTCCTTTGCTGTTGTTCTGGGATTGATTCACACTTTTCTCACCAAAGTACGTTCATCTCTAGGAGACTGAATGCATCTCATTCCTGAGCGCTATGACGGCTGCGTGGTCCCATGGTGTTTATACTTGTGTACTATTGTTTGTACAGATGAACGTGGTACCTTCAGGCATTTGGAAATTGCTCCCAAGGATGAACCAGACTTGTGGAGGTCTACAATTATTTTTCTGAGATCTTGGCTGATTTCTTTTGATTTTCCCATGATGCCAAGCAAAGAAGCACTGAGTTTGAAGGTAGGCCTTTAAAAACATCCACACGTACACCTCCAATTGACTCAAATGATGTCAATTAGCCTATCAGAAGCTTCTAAAGCCATGATATCATTTTCTGGAATTTTCCAAGCTGTTCAAAAGCACAGTCAATTTAGTGTATGTAAACTTCTGACCCACTGGAATTGTGATACAGTGAATTATAAGTGAAATATTCTGTCTGTGAACAATTGTTGGAAAATTTGACTTTTGATGCACAAAGTAGATGTCCTAACCAACTTGCCAAAACTATAGTTTCTTAACCTCAGTATATGTAAACTTCCGACCTCAAATGTAGCTACAGTAAATGTCAGTATATCTACAGTATCCCAATCCCAACCCCTCCTTGAGTGACCCAGCCGATCCCCTTATTCGATCTAGTCTAGTCAAGACATTGATCAGTTATAGCGGACTAACTGTAAAATACAATGAAACCAAAACGTTTGCTGCTTCGCTAGTGACCACTAAGACTCTGACCATACCTGGCAAACTCCACTAGCACTACAGATAAAGGGTAGCATGGCACCAGTATGTACATCTGATGATCCCCACCATGGCCTGTACTCATGTGGTTATCTGGGACTGGATTTCCAGTACCCTGGTTACATAAATGGAGGACTCGGTGCTGATGGAGAGATTGCGATTCCATTAATAAAGGACTTAAGAGAGGCAGCTGATCTGTTCCACGGAGGGAGAGCCCAGGGCATGTTCTTTGTGTGGACACAATGAGGCCAGCATCACTAATGGGAAGACCGACCTCTCTGTGTTGTGTGTGTGTGAGTGACCTGGGCTTATCGCTTCAAACACAGGCATGGCTCCACAGTTATGTGAGAGAGCAAGGAAGAATGAGGCAGAGTGAGAGAGATGGAGAGATGGAAAGAAAGAGAGAGAGGCAGCCCACGTGCCACTGCACATCGTATTGCAGGAACAGAACTGATACTGTGCAAAGAGCGAGGAGTCAGTAACCCTCGCCCTGGGCCCTGTACTGTACAGTTATAGTTAGTTATATAAGTCAAGTTCCGACAGACAACATTGTGTCCAATATGTAACCTGAGTCTAAGATAGAGTGAAAGATACTGTACACAGGCTATTCTGCAGTACTACATTGCTGTAAGAAGACGATATTGAGACGAGAAGTCTTGTCTAGAAGGAAGATGCAAGGTAGATGCATTTTTATGGCCGACTGATTTGTACAATGGGCTCTTTCAGTGATATCCCAAAAATTGAAGTGAAATATTAGAGAGCGAAGTAGAAACACTGATAAAGAAGGAGGGAACAGCGGTCTTAACACTGAGCTCATCTAGAGTAACACTGATGGTTTCTAATGCATGAACAGCACACTCTCCTCCCATGCTATTCTCCCTGCTCTTGTATCAACAACATTACACAAACAACATCTCAATAGACATTGGGGCGTGGGTGATGCGATACTTCATCTTTACTATGATTGAGCAGTTGTTGCAGTCGATAAAGCAAGCCATAATTACTATCAAACAATCAGAGGGAAAATTAAAAGTCTCCCGTTGAGTATGCTAATACGTTGTCATTCATGCTACAATAATGGGCCGTGCCCTGCCCACAACTCACAGGATATAATTATAGCTTAGCTACCCTTTAACTTGAGCGCCCGTGAATGGAATTCTTAAAGGCCCAATAATGCAGACGTATTTTATATCAATATCTAATTATTTCTGGGTAACAATTAAGTACCTTACTATCCATGTTTCCATCCAACCATTTCATGCAGATGAATTACCTGATGCATGGAAAAAGTCACCACCCCGCTGATGGAAACATGAAATGCCGGTACAAATTTATAAATGCCTACAGACAATTTGTTTGTTTCGACATGATGGGATATTTTTGTGTCGGTAAAATTAAATATGCGAGAAAGGGCGGCGGAAATGCCTTTATGCGCAAATATTAATATAATAACCATCATATCAAAGTAAACTTGGAGTAATGCAATGATGTGTTGTGTGGTCCTCCCATTACGACTCGGAAAAGCATATAGTTCATTCGGCTACAGATAAAATTCTTCACAGGGTGGTGAAAGTGCATGGTGATCTTGATGCTCCTTTCCTGTAAATATTGAGGGTCTTATTCTGGTGACATGATGATCGATGCTTGGCTGCCGTTTGACAAATACAAATAATATTGCTCTTATCCATAATCATCTCATAATGTAATATAGGTAGCCTACCAGCACTGTATTTGCGAGGTGTTGACTTGGGCACGTGTGCCATGACCAGAGTGGGCACATTTGCTATATAATGCAACCGTTTTTGTGACAAAACCATCAGTCGAGTTGAAAATGCGATGGAAACCCATTTAACTTGTATTTGTTATTTGGTACATGCGAATTTAACCACAAAAGTTATTGTTATGTGTGCTACATCATCACATGCAGCCTTTTATCCGTACAAGTCCGTTTGATGGAAACGCATCTCTGGTTGGAATATGCACATATTGTTTTATGCAGATTTTAGAATATTCACATTAAAATCGGACACAAATTGGATGGAAACCTAGCTACTGTATTAGATTTCCTTAAAATGTGCAAAAATAGCTTTTTAGCAAAACATGATTTTTCAAGCAAAAATTTAGCTAGGACTGTATGGGAGTGGTCTGAGTGGGAAGGTGAAAACTGAAAAGTAACTGTTATTGACAGAGAGGTTTGGAACTCTCTTTGTTGTTGGTCTAGTAACTAATTTACTGCATGGTGAAAGCCCAAACTCCGCCCATGTACAGTAAACCTGGTGATTAGAAGGCCCTGTGTAGATTTGTATTTTCAATCAGCATCTATCAGGAAATAACACTGATCAAATATGTTCACACTTTTACAGTGTCAGTTTCATCAGCTGTTGTACAATATGATATAAAACACAGGAACAACTGAATTCTGTCTGCCCTGGGCCTTTAATCACCTGTAAGGCAGATTAATTACAGAATAAATCCTGTACAATAACCACATGGAGAAAACTGGGTCTATATACAGTAAGCTCAGGGGCCAATGTGATCTTAGCAGCTGTTTTTCCTTCTTCCCCACAGAGTAGATCTAGAGGCATTCTGTTGGATGTGTGCTCTCATGGCGCGCAATCGGACGTGATAAGGTTGGCTTTGCATTGCAGCCAATTCCTTGGTGACCTGACTACCTACTAATGAAAAGTGTGACCATATTATTTCTATGTGTAGTCTAGTTGTTGTTTTGTAGGCCTGGTATGGTTCCCAATCAGAGGCAGCTGTCTATCGTTGTCTCTGATTGGAGATCATATTTAGATAGTCTTTTCCCACCTGTTGTTTGTGGGATCTTGTTTTTGTATTGTTGCTTTTGAGCCCTACAAAGCTGCGTTGTTGCATTTACTTGTGTGAGAAGGAGCCTACAGTGTATGAGGAAAATAGAAGAGAACAGTACATCTTACATTTTTGCTAAAAAATACCACAATTATATAGATTCGGTGACAGATTCTTTAATGATGTTGCATCAGATATCTTAGCTAAACTTAGGCTTTTTACAAGTGGGCCATAGGCATGACTGCAATAGGCTGTAATGTGTAAGAGAGAGTAAGAAGTAGCACTCAAACACGCTATGAATGCCATGTTCCCTCCAAATTGCCTCTATTATTCAGAGGCCAAACCGCAAAACATTCTAGAATATCACAGAAATCAGAGGGAGTAGGCCTATACTCTATGTATGACATTCTCATCTGCTAGGTTTGTGTAGGACTGGGATCATCCCTGTGCAGAACTGTATCTCCCCTCACAACAACTCAGCGGTTCACTGGATCACATCAATCAATTCAATAAGACCAACATCGCCTTTGTTTTTGAAAGATGCGCCTTTGAAAGCGTGCCAATTTTCCGTGTGTTGGAGATTCTCACAGCCAGGCAGTATCCACCACAGCGGTGGCTAAATCTGGGCCAAATCCCGCTGATAAAATAATGTTTTGTCTCATGTCTGTCCCCACAACACTCTTAGCACCTCACTTTCCACACTGGTCCCAATCACTCCACTGTGGCAGTCACCAAGATGAGACAATCATTTATATTCTCACTAAAGGCTAGTTTACGGTCCGCAGGTTGGTTGTGGCTCAACTGACCCGAGTCCCAGCCTAATCTCGTGGCTCTTTGACCCCCTGGGGTTTATACTGATCAGCTAGTATAACATTGAAAAGAGGACATTTCAACATCACAGAGCCAACTATGTTGTATCCCAACTGGCTATTTATACCACAAGAAGAGGGCAGAGCAGTATCCCCTGACATGGGCTTATTACTCATCCACAGAGATCCACATCCACTGATCTCATTCATAGCCACAAAGCTCTTCTCTAAACATAACACTGGTGGGCACAGATCTGGAGGTTAATGGGTTATTTAATGGGTTATTTAATGGGTTATTTAATGGGTTATTTAATGGGTTAAACTCATTTCCCCCAGTAATATGAGTGCCAGGCCCATTACAGGCTCCATCCAATTTGTATATATTTTTTTCTCCAGAAATCGTTTTCCTGGCTTTAGGGAGATAACCATTCCTGATCTAATGCTAATCATCCCTTATGCCCAATAAATGGATGAAATATGTCATCTGTGGATTAAAGTTGGTGTAATTCTGCTCTTCTCTGAGAAATAAAATGATATTTAGTAACTGGCTACATCTACTCGGATTAAACCAACCTGGACAGTTATTACAGAATCACTATGATATCTACATGCACCATTTCACCTAATGTGGCTTGTTACTACACTTGTATGTGCAGGCATTGTACGGGTTGGCTAAGTTCCATATTAATGCTGCACTAAATCATTTGTAGAGCCCTAAAAGGCTAGCCATTTCATAAACCACAAGGCATTGCAGTCCCATTCACCCACTGGGAAGACATAACCACTGTGCTGTATGTAAGTCAGGTTTGTTTGCACTTCTGAGACACTCATCTCTCATCCCATTCTACATTGTGCTACTCAATAAACAGACTAGCGTCACCCTCCTCTCGCTGTGTCGTGATGGCTTGACTGTCTGTGACTCACCCACAGAGAGCAGGCTCCTCTGCCTGCCTGCTCGCTAGCGTGATGCTGAGAGGAGAGGCACGACAGGCTCATGTTAGGGCAGCAGAGGCTGCCTTTTGCATGGCCCGCTGGGTACAGTCATGGCATTGTTACCGGGCAGATCCTCCAGCCTGTAGCACACTCTGTGAGAGACTGGATTGTGAGTGGGTGAGCCAGCAAAGAGGCTTGTAATCACTTGTAGTGATATGACAGATCAGGAACCGACGCACCATGGGGAAAGTCTGTTGTGGTTCTGGGACCTGCATGTGTGAGCGTGTGGTGTGTATGTGCGTGTGTCTACATAAATCCTTGATGCAAACGGTGCATGGAGAACGATGCCCACATCCACACTCTAGATGTTGTTGAATAAACAAATTCTTAGGCATGGGGATAGTATCACAGATGATTGAGTGAAGATTACTGTGTGAGGATTACTGTATGCACTCAACGTGATATGTTTGCCCAGAGCGTGACATGTGGCTCAATGTCTGAGCATCACGAGATATGTGTTTACATGTCTCTGTTCCAAGGGCCATTAAGGTCCATTACAGCTTCACAGTTGAGACCACTGCATGTTTTACACGTGAGTGGTACTATGTATGCGTCATGCAATACAAAACCCTATGTTCTGTCTGATCTACCTTGATCCACACACACGTACGCACATGCCTGCAAGCACGCGCACACACTTCATAAACATATATTCACTACAATTGGCACAAGAACGTACAGCACATCCTCGCATGCACATACTACCTGTAGCCTATGTACACAAACATACTGTCTGTGCACTTGCTATGGCGACGAGGAAAATATGTGTTATAGGGACTGTACAGAGGACTTCATGTGGTTTTCGGACACATGTACAGTATAAACACACATGTATGAACAAATCATGTGAAAAATGTCATATAAATTGCAAAAAGTTCACTTGAGTTAACTTGAACATGTGAACTCTGAATTTAATACATGTGAAAATATGGTTTCAAATGTGAAATTTAAGCTAAATGTGAAAACAGCCACATGTGAAATGCCAAATGTCACTGTTTTGTTGTTGTAAGGGCCCAGTTGTCTACGTGTCAGTCTGCTTGTACAGTAGATAAGTGTTATAGTGACTGTACAGAGGACTTCAGGGCCCCAGTTGTCTACGTGTCAGTCTGTTGTACAGCAGATGACCTGTGTGGCTCTGCCAAGGTCTATTCCTGTGGAACAGACTCGGTCTTGGCTGGGCTCCCTCTGAGCTCACTGCTTCAAGAAGAGACCCATTGTTTTGCTTTCAGACTACAGATAGGGTTTCCTCCACCTGCAGCCAAGAAGAGATTTGAACGGCCTTGTCCAATCTCTGTCTACTGTCTCTGAAGACAGAATCATTCATTATTTTTCTCTCTCTTCTTTTTTCTGTTTGGGTTCACAATAACTCTATTAAACCGAGAACAACTGTGAAATGTAGGGAATAACGTTGTGTGTGTGTCCTTGTGTTGTAGTGTGTGTGTGTGTGTGTGTGTGTGTGTGTGTGTGTGTGTGTGTGTGTGTGTGTTTATACATACAGTACCAGTCAAAAGTTTGGACACACCTACTCATTCAAGGATTTTTCTTTATTTTTACTATGTTCTACATTGTATAATAATAGTGAAGACATCAAAACTATGAAATAACACATATGGAATCATGTAGTAACCAAAAAAGTGTCAAACAAATCAAAATATATTTTAGATATAAGATTCTTAAAAGTTGCCACCCTTTGCCTTGATGACAGCTGTGCACACTCTTGGCATTCTCTCAACCAGCTTCATCTGGAATGCTTTCCCAACAGTCTTGAAGGAGTTCCCACATATGCTGAGCGCTTGTTGGCTGCTTTTCCTTCACTCTGCCGGTCCAACTCATCCCAAACCATCTCAATTGGGTTGAGGTCGGGTGATTGTGGAGGCCAGGTCATCTGATGCAGCACTCCATCACTCTCTTTCTTGGTCAAATTGCCCTTACACAGCCAATGTAGAACATAGTAAAAATAAAAAATAAACCTTGAATGAGTAGGTGTGTCCAAACTTTTGACTGGTACTGTACATGCTAACGTATGCAGGAAAGGGTAGACAGTGGGCAGTGTGGGTGTGGGTGTGGGTGAGTGTGTGTAAGTTAGTGGAGGAGGTTACAATGTTACTAGAAAAAACAGATGCCAACTGCTCAGCCTGAGGTTGGGTTTCTGAGATGAGATGGTGGAGTCTGGGGCACGTACTGTAGCAATAAGGCTAAACTGCAGACAATGTCTCTCCACCTCCAATATTCAACCCCCACCCATTAATATTTAATGGAGCTTGACAAATAATTGTCCCATCTGTTACAGTAAGTGCTGCCTCAGCCGCCGACAATAAAAAGAATGATCCTGCCGTAGCCCGCAGCCCATGACAGCCAAGTTGATAATTCAATAGGCTTCACTTGGCTTCGGTTGCTGTTGCTGTCTGTACATTGACTGACTGGAGGGAGAGAGGAGGACGGTAGTAAAGATGTATAGACTTGTCTCCTGCTAGCACTTTCAAAACAGAATGCCACATGAGCTAATGGCTGCAACCTTGACACAGTTTCCCATCCCACACACACATCCACCCACACACACATCCACCCACACACAAAAAGAGCCTCTACTCCAGCAAGCAACAATGTCAATTGTTTGTTAAGCATAGAAAGACACGAACATGAATTATTCTGGAGACACAAATCTTGCGGCCGGAGGAGTAGCTTATCAGTGTCACTGTCTCAGCATTAGGCTTCTATATGAAAGGATAACTGACGATTTTACCAAAACATTTATATCAGAGAGATTAGTAGACATCAAAATACTGTATACGAACAGCAAGTGGAACTCTCGATTAAAAAAAAAAACATGTGAAAAAATCACATGGGTAAAATAGACACCAGTGAGACATGACACTTGGTTTTCGGACACGTGAAGTTTCACATGAATTTTTCACATGACTCAGACACGTGGTTTCCCAACAATTTCACATGTTTTTTAACTGCCAGGATTAGAACCTGGGTCTTCCACAGGACAAGCCAACACCTTGACCATTAGACCAAGGTTTTCACATGTGGAGTTTTCTTACATGTGAAACTGTAAATTCCACATGTGAACGTGAGAAACTGCATATCCTATTTTCACATGAAAGTTTTTAACATGTGAAACCGCAACTACAATTCACGTGAGGTATAAAAAAATATATATCCTGTGAAAAGGCGGTTTTAACATGTGAACTCTAAATGTAATAGATGTGAAAATATGGTTAATATATTAATATGAAATTTAAGCTCGACATGTGAAAACAGCTATTTCACAAGTGAAAATGTGATTTCACAAATGTGACATATTTTATTGCAAGGGCTGTGGCTCAGCTCTGGACTTCCAACCCAAAAAACGGAAACTGAACGGGATTTATCCCGTCAACACTGGTGTCACAGAGATTAAGTTGTGGGTCACGTCGAAGGAAGACTTTTCTCAAGAGGATCAGATGGTCCTGATCTTGTTAGGTCATTCACAAGATCCTTGCTGGCCTCTGGGGTTGTGCAGTTTAACCTGGCCAGAGATGAACTGCTGCTGTGGGTCCTTAGAGTACAGTATGTAGTGGATGGCCAAGTTAGCATCGCACTGTGACGTCATGTCACGCCCTGCCATAGAGAAGCTTTTATTCTCTATTTAGGTTAGGCCAGGGTGTGACTAGGGTGGGCATTCTATGTTCATTTTCTATGTTTTTTTTGTTTCTTTGTTGTTTGGCCGGGTATGGTTCTCAATCAGAGGCAGCTGTCTATCGTTATCTCTGATTGAGAACCATACCTAGGTAGCTTTTTCCCAATGGGTTTTTGTGGGTAGCTGTTTTCTGTCTGCACCAGACAGAACTGTTTCAGTTTCGTTCGTCCTCTGTTGTTTTTGTTAATCAGTGTTCAGTTCATATAATAAAAGGATGAACACGTACAACGCTGCACCTTGGTCCTCTCCTTCCAACAGCCGTTACAGAACTACCCACCACCAACGGACCAAGCAGCGTGGAAAGAAGGAGGAATGGACATGGGAGGACATTCTGGATGGGAAGGGATCCTACACATGGGAGGAGATCCTGGCTGGAAGGGATCGCCTCCCATGGGAACAGGTGGAGGCAGCCAGGAGAGCGGAGGCAGCAGGAGAAGGGAACCAGCGGTACGAGGGAACACGGCTGGCAAGGAAGCCCAAGAGGCAGCCCCACAATATTTTTGGAGGGGTCACACGGGGAGTGTGGCGGAGTCAGGTTGGAGACCTGAGCCCACTCCCCGTGCTTACCATGGTGAGCATGGGATTGGTCAGGCCCCGTGCTATGGGGTGATGCACACTGTGTCTCTGCCGAGCATTCATAGGCCGGTGTGCTCGGTGCCAGCGTCCCGCATTTGACGGGTGGAAGCTGGCATCCAGCCAGAACGGGTGGGGCCAGCTCCGCACTCGAGACTGCCAGTGCGCCTCCACGGCCCAGTGTATCCGGTGCCTTTGTTGTTTCTGTCTTTGTTGTTTGGCCGGGTGTGGTTCTCAATCAGAGGCAGCTGTCTATCGTTGTCTCTGATTGAGAACCATACTTAGGTAGCTTTTTCCCACAGGGTTTTGTGGGTAGTTGATTTCTGTCTGCACCAGACAGAACTGTTTCTGTTTCGTTCGTTCTCTTTGTTTTGTTAATCAGTGTTCAGTTCCATTAATAAAAGTATGAACGCGTACCACGCTGCACCTTGGTCCTCTCCTTCCAACAGCTGTCACACGTCATCAACCTGAGACCTGAGGTTCAAACCCTGCCAACCAAAGTCATGCCATTTCAATATTGTGGCATCAACCTACACTCTTAGAAAATAATATGCTATCTAGGACCAAAAAGGGTTTTAGCTTTCCCCATAGCCCTGGTTCCATGTAGAACCCTTTTGATTACAGGTAGAACCCTTTAGTGTTAATTGTAGAACCTTTTCCACCTTTTCCAGAGGATTCTACATAGAACCCAAAAGAGTTCAACCTGGAACCAAAAAGGGTTTTCCTATGTGGACAGCCGCAGAACCCTTTTGGAACCCTTTAATCTATGAGTGCACTAAATATGTTTCAAGTTTTATTAGTCATATGTATGGGATACGCATGGTATATATTGTCTAACGAAATTCTTACTTTCAGGTTCCTTCTCGACAATGCAGCAACAATAAGAAATAACAAAATATAAGAATATGAACATAAAGTAAATGGCTCAGTAGAATAGAATAAACATTTTAGTATAAGTATAATACAGAAAGGTACCATTTAGAGTTCAATATTTACATGTGTATTGGGAAGGGGGGATGGGGGCAGTGTATAAACTGAGCAGTAATAAGAGTCTGGTAACATCAGTTGTGATTTGTGGGTATCATGAATGTGTGTGTGTGTGTGTGTACTGGGCCGTCTTCACCACAATCTAGAGTGCATTGCGGTCATGGACGGAGCAATTACCGTACCAGGCTGTCATGCAACCGGTCCGGACGCTCTCGATGGAGCAGCAATAGTATTTGGAAAGGACCCGCCTTAGGAAGTAGAGACACTGTTGTGCCCTCTTGATAAGAGTGATGGTGTTGTTGGTCCATGACAAGTCCTCGGTGATGTGGAAACTGAGGAACCTAACTTGTGACTCTCTCTACTGCAGTCCCGTTGATGTGGATCGGAGCATGTTCCCTATCAGGCCTACAACAGTGGTGTCATCGGCACACTTGATGGTGGAGTTGGTGTCGTGCAAAGCCACACAGTTGTGGGTGAACAAGGAGTACAGCAGAGGAGTGAGGACACACCCCTGGGGGCACCCTGTGTTAAGAGTCAGTGTGGAGGAGGTGTTGTTGCCAATGCTCACAGCCGGTGGTCTGCCCATCAGGGAGTCCAGAATCCAGTTGCAGAGAGTGGTGTCCAGACCCAGGGCACTGAAATTGGTGTCGAGCTCAGAGGGAACAATATTGTTGAATGCTGAACTGTCAATGAACAGCATTCTCATATGTTCCTCTTGTCCAGATGTGTTACCTCCGTGTGAATAGAGATGGAAATTACATCTTCCATGGATCCGCCGGCAAATTGGAGTGGGTCCGGTATGCCTGGCATGCTGTCCTTGATGTGGGCCAAGACCAGCCTTTCGAGCACTTCATGATGACCGAGGTGAGCGCAATGGGGCGATATTCATTTGGACACGTCACCTTGTTTTTCTTGGGCACTGGGACGATGGTGGCATCCTTAAAGCAGGTGGGGACTACAGCCTGGGACAGGGACAGGTTGAAGATGTCTGAGAAGATGTTAGCATGCTGGTCAGCACACACTCTGAGGACGCGGCCAGGGATGCCATCTGGTTGAGAGTTTTCCTCACTTCAGCCTCGGAGAGCGAAGCACCTGGTCATCCGGATCATATGAATAGAAGTTAGACAAAGGAAAAACTTGTCTCTTGCCTGCTTTACTTCCACAAAAGAAAGTTTAATGTTGCTTTATTACAATTCCTTCATCTGCCTAGTCACATTTATGAGTTAAATAAAGCTTAATTCATCTCCTGCTACATTGCATGGGCGGACTGGGACAAAAATGAGGCCCTGGCATTTTATCCGTGCCAGCCCACATCACTGTGCCCACTGCCAACTCACCCCTTTCCACAGAGGGTTCTACCTGGAAGACAAAAGGAATCTCCTGTGCAGTGCAGCATTTCTCAACTATTTCTGTACCAGTGACTGGCGAGAGATGGTCCTTCTCCTCTTTTTTAACCAGCTCATACAATATGTAAATGCCCCACTGGAGACACAACTCACCACTATAACTGTGCCTCTGTTCTAGCCATTTTGTTTGCCTCCCTGTTGTGCTGCCCATCTCTCTCAGTATTTTCTCTGCTGTCACTGTGCTTTTTGTTCTCGGTCTGTCTGTCTGCTTAAAGGGCTATTCCACCACTTTTCAATCTCATTTTCATTATCTCCAGCACAATACCAGTGTCTACATATGTGAAACGGCACATATCCACATTTTGTAGGAAAACATATAAAGTTAAAAGGTTCTACCTGATGACATCATCAAAAGTTACAACATTTTAAGAACAGTGATTTTCAAACACTATGAGATTCACAGTGAAGAAGAAGCAAAGAAATATCCTCCCTTTGGCTAGAAACTTGTGGCAGGATTTGAAAATCACATTTTTTAAAACTTTTAATCCTACCCTGTGATTATAAGGGCACAAGGCGAGACCCAGATGCAGACACAGGAGGCAGATGGTTAGAGTCTTAGTTGTGTAATTATATCCAAAAGGAGTAGTCAAGAGAATGGTCGTGGACAGGCAGGTACAAAGTTGCAAACAGGCTCGATGTCAGGGCAAGCAGAGGGTCAGGCAGGTACAAAGTTGCAGACAGGCTCGATGTCAGGGCAAGCAGAGGGTCAGGCAGGTACAAAGTTGCAGACAGGCTCGATGTCAGGGCAAGTAGAGGGTCAGGCAGGTACAAAGTTGCAGACAGGCTCGATGTCAGGGCAAGCAGAGGGTCAGGCAGGTACAAAGTTGCAGACAGGCTCGATGTCAGGGCAAGCAGAGGGTCAGGTGGGTACGGAGTCCAGAAAAAATCAGGCAAAGGTTAAAACCGGGAAGACTAGAAAAAGAGAATAGAAAACAGGAGCATGGGGGAAAAACATGCTGGTTGACTTGAAAACGTACAAGATGAACTGGCACAGAGAGACAGGAAACACAGGGATAAATACACTGGTGAAAATAAACGACATCTGGAGGAGGTGGAGACAATCGCAAGAACAGGTGGAACAGATCAGAGTGTGACAGTGATGTCACAGTGAAGCATTTTTTTAGGAGGTTTCTTCTTATCTTTTTAATCACGGATCACAGAAACAAACATTTTCACATATATAGACACTGGTTTGGTGCTGGAGATCATGGATGTGGGGTCGAAAAGTGGCGGAAGCCATAAACGTTTTAAAAGCCAAGCAAAAGACTTAGGCTACAGTATCTTGCAAATTTGTGCCTATCATATGTTCCCCTGAATCAACACCTACCCTTACTGTTAATTACTATTACAGGGCTCCAGACTAACATGTTCCCCTGAATCAACACCTACCCTTACTGTTAATTACTATTACAGGGCCCCAGACTAACATGTTCCCCTGAATCAACACCTACCCTTACTGTTAATTACTATGACAGGGCTCCAGACTAACATGTTCCCCTGAATCAACACCTACCCTTACTGTTAATTACTATTACAGGGCTCCAGACTAACATGTTCCCCTGAATCAACACCTACCCTTAGTGTTAATTATTATTATTATGCAGCGTTTGATTTTGAATGTGGCGAGCCGGCTGTTACCCACTGATCAGCCAAAGGCTCATTACAGAGTAGTATAACAGAGAAATTGCACAAAAACCTTAAACATTTTTCTTAGAAGGTTGCAGGCCATGTCACATTTTCATTGCTTTATTTTTATATACCAAAAAATATTTTGGTGTGTTAATTTCGACCAGCCCAAACAAATTGTCTAGCAATTTGCCAGAATTGCCAGATGGCCAATCTGCCCCTGCTAGGTTGTATGGCCTTTTCCTTCATAATGTGAAGTTGATGAAAGAAAGAATATGATGCATTTAGAAGTCTCATTACTTTTACAGTGAACACTTCCTCTAGGGTTATTTTGTTTTGGTTGTGAATTACATATGGAGCCTACAGTGGAGGCAGTCTGAAAGATGAAAAACTAACCTTCAGAAAGGCAGAATGAACAAAAAAAAGGGAGAATTCCATTCTGATAGAAGAAGTTGTGTACTTAAGGATCAGTATTTAGTAGCAGCATTATCAGATAAAATAGTTTCAGCTGTCAAAAACCTCTAAACTCAAAAACGGCAATGTAGAATCTCAGCGTATCGATCCTTGTCTGTCTTTTTGCTTCATCTTCGTCCTTTGAGAAAAGGAAGAAAACAGGAGGGCTCCATCTTGAATGAAAAGAAAAACGAAAAGTTGTTCTTTAAAGCTGCATGACTTTAATAATTCAGGTGAAAGGGCCGCCTTTGCTAATTTTCACCCTGGATAAGA
This sequence comes from Oncorhynchus nerka, assembly GCF_034236695.1. NCBI lineage: Eukaryota > Metazoa > Chordata > Actinopteri > Salmoniformes > Salmonidae > Oncorhynchus > Oncorhynchus nerka. The sequence continues at coordinate 28,411,288 of NC_088416.1, read as the reverse complement.
GAGGTGGTTTGTAGTGGGTTGGGGGGGGGGGGGGGGGGGGTCAAGGAGCTCTTGAGGCAGAATTAATGTGCTTGTGTGTGAGGGAGTTTATGCCCCTCTCTCTATTCTCTTCCTCACTCTCTCTCTTTCTCTCCCTCCTCTCCGCATTGCAGCAAACGATGCCAGCTCAGGACGAGGCTCCAGCGGCTGGCATGTCCTCAGGCTCTGGCACACTCCCGCTGTCACCTCCCATGGGACCTGTGTATGTGTGAGTGTGATGGGTGCCTGCGTGCGTATCTGTGAGCGTGCGTGCATCAGTGTATGTATGTGTGTGCGTGTGTGTTTACATTCAGATCCTGTCATAGAAGTTGCTCTCCTGTTGGCAGGTCACAGATCACAACAGCACAAACCAAGGCCACCTTCTATCTGGGTGTCAATGCAATCGAAAATTCCACAGACTCCCTGCTGGGTTCTGTAGTAGCTTGGTTAGTTACTTCCTTCCTGTCCTTTTCTCCTTAAGTGTCCTCGGTGTGCTGTGTGACTATGGGCAGGATGCTGCATACCAGCTATGACCTACATACTGTAGTCATCAGCAGATAGGAGGGAGGGAGAGAGAGTATGTTTAATCACAACCAGGAAGAAAAGAACAGGACTCTGGCTATTGCACTGTGACATCATCAACCTACACGTTGCATTGGCTACCAAGGTCGATACCACACACACTCACTCGCATACACATATTCCTACGGTAGCAACACAACATGGTAACAGCACAAAACAAGGTACAAACCTTATTGGGCACAGACAACAGCACAAAGGGCAAGAAGCTAGAGAAAACAATACATCACACAAAGCAGCCACAACTGTCAGTAAGAGTGTCCATGATTGAGTCTTTGAATGAAGAGATTGAGATAAAACTGTCCAGTTTGAGTGTTTGTTGCAGCTCGTTCCAGTCGCTAGCTACAGCGAACTGAAAAGAGGAGCGACCCAGGGATGCGTGTGCTTTGGGGACCTTTAACAGAATGTGACTGGCAGAACGGGTGTTGTATGTGGAGGATGAGGGCTGCAGTAGATATCTCAGATAGGGGGGAGTGAGGCCTAAGAGGGTTTTATAAATAAATATCAACCAGTGGGTCTTGCGACGGGTATACAGAGATGACCAGTTAACAGAGGAGTATAGAGTGCAGTGATGTGTCCTATAAGGAACATTGGTGGCAAATCTGATGTCCGAATGGTAAAGAACATCTAGCCGCTCGAGAGCACCCTTACTTGCCGAACTATAAATTATGTCTCCGTAATCTAGCATGGGTAGGATGGTCATCTGAATTAGGGTTAGTTTGGCAGCTGTGGTGAAAGAGGAGCGATTATGATAGAGGAAACCAAGTCTAGATTTAACTTTAGCCTGCAGCTTTGATATGTGCTGAGAGAAGGACAGTGCACCGTCTAGCCATACTCCCAAGTACTTGTATGAGGTGACTACCTCAAGCTCTAAAGGTAGTAATAACACCTGTGGGAGGAGGGGCATTCTTCTTACCAAACCACATGACCATTGTTTTGGAGATGTTCAGAACAAGGTTAAGGGCATAGAAAGCTTGTTGGACACTAAGAAAGCTTTGTTGTCGAGCGTTTAACACAAAATCCGGGGAGGGGCCAGCTGAGTATAAGACTGTATCAACTGCATATAAATGGATAAGAGAGCTTCCTACTGCCTGAGCTACATTGCTGATCTAAAATGAGAAGAGCAAGAGGCCTAGGATCGAGCCTTGGGGTACTCCATTGGTGACAGGCAGTGGCAGAGACAGCAGATTTTCTGACTTTATACACGGCACTCTTTGAGGTAGTTCGCAAACCAGCTCAAAGACACCAATACTCCTTAGCCGGCCCACAAGAATGGAATGGTCTACCGTATCAAAAGCTTTGGCCAAGTCAATAAAAATAGTTGAGCAATATTTCTTAGAATCAAGGGCAATGGTGACATCATTGAGGACCTTTAAGGTTGCAGAAACACATCCATAACCTGAGCGGAAACTGGATTGCATACCCGAGAGAATACTATGGACATCAAGAAAGCCAGTCAGTTTTTCTACCATTTTTGATAAACAGGGCAAAATAGAAATAGGCCTATCACAGTTAGGGAAAGCATCAGGGATAGTCACATTAGAAGGGGTGAGAGATGAGGAAATGTTGGACGGCAAGGAGGCATGACTGAGTCAAATAGGAATCCTGACTTCATGAAGTGGTGATTAAAGAGCTCAGCCATGTGCTTCTTGTCAGTAACAACCACATCATCAACATTAAGGGACATGGGCAGCTATGAGCAGGAGGGTTTATTCTTCAGGTCTTTAATCTTTTTCCAGAACTTCTTGAGGTTAGGCCCACAGAGAGAGAACTGCTCCTTAAAGTAAGAGCTTAGGGCAGGTAGGGTACAGGCCGGTGCTGATGGAGGACGATAGCACCCAGCAACAGTCAACAAAGAGCTATTTGAAAGTTTAATGCTTAAAACCAGCAAATCAAATTGTTTGGGGACAGACTTGTTGGAGACAACCAAGCACTGAATGTGATCCTTGGTAAAGATTGCCACTCCCCCACCTTTGCCGAAAAAAGGTTATAACCAGAAAGGTTAATATCAGTATTCAAAACACTCTTCCTTAACCACGTCTCAATAATGATCAACACATCTGGATTGGAGCTGTGAACCCACACTTTCAATTGATCCATTTTAGGTAATAAGCTTCTTATGTCCGGTGTTTCTATGTTCATAACAGTGTTGTTATATTTCAGTCTTCTGTGATGTATATAAAGTGTAATATTGGGATGCAAACTGAAAATGTAATACATTTCAACTCTATATCTTACATAATACAGGTGTATTGTTTTTTTAAAGCCCAATTACCATGTCAAATCAAAGTTTATTTTTCACGTGCGCCAAATACAACAGGTGTTTCACCTTACAGTGAAATGCTTACTTACAGGCTCTAACCAATAGTGCCAAAAAGGTATTAGGTGAACAATAGGTAGGTAAAGACATAAAACAACAGTAAAAAGACCGGCTATATACAGTAGCGAGGCTATAAAAGTAGTGAGGCTACATACAGACACCGGTTAGTCAGGCTGATTGAGGTAGTATGTAAATGTAGATATGGTTAAAGTGACTATGCATATATGATGAACAGAGAGTAGCAGTAGCGTAAAAGAGGGGTTGGCAGGTGGTGGGAGGGACACAATGCACGTGTGATGTGTATACTTTTGTTTTCAAAGTCGATTGTTTTAAGACAACCAAGAATCCCTCTGTGTGACCCTGATTTAGCCCACTGCCGTATGAAAGGTCCAATGCAGCTGTTTTTAACTCAATATCAAATCATTTCTGGGTAGTAATTAAGTACTTTACTGTGATTTCTTTCAATTAAAATGGTCAAAAAGGAACAATAATGGCTTCTTAACAAAGAGCAATTTCTCAAGCAAGAATGTTGCTATGACTGTCTGCGAATGGTCTGAGTGAGAGGCCTAATTGGACGAGCCTAATGGAAGCGACAAGTAGCCAGAAAACTAGCTGTTATTTGTAGAATGGTCTATTAACTTATACTGGCTGGTGATGTCACCAGGCAGGCCAAAACTCCATTCTACCAAAACAGGCTGAAATTTCAGGCAATATTTTTTAAACAGCTCTTATGCTAAAAGGGCATTATCATCATTTTTACAATTTAACAGTATTATTCCAACCTCAGAGTGTGGAAATATATACTGTATAAAACATAGGGAAATCATGTTTTTGACTGCACTGGGCATTTTAAAGTAATCTGTTATGTTTCTAATTAATAATTGTACACAAAATGATAGTCTAGTACCAAAGCTCCATGATTTATGTAGTGGAGTAATATTTAGGCAATGTGCAGTTATGTAAATTCACTTGACTTTTCAAATTAATACGGAAATATGGCAATGACTAACTACACTTATGTAATGCACTCTACACACAAAAGAACAGAAACACCTCCCAGATCGGATAAACTGATAAGTAACAGTAGTAGACATGTTAGAAGTGATGTACAGATAATTATCTGATCTGGTCTGGGTGATGAGCTTAATTCAGTGCTTTAATTCTCTTCTACCACAAATCAATGCTGTGTTTTATTGTCTCATGTATATTGCACATTATAATGTGAGTTATGTGGACTGCCAGTAAAGTACTTGGTTTACCACGCCTCTGTGATGCCCAACGATGGTCTCTGCTGGTTTGAGCTTGTTCGTCTGAGATGTGGGCAGCAGCAGTAGCTGGGGCACCCCAGTGCAGCGGTCATAATAAATGATGATTCACTGCATCTGCCAGCCATGTTACTCCTTCTTGCCCTGGGCCTCTTAGTAAGAGCTGACTCATTGGTCCACCATCACATTTCTTTCATCAAACAAGGTCTGCAGTCTCTTGTAGTACCATATATCCCTTTATTATGTATTGTTTAGCATTTTATGGATTTAAAATGACTATTTGTATATATTTTTCGCTATATTATTCATGAGCTTGTACTTGATTCAGCAATGATGGGGAAACAGTAGGAAATGATGTTATGACATAGTGTCTGTTTTGTGCTCATGTAGATGAATTGTAATGTGATACGATGAACATTTGGTGTCTGATTCTAGTTAATCACTGTTCCTTTTCTCTCCTTTTCACCAGGACTCAGGGCTCCAGCAGGAGGGCTTGTGGATATCTGATATGCCGTTTGACTGGAGGCTTGCTGCAGTATGCGGCACAGGGAGAAGAAAACATACAGAAATGTACTCATGTGGCAAGGTCTAGTAAAGATTGGAAGGGTAAAACACCTCCTCTAATAATACTCTGTGCAATTGGATAAAAGAGAGAATTCTAGAAAATCCCACCGCTGCCACTATTTCTCAATCCACCTAACAGCGGACAGACAAATGGAAGCCATTGCAGTTATAAAAATGCCCTTGAGATGCCCACTTTTATACTTAATCTCTTACTGGAATCCTAGTTTTCCTACTATACTGTATGACTGAGGGAGTTGGCTGCCAGCTTTAAAAACTTCTTAGGTTTGAGATCCCGCAAACGGGATTGATATGGAAACAGCCAGTGAAAGTGCAGGGCGACAAATTCAAAACAACAGAAATCCCATAATTAAAATTCCACAAACATAGAAGTATTTCACACCATTTTAAAGATACACTTCTTGTTAACCCCACCACAGTGTCCGATTTCAAATAGGCTTTATGGCGTAAGCACCACAAACGATTATGTTAGGTCAGAGCCAAGTCACAGAAAAACACAGCCATTTTTCCAGCCAAAGAGAGGAGTCACAAAAATCAGAAATAGAGATAGAATTAATCACTAACCTTTGATGATCTTCATCAGATGACACTCATAGGACTTTATGTTACACAATACATGTATGTTTTGTTCGATAAAGTTCATATTTATATTTTTTTAAATCTCAGTATACATTGGCGCATTATCTTCAGTAGTTCCAAAAACATCCAGTGATTTTGCAGAGAGCCACATCAATTTACAGAACTACTCATTATAAATGTTGATGAAAATACGAGTGTTATGCATGGAACTTTAAATACACTTCTCCTTAATACAACCGCTGTGTCAGATTTCAAAAAAGCTTTGCAGAAAAAGCAAACCATGCAATAATCTGAGTATGGCGCTTAAAGCCCAAACAAGCCAAAAAGATATCCGCCATATTGTGCAGTCAACAGAAGTCAGAAATAACATTATAAATATTCACTTACCTTTGATGATCTTCATCAGAATGCACTCCCGGGAATCCCAATTCCACAATAAATGTTTGTTTTGTTCGATAATGTCCATCATTTATAACCAAAAAGCTCCTTTTGTTAGCGCGTTTGGTAAACAAATCAAAACTCACAAAGCATGTTCACTAGGAGCAGACGAAATGTAAAACAGTTCCGTTACAGTCCGTAGAAACATGTCAAACGATGTATAGAATCAATCTTTAGGATGTTTTTAACATAAATCTTCATTAATGTTCCAACCGGAGAATTCCTTTGTCTGTAGAATTGCGATGGAACAGTACTCGCTCTCATGTGAACGAGCGTCACGAGCTCAAGGCATTCTGGCAGACCTCTGACTCATTCCCCTCTCATTCGGCCCCACTTCACAGTAGAAGCATCAAACAAGGTTCTAAAGACTGTTGACATCTAGTGGAAGCCTTAGGAAGTCCAACATGACCAATATCCCACTGTATCTTCAATAGGGAATGAGTTGAAAAACGACCAACCTCCGATTTCTCACTTCCTGGTTGGATTTCTTTTCTCAGGATTTTGCCTGCCATTTGAGTTCTGTTATACTCACAGACATCATTCAAACAGTTTTAAAACATCAGATTGTTTTCTATCCAAATATAATAATACTATGCATATATTAGCAACTGGGACTGAGTAGCAGGCAGTTTACTCTGGGCACCTTATTCATCCAAGCTACTCAATACTGCCCCCAGCCATAAGAAGTTATTAACACATTATATTCTGCTGAACCAGGCTCAGGTTTGTGTGAGTTGGGTCAGTTCCCTGCCATAGTCCACACATTAAGATACTGAACCAGGGTCAGCCAGTTGTTGTGAATGAGGTCACTGGTGATGATTGAAGTGACGCAAGCCTGCCACTCATACTTGTTTGCATTAGAGGCTGGTACTGGGGTTGCATGCCCATTCGGGAGATTCCATGCTTGTCATTCTGGGAATGCCTAGGAATCAATGAGCCTCTGGATTGGGGCCATGTCATTGCACAGCACAGTACATCAGGATATACAGTATCAGAACATACACACACACACACACACACACACACACACACACACACACATACATACAGAGAGAGAGGGTGAGGGAGAGAGAGTGAAGTACAACAGTGGACAAGCACAGAAACTCTTGAAACAGGAAGCACACACATTAACAGCCCACTAACATAGACACCTTTGTCTATCAATCTTAATGTTTTGAGTCTGAGAAATAAGATGGATGAAAAATAAAAAGATGGGTAACTGGAGCAGGAGGTCAGAACTAATGCTTGTTGTCTATCTGGGCCAGGCCGGGAGAGACCAGGGAACACCCACGGCATGAAAGCAGCAGCAGCATCAAGCCTATCCTTGTTCTCTGTCTTGTGGGTGGTGCTACTAGCAACCAGCATGGGGGATGGATCACGTTCGGATGAATCATTTGCCAAGCAGATGCCAGGGAGACTTATATTTTGTGTTAATCCTTCCTGGGTAGTCAAAGGCTTTTAGAAAACAAAAGTGACCCTTTCATTGTTTTCTACAAAGTCATGAAGAGTTCACATTTTCGAAGCACACGGATCTTTGTTAGATTGAAGTTGTTGTTGGTAGTCAACAAACAAGCATGATGTTCATGAAGCGTTTTATAGGCTGTATCAACTATATTTACGTTCTTCTTATGGTTTTACATTCATGAATACATGTTATTGTCTAATTATACATGACTCCGGCTATGCTAGGTTTTGGGACAGACGTAATAAGATATTACACAGCCTCATGCCATCATTTTATTTTTTATTTTATTTCACCTTTATTTAACCAGGTAGGCTAGTTGAGAACAGGTTCTCATTTGCAACTGCGACCTGGCCAAGATAAAGCATAGCAGTGTGAACAGACAACACAGAGTTACACATGGAGTAAACAATTAACAAGTCAATATCACAGTAGAGAAAAAAAAGGGGAGTCTATATACAATGTGTGCAAAAGGCATGAGGAGGTAGGCGAATAATTACAATATTGCAGATTAACACTGGAGTGATAAATGATCAGATGATCATGTACAGGTAGAGATATTTGTGTGCAAAAGAGCAGAAAGGTAAATAAATATGATGAGGTAGGTGAAAATGGGTGGGCTATTTACCAATAGATTATGTACAGCTGCAGCGATCGGTTAGCTGCTCAGATAGCTGATGTTTGAAGTTGGTGAGGGAGATAAAAGTCTCCAACTTCAGCGATTTTGCAAATCGTTCCAGTCACAGGCAGCAGAGTACTGGAACGAAAGGCGGCCGAATGAGGTGTTGGCTTTGGGGATGCTCAATGAGATACACCTGCTGGAGCGCGTGCTACGGATGGGTGTTGCCATCGTGACCAGTGAGCTGAGATAAGGCGGAGCTTTGCCTAGCATGGCCTTGTAGATGACCTGGAGCCAGTGGGTCTGGCGACGAATATGTAGCGAGGGCCAGCCGACTAGAGCATACAAGTCGCAGTGGTGGGTAGTATAAGGTGCTTTAGTGACAAAACGGATGGCACTGTGATAAACTGCATCCAGTTTGCTGAGAAGAGTGTTGGAAGCCATTTTGTAGATGACATCGCCGAAGTCGAGGATCGGTAGGATAGTCAGTTTTACTAGGGTAAGCTTGGCAGCGTGAGTGAAGGAGGCTTTGTTGCGGAATAGAAAGCCGACTCTTGATTTGATTTTCGATTGGAGATGTTTGATATGGGTCTGGAAGGAGAGTTTGCAGTCTAGCCAGACACCTAGGTACTTATAGGTGTCCACATATTCAAGGTCGGAACCATCCAGGGTGGTGATGCTAGTCGGGCAAGCGGGTGCAGGCAGCGATCGGTTGAAAAGCATGCATTTGGTTTTACTAGCGTTTAAGAGCAGTTGGGGGCCACGGAAGGAGTGTTGTATGGCATTGAAGCTCGATTGGAGGTTAGATAGCACAGTGTCCAATGACGGGCCGAAAGTGTATAGAATGGTGTCGTCTGCGTAGAGGTGGATCAGGGAATCGCCCGCAGCAAGAGCAACATCATTGATATACACAGAGAAAAGAGTCGGCCCGAGAATTGAACCCTGTGGCACCCCCATAGAGACTGCCAGAGGACCGGACAACATGCCCTCCGATTTGACACACTGAACTATGTCTGCAAAGTAATTGGTGAACCAGGCAAGGCAGTCATCCGAAAAGCCGAGGCTACTGAGTCTGCCGATAAGAATATGGTGATTGACAGAGTCGAAAGCCTTGGCAAGGTCGATGAAGACGGCTGCACAGTACTGTCTTTTATCGATGGCGGTTATGATGTCGTTTAGTACCTTGAGTGTGGCTGAGGTGCACCCGTGACCGGCTCGGAAACCAGATTGCATAGCGGAGAAGGTACGGTGGGATTCGAGATGGTCAGTGACCTGTTTGTTGACTTGGCTTTCGAAGACCTTAGATAGGCAGGACAGAATGGATATAGGTCTGTAACAGTTTGGGTCCAGGGTGTCTCCCCCCTTTGAAGAGGGGGATGACTGCGGCAGCTTTCAATCCTTGGGGATCTCAGACGATATGAAAGAGAGGTTGAACAGGCTGGTAATAGGGGTTGCGACAATGGCGGCGGATAGTTTCAGAAATAGAGGGTCCAGATTGTCAAGCCCAGCTGATTTATACGGGTCCAGGTTTTGAAGCTCTTTCAGAACATCTGCTATCTGGATTTGGGTAAAGGAGAACCTGGAGAGGCTTGGGCGAGGAGCTGCGGGGGGGGGGGGGGGACGGAGCTGTTGGCCGAGGTAGGAGTAGCCAGGCGGAAGGCATGGCCAGCCGTTGAGAAATGCTTGTTGAAGTTTTCGATAATCATGGATTTGTCGGTGGTGACCGTGTTCCCTAGCCTCAGTGCAGTGGGCAGCTGGGAGGAGGTGCTCTTGTTCTCCATGGACTTCACAGTGTCCCAGAACGTTTTGGAGTTGGAGCTACAGGATGCAAACTTCTGCCTGAAGAAGCTGGCCTTAGCTTTCCTGACTGACTGCGTGTATTGGTTCCTGACTTCCCTGAACAGTTGCATATCGCGGGGACTGTTCGATGCTATTGCAGTCCGCCACAGGATGTTTTTGTGCTGGTCGAGGGCAGTCAGGTCTGGAGTGAACCAAGGGCTGTATCTGTTCTTAGTTCTGCATTTTTTGAACAGAGCATGCTTATCTAATATGGTGAGGAAGTTACTCTTAAAGAATGACCAGGCATCCTCAACTGACGGGATGAGGTCAATGTCCTTCCAGGATACCCGGGCCAGGTCGATTAGAAAGGCCTGCTCACAGAAGTGTTTTAGGGAGCGTTTGACAGTGATGAGGGGTGGTCGTTTGACTGCGGCACCGTAGCGGATACAGGCAATGAGGCAGTGGTCGCTGAGATCCTGGTTGAAGACAGCGGAGGTGTATTTGGAGGGCCAGTTGGTCAGGATGACGTCTATGAGGGTGCCCTTGCTTACAGAGTTAGGGTTGTACCTGGTGGGTTCCTTGATGATTTGTGTGAGATTGAGGGCATCTAGCTTAGATTGTAGGACTGCCGGGGTGTTAAGCATATCCCAGTTTAGGTCACCTAACAGAACAAACTCAGAAGCTAGATGGGGGGCAATCAATTCACAAATGGTGTCCAGGGCACAGCTGGGAGCTGAGGGGGGTCGGTAGCAGGCGGCAACAGTGAGAGACTTATTTCTGGGGAGAGTAATTTTCAGAATTAGTAGTTCGAACTGTTTGGGTATGGACCTGGAAAGTATGACATTACTTTGCAGGCTATCTCTGCAGTAGACTGCGACTCCTCCCCCTTTGGCAGTTCTATCTTGACGGAAGATGTTATAGTTGGGTATGGAAATCTCTGAATTTTTTGTGGCCTTCCTGAGCCAGGATTCAGACACGGCAAGGACATCAGGGTTAGCAGAGTGTGCTAAGACAGTGAGTAAAACAAACTTAGGGAGGAGGCTTCTAATGTTGACATGCATGAAACCAAGGCTTTTTCGATCACAGAAGTCAACAAATGAGGGTGCCTGGGGACATGCAGGGCCCAGGTTTGCCTCCATATCACCCGCGGAACAGAGAAGGAGTAGTATGAGGGTGCGGCTAAGGGCTATCAAAACTGGTCGCCTAGAGCGTTGGGGACAGAGAATAAGAGGAGCAGGTTTCTGGGCATGGTAGAATATATTCAGGGCATAATGCACAGACAGGGGTATGGTGGGGTGCGGGTACTGCAGAGGTAAGCCCAGGCACTGGGTGATGATGAGAGAGGTTTTATCTCTGGACATGCTGGTTGTAATGGGTGAGGTCACCGCATATGTGGGAGGTGGGACAAAGGAGGTATCAGGGGTGTGAGGAATAGGACTAGGGGCTCCATTGTGAACTAAAACAATGATAACTAACCTGAGCAATAGTATACAAGGCATATTGACATTTGAGAGAGACATACAACGATGCATACAGTGAACACAGGTGTTGAATTGGGAAAGCTAGCTAAAACAGTGGGTGAGACAACAGCTAATCAGCTAGCATAACAACAGCAGGTGAGATGGCATTGACTAGGCAACTCGGCCGACAGATAAAACAAACAAGCAGAATGGAGTACCTTGATTAATGGACAGTCCAGCGTGCATCAGCTATGTAGCCAAGTGATCAGAGTCCAGGGGGCAGCGGTGGATGGGGCAGGGGGGGCTGGGCTGGCGAGTGTTATCCAGGTTAAGAAAACTAACAATGACTAAATAGCTTGTAGCTAGCTAGCTGGTTAGCTTCTGGAGGTTCTTGAGTGTGTTCTGAAAATAAAGATAATAGCGATTCCGTATCACATTGGGTGAGGCAAGTTTCCGGAAGGTATAAACAAATTTTTTTTTAAATCGGGAAGAGATAGAGTACATATGGGCCACTGCGTTTTTGGGACGCGGCGGGACGGTTAGCAGGCCTGTGCTAACAAGCTAACAGATTAGCAGGCCGGGGTAAACAAGGTAGTAGTTAGCGGACCTGGGCTAAACAAGCTAGCAGTTAGCGTGCCGAACTAGCAAGCAAGGAGATAGCGAGGGCTAGAGAGTTAGCCTTTGGAGGACGTCGCGATGGGGTGAGTCTGTTTATTCCTCTTCATGCAGTGATATCGATAGACCGGTCGTAGTCAAGGTATTGTAGCCCAGGAGTATGCTAGGAGCTCTGGCCGGGCTAGCTTCAAGCTACGTGGGTGGAAACGCTAGCCAGGAGTAATCAACCAGGGTTGCTGTTTCGCTCGATAGCTAGTTGCGAGGATCCAGCTGAAGAATGTTCTGTTTGTGGTGGGAATCCGGGGGTAAAAAAAAAAATAATTAGGTCCGTTATGCTCTGGTTAGTTGATGACCGCTAGCATAGCTGGTAGTTAGCTGGCTAGCTTCAGTTGAGAGAGTCCGGTTCCGAAGTAAATATAACTACTTTAGGAAAGTAGCTACATTGGCGGGTTGCAGAAGAGTATTTGGAAGCTTAGGTTTAGCAAAATGTTTTTAAGGATATGCGAAGAAAAAAATATCAAAAAAATATCTAAAACGAAAAAGAGACGATATTTACAGAGAGACGATACGACAGGACAACTACTGCTACGCCATCTTGGATCTAAAGGGCTAGCTCGTAAACTTTAGTGACCTAATTTCCTATTCACAATGCCATGGTGTCACTTGGTATGTTGAGAATGTTTGTTAACTAGGTGTGGTCATGACTTGAGAATTCACTGCTGTGTAGCCTGGTACAGTTAGGACTGTTCATGATACACAGCACAGACAGGTCACAGACCTGACGAACAAGATCCCCCTGTTGTGAGATGCCATACGGGTTCCTTCTCTCTATAACAGCAAAACTAAAGTTGCATCACTCAGGTGGGTGCAATTGGTGGAGGTAGGTAAGTGCTGTGGAATGTTTTTATCTGAAAGGTGATTAAGTACATATTTGAAAAAGGATGTAGGTCACCAGTCACATCAGAAAAAAAGATTTGGTGACATCCATTTCTGTAACATTGGAAATATGTTATCAATCTGTTTTTGGCCACTGTGCCCATCTGGTCGGGTGTCCTGACTCTCTTTGGTCACTAAAGATCCCATGCAACTTATCATAAGAGTAACGGTGTTAACCCCGGTGTCCTGGCTAAATTGCCAATCTGGCCCTCATATCATCATGGCCACCTTATCATCCCCAGCTTCCAATTGGCTCATTCATCCCACCTCCTCTCTCCTGTAACTATTCCCCAGGTCATCGCTTTAAATGAGAATATGTTCTCAGTCAACTTACCTGGTTAAATAAAATATGTAATAAATAAAAGACAATTGCTGACATTCCAAGACTGTGTGTTTGGTAAAAATATGTGTGATAGTTGAATAGGAGCCCTAGTCCCTCAGCCCAATCTCTATCTAAATAAGGATTGTCACACACACACACACTTCCATGACAACACAAGGCAGTCTACAATCTCACCTAAATTGTATTTCACAACGTTGATGATACCATTGTTTTCTTAAAGGAACCCTACAAACTGTGTTACTATTGTTTGTTTTCTCCTCCCCATGTTGACTCACCACAAATACAACCTGGTTCAACCGGCATTTCTGTCATTCCTCTGTATCCACAGCTGCTCCCTGCAAGTTTCAACTTTTACAGTAAGAGCAGGTGCACAAGTACAGTGTAATGCCCTTCTTGCAAGCTCCAAACCCAACAATGCAGTGATCAATATCAATGTAGCACTAAAAATAACATAAGGTAGAACAAAAACACAAGAGATGAAGAACATGAGAAAGAAGCTACAGTGCCTTCAGAAAGTATTCACACCCCTTGACTTTTTCCACATTTTGTTGTGTTACAGCCTGAACCCCATAATGTCAAGGTGGAATTATGTTTTTAGAAATGTTAATAAAATTAAGAAAAAAATAAAAAGCTTAAATGTTTTGAGTCAGTAAGTATTCAACCCCTTTGTTATGGCAAGCCTAAATAAGTTGAGGAAAACACTGACCTCTTATCGTCGCCGGTGAACAAGCCTACCACCGCCGTGTCCTAAGCAAAATGATGGTGTTTGGGGTGTGAAGAGGAGGTACAGGAGGGGACTAAACACACACCCCTGTGGGGCCCTAGTGTTGAGGTTCAGCATGGTGGATGTAAGGGATTTCCTCCTCTTCTTCCGAAGAGGAGAGGCGAGAAGGATTGGAGGACCAATATGCGGCGTGGTAAGTGTCCATGGTTCTTTTAATAAGAAATACTACACATGAACAACTGAATACAAAAAACATGGCACGAACGAAACCCAAAACAGTACCGTGTGGTGAACAACACAGACACGGAAACAAACACCCACCCAGGCTACCTAAGTATGATTCTCAATCAGATACAACTAATGACACCTGCCTCTGATTGAGAACCACACTAGGCCGAAACATAGAAATCCCCAAATCATAGAAAAACAAACATAGACTGCCCACCCCAACTCACGCCCTGACCATACTAAATAATGACAAAACAAAGGAAATAAAGGTCAGAACGTGACAGTGGAGGTGATGTTGAAGAAAAAGAAACGCACACCTATTAAGAAGAGGTGCTGGCTAGCGGAGTAGAAACTTGAAAATAAAAGAGAGCCGCACACTCTAAGAGCTCAGATGCAAAAATGTAATACCAACGTTTCGACAGCCAAGCTGTCTTCATCAGGGTATAATCACAAACACTGCGGGATGACTCGTATATATAGTGTCAAAAGACACAGGTGTCTGTAATCATGGCCAAGAGTGGCCTAATATCATTGGTTAATAATCAAATATTAAAATGTCATACAAAGAACAGCATACAAACAACAAATGGATAGCATACGATCATCTATGATTTCCAGTTGTGTTCAGTCCCAGGGTCCTAAGCTTGCAGAGAGGCTAGTCAGGCAGGTTTTAGGCTCTTTTATGCTAAGCTAACGTTAGGTTAGTTATTAAGTAACATTCCTGTGCATCTTACACATGGTTTCCAATTGGCATAACGTGACATTCTAAATCTGGGCATATAGAACATAGATTGAGCAAAGGTTCCTAGTAACATCTTGAACTTTCTGTTAACTCTCTCTGAAATGCTTGCATATATTACTTTTACTTGGCTGTGTTATGGTTGCTCTGGGATCATTATAGAGTTTTTATACCTGTTTAACTGCCTCCAATCCCCTCATTCCCCTGTAAACAAACGCACTCCCCAGCCAGCCAGCCAGCGCCAGCCGCCAAGGCCCTGATTATCAGTCCTGATGTTGCTCTAGGATCTGTCTCGCTGAGATCCATTAAACAGACTGTCTAAATATAGCCATGGTGGACCAGGCAGGATGGGACTTGTGGACTTGTTTTCTTTGGACAGTTGCAGCAGTGTTATTGTTTTAGTCGCTGGTGACATACAGTAGCCTACGCAGGAGAAAGGTTTTTACCAGACACTTGGTAAGAGACCTGGGGACTGTGGTAGATGGTTAACACCTTTCGTTATCTTACCACTGCACTGGACAACAGGGGTACATTTGAGATAGACCACTGCAGTTTCCCACATTTTTGAAGCTATATTATTCAGTTTGCCTGTCATGTCTATAGGCAATGTTTTGTAGAGAGCTAAATGTAGTGACAAGAACATTCCATCTGACTGAAAGGAAATGGTCTCTTGCGATGTATGAGTTAAGAGGTTTTAAGTGATTTTGCTTTCATAAGGAAAAAGGTAATAATAATTTATCATAACCACAGGGTTGCTGTACTGCACATTCCCTACAAACAAAAACCTGCTGTGCACATCTTGAAAGGGAGTTTGAGAGCCGGTTGACTGTAAGAGTATGTCATAGTATGTCTCATAGCTAAAAACCCATGTCACTCCACTGAGAGGCCCTCATACCCACACACCTCCCACACAGATCCCTCCCTTGTTTCCTAAAGCCCCGTTCACATGTGGCTGTTGAGTTCATCTGTCAGAACTGCTTCCCCGGCCCAGAATCCCCCTCTACTGTCCCTCGGAGGAAGACACAACACAACACAGCAACACATATAGTTGGTAGACTGTAAAAACGGATGTGTGCGAATGGGAGATGGGTATTTTTAGTGTTGACTGGCCCTATTTTCTGATCTTTGTGTTTTTACAGAGCTTTCTTATCTAAAACAATAGCTCTACTAACTCCAGTTTGTTCCGGTATTGAGTTCATGACTCAAGGACAGGTAAACAATAGGCCTGTGTCCTACTGGGACATCCAATCAAACAAAAACGAAAGCACCCATGTGATTCAATATGATGCACATAATATTAGTGTTGTAAGAAGACTGCGATTCCTGGCCAGCAAACATACATACAGATGTAGGATCTTCATTTGATCACTCTTTTGTTGCTGAAAAATTTCCCTGTAGTGTATTTGAGGTTTTAAAAGGCTTCTAAAGTTTGTCATTTCCACTTTAAAATGTCAGACTTGATTTGTCCTAACGAAAAATGTATCAACGCCTACAGAAATGTTACATTAATTCTAATCCACATAATGACTCACAATTCCTGTTGCTGCAGGATTGTTTTCTTGCTGTAGCAAACTGTCTCAAATTAAGATCCTACATCAGTAATGACAATAGAAAACAATACAATACACAATATACAGAAGGTGCTATTTATGCCTGGACGTACAATCTTAGCTTCTGAACAAATTTGATGCCCTAATGATGGCCAAATTAATGTCCATCAAGGGGTAAATAATGTTTTGATCGAAGAGAAATAGCTATGTTCATTTTAGGAATATGTGAGGGAAATGCATTAGTGATTCTGAACTTTCAGCAATCTGAAAATCTGCTAGAACTGTCTGCTAGAACTTGAGATTAAATTCAGAGGTTTTGCATTCCTTAGAACCACCACAATATGTCTGGCAATAAAAAATACATTTGAAGACCAAATATTTATCCCCGGACATGAATTAAATTTTCCCTTTGTGAGTTTCAAACAGCATAGGCTAATCACAGGGCATTATTCAATCACTATTTAAAGGCCCAGTGAAGTAGAAATTCTGTTTTCCTGTTTTTTTGTATCATATTGTACAACAGTTGATGAAACTAACACTGTAAAAGTGTGAAGAAATTTGATCCGTGTTATTTCCTGATAGTTGCTGGTTGAAAATGCAATCTATCAGGGTGGAGTTTTTTGCTTGCCTGGTGACATCATAACTTAATTTAGACCAAAAACGAAGAGAGTTCCAAACCTCAAATTTCGTTGCTTACGAAAAATATGCCTAGATTCGATCAGATCAAGTGTTAACTAGCAATAGCAGACACCCACATAGAGGACAGGGGGCCGGGTCTAGCCTTTTGGGAGCTCTAAGCGACACCCCCCACCTAAAAACATTTTAGTGGCCCCCCCTCTTGACCGTGATTTTTTAAATTTTATATGTTTTAAAGTGAATTTTCTTGAAATTCTACACATTTTACCATGCGGCAGAGATCATTAATTGAGTGACTGTCGGTGACTGACATAACAAAACAAAAAAATCTGATGCACAACCAAATTTCGAACTTGCAACTTGTGTATACTACTGTTCTAATTCTGAACAGTAAGTTTAGGCCCCCACTGAGTTCCTAAGAAAACATGGTTTGGGTTGGGGGCCCCCTAGCGGCCTGGAGCCCTAAACGACCACTTATGTCGCTTATGCCTGGGACCGGCCCTGAGAGGATGGTTTGGTGGTGTCAGAGGTGAAATGGCGGTAGAACTGGATTGTAGCCATTCAATCTGTGAGCAGCTGCTCTTGCGATCATTGTCATGAAGCCATGCCCACATATTCAGAACAAGAAAGTGCAGGCTATATAGAAATAATTACGCTCAAATTGAAAAATCGATCAACTAAAATAATAAGGATTTCTATCATCCTAGTTGAGATGTAGATTACATCTCACAGTGTTGTAACTTGTAAAAAAGGCTGCATGGGGTTTCTGTTAATGCGACTCCGTGCAGCCAATGGCAACGTCCATTTTGTAATGCCAGGAGTCGTTTGTGGATTTGACAGACATAATGCAGTTCCACCTCTGATACCATCAAAACAACTTCTTTACGGATGTTGGCTAAAGCGGATCTGAAGCCATTTTTAATTCTTTCTGACCATTTTAATGGAAAACTATTACAGTAAGTTATTAGTTGTTCCCTAGAAATGATCTGATTTTGAGATTTTTTAAAAAACGGCTGCATTGGGCCTTTAATATGCTTGACTGCCCTTCACACAGAGATATAAGACTGGTCTGCTTGAGAGGTTCAAACACAGCTGATATTGCGGGCATATGGGACTGGAAATCCCAGAAGGCATTGGGAGGGTGTGCCATCGCAGTAGTTGGAGGGATGGGGGGGTTGTAGGGAGCTGAGCCTCCTGCATATCTGATGAGAGTGGAGAACAGAAGATATGGGGGTTATGGAGAGGGGGGGGGGTTCAGGGAGGGGAGGGGAGGGGGTCAGGCATGGATGATGGAAACCCAAAACAAAGAGACACAAAGACAAGCCTCGACCTTGAGCTTACAAAAGGCACACGCTCGACCGCAGGGGATTCACCCTAACCCTGACCCTGTCTTTGCCAATGACAATGGCCCATAAGTGCTCCTCATTACTTCTCATGTGGTCTCCATTTCATACCACGCCTTTCAAGATCAAAATGTCCCTAGAAGACGACCCTGGAGAAAGCAATTTCAAGTTAAAAGTGTTTGCGTGATAAGCTGGTTAGTCAACTGGTCAACTGCTTACGGCTTGTCTCCAAAAAACCATAAACGATATTGAAAAACTATACCCTCAACCTGTTCTTGGTTCTTTCTCTATACAGTAGTGTCTACTAACATTTTTGGTGGCAATCTTCAAAAGCTTGCATTTACTGAGGGAAAGGAGTACACCATATGTGCCTCTTAACCCTCGACCCTGACACAGCCGCAAAAAAATAAACCTAATTTCCAACTATTTAGACTGGGAGAGCTACCTCTCCAGGTAGATAATAGATGTTGTAATCACCAAGGGAAACCAAACTGTTACTGTGGCAACCAGGTCTGACATGGGAAGACCCCTTAACTGAAAATAGGACATTTTTGTGAGGGCGGTAAACATTTTGTGTGTCAAATATGATTTTAAAAGGTTATGAGGTTGAATATCCAATGCGAAAAAATGCACAGCCTTAAGCTCCTGAGTGGCGCAGTGGTCTAAGGCACTGCATCACAGTGCAAGTCCTTGGTTCAAATCCAGAATGTAACACATCTGGCTGTGATTGGGAGTACCATAGGGCAGGGCACAATTGGCCCAGGATAGGCTGTCATTGTAAATAATCATTTATTCTTAACTGACTTGCCCAGTTAAATAAAGGTTACATTTTTTAAATATTACGTAGTCCTAGTTGTTTGTCAAGGATCAGTTGGAAAACATGTAATTGACCGTGTTGTATGTTGCGTTGAGTGTACCATCTTCCACAGGAAGTCATATCATCAACATACAATTATGTGTTTGCTTGGGTGTTCAGGCAGACCAGCGACTGTGGTTTGTGGTGGCACAGAGGAAGAGGACAGTCTGTCACTGAGACAGACAGGCAGGAGACATGCAAATCAGATGACTTTTAAATGGACCATGATGATATCAAAGATAGAAATGACGTAAATGTTTTTCTCTCTCCGCTGGAACTTCTAACAAGCTCCCGTTGTTGATGTGTAACTTAAATGCAGGTTTCCATAAAAGGGAAAAACGTTATAGATTAACTGGAGCACATGAATAACATAATAGTTCAGAATGATAATGAGGTACTATGTACCATGAACATTTGCACAGATATGCCAGTTGATAAGCAGGAGCCCAAAAAATGTGCATTGTAACAATCAGTTTTAAATGTTGGATATGGACTTGTGGTGAGTTTAAACTAAATCAATAGGATTAGCAATGGTTCAACTGTGACTGTGAGCATACACCACAAACTTTATCTTCCTCGTACTCCCTAGGGTCAAATCAGTTCAACTCTCCCAGGCACCCATCGCCACCTTCCAAAAAAAGACATTCCCTTCCACTCCCTCCGTATTTCATTCTCTTGGCGGTTGCTCCCTTATTGCAGTATTAGCTATAATTACCCCTGGCTGTCCCCCCAGCATTTAATCTGCCCGTTTCTCTCTCCCTCCCTCCATTGGCTAATTGTGGAGTGGGGGATCTGTATGTGGCCTGACTGTGGCGTGATCCTTTGAGCTCTGTCATGGCTGAGACGGAGTCGGAACTCAGAGCCTTTAATCAGACTTGTCATGCCAGAGGCTTGGAACTGCACTGAGCAGTGCAGAAAGTGATGAGTGACTCTTTCTGCAGAGACTTGTTAGAAGGGGTCAAGAAGGGTCAAGAAGGGAGTAGAGTGAGTGGTCAATTGGAGGGCGGGGGCACCCCTAATAATAATATAAATAAATCAATAAAAAATTAAGGAAACATTAAGATCTGTATTTGTTAAAAATACGACATATTGGAAAAACGCCTTGACCCATGGTCTATTGTGCATCAATCAAATTCCGATGGGCTCTAAATATATAGCTCAGCCCCAACTCCCCAGGCTCCAGTCATGTTTTTCCTTCCATGACAATGTACATTCTTAATTGACTCCTACACAGTGTCTCTATGACGTGTGTCCCTTGAGCCATTCCTGTCCTTGTCCTTCCGGCTCTGTGTTTTCCTCCTATCAGGTGCCAGCCTTCGGGTGGGGACCCAGGTGACCTGTGGTGGTGTGTAGGGTTTAGCTCTGTGACGTCAGAAGCTCAGTATGTCAGAAGAAAAGGAGCCCAGGTTGGCTGCAGACAGACCTGCTCTAAATAAAGCTCAGGTCAACCCGCCTGCATGTAGCATTGGTGCTCACATGGTGTCCTTGACAAGTGAAAGATTGGCATACTGCCTCTAGAGGTATCTTCTTGCTGTTGAACAGGCTAATTGGAATATACGCTGTATATTTTGAGAATTTTCCCAAAAATTCTGTCGTTTTGGAGTCTGTCCAGAATTAAGCAAACAGTCACAGAAGGAGAGGGTGCTAGCTAGCTTAAGAACAATAATACTCTCCCAGTGGGGAATAGGGCCAATGCCTGTGAGAGAGGAAAGGAGATGATGAGACCCGAGAGGCAAGGGGACTCTGTGGAGAGAAAAGTGTGTTCCTGCTGAGACAGTATCTGACAGCACCACAAAACAAGTTTGTCTGTGTTCCTATTGCTCTGGCTCTCTTTCTCTCTCACACACACACACACACACACACACACACACACACACACACACACACACACACACACACACACACACACAC
The DNA here is from genome assembly GCF_034236695.1 of Oncorhynchus nerka. Lineage (NCBI taxonomy): Eukaryota > Metazoa > Chordata > Actinopteri > Salmoniformes > Salmonidae > Oncorhynchus > Oncorhynchus nerka. The sequence goes on along the minus strand of NC_088416.1, from coordinate 28,390,306 downwards.
ACACACACACACACACACACACACACACACACACACACACACACACACACACACACACACACACACACACACAGCTCCAATTTGGGTCCTCTTCATTATAAATATACAGATCTGAGACTGAGATCCATCAATAGAGCTTCTTCCTCATCACATTCTAATGCAAACCACAAACACAAAGAACACCTCGACACCGAGCACACTACACTAACAACATAATTACAGGGCCGTTAATTTGGGTCGCTCGGGTGCATATACGAAAGACTGTGATAATTGGGCCTTGCGAGCCTGAGATGCTACAGTGGAAGACAATGAAGATAGTGTGTGGCCATGTGGGATGGAGAGAAGGAGACAGACAGGCGAGTGGATGACAGACCTGTGGATTCCCTCCCCCCAGGTGTGACAAACAAAGGGGCTGTTGTGGAGGAGTACAAGAGCTCTGTAGTAGGCTGCAATTACATGTAGAGAGAGAGAGACAAAGGAGAGAGAGAGAGACCGAGGGAGAGAGACAGGGAGACAGAGAGACAGAGAGAGTGAGAGAAGGGAGTGAGGGAGTGCGAGAATGGAGAAGCAGAGACAGAGAAGGAGATAGATATTGAGGGGGAGAGAGGGACAAGGAGGGAGAGGAAGGAAGCAGAGGCGATTGAGAGATAAGATAGGAGAGGTAGAGGGAGAGAGAGAGAAAAGGAGGAAAAGGAGGAGAGGAACAGAGCAATGTGGTGCAGGCTCCGAGATAGAGAGACACAGCTAGGCAGTGAAAGAGAAAAATAGGAGAAAATGGTTGAGACAGAGAGGGGAAGCTTTTCAAAGATTTGTAGAGATAAATAAGAAGATGAGGGATAGGGGTATATGGGAGAGAAGACAGAGAGAGAATCCACTAGCTTACAAAGACTAGGCAATAGGGGACAATCATCAGCCAAATGCATAGGACCGGGGACAAACACTGTCAAAAATGAAAAGCTTTGTCATTGTCAATATTATTGATGTTTATCATTTCGTTGATAAATCATGTATCCCTTGTACTTATGGAATGTGTACAAAATGCATCCTCATTTAAAAAAATGGTATTTATTGTTTAACAAATCTTTTGCTTATTTGACACATTGACAGGGAGAATACATACAAGGCGACATCTGACAAGTACATAGTGAGAAAAAGGAGTTCCTGTTGACTCAGGCTGTGGTTGTATTTACCCCAGATAAGGGGACATGAATGCACTGGCCCAGACAGTACAAAGACTGAGCACAAACACGTCAGCTGTTGGCTTATAGGTCCATACTGTAAGTCCATACTGTAATAATTGTTTTTCTCAGATGAGTCAAGATGATCATGTGATACAGTGATACACAGTAACTAACTGCACATATACCATTTGTCTCAGAGCGACATACAAATTGGTGCATTCACCTTATGACATCCAGTGGAGCAGCCACTTTACAATAGTGCATCTAAATCTTTTAAGGGGGGTGAGAAGGATTACTTTATCCTATCCTAGGTATTCCTTAAAGAGGTGGGGTTTCAGGTGTCTCCGGAAGGTGGTGATTGACTCCGCTGTCCTGGCGTCGTGAGGGAGTTTGTTCCACCATTGGGGGGCCAGAGCAGTGAACAGTTTTGACTGGGCTGAGCGGGAACTGTACTTCCTCAGTGGTAGGGAGGCGAGCAGGCCAGAGGTGGATGAACGCAGTGCCCTTGTTTGGGTGTAGGGCCTGATCAGAGCCTGGAGGTACTGAGGTGCCGTTCCCCTCACAGCTCCGTAGGCAAGCACCATGGTCTTGTAGCGGATGCGAGCTTCAACTGGAAGCCAGTGGAGAGAGCGGAGGAGCGGGGTGACGTGAGAGAACTTGGGAAGGTTGAACACCAGACGGGCTGCGGCGTTCTGGATGAGTTGTAGGGTTTAATGGCACAGGCAGGGAGCCCAGCCAACAGCGAGTTGCAGTAATCCAGACGGGAGATGACAAGTGCCTGGATTAGGACCTGCGCCGCTTCCTGTGTGAGGCAGGGTCGTACTCTGCGGATGTTGTAGAGCATGAACCTACAGGAACGGGCCACCGCCTTGATGTTAGTTGAGAACGACAGGGTGTTGTCCAGGATCACGCCAAGGTTCTTAGCGCTCTGGGAGGAGGACACAGTGGAGTTGTCAACCGTGATGGCGAGATCATGGAACGGGCAGTCCTTCCCGGGAGGAAGAGCAGCTCCGTCTTGCCGAGGTTCAGCTTGAGGTGGTGATCCGTCATCCACACTGATATGTCTGCCAGACATGCAGAGATGCGATTCGCCACCTGGTCATCAGAAGGGGGAAAGGAGAAGATTAATTGTGTGTCGTCTGCATAGCAATGATAGGAGAGACCATGTGAGGTTATGACAGAGCCAAGTGACTTGGTGTATAGCGAGAATAGGAGAGGGCCTAGAACAGAGCCCTGGGGACACCAGTGGTGAGAGCACGTGGTGAGGAGACGGATTCTCGCCACGCCACCTGGTAGGAGCGACCTGTCAGGTAGGGACGCAATCCAAGCATGGGCCGCACCGGAGATGCCCAACTCGGAGAGGGTGGAGAGGAGGATCTGATGGTTCACAGTATCGAAGGCAGCCGATAGGTCTAGAAGGATGAGAGCAGAGGAGAGAGAGTTAGCTTTAGCAGTGCGGAGCGCCTCCGTGATACAGAGAAGAGCAGTCTCAGTTGAATGACTAGTCTTGAAACCTGACTGATTTGGATCAAGAAGGTCATTCTGAGAGAGATAGCGGGAGAGCTGGCCAAGGACGGCACGTTCAAGGGTTTTGGAGAGAAAAGAAAGAAGGGATACTGGTCTGTAGTTGTTGACATCGGAGGGATCGAGTGTAGGTTTTTTCAGAAGGGTGCAACTCTCGCTCTCTTGAAGACGGAAGGGACGTAGCCAGCGGTCAGGGATGAGTTGATGAGCGAGGTGAGGTAAGGGAGAAGGTCTCCGGAAATGGTCTGGAGAAGAGAGGAGGGGATAGGGTCAAGCGGGCAGGTTGTTGGGCGGCCGGCCGTCACAAGACGCGAGATTTCATCTGGAGAGAGAGGGGAGAAAGAGGTCAGAGCACAGGGTAGGGCAGTGTGAGCAGAACCAGCGGTGTCGTTTGACTTAGCAAACGAGGATCGGATGTCGTCGACCTTCTTTTCAAAATGGTTGACGAAGTCATCTGCAGAGAGGGAGGAGGGGGGAGGGGGATTCAGGAGGGAGGAGAAGGTGGCAAAGAGCTTCCTAGGGTTAGAGGCAGATGCTTGGAATTTAGAGTGGTAGAAAGTGGCTTTAGCAGCAGCGACAGAAGAGGAAAATGTAGAGAGGAGGGAGTGAAAGGATGCCAGGTCCGCAGGGAGGCGAGTTTTTCTCCATTTCCGCTCGGCTGCCCGGAGCCCTGTTCTGTGAGCTCGCAATGAGTCGTCGAGCCACGGAGCGGGAGGGAGGACCGAGCCGGCCTGGAGGATAGGGGACATAGAGAGTCAAAGGATGCAGAAAGGGAGGAGAGGAGGGTTGAGGAGGCAGAATCAGGAGATAGGTTGGAGAAGGTTTGAGCAGAGGGAAGAGATGATAGGATGGAAGAGGAGAGAGTAGCGGGGGAGAGAGAGCGAAGGTTGGGACGGCGCGATACCATCCGAGTAGGGGCAGTGTGGGAAGTGTTGGATGAGAGCGAGAGGGAAAAGGATACAAGGTAGTGGTCGGAGACTTGGAGGGGAGTTGCAATGAGGTTAGTGGAAGAACAGCATCTAGTAAAGATGAGGTCGAGCGTATTGCCTGCCTTGTGAGTAGGGGGGAAGGTGAGAGGGAGAGGTCAAAAGAGGAGAGGAGTGGAAAGAAGGAGGCAGAGAGGAATGAGTCAAAGGTAGACGTGGGGAGGTTAAAGTCGCCCAGAACTGTGAGAGGTGAGCCGTCCTCAGGAAAGGAGCTTATCAAGGCATCAAGCTCATTGATGAACTCTCCGAGGGAAACTGGAGGGCGATAAATGATAAGGATGTTAAGCTTGAAAGGGCTGGTAACTGTGACAGCATGGAATTCAAAGGAGGCGATAGACAGATGGGTAAGGGGAGAAAGAGAGAATGACCACTTGGGAGAGATGAGGATCCCGGTGCCACCACCCCGCTGACCAAAAGCTCTCGGGGTGTGCGAGAACACGTGGGCGGACGAAGAGAGAGCAGTAGGAGTAGCAGTGTTATCTGTGGTGATCCATGTTTCCGTCAGTGCCAAGAAGTCGAGGGACTGGAGGGAGGCATAGGCTGAGATGAACTCTGCCTTGTTGGCCGCAGATCGGCAGTTCCAGAGGCTACCGGAGACCTGGAACTCCACGTGGGTCGTGCGCGCTGGGACCACCAGATTAGGGTGGCCGCGGCCACGCGGTGTGGAGCGTTTGTATGGTCTGTGCAGAGAGGAGAGAACAGGGATAGACAGACACATAGTTGACAGGCTACAGAAGAGGCTACGCTAATGCAAAGGAGATTGGAATGACAAGTGGACTACACGTCTCGAATGTTCAGAAAGTTGAGCTTACGTAGCAAGAATCTTATTGACTAAAATGATTAAAAATGATACAGTACTGCTGAAGTAGGCTAGGTGGCAGTGGCTGCGTTGTTGACTTTGTAGGCTAGCTGGCAGTGGCTGCGTTGTTGATTACGTTACGTTGCGTTAAAAGAACGACAATAGCTGGCTAGGTAACCTAGAAAATCGCTCTAGACTACACAATTATCTTTGATACAGAGACGGCTATGTAGCTAGCTATGTAGCTAGCTACGATCAAACAAATCAAACCGTTGTACTGTAATGAAATGAAATGAAAATGTGATACTACCTGTGGAGCGAGGCGGAATGCGACCGGGTTGTTGAGTTCTAATCGGTAGACGTTGGCTAGCTGTTAGCTAGCTAGCAGTGTCTCCTACGTTAAGGACGACAAATAGCTGGCTGCGTTGTTGATTCAGGGGCTAGCTGGCTAGCTAGCTAGCAGTGTTGATTACGTTACGTTGCGTTAAAAGAGCGACAATAGCTGGCTAGGTAACCTAGAAAATCGCTCTAGACTACACAATTATCTACACAATTATCTTTGATACAGAGACGGCTATGTAGCTAGCTATGTAGACGGTGGGCGTTAGCTAGCTGGCTAGCTGCTGGGCAGATACGTTAGGACGACGAAATACGATAATTACGCAATTATCTTTGATACAAAGACGGCTATGTAGCTAGCTAAGAAGAAATTGCTAAGATTAGACAAATCAAACCGTTGTACTATAATGAAATGTAATGAAATGTAATGAAAAGTTATACTACCTGCAGACCGAAGTGCGGATAACCACAGTGTAATCACTACTTAGCTATCTTACTTAGCACTGTGTTTTCTGGCAAACCAAGTGCTACTGGATACATAACCCCAAAATACCTATACATTTTTTATTTGTCACATGCGCCGAATACAACAGGTAGACCTGCTTACTTACAAGCCCTTAACCAACAATGCAGTTTTAAGAAAATACCCCCCCCCCCAAAAAAAAGTAGGCGATAAGAAAAACAAATAATTAAGGAGCAGCAGTAAACAACAATAGTGGGTCTATATAGAGTCAATGTGCGGGGTCAACGGTGTTGAGGTAATTATGTACATGCAGGTAGGGTTATTAAAATGGCTATGCATAGATAATAACAGAGAGTAGCAGCATCGTATGGGGTGGAGGAGTGTAAATAGTCTGGGTAGCCATTTGATTAGCTGTTCAGGAGTCTTATGGACTGGGGGTAGAAGCTGTTTAGAAGCCTCTTGGACCTAGATGTGGTGCTCCACTACTGCTTGACGTGCAGTAGCAGAGAGAACAGTCTATGACTAGGTTGGTTGGAGTCTTTGACAATTTTTAGGACCTTCCTCTGACACCGCCTTGTATAGAGGTCCTGGATGGCAGGAAGATTGGCCCCGGTGATGTACTGGGCCGTATGCACTACCCTCTATAGTGCCTTGCGGTCGGGGAGAACTTGCAGTTGCCATACCAGGCAGCGATGCAACCCGTCAGGATGCTCTCGATGGTGCAGCTGTAAAACCTTTTGAGGATCTGAGGGCCCATGCCAAATATTTTCTCCTGAGGGGAAATAGGTTTTAACATGCCCTCTTCACAGCTATCTTGATGTGCTTGGACCATGTTAGTTTGTTGGTGATGTGGACGCCAAGGAACTTGAAGCTCTCAACCTGCTCCACTACAGCCCCGTCGATGAGAATGGGGGCTTGCTCGTTCCTCCTTTTCCTTTAGTCCACAATCATCTCCTTTGTCTCGATCACGTTGAGGGAGAGGTTGTTGTCCTGGCACCACACGGTCATGTCTCTGACCTCCTCCCTATAGGCTGTCTCATCGTTGTCGGTGATCAGGCCTACCACTGTTGTGTCATCAGCAAACTTAGTGATGGTGTTAGAGTCATGCCTGGCCGTACAGTCATGAGTGAACAGGGAGTACAGGAGGGGACTAAGCACGCACCTCTGAGGGGCCCCCAGTGTTGAGGATCAGCGTGGCGGATGTGCTGTTACCTACCCTTACCACCTGGGGACGGCCAGTCAGGAAGTCTTGGATCCAGTTGCAGAGGGAGGTATTTAGTCCCATGGTCCTTGGCTTAGTGATGAGCTTTGAGGGCACTATGGTGTTGAAGGCTGAGCTGTAGTCAATGAATAGCATTCTCACATAGGTCTTCCTTTTGTCCAGGTGGAACAGGGCAGTGTGGAGAGCAATAGCTTGCATCATCTATGGATCTGTTAGGGTGGTATGCAAATTGGAGTGGGTCTGGGGTTTCTGGGATGATGGTGTTGATGTGAGCCATGGCCAGCCTTTCAAAGCACTTCTTGGCTACAGATGTGAGTGCAATGGGTCGGTAGTCATTTAGGCAGGTTACCTTAGTGTTCTTGGGCACAGGGACTATGGTGGTCTGCTTGAAACATGTTGGTATTACAGACTCAGTCAGGGAGAGGTTGAAAATGTCAGTGAAGACACTTGACAGTTGGTCAGCGCATACTCTCTCCATTACATTTACATTTACATTTAAGTCATTTAGCAGACGCTCTTATCCAGAGCGACTTACAAATTGGTGCATTCACCTTATGACATCCAGTGGAACAGTAGTGCATCTAAATATTTTAAGGGGGGGGGGGGTATGCAAACATGCATGTACACTTTTATACTACATATCCTCCATAGGCGCACACACACTGTCATTTGCAGCCGCACATAAATATATGCACATACTATAAAGTAGAGCAGGTAGTAGGCTAATGAATAATGTACTGTATGTGGAGAAGGATACCATCAGTGGTGGATGTGAGAGGGTGTTCTCAGAAGATACTGCCTGGTTCTAGAATGGACAGGGGGAGAAATATGAATTCTAAATAAATGTTTAAATGACATGTGTGGAATTCCTATTTTATTACTCAGCTCCACCTTTTCCTGTCTGCACCACTGATCCACAGAGTGGAAAATCCAAAGTCCAAACCGTCTGGATGATCTCTGAAATAGGAAAAACAGATTTGCACTTGATAGGCTAACAACCGTATGCAAACTAGCTTTGGTAAGGAAGTCAACAAGACACTCTCTCCTGAGTTTGTCTGTCTGTCTCGGAGAAAATGTTATTTGCAGATTGTCATAAAAAGAGGGGGGAAAGTACTTTAACATCTATCCCCTGATGACCAGTGTGTGGGATGATAGCCATGGTTTGTTGAGTCCTGTTTTCCCCCTCAATTCTGTGGTGTGACTCTGGCCATGTGTTCTGACTAGGGCCAGATGGGGTGCTGGGTAATCTTAGGGAAGCGCTAACAAATCTCTCGAGGTTGGAACTAATTCAATGAATGAATTGTATCTACTGTTTTTCAGTAGCAGCACGATCCCAAAAATAAAGGCAGAGAGTGAATTTCTCACACATACATATTTACAGATGGTGGCAACGTTGGGATCATGTGGCATTGCATTGTGTGTTTTGAAACCCAATCCCATAGATACTTCCTAGGGTTTTACCCAAGACACCCTGCACCGCTATTTTTGTCCCAGATCTGGTTCACCTACTCCGTTCAAAACTGTAACATTTACAGGTTTATGGGAAAACCTGGCCATGAGCCTAAATGCTTATGGGCAAGTCTTACCTGATCCAACAACCCAACCTTTAAAGATCCCAAAAAAGGAGAAAAAATGGTGTGTCTCCTTATGTCTTCAACAAGCTTATATGTCTCCTTATGTCTTCACCAAGGTGAATCTACATTACATCCTATATGTGGAGGATCGTCTTAACACACATCAGTGCTGGTTCCATTTCAGTCTAACGCATAATGTTCCTCAGAAATATGTGGGCAGTAATATTGACTTCATACACTGTTTTCTTTGTCTGAAAAAGCTCTTGTGTTCATGGGAGAAACATGGTTGTCATAAAATGTGGCTTTTTATCCTGGTTAAAAGAATGCTTTTGCTAATATAATTTACCAAGGTAATTTTTGTGTGTATGTGTGTATTGACAGTCATAATTACGCAGACAAACCAACATTGATAGGCTTACATTGATTGGCTTACAACAATTGCCCTTTATTTACAGTTCAATGCCAAGCTAAACCGACGTGCAGAAGAACTAATCTTCACATGGTGTTATGTGACTATTTCTTGTGTCGTCTTTCTCTACATTTTTTTCTGCCATGTTGTGTTACCATGTCAAGGCTAGGACTGTTGTTGTGTCTGGTTCCCCAGCACATCTGGCTGAGCTCAGTTGTTTCAAAATTGGACCGTCAAATAATAATCCAAGCACTCGTTGAACATATCAATGGTAATCAAAACAATGGGTTGGAAAACCAGCAGGGCATTTCAGTGGCATTGCTGCTAAACAGTCTGAGACTTACATTTCCCTTTGCAAGATAAGCAGATCTGAGGTGAGATCTTTCTACAGGGGCCGACTGATCCATCTTCCCCTCCTCCTCTTCCTCCGTCTGCTCCTCCCCCCTCCTCCTGTGCCACACATGGTTCAGTCTCTCCTGCTGGGGCTGTAATAGCTGTGGTGGCTTAAATATGGAGGGGGACCAGTCCAAGCGTTAACTGTGCTACATGGCACTCACATCGGAAGGAATATTGGATTTTGAGAGAGGCCATCCACTCTCAAGGTATTGTTCTACTTTGAGTGTTGAAATAAATGTAAGGATTATAATCCCAACCATTTAAAAAAAGAGCCGTAAGACTGTAAAGAAATCAATTTTGTCCATGAAGTGTGACTTCGTGCAACAAAGCAACGCTTAAGATTTAATGGACCAAGAACAACCTCTGTGTGATATCCACTTCTCTGTGTCCTCGGCTTGTACAAAGAGGCCCCAAGGGAAGTGTTTGTCACCAAATCTCATTAAAGTAGTACAGGCACTTGGACAAAGGCAGGACATAAAGTGGAGAATAGGGGGTTGCCATTGCTTGATTGGCAGTAACATTTTGTGACCTCCCTGTGCAGCAGGGTCCCTCACTTTACGACCAGGATTTAGGAGCTCAGTGGTGGCCAGGGTGAGGATGAGGTACAGGTTGTGTGGGAGTGTTGTGAGTGTCTCCTCTGCGGGGGCTGGCAGACTAATTATCCACACCAAATGACTCACCAACATCGAAGAGGTCTGTGGATTTATAGCCTGTTGTCACCCTTCTCATCCCTGTTATGTCCGGCTTTTGTTCAGGCTGAGGCTTCCCCACGCGTTGATTTAAAGCGTGCGTCTACCACCTCACTCTGAAAGAGACAGATATCTTCAAACAGGTCTGTTTATACAATCTGTCTACGCAGCACCTCCAGACACAAACACACAGTGAAAACCTCCAGACTCCCAGACATCACAACTCAGACATACAGCAACATCCAGGGGGAACCTTTTCAATATCAAACCTAACACTAAAACTGACCCTCACAAGTCTCCAAACACTAACAAGCACACCCTGTATGAAACCAGTAAAGTTGATGCATTATTCACAGGAGGAAACCTGTGCGTTGTGTGCAGACTAAACGTACAGTAGACAGAACCTTCTGTTGTTGTGAATCAATGTGATAAAATATTCAGCACTGTTGTTTTTTTTAATGTTTTTTTAATTTTATTTTTTACCCTTTTTTCTCCCCAATTTTGTGGTATCCATCGCTGCAACTCCCGTACGGACTCGGGAGAGGCGAAGGTCAAGAGATGCGAAGGCCATATCAATGTGTCAGAGGAAACACTGTACACCTGGCGACAGTGTCAGCGTGCATGCACCCAGCCAGCCACAGGATTTGCTAGAGCACGATGGGACAAGGACATCCCTGCCGGCCAAACCCTCCCCTAACCCGAACGACGCTGGGCCAGTTGTTCACTGCTGCCTCATGGACCCAGTCACGGCCGGATGTGACAGAGCCTGGATTCAAACCAGGATCTCTAGTGGCAACTGTGCCACTCAGGAGGCCAGCACTGTTTTTTTTTGTTTAGTCTCAGAGTTATCTTAGACCTGAAGAAAGTCATGTCAGGTCAAATAAAGATAATTTTTATACCCAAAATACCTCCGTTTGTTGGTCACGTTATCTTGAGAAATCCACCGGAAATCGCGGTCATGACAACGCCGAAAAGAATTCCAAATTATGTCCATAATATCGACAGAAACATGGCAAACGTTTTTTATAATCAATCCTCAAGGTGTTTTTCAAATATCTATTCGATAATATATCAACCGGGCAAACCTTTGATATTACATGGGCAGACATGTTTATTAAAGAGAAAGTGCATTCGGAAAGTTTTCAGACCCCTTGACTTTTTCCACATTTTGTTATGTTACAGCCTTATTCTAAAAAGGATTACATGTTTGTTTTTTTAATCTCATCAATCTGCACACAATACCCCACAATGACAAAACAAAAACAGGTTTTTAGAAAAATGTGCAAATGTATTAGAAAATAAAAAACAGAAATCTCATTTACATAATTGTTCAGACCCTTTACTCAGTACTTTGTTGAAGCACTTTTGGCAGCGATTACAGCCTTGAGTCTTCTTGGGTCTGTATTTGGGGAGTTTTTCCCCATTCTTCTCTGCAGATCCTCTCAAGCTCTGTCAGGTTGGATGGGGAGCGTTGCTGCACAGCTATTTTCAGGTCTCTCCAGAGATGTTCAATCGGGTTCAAATCCGGGCTCTGGGTGGGCCTCTCAAGGACACTCAGATCCTTGTCCAAAAACCACTCCTGCATTGTCTTGGCTGTGTGCTTAAGGTCATTGTCCTGTTGGAAAGTAAACCTTCACCCCAGTCTGAGGTCCTGGGAGCTCTGGAGCAGGTTTTCATCAAGGATCTCTCTGTACTTTGCTCCGTTCATCTTTTCCTCGATGCTGACTAGTCTCGCAGTCCCAGCCACTGAAAAACATTCCCACAGCATGATGCTGCCACCACCATGCTTCACCATAGCGATGGTGCGAGGTTTTGTCCAGATGTGACGGTTGGCATTCAGGCCAAATAGTTCAATCTTGGTTCTCATGGTTTGAGAGTCTTTAGGTGCCTTTTGGCTAAATCCAAGCAGGCTGTCATGTGCCTTTTACTGGCTTCCGTCTGGCCACTCTACCATAAAGGCCTGATTGGTGGAGTGCTGCAGAGATGGTTGTCCTTCTGGAAGTTTCTCCTATCTCCACAGAGGAACTCCGAAGCTTTGTCAGAGTGACCATCAGGTTCTTGGTCACGTCACTGACCAATGCTGATTTCTCAGTTTGTGGGACATTATATGGACAAAAGGTCAGATTTCGTAACCTAATAAACTCAGCAACAAAAGAAACGTTCCTTTTTCAGGACCCTGTCTTTCAAAGATAATTCGTAAAAATCCAAATAACTTCATAGATCTTCATTGTAGAGGGTTTAAACACTGTTTCCTATGCTTGTTCGATGAACCATAAACAATTAATGAACATGCACCTGTGGAATGGTCGTTAAGACACTAACAGCTTATAGACGGTAGGCAATTAAGGTCACAGTTATGAAAACTTAGGACAATAAAGAGGCCTTTCTACTGACTCTGAAAAACACCAAAAGAAAGATGCCCAGGGTCCCTGCTCATCTGCATGAACATGCCTTAGGCATGCTGCAAGGAGGCATGAGGACTGCAGATGTGGCCAGGGCAATAAATTGCAATGTCCATACTATGAAACGCCTAAGACAGCGCTACAGGGAGACAAGACGGACAGCTGATCATCCTCGCAGTGGCAGACCACGTGTAACAACACCTGCACAGGATCGGTACATCCAAACATCACACCTGCGGGACAGGTACAGGATGGCAACAACAACTGCTCGAGTTACACCAGGAATGCACAATCCCTCCATCAGTGCTCAGACTGTCCGCAATAGGCTGAGAGAGGCTGGACTGAGGGCTTGTAGGCCTGTTGTAAGGCAAGTCCCCACCAGACATCACCGTCAACAACGTCGCCTATGGGCACAAACCCACAGTTGTCTCACCAGGGGTGATGGTCGGATTTGTGTTCATCGTCGAAGGAATGAGCGTTACACCAAGGCTTGTACTCTGGAGCGTGATCGATTTGGAGGTGGAGGGTCCGTCATGATCTGGGGCGGTGTGTCACAGCATCATCGGATTGAGGTTGTTGTCATTGCAGGCAATCTCAATGCTGTGCGTTACAGGGAACACATCCTCCTCCCTCATGTGGTGCCCTTCCTGCAGGCTCATCCTGACATGACCCTCCAGCATGACAATGCCACCAGCCATACTGCTCGTTCCGTGCGTGATTTCCTGCAAGACAGGAATGTCAGTGTTCTACCATGGCCAGCGAAGAGCCCGGATCTCAATCCCATTGAGCACGTCTGGGACCTGGCCTAGGGCCATTCCCCCCAGAAATGTCCAGGAACTTTCAGGTGCCTTGGTAGAAGAGTGGGGTAACATCTCACAGCAAGAACTGGCAAATCTGGTGCAGTCCATGAGGAGGAGATGCACTGCAGTATTTAATGCAGCTGGTGGCCACACCAGATACTGACGGTTACTTTTTATTTTGACCCCCCCTTTGTTCATGGACACATTATTCCATTTCTGTTCGTCACAAGTCTGTGGAACTTGTTCAGTTTATGTCTCAGTTGTTCATACAAATATTTACACATGTTAAGTTTGCTGAAAAAAAATATAGTTGACAGTGAGAGGATGTTTATTTTTTACATCTGATAATAAACACAGAGCTCTGTTGACAGAGCTGTGCAGCTTTATTGCCAAAACTTTTGAGGATTTTACATTTAGTTGACGTTGTCTTCCAAGTTGTTTCTGCAGATTGCAAATAGCAAAATTAGAATCACTCGAGTCATCATGTATTTTTATGTGCACTATGTCATCATGTATTTTTATGTGCACTATGTCATCATGTATTTTTATGTGCACTTTGTCGTCATGTATTTTTATGTGCACTTTGTCGTCATGTATTTTCATGTGCACTATGTCATCATGTATTTTCATGTGCACTATGTCATCATGTATTTTTATGTGCACTATGTCATCATGTATTTTTATGTGCACTTTGTCGTCATGTATTTTTATGTGCACTATGTCATCATGTATTTTTATGTGCACTATGTCATCATGTATTTTTATGTGCACTATGTCATCATGTATTTTCATGTGCACTATGTCATCATGTATTTTCATGTGCACTATGTCGTCATGCACAGCCTTTTATCTGTAACAAGTCAATTTGATGGAAACATCTCTGGTGGGAAAAATGTGCATATTGTTTAAATGCAGATTTTAGAATTTTTGCATGAACATCTGTCTCCTATTGGATGGAAACCTAACTATTGATACACTTGTTTTTGTGAGAAGTTTTTGAAAAAGCACAGGAACTTTGCATTAATATGAACAGAGAATACTAAAATATTAATAAATGTCATGTCTCAAAATCGATGTCTATCTTATTTTTATGCTGTTTTATGTCCTCCAGATTTGAGGAGAAAGATGACAAGTTCAGTGGTAGCCCTTAATTCTCACACAGCATCTGACACCATGCTATGTTATTCATTTTGACCATCCTACCAGGGTAAAAACTTCAATACGTTTTCAACGGATTATGATAGAGACGAGGTTTGGACAATTGGACAATCTTAGAGGATCATCATCACAATTAACATCTTATTTTACCCATTGGTCAAAATACGCATTTTTTTATTTTACACCCTAAAAAGTAGCAACAGTTTAATCCAAGAGAGGACAAACATTATTATGAGCTAATGACCTAGGTCTAACCTTGATAAGTTATTTTGTTTTGAACAAAATCTGTTCGTAACCAGGAGCTACTACCAATAATCTATTGTGTTATCATATTGGTTAGTCAAACAGTGCAGAGCGAGAGTACAATGCTGAACATGATCAAATCCCACCAATGAACCCAGCCCCCACATTAAAGGTTCATGTGGGGGCTGCACCTCTCATGATATACAGCCCTGCCCCACAAAAGCAGTAAATGTCTGATGCTTCCAGAGGGTCACTCTTGGTAACCTGCCAGTGGTTTCTGTGGCTACCGAAAGGGAGGATGGTCAGCATTTGGGTGCGTTGTCATCCAGAGAGAAACTCTAATGCATCCATCCTCTCTGGCTGCATCTGTCTGTGTCAGTTCAGTGTGTTGGCTATCTTCGTCCGTTACATTTCTCCACAGCTTTTCAGCACCCCCTTGTCTCGGGTGTCTATATAAATGTCTATTTCCATTTCACATTCCTAAAAAGGTCCTAACAGATCAAAATAGAGGAGACCAGCGGGGACCAATGCAGCTGCAGTTACTCATGATGTTAGTAATTAAGCATTTAAGCCTGTTGGGAGGTTAAGTTTACACTGAGTGTATAAAACATTAGGAATACCTTCCTAATATTTAGTTGCGCTCCCTTTGCCCCCAGAACAGCTTCAATTCGTCGGGGCATGGACTCTACAAGGTGTCGAAAGCGTTCCACAGGGATGCTGGCCTATGTTGACTCCAATGCTTCCCCACAATTGTGTCAAGTTGGCTGGGTGTCCTTTTGTTGGTGGACCATTCTTCTTATCAGTGGCGGTCGGTGCTGTTTAGAATGAGGGAGCAAGATTCCATTCACCCAGCTCTATGTAACATTGATAGGTTTAGACTACTACATTATACTCACATTTTCCCTATACCCATCATGAGGTTGCTACAACCTAGTCTACGAATAAAAGCTTACAACGTAGGTGCACAGGTCGAGAGAAGATTTGAGTAATCAAGGTGACAGTGACACATTAAGTACCGCCTTGCACACTCTATCCTGCATCTAGATGATCTAGGGTGGCATCATTAGTTGCAAATTACTGTTTTTTTTTTATCCCCGTTTAGTTCCGTTTGCTTCTGTTTAAGAACTGTTTTTCAACAGAATCGGCGAAATGAATACACACTTGATCACCCACAAACACAGTTCACTTTCATAGCAGCCACATACAAACAGCATGATCACTTTGCTCGTTATATAATTCCTTCTTGCATCTACGCGCTCTCCTCCTCTCACCTTTTCCCTTCACTTGTGGACTTCATTGCACAACACAACTGCTTTTTGTGACCAGGTGAAGAAAGCCAAACCTTTCCAAGCCAAACCTTCATATCATAACCACTAACCGCTAAACACAGCCTACATCGGTGTCACCATATTAGCTAACTTCATAGTCAACATAATTACTAAAACTAACGCGTTAGTAAATCCACTACAATCCTGCAGTACAGTGTCGAGCAAGCAGTTTAGCAGTTACACCGGTGGACTCAGTGGCAATAAATTAATAAAATCAAAAGCTTACCTTAACTTGGAAGAGTTCCAGTGTTGGATAGCCATAGTCAGCTAGGTAACATAGCATCCCCCTCTGTTTTGAGCCGGGTGTTTGAGTAGGCTAAACTAGCTAGCTGCATTTGCTAGCTAAGTAAGTGAAAGTGAAAAAAATACAACAAAATATAGCTAGCTCTCTCTCTATCTCTCTTGCATTTCTTAAACAATTAATTTGTTCAAAACTGTTCAACTATTGTCTTTCTCTCTTCGAGTCAACTGCTCACCACAATATATGCACTGCAGTGCTAGCTGTAGCTTATGCTTTCAGTACTAGATTAATTCTCTGATCATTTGATTAGGTGGACAACATGTCAGTTCATGTTGCAAGAGCTCTGATAGGTTGGAAGACGTCCTCCGGAAGTTGCCATAATTACTGTGTCAGTCTATGGAAGGTAGTGAGAACTCTGAGCTTCCTAGGTTTTGTATTGAAGTCAATGTACCCAGAGGAGGACAGAAATGAGCTGTCCTCCGGCTACACCGTAGTGCTACACTACAGAGCGCTGTTGAGGCTACTGTAGACCATTGCAAAACTGTGTTTTAATTAATTATTTGGTGACGTGAATATACTGTATTTAGTATAGTTTTATCTAAACAGGATAACTTATTTTAATGTTTCACTATTTTATTTTTGTGAAATTTCATCATCGAGGAGGGTGGTCCTCCTCTTCCTCATCTGAGGAACCTCCACTGCTTGATACACACAGGAAACTGTGTGAGTAGCAGTTCTTGACACACTCAAACTGGTGTGCCGGGCAGCTACTACCATAACCCGTTCAAAGGCACTTAAATATTTTGTCTTGCCCGTTCACCCTCTGAAAGAGACACACACAATACATGTCTCAATTGTCTCAAGGCCTAAAAATCCTTCTTTAACCTGTCTCCTCCTCGTCATCTACACTGACTAAAGTGGATTTAACAAGTGATATCAATAAGGGATCATAGCTTGCACCTGGATTCACTTGGTCAGTCAATGTTTTTGTACACTCAGTGTATATGTTAGAGAATACTCAACGAGGACAGAAACTTCAATTCAGGAGAAATAAGCCAACAAAGTGTTTCATGCATTCATATAGTGGAATAGTGTTCTGTAGCTTTCATAGGGCTCTATTCAATCCATATCGCGGAAGTTCAGCATTACAGAGTAATTGAAATTTAAAGACAATGTTACCGCATTGGTGGATACTACAATCACGGTATACGCTGCATATGTTGGGTTAATCGGACATTACCTTTAAATGTCTATCGCGCAATCTGTAATGCTTCAGGATACAGATCGAAAAGAGCCCATCGCCTTCATATTTCCGGTAATCATTTCAGATATTGGTATGTAGCTGGTATTTTGAGGGCCGTCAATACTCTTCAATAATATTACAAAACCAGAAACTTTGAAGGAGCCTTTAAAGGGGAATTTTAAATAGGCTGTATGAATTTGTATGTAGAGGAAGAGGGTTTACCAGATGGTTGCATGTTAAGATCCCAAGCGGTGCATATTACTGCAGTGCCCTTGAGAGGGGCACTTAACTTGGATTGTTTCATTGTGTGCCTTCAAATGGATTACCTGTAAAATGTATGCATATCTGAATAGAACAGAACAGAGGTAGAATGGAAAGAGAAGAAGGATTTGAAGCTTAAAAGGTTATTGGGTCCTTTATAATCAACAACAGTCTCAGACAGACTTGATTATCTTCACATGGAGCTTTTATCATATCCATGTTGTTCTTTTAAAGCCTGACTGACACTGGTAATGGTATTATATATGCAGACAATGCAGACAAACTGGTGATACATTCCTTGAATGTCTGGCATAGAGTGGCACCTTGCTGAGTAATCTAGCAGGAGTCAACCTCTACATGCAAGACTGGTGGTGAGACCTGAAAACTGAGTTTTACAGCTGAGGCTCTTAAGTGGAACATAGTAAAACCAAATATTGACTAAAATGTGTGATTACTTTGACATGAAAGTCTGTATGTAATGATTACTCTTCTCTGTATGTTTCACAGGTCAAAGGGCACAGCTCACGCAAAGATGTGGAAAACCAATACTCATTTTCACATGTCCTCTCTCATTCAAAAATTACTCAAACTTTCCCTGGCATGATAGTGTGCCGTAGACTCCATAATGGCGCAAATCGAGAGGTAGAGTGCCCAGGGCCCGGGACCCGGGGTGGTAAACTAATCATCAGTCTACTTGACAGGCTACACCACACTATCAGACCCATCACATAAAATCCCTGAATCATTTCAAAACAACAGTCGTTGTTTCTCAGGTGATGTCATCAACTGGAGGGTATAACAGCTGCTATGGCCCAGCTGAGATCCAGACTGTAACTGTTTGCCCTGCAGTGCTGTGTCCCAGTGTGGTGCTCTGACAGTCTGTTTCCTGAGAGCAGCAAAGCTAAAGGCCAAGGAGAGCCAAGCAGAGCAGATTCTCCAACCTCTGCAGCTCCAATTAAAGCTTTGCTGGACTGTTCAGGCAGACATCCAAGCCCCAGAGAGTAAAACAACCAGTTTTGTGTCCTAATACCACCCTCTTCTCCCTTGCTCTCCCCTATCCCGACACCCATCTTGGCTGTTACGATAATCCTTACTCCCCTGGGCCAGTACTTTATAGTGAAAACAAACTGTGATCAGCAGACTGCTGGGGCTGTGAGGAGCGACGGGGAGAAAAAGCAGAGACTCTGTGGGCTCTTGTTAACTTACATCATGTCACTTGTCTGTCATGAGGTAAATGGTCAGTGATAGAGAGAAACAATACAGACTTGATCACTGATAACAAATTGGATGCACATAAAGATGTACTTCATAACAGTACTACAAGTGATGTAACCGCCCCACATGTTATTCTTCCTTTTCTGTGGGCTTTTCACAAAAGCACAATTCCATTTAGTTCAACTCTCCAAATAGTTCCAGAACTGTACTTCTCGCTTGTGTCACACCACCACCAAAAGACGGCAATTAATTAAATATCCACTGGTGTGGCAAAATTGTAAAATGGGCTGGACAGAGTTCCCAAAGCTTTTAATGAGAACATTCCTGAGTGTAATAGCGGATGAAGTATCCTGGGAGCTCACAGCTTGGGCTGAGGCTAGAGAGAGAAACGTTTCACTGGCAGAGAGAGAGAGAGAGAGAGAGAATAAAAATGAGAGGAACACACATAAAGATATTGTTTTCATGCACAAATGCATTCTTATCTCAAGGTCACTGTGGTAAACAGCAAGTCAGTCTCTCACTGTCTCCCCCACACACATTGACTAACATAGACCACACACTTGTCCTACACTGTACACTAACCTACTGATTTCTGACAGTTTTAGATCTCTACTACCTACATCGAAAAATAACATTGTCCGGGGGCGGATAGGAACATTTTGCAATATGAGTGATAAGCAAGCAAGGACATCTACCAAGAACTAACTGTCAGCATGGACTGTCTTCACATTGGGAGAGGAACTTTATGGGCCAAACAAGATATCACAGAGGAAGAGAAACAATAACAGAAGATAGGTCTTATATTTGCACTTACAAACCAATGGCAGAGTTATCCATTCATTTAAAAACATGTTTTTTTGACCTCTTGTTTTAAGGGAAAACTTTGGTACAGAAAAATACATAATTATCTGAGAACCAAAGTAGGTTTGTGCTTTACTGTCCAAACCATTTCATTGTACCCTGGTGTTGTGGGTTACAACAAGACTCATGCTGATTCAGAGCAAGCCCTGAGGCCAGGTGCTAAATGACTATGTTTGTAGCAGATAAATCACACAGAATCTAGATGGAGTTACACATAGATGCTGATCTAGAGCTAGTTTTTACAATTCCCTTTAATGCTTAACACCAGGATTAGAAGAGGGTAAACTGATCCTAGATCTGTGTCTATGGGAAAACTTCTACCTGAAGATTGCTGCACAGTGCCAAATAAACGGCATCTGAGTAACGACCGTGTGAGGTAGAGACAAGTCTCTTTAATTGCCTCCTTAACGCCTGAGAGAGCCATGTCTCACAAGGCACTGTGCTGGTTTCCCGAGCGACCATGTTTGTTGACAGGTCTTAGTTGCTCTGTTCTCGTTGGAACATGGAGTAACTGGTTGCAGGCATATGGGTGCAATAAACACAAACACTATGTTGCCACTCATGATTCATCAGTTGTCCTCACCGTCACACAGTATTTAACAGTTAACCTGACTTCTAATAATAATGTGATGTTAGCCTTTCAACATCTCACATCTCCTTGCAAGACACCACACCTGGGTTTAAATGACTAAATTATTTAAATTATATTCACATACATATCAAAGTAAGTATTCAGATATTTTTTCTTTGAAAAAAACTAATAGTTGAATATTGGAATGTATTTGGAAATACACTTGGAAAGTATTGGCATGTATTTTCAAACACAAATATGCTATTATTTAAAATCTCCCATGCATTTGAACTCAGTTCTGTTTGGTCCTAGGGTTATTTGAAATAACGTATTTGGAAACAAGTATTTAAAAATATCTTCAAGTAGTAGGCTAGGGCGGCAGGGTAGCCTAGTGGTTAGAGCAACCGAAAGGTTGCAAGTTCGAATCCCCGAGCTGACAAGGTACAAATCTGTCGTTCTGCCCCTGAACAGGCAGTTAACCCACTGTTCCTAGGCCGTCATTGAAAATAAGAATTTGTTCTTAACTGACTTGCTTAGTAAAATAAAGGTAAAATAGGAAGCTATTTTTAAAAAATGCTTTCAAATACTTCAAATAGTAATAGTTGATTTGGCACCACATTATTAGGAAATAGTCAAAAAAATACAGAATGTAAGTATTTAAATGACAAATACTAAACCCAGGACTGCAAGACACACAGATATGTGACCAAGGCCAATCCACGTATGAATATCCCCATTCACCATTCATTATTCCCAATAGTAGGAGGCAGATCCCCTTCCAGACACCAGTGCAAGAGCTGATTGCACAGTAACCCATTTCAGGTCACATCGTTATCGAGTCACTCATTGGAATTGGCACTTGTTCCGCCAGCCTGGGTAAGATAGTAATGGAGCCGGGTTGACCTCTATGGATGGGCCAGAACAGAAGACATAATTTACCTCCTGGCCCTCAGTGTCAAATAGAGTATTAGGATCCCTGGATCTGCCTATTAACCCCAATAACCCATTAAAGGTACAGAGGGAAGATAGGATGTTATGTATGCAAAGAGTGGTTTGTACAGGCAAAATGAGAGATAGTGATCTCTCTTTCACCATGGTTTCAGTTAGATTTGCTTTCATAAAATTGCAGATTTCTGATGCTGTCTTCTGTCACTTTTATCAAAAATGGACTACAGTTTAATAAGAGAAGCTACATTTATCGTGCATCACCACATCTTCAAAGATGAATATCAAAAACATAACAGATGGCTTTGTTTGAGATCACACGTGAAGCTGAACTTGCAAGTGGCGCTAAATCTCCCTTTGTGCACACAAGCACAACCCCAGGTCATTGGAGAGAAACATAAACACACTAAGAGAGCACTCAACTGATGGCCCATCTGTCAACCAGCTGTATTAATGCAAAAGCAGGGACTATCTCATATGGAAAAGATAGAAGAATTTGACAAGATTCTTTCATGTTCTACCTGGAACTTGTAAGCAATACATTTGGCAGCAAATATACTTACACCATTCATAGAACATTATTGTAATATCTGACTTATATGTTGCATGTATTATATTATAAAAACCATACAAGAGACATGTAACCTAAGCCTTCTAAGGTCTCATACATGGGACATAATCATTTCAAAGCACTTGCATACCACTGTCTGATGTCACTGACACACGCAATGTGACACTTATTGGAAAAATCTGCAAAGGTCACTGTGAGGATGAGTGGAAGGAGGAGGAGCAGGAGTAGGAGAGGGTGAAGGAGGAGGAGAAGATGGTGAAGAGGAGGAGGAAGAGAGGAGATGGAGGAGGAGGAAAGGAGGAAGACAGGAGGAAATTGATGAATGACTAATAGCAGAAGTTCATCTATTTAGTTATTAAGTGGAGATCTCCAATCAGTCTCATGACAGCACATTAGTAATGTGACAAATATCAAGGCTAAACTGGCTTAGTGACAAATATCATAGCTAAGCTGGGCTTGGTTAAAACCCTGGGTGGGCTGTAAATACACCAACTGTCTAGCACGAGGTGCTGCCCAACCTTAACCATAGAAACGCATACCTGAAAATGTTTATTCAAGTATTAGATTTTTGTTATAATAACTGTGATTTTTTTAAATATATGTTGACTTAAAAAAAAGAAGTGAAACCTATAAGGAAAGCATTTATTTTGTTACATTCTCAGCACATACACCTTCCTTATAATATTCGGAGATTACTCATATTTTATCTCAAATACTGCCATATCTTTGTGGGAAATGCACCACATCATGTACTCACTTGTGTATGTCATATAAGGCATATACATGAACACATATACAAATACACCACTGCCATACAAGATTCCTATTTGATTTTCATGATTCTTTTCCATATGGGGTGTAGTTGGTATCACTACTGTTGGACTGGCTTAAAAATCACTGACGTTGACATCAAGCTTGGGGTTGACCACGTGTTCTCTTGATAAGTGCGTGAATTGGACCATTTTCTTTTCCTGCTAGGCATTCAACATGTAATGAGTACTTGTGGGTATCAGGGAAAATGTATGGAGTAAAACGTATATTATTTTCTTTAGGAATGTAGTGAAGTAAAAGTAAAAGTTGTCAAAAATATAAATAGTAAAGTAAAGTACAGATACCGCAAAAAACAAATTAAGTAGTACTTTCAGCTCATTGGCTGTCAGACTGGGTATCTCCTTTAGTGCCTGGGGGACAGTGCATAGCCAGGCCTGTGTCACTGCTCAGCTATTCTTTAGAGAGTGGGTGTGAATCACAGGGTTTGTTTGATATAATAGAGCTTCACGCAAGCTTGATAGCTTGCCTCTGCACACCCTTCACTGCTATGACGCACTAGCTGCAAGCTATACTATGGGAGCAACAATGCAGAGGGAGAACCTGTCAAATTCTTCTGCTATTTCTGCTTGACTTGTACCCACCCTTACAAAGCATTCCCTGTGAAGTACATAAAAGTAAACTACTAGACCTACACTGCAGTTCAAGTACACAAATAAGTTGAGTACTTTTTCTCAAGGGCAAAACATTCCCTTACCACAGACTAATTTCCCTGCCTTATTACCTCAAAGCTGATTGGAGAGTGAGAGGTAATGTTCTATTCAGGAAGCACTATCTGTGAGCCAACTTAAATTACCCATAAAGCTAGAACCTCCCATAGAATGTGGAGATACACATCAGAAACACCCTAAATTACAGCACTGGCCAGGGGGGGGGGGGTGAAATGTAGCGTGCAGGGCATATTTAGGCATCAGGGCCAACTATGTTAGCAGCCAGGCTGGATGGATGTTATTGGCAAAACCAAATGGTTTGGTCAAAGACCTATAAAGCCTAACTTTTACTGAAAAATGTTTCCTTAACTTCAATTCATGTAGACCTGCTTTACATGGTTTTGGTCTTGAGCCTTGGGAGAGCAGAGCACTTTGATGATGAAATCTCAAAAACACACTAATCAAATAAAAGTTTAATTGCATTTAACTTGGCTACTGTGTTTTCTGTGCTGGTTTGAGTCAATACTGCTGACTAATCCAGCTCAAGCTGCTGACACACACAGGGCGGTTCTAATCAAGGTAATTGGATTTGGTATCGTATCAGTAGAAGTGTATAGTTGGTGGTTTGACTGTGGCCGTGAGGGGGGGGGGGGGCTGGGTATTGGTGGGTCCTTACATTCCTGCATGACTTGTCTTCCCAGATCGGCCTGCAGGCCGTCCGCACACTAGGTTCGGTTAGCTCTTAGCAGAACTCGGCTAGGCGAAGCGAACATCTGTGTCTCATTTACGCCCTGAACAAATGTGCATGAAAACTAGTCTTATTGAATGACAACATTTAATTGAAGAATCCTTACTTTTGACCAATCACCGACAAAGGGGTGTAGACTTCAACTAACCTCAATAAAGAAAGTGCGCTCAAACAGCCCATCAAAAAAAACTGCTGAACACCAAAACGTCACAAAATTTGTGCAAACTGTTTCAACTGGGAAGTATACGGTAAGCTTAAGGGTGAAAATGCCTCCAAAACATAGTTGATGCAATTGGAATATAACAGCATGGACACAACCTCAAAAAAAAGGTAGAAATATATACCCCCCCCAAAATGTGTGAAGTGAGAGAGACAATTCAAAGACAGTGACATTGTATTAATCTGGTCATGGCCCCCTTACCTGATAAATAGAATGACCAAAAATAGACTAAAGTGAAGGTTTTCGTGTGCTGGTGTAGGCACCTAGCCTCCATTATTGATTTGAATTACGTGGTACGTTTGAAGTCAGCTTTCCTTTCATATGGCTTTCAAATATTTATACAGGCCAAACTCTGTAGATCCTTGATCCTGTTTCTTAGTATTGTGAACACATACAAAAATCTAACAACTTCTACTAAATCCACTGATTTCCACTATACAAGTAATATGAGTCACTTGTTCAAACCTGTAGATTTTCTCTACTGATGAAATACAATATATCTGAGAAACCAGATACACATTAGCACCTGGCAAGAACTAGGTTCTTTTCATTGTGGCACTACTGCCAAAGTAGTGCACCGTGTCAGGAAGAGTAACTTAACAATCTCAGGTTTAGAATTGCCTGTGGTTTTTGGGCTACCATTTAACACTGCCCTTTCTCAATGGAAGGTGAGATGTCCTTCAAGAAAACACATTCTAACAACTATTACCAATTATCTTTGTGCGCTAATTAAACCATTTGTCTAATACATTTTCTGATCAATTAATGACTTAATGGAGCTAAAATAGATCTTTAAAATAACTGGAAACCTGCCAATGAACATCCTCTAGGAGACTTTTGATGTGCAAATCACTAATTAAATGCCATTGAAGAATACAGGTAAGCAGTTCCTCTTGCGATTGATGCAAAAGCTATGATTGATAAGCCAAAGAGATAGTTTGTTCTTTAAACGATCTCTGCCAGGGTGGGATCCAGCAGGCAGATGTTAAAGGAAAGATTAGTAATTGAAATAGAAACATGAGCCGTTGTCTCCTGAATCCAAAGGACACTTTCAATGACGTTAAGAAAAACTACCTCAAAAGCGCAAAAAGGGAAACTGGACCAAGGACCTATAAGTTATAGGGACCCTTGGTGTTCTGTTGAGAATACCATTAACTGCGCAAACATTTTGATATAACAAGGGCAAACTAACACTTGGTCAGCATGGTCATATAAACAGATGGAAAGGGGGACTTCCAGATAGTGTCTTCAATAATTTATTCACTTGTAAGTATTACAAAAAAATATGTACAGAATGTAAAAACATATTGGTTGTAACAACTTCACACATTTAAGTCCATCATGACAAGCAAAACTGTGGTGAAAACTTGCATCATGGTTAGCAGCCTCAGGCCTCGTGCCAGCAGGCATTTCAGTTCAAATGCCATCCGAACAGTGGGATGAAACACTGTCCCTCTTTTGATCTACAAAAGCGTTGTCTTTTCCAACGGTGAACCACCTCTGTGAAACAAAGTGAACTACAAGGTAAACTAAATTAGAACTACTACAAGGTAAACTAAATTAGAACTACCATACATCACTGGATATTTGGACTAGACCGTGTCGGCACCACAACTTGATAAAAAAAAAAAGGAGAGGGCAATGTTTATAGAACAAAAGAGCCACTGTAAAGGGCTGAACGTAGTCCGTGCTGTGTCCAACGTATAGTATAACAGGTCCATTTCTCAGTCCTCTGGACCGACCGTCACTGGGAAACCAGAAGCAGAGCCATCGGGGCACAAAATTCCCATAAAATTCCCAGGAACACCAACGAGGTCCATTCTGCGGGCGAAGCGCCTTTCGGAAGCTCAGACGCACAGCTCATCTCTTCTTCTTACTGTGTCTGAGCAGCTTCTTCCTCTTTAGGATCATTTCATATAGTTTCTCCAGGCCGGGTTGGAGCCCCTGGCCATTCAGCGCGCTGCATCCCTGGGTGTGGTGCAGTGTGGAGTTGCTAAGCTCGTGGAGAGCCAAGGCCTTCTCCACCTCCACAGCAGAGACTGCAGAGTCCAAGTCCTGCTTGTTGGCAAGCACCAGAATTGGTACTCCCTGGTTCTCTGCCGAGCGACTGATGCGGTGGAGCTCCACCTTGGCCTCCTCCATGCGCTCAGCCTCTGCAGCATCCACAACAAACACCAGGCCATCAGTGCGACGTGTGTATGACTTCCACAGGGGCCGCAGCTTCTCCTGACCGCCAACGTCCCACACCTGGAAGGTGGTGGTGGCCCGCGAGCTTCCAACTGCTACTTTAATCTTTTCAGTGTTGAAGCCCTTTGTGGGGATGGTCTCCACAAACTCCCGGAGCTTTAGTCTGTACAGCAGGGAGGTCTTTCCTGCAGAGTCCAGGCCGATGACGACCACATGCAGAGACTGGAAGTTGGGGAGGAAAGGAGTGTTGGGGGCGATCTCTGTTAGCTGGTTGCCCATTCTGGCTGGTTGCCTGGTCCTGATAGTGAGGTGGCAGACTAGTCAGGGAGGTGGTGGGTATCTCCAGAGAGATGAAGCATTCACACCTACTTCAAAGGCAGCAGCTGCAGACCAGGAGGCAGACAACCGGACTCACTGATGACCTTGTAAAAAGAAAGGAAACTGGCACGATTAGATATGTTTTATAGATGGCACCATGGCTGACAATCATTTATATGTTTAGTCTACTGACACTGCTTTGGGAAAAAAATTAACTGCCCATTTCAGTTAGCCACACGTTCCTCAAAACAACCCTGCATATCTTTTCATAGCAGAAAAAAACGACTTTCAATATGTAATTATATGGAAATGCAACTGAATTGCCATTACTGTTTGACAACACGGGCTAAAATCCTGTTCACTTTTTCTTACATGGCAATACGAGTAGAGTGAACAGTACACGCATTGTCATACAAGTTTCTGCTATCTGCAGAAAAATGAATTGACAACATTGAAATGTGTTTTGTCAATAAGGGACAGAATATACTAATCCTTTGTATGTAACGTTACTTCAGCAAACGTCTCTCCTCTGTCCTGTTGGTTCGTTACATATGCGACTGCATAGTAACGCTGGTGTCGCTAACGCAAGCTAAACTAGTTAACATTAACAAGAAAAAAATAAACAAATTTTACATCACTTTAGTGAAGTGTTGGCCATCTAGGTAGATAGTTGGGTAACAATTATTTAGTTGTAAGTAATTCCAGTTGGGTTAACAAACATTGGCTAGTTACTGTGCTGTAATGTTGTCCGTGCGACAAACAATATCTAAAATTCGTGACACTTAGCGTTAATTAGTTAGCTAGTTGAACTGAACCAAACAAACGATGTTAGTTAGAACATTTACACGTAATCTTACCTTTATAGCGCGTCTGTATTGAATCAGACAACATAATTCCAACACAGACAAACACAAATCCACACAGAAGAAGAATTCCAAAAGAAGCGGTGCAAGAACCACCAGCGTCCCTCCCCTCGAATCTCCAGACAAGGAATGAAACCAAAGGTGCTGAGCGCGACTGAAGAACACAACCCCCACGAGTGACGTAACGAGATCACTCCCAGTCCCAGCCTCCCCCTAATGCAATGACTTTTAAATGGAAAGTGGTCAGAGGTCAACTTTTGAGCTCTTATCGACAGTTATCAGTCCATTGCTTTTGGAATTGTCAAACTAAAGGCATAAACAAAGTAGGATATTGATTATGTGTGTACGTTTAGCTTGGTTGGCTGTCTTGGCTGTTCACCTTTTTTTATTTAATCAAAACATAATCGTAAACCACTAAACAGTAACCTATTTCATATTCTGACATGAGACGTCATGTTCAGTAGCCTATGAGAACTGTATACCAGCTAAAATCATGGAAATATGTGTATAAAGTAGTTGCCGCTTGAGGTCTTTCTGCTCTGAACAAAGTTGGGGGCAGCAAGGGGACAATGGATCGACTGTGGCAATTTGAATGCTAATGCCTTTGTAGTCTTTTCCTTGAACAGCACCATGATAACACTTCAGTGAATGACCCGCTGGAGTTGGAGTGCCCTGTATTCATAGGGCATGTGTTATGAAACCAGCCAGATCATATCAGCATATCTGGGAGGAATCCAGTTACTACTCTCAGCACAACACTTGCTGGTTGTAGCCTGTCATGAGGGGAGGATGCAAAACTGTGTGCAGATTTAAAAATGGAGTGGTTATCAGATGTACCCACAGTGCAGCAAATGGAGGGCAGATATCACACATGGGAGTTAAATGAAAACTCGCAGGGGAATTGAGATTGAGAAATTGTGTCAGTGTGTGCAACAATAATTATATTTCCTGCAGAGCAGGATTTCATACCGAAGGGTCTGCCTCTGAGCGAACTCAGTAATTACATGCAGTCAACGTTCAAATCACTGACAAATTATCTTTCCAGTGAAGCAAAGCAAATAAAAAATACTGTGCTTCTTCTCTCATCGTAAATTCCCTCGATCTACGCACACACACAACACATACATTTTACTGTCATTATCACAAGGGAACAACCTCAATATACAATGGACAATTATTAATTGCCGCTACATTCATAGAGCAGTTGCTATCTTAACAAACAATTGGAAAATTATAAATTGGGTACCAATGAACTTTTAGAGCTGAATAATCATGCAGAATATATGTTTCTAAGTAGACTGTCTATGCATCTACTTATGTATTGTCATTGGCAATTACTGTGTTTGCTTTGTATGAGAAAAAAAGGTTAGAAAAACAAATAGGCCTATGTTTTTTAGATAAAAAAACAACCATAAAAGCTTTGATCAATTGGAATTTGAATGCAAGAAAAAAGGCATCCAGACTGAATCAGTAGAAAGGAGCTAGTAGCCTTGTGGTTAGAGCGTTGGGCAAGAAAACGAAACCCTGAGCCTGCAAGGTACAACTCTGTCGTTCTCCCCCTGAACAAGGCAGTCCACTGCTCCTAAACTGTCATTGTAAATAAGAATTTGTTCTTAATAACCGACTTGCGTGGTTAAAAAAAAAGGGGGTCTGTCTTACTAAACATGACAGTAGCGCCCTCTATCGACTAATAATGGAAATACATCCATATATTGTAAAGCTTACGCCTGAAAGATTCACAGGTGCAAAACTATTGCAGAACGACAATGCATTTGGTAAATTACCAAACGTGCATTGCACATATTACATGATAAAATGGGTTGGAGATTTCCAGACTCCTCAGGTGAGAATTGTATCTCCAGAGGGTGAACTACTGGGGTGAGTAATTATTTACCTTTATCTATGACGCCACCAACTCAAGGGAGCGTTCAGTTGCTAGGTAACTTGCGAGGCAGGTGGGAAATACTTGAAGATGGAAAATTGAGGTAGTCAACGTCATCATTAGCTACCTGCTTTGGGCTGCTGAAGTCCACCTTGCCTCTGAGGGCAAAACAGCTTTTTTTTCTCCAGGGATTGTTGTAAGTGAAAGATCCAATAATTCTTTGTCATTTTTGCATGCTGAATTTAACAGGGTATATATGTTTTTCCTTATCAATGTAATATTTTAAAGTGGCTGTACTTGCAAATCATTTTATTTTGGTACATTCCTCATTGTATATCTTATTTCAATCGGTTAACCTAGATTAATAATCAACATAGCAGATCCAGTACATCAAGAGGTTCATTTTAATGTCTTACATGATTTTCTTTAATTAATGGCTGTTAGTGTGGTTACTCTAGGTTATGTTTATACTATCCAGGGACAGCTATTGCCTTTTTTTATACACATTCATTAAAACTCCCGATGCAGCAGTGTGGAGACATAGAGGGAATAGCATCAGTGGCCCCTGTTTATATTAAGACAAAGACAAGACATTGTGTTGGTATGTCATTAATCAGAATTGGCAAAACGGTGATATAGGGATTTGTCTGTCTATCAGGTTACAGCACTGGCACTGTGGTTTAATGATAGTTAGCTCCACTCTCCCACAGATGCTGGTGTAGGATGTCTGCTATGCATTGGGAAGCCCGGCGCCGGCAGACCATGGTGGACCGCAGGATGTCCAGGGCCAAGCAGCAGGTAGGCTACCGTCAGTAGGCTTGTTCCATAATTGATTAGCACCTGAGGTGGAAACCAAAGTCGGACATGCGACACCCATGTGAGGGGTCAACCTCATTTCCTATTATTAGTTTTGAAGGTTGTGTCCCTCTGGTCATACCTTACGCCTCGGCTGAATGTTTCATGTGTGCCAACACTGACCGAGAGCCAATGAATAGCCTTGAAATTCAGGAAAACATCTGAATCCCTCACTCCCACCATCAGGTGGCATTAAATGTCATTGGCTTACGCTTATATATTCAAGCACCTCTTGAAACAGCAGAGCAAGGTGCTACTGTAGTCTTATTCAAAGTTAATTGCTGCAACACAGTCCATTATCACTTACAAATAAGTTTGCAAGTTCCTTGTGGTAATTTGGTATTGAGAACAGGGATCATTGTATAGGATCTCAACTCCACCACATTTTGGATGTTCAACATTGACAGGTATTCAGAACTTGGAGGCCATTAACACCTGTCGAAATGGAGGGTGTAAAACCAACCCGTCACTTGGGGTGAACCCCTCCCTGTCTGAGGTGTGCAACTGTTTACAAAACTGTGAAGTAGTGTACAACACCTCAGGTTATGTGCAAAATATCTCAGGTGCATGTGGTGTTTCTGCTGCATGTCAGGGTGCCTCGAGTAAACAGCATTTACAAGTACCTGTTTTGTTTGTGCAGATGACAAAGGACCCTTCAGAGCCAAGCTCAAAGCCACTGGCAGAGTCTAACGCACCAGCTCAGCAGCCAGGTAATATCTAACTGTTTCATTTGCACCGTTTTTGTTGTACCTAAAAGGGTGACAAACTACTAACAAAACCATATTCGTTATAAGCCAGACATGCTCATGTTATGTCCCATGACTCGGCCTTTCAGAAAAGGGACTTTTGAATACTTATTTGTAAATCTCTGAACCTGCAACCACAACCATCTTCTGACTGTAATTCAGGCAAAGAAGGTAATCACATCTCATAAGCAAACAATTCCATGCCCAGACGCTTCTGTTTAAGGAGTTATATCTGTGGGCTCATGTTCCAACATGACTTTGCCTTGTCGTCCAGCAAGTAGCCCACAATACCAGAGCCATTAATCCCCAATTGACTCCAACACTTTGAGAACAATGGAATTACAATTTACTCTCCAAAGCCTTCTATTGGCTCATGAATATCTCTGTAATCTGGTAGCTTCTTGCTTGCAGGCACATCAATGATTTCCATTAACTGAGTCAACAACAGCCTATTCCCCAGAGGTGACATGGACACACATCCTCACCACAAACAGAAAACCTCCCATTTAGGATGAATGCTCAGATCGGAGTGGTCTACACTAGTCCAGTTTCCCAACTCCAGTCCTGGGGATAACACAGGACCGCAGCACAAGCATAACATATGTTTATGATCTAAACATCAATAATTGAAGCAGGTGTGTTAGTGCTGGTATTGAACAAACATGTGCGGTCACGTGGGTACCCGGGACTAAAATAGAACCAACTGTCTATACAGTTCGATCATTTTAATGGCTCTACTAGCCTGACCAAATCAAGTCTCCACAGTAGCAGAGGGTGTCACGCTCTACCGTCCTCTCATTAGAATGGGGTCTGTTAAATAATATATGGGGCCATGCTCTGCACTCCTGTGTAGTGTCTCAAATATCACAGATGAGGAGTTATGGGGATTGGAAACCTGAGGTTTGTGGCAGGCAGCCAAGTCTTGGGTTGTGTTCAGTAGAAACAAACAGGAGAAAATGCTTGGTTACAAGCTCAGGTAGTGGTAATTATATTCTGCTTCAAAAAATGTCCCTGTTTCATTCTTACTGGATGCAACCCCCAGTGAGTGCCTGTCGTGGGAGAGAAATGACTAGAAGTAGTCGCCAGCCCGTTGACATGGGTCACGTACAGTTCATTGGCATGGCCAACTGCATTGTGCTATTTTGCAGGTAAATTATCAACTGTGAAACTAGTCTCAGACAACTGGACCAGTTGACAGGAAGGATAACATGTTCTTAGTAACAGAGCGCAGATTACAACATATCTGTACAAAGTCTTGGAGTACTCTATGAGCCCTTTTGATGACTTCCTCTCTTGGCCGTAGTATCCACTAACATGCCATTATCTTCTCCTTCTTGTCTTCCAGCCGTGACGGAATGTTCACACTGCAAAAACAAGCTCCAGTACAGTGCTAAGATTGACAACAGATACTCTGTGAGTGAATGGGATACACCGTGATAATGCTATGTATTATTGATATACAGTACATAAGATTATAGGAGTGTTTTTATTTCTCGACATTACAGTCCATACAGTACTCCCAGCAGTGGTGAAGAGCCCATATCCAGTCATTGGTGAAGACGACCCATATGGACTGGACCCAACTGTCATCAAGGAAACTTTTATGTAACTTTAGCACCACTTAGCGGCCATTTAAATATACGACATCCTTTAATTATGTGACCAAACAAGGAACTTGTATTCTATTTTCTCAGGCTTTGTGATTTCATTATTGAATCCTTTAAAATACATAGAATGTTTTTCACTGATCTGACAAAGGTGGAAACAATGCACTAAAACCCTTAACATAAATAGAGGAAGTAAATATTAAGAGTATTTGAACAGAGCATAAGAAACATTGCCATGATTTTCCTGTAGTGCAAGAACAAGGGAGTAAATTAGTTAGTTTCCCCATTCCAAAAGTACCCGTGGTGACACTACTAGTCTATGTGGATTCCAAACAATTTAACAATTTTTCCCTCACTAATAATCTAATTTCAGTGACACAGAAAACCCATAGGTGAATTAATATCCAGATCTTGTTAGAGCTGTTAGAATTAGTATACAATTAGAGATGATGGTTTAACATAGAAATCACATGTGTGGTCAGTAGTCAAAGACAGAGAACTGTAATTCCCATGTGATTCCATAGAAAAGTTCTGTGATCAATGCTACATAGTTGTATGCATAACGTTAAGAATACTTACATGATTTTATCTACTTTAACCAATTAAAACACATACAAAAGTAATTTACTTGTTTGTGGAAGTGCACCGACAATCTGTTTTATAGGAAATTATGCACAAATATAACATCTGAATTACATTTGTTTAAATTTTTAGTCTTTCAGTTTCAGAGTAGCTCTTTCAGTAGGATATAGTGGCAAAAAAAGTAATTTTCACAGTGCAGAGCCTCCAACCACAGTGATGACCCTACTTAATAAAGCTCTACAGAGGTGCATAAAATAGACAAACAGAACATTTTAGAGCTTTAATTTGAATTTCAAGCTCCACATTTTTGTTGTTTCTTTCTTCCCCATAACATTTGGATTTTGCAAGAAAAAACATATGGTTTTTGACCACACTGTCACAGGGTTGTTCTCCACAGTTCACCTCATGGCCTGCTCCGCAGTCTTCCCCTCACCCTTGTCATCCTGCCCCTAATGGAGCCCTTGTTCTCAGGGTGTAGGGTTGATGGGGTGGGGTGTTGTGGTGTTAGACCCACAGTCGATGTATTCAAACGTGTCCAGGGAAAGCTGCTCAAAGTGGGCCAGGTAGTAGACAGTCATTGACATCCTGAGGGAGGAGGATGGTTACAGATACCATTTTTCATCTATTATTTATCAAATGTAATGATAATTTATGTAATTGTACCAGACTTAGGTCAGCCAGCTATTAAGGTTTCCTAACCGCAATCATGAAATAAACTCTCTCTTAAACCATCACTGTAAAAACTGGGCCATGTTAACAAGCAATATAGCCCTTTTATATCCCTTCCTCAGTTTAACCACTAATTAGAAATAAATAGGTCAGTCTCTGACCCCATTGGTTCACTAGGTGGGTGAAGTTGTGTGTCGGTTTATCATCAAAACATTTAGTCATGAACTATTATGTTATTACATTTTTTTCCCACTGAACACAGATTCAACATGATTCTTGTTCATTGTTGAATATATGCATTATAATCTAAATGGATAATCTGTGGGAGCAAAGCTACATTTGGGGGGTGTTTTACCCATATTGACTGACTGGGCACATACTCACTGAAGATGGACAAATAACGTGTGGATCTTGATCGTAGATTTCTTGCAGTAATTGCTGGGAAGAATAAATAGGAGAAAATCATGAATACCTTCAGGATTTCCTTATGAAAGATATGATTTCAAAAACAACCCACTGGGCACAAACTAGTTGAATTAGAGCTGTTTCAATGTAATTTGACAACGTATTGTGACGTGAAATCTATGGAAAATACATTGATTTGAAAAGAAGTCACCAACTGTTGTTTTGAGGGTGAAATTTCAACAACAGGATTATGTATGTCATCATGGTAACCACATTTGAGACATTGTATAAAATGTTGAATTTGTACCTTTAAAACAAAGTCAGAACTTCAATGTTATATCCACTGTCAGAAGAAAAAAAAACAATAGGCTGGGCAGCACCTCCTACTGAAGAATGAATCCATCTACAGCTACCCTTGAGTCTCCCATTCAGGGTTTTAACCAAGCTCAGCTTAGCTATGAGATTTGTCATGAACTATTACCAATGTGCTATCGTGACAATTATTATTGAGAGATCTCCACTTTAAAACGAAATAATTTCACTGTTGCTAGCAAAGTCATTCCAAAGGGTAGGTTTAACAGAGTAAATTCAAATATGATCATACTTTAGCACTTATCATCAATGATGCTATTTAGGCCTATATCGCATTTGCAAAGTCAACAGTTGTTTAAATTCAACCTAGAATTAACCTAAAAATAGACAATACAATAAGGCCTAGCGTTTCAAGCTCTGGTTGACTTCAAATTGAATGAGATGCACCTTCTACTTGATAGTTACATCTGTGCCAATGACTTAATCTGGCTGTAATTCCAAATGTATAATGTGTGTTGGATCTCCATCTTAACCAAAAAGTTCAAGAATAGGACTAAATAAATTCAAACGTTATTTAAAGTGCATTGAAAGTTTAATTTAATCGTATTCTTTCATTTAGATTTTTGGTTAAGATGGCTTCATGAATACAACATAACATTGTTAATTTGTAGACAAACTGGAATTAAAACCAGACTAAGACAGTGGCACAGATGGAACTATCCAAGCAGATGATTAAAACCTTCGTCAAACATCTCGTGTAGGCTTACCCTGGCGTGACATTTTGTAACCATGTAAATCTCTCAGACAAGGTGATTTTTATCAATATAGTCACCTCTATTTACTCAGATTCTAAAACTCTAATTAGCATCAAAGTAGACATCATGCAAAACTACAAATCCCTGCGTGTCATCTCTAGCTGACACCTTTGCTAACAAGTAGTGTTAATTTAAAACTTGCACAAGAAATATTAATTACTACATTTAGATAGTTAATCCAAAGATTCTTACTTTTGCCTCGATTTGGCAGTCTCATCCAGATCATCATGGCATTTGTAGTTCTGTATGATATTAGCTGCTAATGTGGCTTAGCGTTTCATTTTTTAGGGGTAAATACAGGCAAATATATTGATATGTCACTTAGTCCTAGAGACTACACGGTTATCAAAAATATCATGCCAGGGTAAGCCTATACGAAACACAGCCCTTATTTTAAGTGTTTCTAAAAATCCCCTATGGGAAAAATGAATGGTGGGAAAACGATTGGAACCATCTCCTTGCTTGACTGCTAAGTTTTATGGGAATTATGACTAATACTGTGGTACTCTTTGGGACTAAGCCAGTGGGTCAGATGGAACTAGCCAAGCAGTAGATCCAGGTAACTGCCAAAATAATGGAAACACTTGCGTAAAACTAGGGATAAAATGAATATTGAAACCGGTATCCGGAGTGAATTAAGCAATTAACAGCCCCATCATGATAATGGTCATGTATAAAAATGCTTGGCAGGCCACTATTTTGGCTACGCCCAATAGGATAATAAGTACCCCATCCACAGGGCACGAGTGGTCACTGTATGGTTTGATGAGCATGAAAATGAGGTGAACCATATGTCATGGCCGTATCAGTAAGCAGATCTCAACCCAACTAAAACACTTATGGGAGATTCTGGAGTGCACCTGAGACGGCGTTCTCCAACAACAACACACCAAATTACAGAATTTCTCATGGAAGAATGGTGTCGCATTCCCATAGAGTTTCAGACACTTGTAGAATCTATGCCAAGGTGCATTGAAGCTGTTCTGGCCCAACACCCTATTAAGACGCTTTAGGTTGGTGTTTCCTTTATTTTGACAGTTACCCATACCTCTCCTTTAAAAAATGTTGATATTTGGTTGCGTTGTCAACCAAACAATTCAATATTACTTTTGTAATAGGGTAAATTGCTTAAAGTTAAGGCTCTCTTACAAGAGAACGTAACATTCAACCTTAAAATGAGTAACATATCCAAGGCCACATTGAGGACACTAACTATACATTTCTTATGTAGCCATATAAAAGTCTGCATGTTCAAAAAGCACGCATTAGGTCCTCACAGGTCTGTGGAGATCTTCACAAGTTCTGTCATCTGTGCAGAATATCAAAAGGCATTGATCAGTTGCACCATATACTTTTAATGTAATTTCAACTGCTATCTAGGCCATTTGGTTCTGCTTTTAAAAGAAGTGCAGTGAAAACCATCTGTTTTATCAATAAACAAAATATGACATTGCCTTCCCATTTGAACTTTGCTGGGCTTTTAAAATGGTTGAAAGCACAGTGATATACATTTGGGGTGACGACAATCAAAAATCGAATTGTTATTCCAATGTAATTTGGTTGAAAGCATAGTGACAACACAATGGAAATTCATCTAACTTTTGGCTGTCTTTTTGAGTGGGTAAATATAGGTTGAAATCTCATTGATCAACATGTTAACCAAATTTTAACCAAGTATCCACATTAAAAAGACATGGGTGTGCCCAGTGGGAATGCTTTTGACTACTTTCAGTCCAGAGGCACTTTCATTTTGCGAAAAGGAATTGCTACTGCTAGTAACAATTAGCCTGCAACACATGGAGGAAATGGAGATGGATTGCACATGCCAGTGCTCCCAGCTAAGCAAGTTATGCTAGTTTATGTACTTTTGTAAGACAAATACTTAATATCTGTTCAAACATTTGATAGTCATGCCTCAAAGCTGCTCTAAATAAAAATCATTTACAGTTTTGCTCAGTCTTTATACATTATTTAAACCTAGCCAAGAAAAAGGAGAATAACTGTAGAGCACACAAAATAAATTCTCACATTTACAGCAAATGAGTTACATTACTTTCACATGACAACATGCCACAATCAAAATAAGCCAACTTTACAGCACAACTAAATTAAAAGGACTGCGTCACTATATTGTAAGTGTGTTACCATGGCACTTTGTGTAACCAAACAGCCACAAAAGCAGCTTTATGTCTCACTACTGACGTGATGGAATAATCAGCACATAATTTAACCAAGGTTATACTTGTACTTACTTCAGACCCTCCTCCACTAGCGTGACAGATATCTCAAAGGCAAACTGTCAGGGGAAATAATGAAGAGCGTTAGTGAGTCAAGTAACAATATTTAGAGGCTTTCAGAAGCTAACATCTAATCAATATAGTAGTTGGTAATGATGGGAGATGCTCACCGTTTTGTCCGTGAGTGGTTTGACGGTGGTGACATTTTTCATATCAGCCTTGCCCACAACCGTTTTATCAAAAAGAGCCTGCACTGTCAAGTTATAGGCCTGAACTGTAAAAAAGTTGTCATTGGTAATATTCATGATGTTCTGTGATGGGAGAGAGACAAGGCGATTATTACATTCATCTCCAAAAACACACTCCAGTGATGCAGAGGAAGATACAAGAGGCCAATACTTTTATGGCATAGCCCAGATAGAAACCGACTGTGTGGTATATGAATGAACAAGGCCAATGAGGTCTCACCGTGATGTTCATTTGGACAGTGGTCGGGGTGAAGTAAACATAGACAGACTTGACAGCCCCGGGTGAGAGGATGACACTGCGAGGAAACAAGAAGAAGAGGACCAGCGAGCTGACCAGCAGGCACAGCGTCACCGACACAGTGACATACAACTTCCTGTAGGGGGACATGATATGTACAAGTTGAGTATTGATTGAAGGCCCAGTGCAGTCAATGTTTTTTTTCTTTGTTTAATATCACATTGTACAACAGCTGATGAAATTAACACTGTAAAAGTGTGTGTGTTTTTTTTGCTGGTTGAAAATGTAATCTACACAGGATGTTCTAATCAGCAGGTTTGCATGGGCAGGTGTTTTATATTTCCATGGTGACATCACCATGTGGTTAGTAGACCAATAACAAAAAGCTCCAAACCTCTGCAAATAACAGCTAGTTTTCCTCTCTCCAGTCATGCTGCATTCAACTGCTAGTTGGAACTAGAAAACTCTAAAATGTACAACTTGCTAACTGGTTGTTATACACGTGCTGCGTTCCAAGGAATCAGCAAGCCGGGTGTTCCGACTAGCATGTGAACGTGGCATACGACCACATTGCTAGAGAAAGTTTAGCTAAAAAGCGTGTTAATTGAAATCTATTACAGTAAGTTAATTCATTGTTACCCTGCATTGTATTGGCCATTTTAACATACCACAAGTGTTTTCATGCAGTATACACAAAACACACCTAGATACAGATGCCCACTCACAGAACACAATAATACTTTGCACACACACTGAACACCTCTACACACCATAGACTTAAAAGACCTTCTAAATGCTGCATGTGGGAAATAAAACAATTGTTGCTATAAATCTCAACAAGGTCTTACGTGTGTCGTGGTTTCAGCCTCTGATCGGAGCAGGGGATCACTGCCACCAATTTGCTCTCCTGGCCTCGTGGGATGCGGCCCGTGCCCTGGCAGGTTGGGCAGTCCAGTGTTTCCTCAGAGTGTCTCCTGTTAGAGGTCTTTCTCCTGTCCTGCTGGGGTACGATGGACTGCTCATCATTCTCACTGGGTTGACTGGAACCAGCTCCCATGCCTACTAAAGAGACAGTCATATATACAGGTAACTGCCAAAATAATGGAAACACCAATATCAGGTGTCTTAACAGGGCGTTGGGCCACTATGAACCACCAGAACAGCTTCAATGGACCTTGGCATAGATTCTACAAGTGTCTGGAACTCTATTGGAGGGATGCGACACCATTCTAACACAAGAAATGTCTAAATTTGGTGTTCTGTTGATGGTGGTGGAAAATGCTGTATAAGGCGCTGCTCCAGAATCTCCCATAAGTGTTCAATTGTGTTGAGATTTGGTTACTGAGACACACACACCTGCGGGGAAACATTTAACCCCCATTCAAAAGCCTATTGTCCCTAACCTTAACTCTCCCCCCCCTAGAAATAACTTTTTATTTGTGGTGACCTGCAAATAGTCCCCAGTTGGGCAAATTTTTGTTTGTTTACAATTCTTGTGGGTACCAGTATGCACTCCTGAGACCCCTCTTTCAAAGTCACTGAGCTCTCTCCTTCTAGCCAAAATAATAGGCAACTGGGGATTTTTTTATGACCCTAAGCATGATGGGATGTTAATTGCTCAATTAACTCATCTGCTTTCAATATACTTTGTATCCCTCTTTTACGCAAGTGTTTCCTTTATTTTGGAAATTGCCTGTAATGTTAGTTTGCTTCACATCAATATAATGATACTTTACTATTTGATATTTGTGACGACAAAGGATTATATTTTATGTATGTATGTGCTTTGCTGTTTTGGTGGATTTCAATAGAGATTATTTTAAATGCATACAATTAGACGTCTAATTTCGCAGACACCATAAATATGAACCAATTAGATCGAATTCGGCTTTGTCCATACATCAAACATTTTATGTGAATTAAGACTACAATTTAGCAAATAACCGTGGGCGAACGTTAGTTTTAATCTAAACAGAAATTTGACTCCGCATACAAGTCTTGTGATGAGTTTCGTTTCTCCGCCACCC
Organism: Oncorhynchus nerka; assembly: GCF_034236695.1. Classification (NCBI taxonomy): domain Eukaryota; kingdom Metazoa; phylum Chordata; class Actinopteri; order Salmoniformes; family Salmonidae; genus Oncorhynchus; species Oncorhynchus nerka. The sequence goes on along the minus strand of NC_088416.1, from coordinate 28,350,448 downwards.
CTGAAGAAAACAACTTGTTTCACTGTGTTTACTTGCCTTGTTTATGGGGTGTTACGATTTATAATGACGGCGCCGTCATCAAGATTATCTGTAATCTAACTCCACACAATACGCCTCACAGCAGTCGTGAAAATGGTCTAATATTCTTCTTATGTTGGTCACATACTCACTGAGCAGTGGAGCAATTCCCTATCCTGATGAAGGTGACGCAGCGTAATTTTACTGCCACCTACAGCGGCTATATGTAACTTTTTGGGAAAACGAACAAACTCACAAAGAGGAGTTCTCGATCTGTAATTTTCATCGAAGGGAAGTCTAAGAAGCGGTAGATGTGTTCTATTTTTATGCTTCCCGTGATTGTTTTATTTTCGAGTCTTTTACTTTCAGTTTTGTATACCAGCATCAAACAGCTGAAAATACAATATTTTTAGTTATGGAAAATATTTCAGTGGTTTAGAGGGTACAATTATTATTTACACTGCACTTGCTAGTAGTCAAACTGAAAATAGGCAAACGTTAGCAACCAGAAAATGGCGGAACAATTTCTGCATAGTGCATCTTTAATAGGTATACTCCCACTTGTTCAAAAAATGAGTGATATCTAAGTGTAGTGACTTTTATTAGAGACAATATATTTGTACATCACAGGTAGCCTATGTATTTTAATTGCCTGGGAACCCAACATTGAATTGCATTGAATTCTAGGTCGGCAGAATTTAGCATTTGAATCAGGAAAGTTTGCTTTCACGATCTCTACAAGCCAGAATGTTATATATATATATATATATATTTTTTTTTTACGTACTTTACCGGTTGGTCCTTTTGGTGGAAGGAATGTCAGACAATATCCACAGGAAAGTATAATTACATTCAGATTTCACCTGAAGCATGAGCAAAACCATGTAAACACGTACACAAGCTCGGCAAGTAATGCATGTATTTTTATAATGTGTGCATGCCGGTAAAGTACATTAAAATATAATTGTATTCAACATTCTGGCTTGTGTAGAGGTCGTGAGTATAAACTTTTCCTGATTCAAATGCTAAATTCTGCCGACTTAGAATTCAATGCAATTCAACGTTCCAGGTAAATCTTAAGTGCAACACAGAAAGAGTTCAGACAATCTGCACATTATCCCTCCCAAAAAGTTCTCATTCTTCACCCTCTATGAAAATATCCTGCCCATATATATGGAAGGTATGAATGTTTCAAGTACATGTAGACACGTATGAATCGCACTGTTTCTGACCTCCATTAACCTGCCATAATTTCTGACATATAGTTTTCCACTGTGGGAAAAGCTTACTTGAATTAAAAAGACCACAATCCTTATTGTCCTTGAATTCAGTTTCTCTTTGACACCCTAAAAGTTGACTCAAAAGTGGCAATAAATCAGATACCATCACCTGGTAGGACTGTACATTTGAGTCATTTAGCAGACACTTATCCTTTGGTAAGACCCTGCCCCTAAGAACCATTAAGACTACACTATTCCAAAATAGGGTCGATTCAAAGTGTTTTTGTATTAATGATTTTTACCAACATCCATTTGCTACATTATATGACTGCCCACTGTAAGTGTTCATTATTTTTCACAATGCTCACAACCCTGTCAATTTCCCCTTAGTGTACAATACTTAAGCAAACCTTTCCACTATCTTTTCTTCAAATATAAACATATTAGTACAGTGGAAATTCAAGCACAATGACGTGAGCAAGCTTCAACCAGAAGAACATAGGCAAATCTTCCTTTACATTTCAGAAACAGCCCTCAAGCAATCAAGTCTAAAACAAAAAATATTTTAACAACAATTACCTCCTAGGATCACCTGAAACAAGTTAGCATTTCCTTATTGAAAATAATATAAGCATTTCAAACTAGTTACATAATGCTTGATTTCAGTTTAAGTTCTGAAAGAACTTGATGTACATTTAAAAAAAAAAAGTGATACCAAGTGGAACCAGGCCCCCCGAATGGTTCTGAAAAGAACCCCCTCCCTCTGAGGACAATATTGAGCAGATTGAAGACATTTTGTAAAGGAGGTTAATTCATTTCTTGATAAAATCCCTTCAACAGGACATTAAAAATTATAACATCCTTCACTTGAGCAGCTAGTCTTTTGGGTTTGCATCGATATTTATTTATTCCATGTGCAACAAAAGAAATAATTTGTATATTATATTTACATGATTTTTCTTTTTAAACCCAAATATACTCCTAGTTAAGAATGGTGATTAATATACCCTCTCAAAATGGAATTAAATGGAGTGCATCAATGTAATGGTCCTCATTTCAAAAATAATTCATGTGTACACCATTACGCACAAATATCCATAGCATGTTGTCAGCCATGGCACGACATCACAGAAAGTAGGGGAATGATTATCTTCAATCAATAAGACACGCACTGTGTCTACAGTACGCTGATACTTTGAACAGTTAAGCTGAGAAAGGTTTAAGCATGTGGGGGTGAGTGTTTGTGTGTGTTTTTAATTGCTGTGATCTGAACGAAGCATAGCGTTCTTCAACACTAACAGTCATTCACACTTGGAACGAGGACCCTGACGTGTCCACTATTCAAACACTATGAAGTTGATTAACGTCATACAATGTTGACTATTGCCACAGCTTATAGAAGTAAGTCCTATATGGTTCTGTCTCTCTGTGATAAATATTACACCCAACACCCCTTCAGCTAAGCTCACACCTTTTCCTGTAACTCTTGTTGAATATACCTGGTCTATGGCTGCATATTCAGCCTGTATTCCAATCTATGATTTCAAGGGTGAGTATACCGTTTAACAGGAATGGCTTGGCGATAGCAACTTGTGATATGTTTGCAATTTGTTACCACAACAATGAAGGTGTTCTCCTGGAAAGAGTAGCCCACCTCATCCACCCCCCTTCTGTCTCCTCCTTTTCTATGCAAAAGCCAACAGCCAGAAACGGCCATGTTAAATGAATCTACATACATACATACATACATACATACTGTAGCTATTTGATAGTCTAAATATCCCAAAGTCTTTGGGAATGTCTCTAGGTCATAAATCAGGATACCTCCTGTCAACATGGGCCAAATCTAAGAGAGGAAGAAGAGACAAGAGGTCAAGGCATCAGAGGTTAAACCCATGACGCCACCCCCGCTCCTCTTTCTCCTCCTCCTCCTCCTCCTCCCTCTCTCCTCAGTAGCGGGTGGAGTACCAGTCATTGTCGGTCATCTGGACCAGTTCGTTGACCACGTCCAGCAGGTTGTAGTTGTGTTTCTTCAGCAGCCGCTGGTTGAGCGGCCGGTCACCAAAGCCCATCTCCACCAGCACCCCCATCATGGTGTCCTGGGTGGCTCCATCCACTGGGGGCTGCAGGAAGGACAGTATACTGTTTAAAATACACCTCCTAGATACTAACGACTCTGATAGTCAGCAATGACATGTTAAAGTAGCCTCACAATGGTGGCATTCCAGTTCGATGTCTCAACCACCATGTTGACATGATATAGCAATCCTCTGAGATTGCAAAAAGGATGACCATGAATGCTATCATTAACAGTACTGTAGGAAGTGAATGGAGGACTGACCTGCACTGGGCCAGGCTGCCCAGTGAACAGAGCCTTGTAGGCGGATGCTGCGACAGACAGGGCTCCTTTCACCAGGCCTCCAGTGATGCCTGGGTGCCTAGAAGGAACAAGACAGACAGAGAGGGCCAGGGAGTGAGTTACTGACACCATTTTGTTTCTGGTCAGCCAACACTAACATCATTAAATTGACATTCCGCTTTAACAAATCTCTTTAACAAGAGAGATCTAGGAAAATATTAGCATCTGAACTGACTGAGTTGCACATCAGGGTCCCACCTAGGGTCTTCGGAGTTGTCTTCTGAGTCATCAGAAGCAGATGGGCTGTCTGGTTGGCTGTCTGGCTGCTTGGAACCTTTCAGACACAACCACAGAGTTGACTGGTTGGTTATGTTCTGGGAAAAGGATATACCGATATGCTCATATGGATAAGTTGTAGCGCTCTAGAAGGGAGTGTATACAAGGTGCTCTTTGACAAGAATAACTCTCCAAACAGACCTCTACTCCATAGCCATTGACCTAGTGCTTAGTACTTGCATTCGTTAGAACCAAGCAGACATATTGTACTTCGATATTACCGCTGAATGACCAGACAGAAAAAAAGGCACTGCAGCAAGCAGAAAACATTATTACTGTTAGGGCATTGTCGTCAGTTAGGCCCAACTTCCTTCATGTGACGAGCAAAAACGCTTTGTTTCCTTAAGTTGCTGGAACTACTGTTCAGTATGTGACCGTGTGTGTTCCTTACCATCCTCTGACTCCCCCGGCTGGTAGACCTCAGTCCTGTCCAGGGACTCCGCTGCTGCCTCGGTCTGATCATTGCCGTCTAGGCTGAAAACAACACCAACAATATACATCTACATTTTGGAACATCTGTCAAAGTGTATAATAGCACTGTAAACCTATTTCCAAGCACTGCTGGCCCAAGGTTTCTCACCTGAGTGTAAGAGCTGAGTTGAGCCGAGGGGGTGCCACCACCACAGGGGTTAGGGGCACGGCGTCCAAAGTCTGGGAGGTGCACAGCATATCGTTAGCGCTGCTGGAGCCTGAAACCGTCTCTTCTGCTTCATCGTGCTCCCCCTCGGGAGTGGTACGGCCCTGGTGGTCAGGGTCTGTGGGCTTGTCGGGGGCGTCGCCAGGCTGGGAGAGGGCGGAGCTGTACATGGACTCTCCCAGCGGGCGGCTGGTGTCGAAGCAGTCAGGGAGGATGATGATGTAATCCTCGGATGAGGCAGAGGAGGAACGGCTGCGGGGGCCCCTGTTCCCCTCTGTCAACTCTCCTTTATCTTCGTCCCCGCTGGCGTCCACGCAGATGCTCTCGATGTCTGACTCCAGACCCTCATCTGCAAACGGTCAAACTATTTAATTGTTGTTTTTACCTGACAAAAGGGCCCAGATTTGAGCTCAAGTGGTATTTATCAACCAATCAACTAATTGAAAACAGGAGGATAAGTTGGGCCAATCACCTGGCATCATCAGCTCTGGTATAGCCATCTGGGGTGGTGCTAGGGCTGTGAGAGGAGCCACAGGTAATATGTCCCGGGTTTTCTCCAACCTCGCCTCCAAACGCTTCTCAACACCTTTCCCTTTAAGAGAAGAGGAGGCGGAGCCACCTTGGGCTGCTGGGCGGACCACTGTGAAGATCAGGGAAAGTAATTTTGGTTACACTATGTTATGGCCCTTAATCTGGTATTAACTAACATAGGCTTAATATGGAACTAATTAATAAAAACTCACCTTTGCCGGGGCAGTTCCCACGCAGGGGTGTGTGGTCTGGGGCCTCCTCCAGTGTGAGCGAGCGCATCACCGTCTCACACACAAACTGAGTCCCGCTCATATCCTCCTCTCCCTCCTCCTGGGCTGGAACCCGTCCCCCCTCCGCCCCCAGGCCCTGAGACGGCTGGATGCTTTTGACTCCCTGGGCCTGATGGGCCTCTGCTTCCTCCTGGATCAACCCCAGGGTGGGCTTCTCCTGCAGGGGACCGTCATGGGGCAGTGGGGATATGCACGGGGTCATATCTGTGTGGAAGGGAAAGAGAGAATGAGAGAGAAATTCAGAAAAAGAGACAGAGAGACCCTAAGTGCAGTCAACTGATTAGGAACACCTTGCAGATTTAGCATGTGAATAGCAATGGAAGGCTTACCTGCCGGGGTGTTGTTGGGCACGCTCTCTATTTCCTGAACAATGTTGATGTCCAGCAGCTCAAAGGAGAGTAAGTCCTGGGCTGTGAGCAGGTCCACAGAGGGAATGTAGTATTCTCCTTCGTCTTGGTCCACTGACATGAGTGCTTGGTCCCTAGAGGCTGCAGTACCAGACTTCCCACCCTTATCTGTGGAGAGGGGGTTCTTCCCCTGTAGAGCACCAGCAGATCGAAATATGTTACCCAGACAGAATACATACTTAACTGAGATTACTACCATCTTTTCCAGAGAACTACAGCATTGTATAGCAGTGTGGGATTGGCCACTGAGAACCAAAGTCAAGAGGATGGGTGGACTTGCCTGAGGGGTGACGCAGGGCGACACCAGCACGCCATCTGCCATCACGGCTGCAGGGGCCAGGGGGTCCACCACAATGCTGCACCAGACGCGAGGGCCAAACTGCTCCCCACCGTGTGCCAGACGCCAGTGGGAGGTGTATGAGCCTTCCAGGGCTGGGGCGCATAGGGCCACGCTTACCACGCCCACCTGACCTGGCTGCAGGAAAGGCACAGCCACCTCACGCCAGCGGTCACCCGACGCCACCGCCAGATTCCCCCACATGAACTTCAGCTGAAAAGGAGATGGGGGGTAGAGAGAGAAAGAGACTGTCAATGTTATGCCTAACTCTCATCGTCGTGTCCTCCTTTCTGCTAAGAGTACTGTGGCTGTCAATGGTAACCTCAGATAATGTGCATATCCCAGGTGCATCCTCAGCCCATAATAGTACCTTGGTTTCAGAGCTCCAGCTCACGCTGCCAGTGTTTCTCATCTTCCAGTACTTGATGAACTTGGTGCCCGGGCGAAGACGAGTCCCATCAGGCAGGTTCTCATCCAGGAACAGGGCCGTCATGGCTGGCACCACCAGAGGGCAGGGTCGCTTGGGACGTCTGGTGGACACAGCGCCAAAATACACTATTAAACCACAGAACATCTCTACAAAGCACAACTCTCACTGTCCTTTCCCTCCTTTTGACAGCAGTCTAACTACTGAGACAAGACCCGTGCCTCTCACTGATTTGACCTAAAGATACTGCTTGCAAGGCTTTGTATTCAGTGTATCTCCTTTCATCTAATTTTGGTGAACTGTCCCTTTAAGACGTACTCTGGGCTGTTGGCCTGGGTGGCCCTGGGTTGGAGCAGGACGGGGGAGGAGCTCCCTTCGCCAGCAGCACTCCACTGCAGGCCCCTCCTTTCCATCTTCAGCTGCTTCCTGATCTCCTTTACCTCCGCCTTCAGCTGACGCTTCTCAGCCTTCAGACGCTGCTTCTCCGCCTTACGGAAGCTCCGGTCCCCTCGCCGGTAGAACCTGGGGACGAGGTAGGAAAGGGGAGAATGCAAGGGTTTCTGATTGGCCATCATAGGACAGATAAAGTTCTGACAACTTTCTGATGACAATGATCATTGTAGGATTGAAAATTACAAACACAAAACAACCCCCAAAATGGAGAGCCATTTCTCATATCAAATGATAGCAGCCCCATAAACAATAATTATTTCACATTGGCACCCCATAAACATTAAATGAGGTTCCAAAAAGTGAATTATGTAACTGTTACAATATGTAATATTTTCCAACCCTGGTCTTACCTGCTGTGGTCTGGGGCTGGTGAGCCGTGCTCAGGGATAGAGAGGGGTGTTCTGGCTCTCACCAGGTTGTGGCTGGGGTCATGGGAGAAGCTGCAGGGCTCACACAGTGTGCAGGACGTACACACACTGGGGAAAAGAAACCAGACATTCAAGGAGCGGCACACCAAACAAAGGCCCTTCTGATTGTTTTAAACTGATCTTCTTTGGTTTCGCATACTGAAGAAATGGAAATGACAACTGATTGAAGGAATTAGTTTGTTCTGGAGCAACACAATGTATGTTGGAGGCACTAAATTAAAAGTATGTGGGAGTAGGCTATTTACAAAAACATGTAAGAAAATATCTGATTACATTGGTGTTCATTTACCTTAACTCACATTTTAACTAATTCACATTTGTCAATGTCCTCCCTAGTCTTTCTCGAAGCCACCTCCTCCCCTTCTCACCTGCACTGGTATCCTCCCCCAGCGGTCTGGCCCCGGCAGCTGCTGCAGGCAGGGGTGGAACTAGGACCCCCAGGCAGGGTGGAGGAGGTCACCTCAGGGATCTGGGCCTCAGCCCCAATGGGCTTGTGGATGCAGCACTGGCCCGAGAACTCCCGACATATCTTCTCCACTGCCTCCCTCACTACTTGGTCTTTGAACTGGATGACAAGAGTTTGGGTTACTGGTTAGCTAGTGAGTTTCATTTCAATCTATAAAAATATACACATACAACCATATAATGTCAAGGTTAAGTGGTATGATTCTAAATAGTACATTCATTGACGATAAAACCACAGTAATTTCCAAATCATCTCCTCACCTTCTCCATGTAAGATGTAAACCATGCTGGAGGTGTCTTATCTTCCTCTTTGGTCCCCTTTAGTTCTTTCATGATCACCTTGGAAACCAAAGTAGAAACACATCGGTGAGAAATCAGACAAATAAGCCATGTTTATTTTAGGACACGCAATGATTTAGTTTGGTCTTTACTTTTATTAAATGAATACCTAATGACACAAAAGCTCATCCAATTTGAAAGAATTAGCTATATAAAAGTAATAGTGCTGAGCGATTAGTACTTTGAGGTCAGTTCGGTTTGGTTTTGGTTCGATTATAAAAACAACATTAAATACACTATGCATTATGTGGGTTGAATGCTGTAACACAGAATAAAGCAATGAATAAAAATCCCATGATGATGGTAGTGACTGCCCATTACTGCTTATCAACCATCATTTATTCACCATACATTAATGAAATATTTCAGTTGTTGTGTATATTACATTTGTTTTATTTGATTACTTTATTATTTCAAGTCATCTCATCTCTTTGTAGCTGCTGCCTATGCAGTCTGACAAAATCTAAAAATGTAGTTCTTCAAAGTAAATAAGGCATACTTCTATGACTGCTAAATAGCCACTACCAATCAGTTAGATCGTGTATTTTCTGGTAGATACCCCACGAAGCGTTGCTCTCTATATCACCTCACGCAATGGATCTTGGTCATTGTAGTTAATTACCGCATTTTATGCGCTAACCTATGTAGAATATTGGCCTGTTGGAATCTACAACTCCTTCCTACATCACACAGTTCAGGCTGGATCTAATTTATCTCTAGAGAATGTGTGCATTGAGCTCACAGAAAAAAAATGAACTAAATGGAATTCAAATATATATATATGTATATATAAAAATATATTTTTACACATTTATTTAACCATTCAAGTCAGTTAATAACAAATTATTATATTACAATGACAGCCTACCCCGGCCAAACCCTTCCCTAACCCGGACGATGCTGGGCCAATTGTGCGCTGCCCTATGGGACTCACGATCACGGCCAGTTGTGATACAGCCTGGGATCGAACCCGGGTCTGTAGTGACGCCTCTAGCACTGCGCGGCAGTGCCTTAAACCGCTGCACCACTTGGTCCCTATAATTTAACCAACATTGGTCAATTAGTTGTTTAAAAACTGAAACATAACCAAAATGTTGGTTAATCGCTCAGCACTATTAAGTGCGAAGTATACAGTAGTGTGCATATCTATAGCTCTGTCCTTACCATGCCCTGTTCGGGGACAGCAGCCTGGACCTTCCGGCTCACCACCTGAGCCAGGGTTGGGCAGTGCTGTGGGGGACGGAACCCTCTCTTGGGCTCCCCTCCACTGGCCTTGGCCGGCACACGCGTGGGCTGACCCCTGGTCTCATACACATTCATGTGCAGCCGGTTCCCTTGCCTGGATGCACTCTGATGAAATCAACAGAGGAATGATGGTTAATGTATTGCTTTGTTACTGAAAGGTGTATTTTGAAGTCAGATTTAAGTTACCACCTACCTTTAATGCCTCCTCATACTCCACTAGAAGAGGAAAAATATAATTATTGGACATGTTACATTGAACAACTAATTCATATTATGTTTGGTACAAAATAAATGTGTTTTACTACTCACTTTGGCTGTTTATGGATACCTGAAACACAAAACGGAAATGTATTGCAACAACATTGTAATAGCATTGTGTTACCAGTCCCAACAAATTAACATTGCCGTAACTCTTCGCTCACTCACCTCCTCATTCTCCTCATCAAAATAAGTAACTTGTAGATTACACAGGCCAAAGGACCTTTTCACCTGTAGACAAAATACACAATCTATAAACCAACCAGTGTATTACATGATTCAGTAAGCTGTATCTCAGACAAAGGACAGGCACCTCCAAATGGAATAAAAGTGATCCTTTCAAGAAGAGCCAAAAATCAACCATCTTGTCACGGTTATATTTAGGCTATGCCGTAGTATCCCATATTTGCTCATTGAATGAACAAGCAGGGCTTTGATGTAGCATATGATGCCTGAAAGAAAAATTGATCGATCTCCTTGAAGGCAATGCCATGGCAACATGGAGACACAATGGCATTTTCAATGAGGATGAACTCTGTGACTGGTGACTGGACAGCAGAGTGACAATGGAGTCTGAGCTTGCTGCTGCCAGGAGATTCAGAGGCAAACAGTCTCATAAGCCCTCCATATAGGAAAAACAACAACTGGCATCTACCATTCAGTCTTGCACTCACTGAAATTAAGATTTCCCATTTTACTGTGGGAAGAGAGAGAATGCAGCCCATTGCACAATATTTTATTGGCTTGCTTTGGAAAGTGACACATCTTGGCACAAGGGGATGTTGTCAGATGAGGTGGCTTGGCTCAAATGTTTATTTTGACATCATATGGCTGGGCTGTTAAACCCTGGAGTGAGAGACGGAAGCCTCAAGTGTCATAAGCCAGACTCGCCCTCGAATCAATACCACCCACAATGACGTCAAAAAGACTATAGTACTAACATGAACCAAGCTATCATAGGCGAGTAACATGTTCTGTTATTGAAGTTATGAAAAGGAAATGAGAACCACAGAGAACTAGCAACATGAACTGTAGCACGCAGTGTAGCCCTCCATCTCAATAGCCTGACTGTTGTCAATAAAGTGTCACTGGGTTAAATATGAATTAATCCCAAAATGATGCAACTGAATAATAGATGATACTGGGGATTTTTTTGTATATATCTTTTTACCTTTATTTAACTAGGCAAGTCAGTTAAGAACAAATTATTATTTACAATGATGGCCTACCAAAAGGCCTCCTGCGGGGGAGGGGGCTGGGATTATTTAATTGTTTTATTTTTTTAAATTAATTAAATTAAAATATAGGACAAAACACACATCATGACGAGACAACACAACACTACATAAAGAGAGACCTAAGACAACAACATAGCATGGCGGCAACACATGACAACTAGAGGTTGACCGATTAAATCGGAATGGCCGACTAATTGGGGCCGATTTCAAGTTTTCATAATAATCGGTCATCTGCATTTTTGGACACCGATTATGGCAGATTACATTGCACTCCACAAGGGGACTGCGTGGCAGGGAGACTACCTGTTATGCGAGTGCAGCAAGGAGCCATGGTAAGGTGCTAGCTAGCATTAAACGTATCTTATAAAAAACAATCAATCTTAACATAATCACTAGTTAAACTAGTAATATCATCAACCATGTGTAGTTATCTAGCTTGTCCTGCGTTGCATATAATCGATGAGTTGCCTGTTAATTTATCATTGAATCACAGCCTACTTCGCCAAACGGGTGATTTAACAAGCGCATTCACGAAAAAAAGCACTGTCGTTGCACCAATGTGTACCTAACCATAAACATCCATGCCTTTCTTAAAATGAATACACAAGTATATATTTTTAAACCTGCATATTTAGTTAATATTGCCTGCTAACATGAATTTCTTTTAACTAGGGAAATTGTGTCACTTCTCTTGCGTGCTGTGCAAGCAGAGTCAGGGTATATGCAACAGTTTGGGCCGCCTGGCTCATTGCGATCTGTGCGAAGACCATTTCTTCCTAACAAAGACCGTAATTCATTTGCCAGAATTGTACATAATTATGACATAACATTGAAGGTTGTGCAATGTAACAGCAATATTTAGACATAGGGATGCCACCCGTTAGATAAAATACGGAAATTCCATATTTCACTGAAAGAATTAACGTTTTGTTTTTGAAATGATAGTTTCCGTATTTTACCATATTAATGACCTAAGGCTCGTATTTCTGTGTGTTATTATATTATAATTAAGTCTATGATTTCATAGAGCAGTCTGACAGTGGTGGTAGGCAGCAGCAGGCTCATAAGCATTCATTCAAACAGCACTTTCCTGCATTTCCCAGCAGCTCTTCGCTGTACTTCAAGCATTGCTCTGTTTGACTTCAAGCCTATCAACTCCCAAAATTAGGCTGGCAATACTAAAGTACCTATTAGAACATCCAATAGTCAAAGGTATATGAAATACAAATGGTATAGAGAGAAATAGTCCTATAATAACTACAACCTAAAACTTCTTACCTGGGAATATTGAAGACTCATGTTAAAAAGGAACCACCAGCTTTCATATGTTCTGAGCAAGAAACTTAAACATATTGCACTTTTACTTTCTTCTCCAACACTTCGTTTTTGCATTATTTAAACCAAATTGAACATTATTTATTTGAGTCTAAATAGATGTTATTGATGTATTATATTAAGTTAAAATAAGTGTTCATATATATATATATATATATATATTTATTATAATCTTTTCTTCTTTAAAAAAAAAAAATTCCGCCGATTAATCAGTATCGGCTTTTTTTGGTCCTCCAATAATCGGTATTGGTGTTGAAAAATCATAATGGTCGACCTCTAATGACAACATAGCATGGTAGCAGCACAACATGACAACAACATGGTAGCAGCACAACATGTTAGCAGCACAAAACAGGGTACAAACATTATTGGGCACAGACAACAGCACAAAGGGTAAGAAGGTAGAGACAACAATACATCACACAAAGCAGCCACAACTGTCAGTAAGAGTTTCCATGAGTAGATAGGTTCTGCTTAGTCTATTTTGACAGCCACGGCTTCATGCGCTCATACCAAGAATGTCACTGGTCATCTTTACTGTTGTTGTTACCATTGACATGGTTACGACGCATGTATACTCATCTACGTGGATGCCCTCTACAGGGCAGGCAACAAATTAATTTCTAATGCATCTTCATCAAAATGTAGGCCTATTGTAATATATCCACTTTTATTAATAGCAGCGCCTCTTATTTTAGCATTGCTCGATATTATGTTGTTGCGACTGGGATGTTGTTGTAGTAGTGATTTTATGTTCGTTTAGATCCGTAGCTACTGTAACTACTAGCTAACATTAGGCCCTAATTGTTAAATATTAGATTGTCATAGCTAGAACAATGTTTTCAACTACAGGGTATCAATCATTTATACAAGGTATACAACATTTAGCAAATAAGCGGCCGGCGATCGATGGTTGATAGCTTTAGCTTCAGTAACAGCCTACCGTAAAGGTATGCCAAGGTGAATGCTGCTATGAAAACACCAGCGTCGTTATCCTGCTTACCATGGCCTCCATTGACTCCCAACTCTTCGTCTCGGAACCTGACAGAAGAAAATTCTTCGCATTCCCCCTGAAATTCACCTTCAAATTGATGTAGAAGTCCATTGCTTCTTGTTTCTATGAATTAAAACATATCAAGGAAAACAAAAATGAATCACTGTTGCCGAGATAAATACAGATTGTCTGCCTTTATGGTATGTGACTTATCCGGATGAGGCGTCTTTTCTGTTTACATCATCAGCTATGTAGACACACCCATACGACCACGTGACAGAAACGCATATTTGAATCAATGTTGCGTAAAAATAAACACTGACACAAAGTTAATGTAATACATGGACGTAACTTTTGTTTATCAGTATATAATCTTACATTTTAAAATAATCCACGAGAAACATAGCTAGTGATGCGTTTTTTTTTTGGTCCACGTGGTTGTTTTACGAGTCGCATCTTTCCTACGTCATAACTTCATTTCGAAGCAGTGTGCGGCAAAGCAACTACGAGCCACTTAAAACAGTTTTTTTTTTGTTTATATCAGTTAATTTGATTTATTTCAAATTATGTCTTCAAAAGGCATTAAGGTAGACAATGGCCTCAAAACAAAGGTAATGTTTTCACAATTTCTTTGACGCAGAAGTTGAATAATTGAGAATGCTTGCCAGGCCTAGCTAGGGAGGTTAGCTGCATTTTGCTCATTGATTATAGTAGCTAGCTACGTTATTAGCACAGCACAACATCTATGAATGTTCAATTAAAAAAATCTGAGCTCAGTAAGTGGTGTTTGTTTATCTATCCTGTTGAGACTGGACAGTAGCGATTTGTTTGTTTATCTACAGTATCCCGCATCACACATTTTAAGCACGCGGGCTGTCTTTTTCTGCAGAAACGGCAACGTTAGGTAGTTACGTTAGTAACTCTATTTAATCTGTTGTAACACTAACAGTTCTTGGGGAGAGCGATAACATTAGCATTTGTACAAATTTAACTAGATAGCTAGAGATAAAGACACGACGGGGGGGAAAAAAGTATGGTGTTAAGAACAGCTGCTCCCATCAAATGGCACGTGGTGTTATTGGACTCATTCAACATGGTTTTACTTTCACTCACATGTCATAAGATGTGTTCGAAAATTTTTATTTTCTCAGGTTGACGCATTTAGAGAGCGGATCACGGGTGAGGTGAGTATCAATATTATGTCATCATGTTCCTATTTTAGACTTTTGATGGTCCTAGTCTTATATTATATAAATTTTACCAACTACAAATAACTATCAATCAAAAACCACAAATAACTGTTTGGAGTCGTCATGTAGTGGAGGCATCATGTATATACTGATGCTGGTGGACACGTGATCATTGATTAAAAAAAATAAAAAACTTTGTTCTTTACTAGGCTGAGAACCTGGTCGCAGACTTTTTCCCCAAAAAGTTGCTGGAACTTGACAGCTTTCTGAAGGTAATTCATATTCTAATAACAGGGATTCTATTGTTGTACATTTTATTGTCAAAATAGAATCTAGGTTAATCCAGAGCCCCTTAAGTAAGGGTAAGGTTTGAGCACGCCTCCATCGACGTGGCTGTAGTGAAGTGGGTTGAGAGCCTGAAGTTCCTGTGTCCGTGTCACTAATTAACATGGTCCACACTAGAGCTCGGACGATAATGATCAACACCAATTACAAGAATTTTGCCGATATCAATCATTACGATACGTAGCATTTACTAGTGAAATTTGATGTTAAATAGACTTGCTAATATGGGTGATTCTTAATGGAACAGTTGATGGCAACAACCATCAAACCAGTAGTACATAACTGTAGTGCACATTAATGTTATAACTTATTGTTATTGCATCAATTCAGGCAATTTATTGCGCTTTGGATTTGTCCATATCACCCGGCTCTAGTCCACATGTTACAGTTTAGCTTACGTCCCTTTCCTCGTCCCTACCTGGGCTCAAACCAGGGACCCTCTGCACACATAGACAACAGCCACCCTCGAAGCATCGTTGCCCATCGCTCCACAAAAGCCGCAGCCCTTGCAGAGCAAGGGGAACAACTACTTCAAGGTCTCAGAGTGAGTGACGTCACCGATTGAAAGGCTATTAGCGCACACCCCGCTAACTAGCTAGCCATTTCACATCAGTTACACACACCAACACAGTCGTGAGGAAGGCACGACAACGCCTCTTTCCCATTTAGGAGGCTGAAAATATTTCGCATGGGCCCTCGGATACTCAACGTTCTACAGCTGCACTATTGAGAGCATCTTGGCTGGCTGCCTCACTGCTTGGTATGGCAATGGCTTGGCATCCTGGGTCGTACGCACTACCGTCCAGGGCCTCAATACCAGGCGGTGTCAGAGGAAGGCCCTAAAAATTGTCAAGTACTCCAGCCACCCAAGTCATAGACTGTTCTCTCAGCTACGGCACCGATGCACCAAGTCTGGAACCAACAGGACCCTGAACAGATTCTACCGCCAAGCCATAAGATTGTTAAATAGTTAACCAAATAGATACCTGGACTATATGCATTGAACCTTTTGCACTCTCTTTTGACTCATCACATACACTGCTGCTACTGTTTATTATCTATCTTGTTGCCTAGTCACTTTACCCCACGTATATGTACAGTTGAAGTCGGAAGTTTACATACACCTTAGCCAAATACATTGAAACTCAGTTTTTCACAATTCCTGACATTTAATCCTAGTAAAAACTCCCTGTCTTCGGTCAGTTAGGATCACTACTTTATTTTAAGAATGTGGAATGTCAGAATAATAGTAGAGAGAATGATTGATTTCACATTCTCAGTGGGTCACAAGTTTCCATACTAATTGTGTGTATTTGATAGCATTGCCTTAAACATTTGACCCAAGTTAAACAATTTAGATAGCCTTCCACAATAAGTTGGGTGAATTGTGGCCCATTCCTCCTGACAGAACAAGACTTGTGGAAGTCTACACATTTTCTTCTGAGGTCTTGGCTGATTTCTATTGATTTTCCCATGATGTCAAGCAAAGAGGCACTGAGTTTGATGGTATGCCTTGAAATACATCCACAGGTGCACCTCCAATTGTCTCAAATGATGTCAATTAGCCTAACATGCTTCTAAAGCCATGACAGAATTTTCTGGAATTTTCCAAGCTGTTTAAAGGCACATGCAACTTTTTATTTATTTTACCTTTATTTAACTAGGCAAGTCAGTTAAGAACAAATTCTTATTTTCAATGATGGCCTAGGAACAGTGGGTTAACTGCCTGTTCAGGGGCAGAACGACAGATTTGTACCTTGTCAGCTTGGGGATTTGAACTTGCAACCTTCCGGTTACTAGTCCAACGCTCTAACCACTAGGCTACCCTGCCACCACTTAGTGTGTGTAAACTTCTGACTCACTCGAATTGTCATAGTGAGTTATAAGTGAAATAATCTGTCTGTAAACAATTGTTGGAATAATTACTTGTCATTCACAAAGTAGATGTCCTATCTTACTTGCAAAAACTATAGTTTGTGAACAAGAAATTTGTGGAGTGGTTGAAAAACAAGTTTTAATGACTACAACCTAAGTGTATGTTAACTTCCGACTTCAACTGTACATATCTACCTCGTACCCCTGCACATCGAGTTGGTATATCCAAGTTATCGTTACTCATTGTGTAATTATTCCAATTGTTATTTTTCAAATTCTCTGCATTTTTGGGAAGGGCCCGTAAGCATTTGACAAATACACAGACTTGATTTCTTCATCCTTTCCAGGAGCCCATTTTGAATGTCGCAGACCTGAAAGATATCCACTCCGAGATAAACGTCAAAGTACCTGACCCAATCATTCTCAACAATAGTCATGATGGAGTAGATGTGGTAAGTTCATGGATTCTCATTTGCATCAAATCAGTATCATGAAAGTATACATTCAATACAAAAATTAATATTTACAATGACTGCCTAGGAACAGTGGGTTAACTGCCTTGTTCAGGGGCAGAACAACAAATGTTTACCTTGTCAGCTCGGATTCGATCTAGCAACCTTTCGGTTACTGGCCCAACGGTCTAACCACTAGGCTACCTGCTGCCCCCATGGTTACAGGTAACACACCTGATTTAGCAAATCGGATCTTGATTGAAGACACCGGCACCCTCATAGATATCATCCTGACCAACCTGCCCTCTAAATACACCTGCTCTCTTCAACCAGGATCTCAGCGATCACCGCCTCATTGCCTGCGTTCGTAATGGGTCTGCAGTCGAACGACCACCCGTCACCCTAAAACACTTCAGCAAGCAGGCCTTTCTAATCGACCTGGCCCGGGTATCCTGGAAGGATATTGACCTCATTCCGTCAGTAGAGGATGCCTGGTTATTCTTAAAGTGTTTTCCTGACCATCTTGAATAAGCATACCCCGTTTAAAAAATGTAGAACCAGGAACAGATCTAGCCCTTGGTTCACTCCAGACCTGACTGCCCTTGACCAGCACAAAAACATCCTGTGGCGTTCTGAATTAGCATCGAATAGCCCCTGCGATATGCAACTTTCTTTTAGGGAAGTTAGGAACCGATATACACAGGCAGTTAGGAAAGCAAAGGCTAGCTTTTTCAAACAGAATTTGCATCCTGTAGCACAAACTCCAAAAGGTTCTGGGACACTGTAAAGTCCATGGAGAATAAGAGCACCTCCTCCCAGCTGCCTACTGCACTGAGGCTATGAAACACTGTCACCACCGATTTTTTTTTTTTTTAAATCCACGATAATTCAGAATTTCAATAAGCATTTTTCTACGGCTGGCCAGACTTTCCACCTGGCTACCCCTATCCCGGTCAACAGCCCTGCACCCCCCCACAGCAACTTGCCAAGTCCCCCACATTTCTGCTTCACCCAAATCCAGATAGCTGATGTTCTGAAAGAGTTGCAAAATCTGGACCCCTACAAATCAGCTGGGCTAGACAATCTGGACCCTCTCTTTCTAAAATTATCCGCCGCAATTGTTGCAACCCCTATTACTAGCCTAGGTCTAATCCAGGCACTTGTCATCTCCCGTCTGGATTACTGCAACTCACTGCTGGCTGGGCTCCCTGCCTGTGCCATTAAACCCCTACAGCTCATCCAGAACGCCGCAGCCCGTCTGGTGTTCAACCTTCCCAAGTTCTCTCACGTCACCCCACTCCTCCGCTCTCTCCACTGGCTTCCAGTTGAAGCTCGCATCCGCTACAAGACCATGGTGCTTGCCTACGGAGCTGTGAGGGGAACGGCACCTCAGTACCTCCAGGCTCTGATCAGGCCCTACACCCAAACAAGGGCACTGCGTTCATCCACCTCTGGCCTGCTCGCCTCCCTATCACTGAGGAAGTACAGTTCCCGCTCAGCCCAGTCAAAACTGTTCGCTGCTCTGGCCCCCCAATGGTGGAACAAACTCCCTCACGACGCCAGGACAGCGGAGTCAATCACCACCTTCCGGAGACACCTGAAACCCTACCTCTTTAAGGAATACCTAGGATAGGATAAAGTAGTCCTTCTCACCCCCCCCGCCCCCTTAAAAGATTTAGATGCACTATTGTAAAGTGGCAGTTCCACTGGATGTCATAAGGTGAACGCACCAATTTGTAAGTCGCTCTGGATAAGAGCGTCTGCTAAATGACTTAAATGTAAATGTAGCCTGTTCAACCTCTTTTGTATTGTCTGAGATCCCCAAAGATTGGGAAGCTGCCGCAGTCATCCCCCTCTTCAAATGGGGAGACACTCTAGACCCAAACTGCTACAGACCCATATCTTTCCTACCCTGCCTTTCTTTCTAAGAAACCGTATGCAACAATATGATGAAGTGTGAATATTTCTGCCACCCACACACAGCAAAACAGTTCCAAATAAATTACATTATTACGTGTTCCACCACCCATGTTATTTACATGATTAAATGTCCATGTGGGCTCTGTTATGTCGGTAAAACCACCCGCTCTCTCAAACAGAGAATTAGTGAACATAAAAGTTAAATCAGGAGAAACGACAGGGATTATCCAGTCGCTGTACATTTCAATGACCTGAAGCATGACATTTCCACCTTTTAGATTTTGTGGCATAGAGAAAGTTAAGATATCAGACAGTGGAGGTGATATTAATAATACTCTGAGTAAAAGATAATGTTTTGGGATTTTCACCCTCCAGACATTATTTCCTAAAGGACATAATGATGAAATGCCTATGTATGTTGTGAATTTGAACATGAAATATGTCTCGAATATGTCTTGATTATTCTGACTTTTTTCGTACGATGTACCCAGTGACTAATGAAAACTTACTATGTCCTCATTGAGATTTTACAGACGTGTTCAATACGCCTTATTTATACACTTGTAATATTTATGAAATGCATATTGTTATATTTGGTAGCACTTATTTGTTTTCCCTTTGCCTCCAACCCCCTTCGATGTTTAGAACGGATGTTGGTGGGGCCAGGTCTACATAAGGGTGCTAATTATTATTTTTTAATCACAAAAGCTCTGACGAAGGCCGTGTGGCCGATACGTAATCTGATTAAAGATCAGTGATACGTAATCTGATTAAAGATCAGTGATACTATCAAGAGCAGTGTGCGGTTTCCTTTTTCCTTCATCGTGTTCAATTGTTGCCATGCACCTGCAAATAAGATTGCTCAGATTTGCGAGTGCCTTTTGAATTTTCTAAGGTCTTCGAAAGCCAAGTTAACAAAGATTACCGACCATTTCGAATTCCGCCGCACCTTCTCCGCTATGCAATCTGGTTTCCGAGCTGGTCATGGGTGCACCTCAGCCACGTTCAAGGTCCTAGACGATATCAAAACCACCATCGATAAAAGACAGTACTGTGTAGCCGCCTTCATCGACCTTGCCAAGGCCTTCGACTCTGTCAATCGCCACATTCTTATCGGCAGACTCAACATCCTTGGTTTCTCAAATGACTGCCTCGCCTGATTCACCAACTACTTCTCAGAGTTCATTGTGTCAAATTGGAGGGCCTGTTGTCCGTGCCTCTGGCAGTCTCTATATGGGGGTGCCACAGGGTTAAATTCTCAGGCTGACTCTTTTCTCTGTATACGTCAATGATGTTGCTCTTGCTGCTGGTGATTCTCTGATCCACCTCTATGCAGACGACACCATTCTGTATACTTCTGGCCCATCTTTGGACACTATTAACTAACCTCCAGACGAGCCTCAATGCCATACAACTCCTTCCATGGTCTCCAACTGCTCTTAAATGCAAGTAAAACTAAATGCACCGATCGCTGCCCGCACCTGCCCACCCGTCCAGCATCAGTACTCTGGACGGTTCTGACTTCTGAGAATATGCGGACAACTACAAATACCTAGGTATCTGGTTAGACTGTGAACTCTCCTTCCAGACTCGCATCAAACATCTCCAATCCAAAATTTTAATCTAGAATCGGCTTCCTATTTTGCAACAATGCTGCCAAATATACCCTTGTAAAACTGACTATCCTACCGATCCTTGACTTCGGCAATGTCATTTACAAAATTAGCTCCAACACTCAGCAATTTGGATGTCGTCTATCTGTTTTGTCACCAAAACCCTATATACCACCCACCACTGCGACCTGTTGGCTGGCCCTCGCTTCATATTCGTCACCAAACCCGCTAGCTCCAGGTCATCTAAGTCTTTGTTAGGTAAAGGTCTGCCTTATCTCAGCTCACTGGTCACCATAGCGGCACCCACCCGTAGCGCGCGTTCCAGTAGGTATATCTCACTGGTCATCCCCCAAAGCTTTGGCTGCCTTTCCTTCCAATTCTCTGCTGCCAATGACTGGAACGAATTGCAAAAATCACTGAAGCTGGAGACTCATATGTCCCTCAATAGCTTTAAGCATCAGTTGTCGGAGAAACTCACAGATTGCATCTGTACATAGCCCATCTGTACATAGCCCATCTGTAAATAGCCCTTCCCCATGTTTTTTTTTTCTTCTCCTTTGCACCCCAGTATCTCTACTTGCACATTTAATTTTCTGCACATCTATCACTCCAGTGTTTAATATCACTCGAGTGTTTAATTGCTAGATTGTAATTACTTCGCCACTACGGCCTATTTATTGCCTTTCCTCCCTAATCTTACCTAATTTGCAAACTCTGTATATATATTTTTTTCTATTATGTGATTGACAGTACATTTGTTTATTCCATGTGTAACGCTGTTGTTTGTCGCACTGCTTTGCTTTATCTTGGCCAGGTCGCAGTTGTAAATGAGAACTTGTTCTCAACTGGCCTACCTGGTTAAATTTAAGGTGAAATAAAAATACTATGAAAAGTAGAATCAGGTATGTTACTGCTTGGCTGGAACAAAGGCTTGCACCCACAGTTAGCTAGCATTTGTTTATATTGCCACTGCCTAACAACTTAATTAGTCTGATCACAAGGGTATGTTCCACATCTGAAAGAGACTACCCTGAACAAAGTGGAGGATAAGCCAACACCAGCAGTCTCTCACTCACTTTAACATAACACTGTAAAGGAATGTTAATGAGACATAAACAGAATGGATCATTGATTCTCAGCATGTCACTGTGCTCAATGCACTTGACCATTACTGTTCGAGGGAGAAAAATGTGGAGACATGTAACAGAAGTAATGCCTATGTTAACGCATAGTTAATGTTTTATAGCAAAATTCCAGAAAACGGAAAATGGAAGATGGACTTGATGATGATAACTGTCAAGGTAAACCCTACTGCCTGTAGTCATGCCATTTGATACTTGCATAATAAGTCTGATGGCATTACTGTACTGTAAAATACACTTGATATCTCTTAATGTCTGTCGATGCCGACTTTTGCCAGAACCATTCATCTTTAATAAATGTCTTGATAGAAGAGAATAGTAGACTACACTTGACTGATTTGCAGTATTCTATATTAGCTAGAAACTGCTTGGATATTTGACCTCTGAATCCCACCTCTCTAGATGGCCCCAAGGTGTTTGTCATGCCAGGGGGCATGATAAAGAGCAACGGCCAGCTGGTGGACCTGATCGAAAGAGTCAAACCAGAAATAAGAACCCTCATAGAGAAATGCAACACGGTATGTACCCACAAACACAGCCATTTTTCTTTGAGGGATTTATTGATTGCTTTTTGAGGGCTCTCCCACTGAATTGCATAGTGGAGATCTACTGTTAAGAAATGACTGTCTCATGTGTATGTCTCTCACTCTCAGGTCAAAATGTGGGTCCAGCTCTTAATCCCCAGAATAGAGGATGGTAACAACTTTGGTGTATCCATCCAGGTATTATACTTTCCCATCAGTATGAGTGCAGAGACATTCACATTCACATGTCTAGCTTCTGGTCTACTTTTCCGAACATGAACAAATCTCCATCACTAGGGTGCAGAAATTGCACTCTTTTGCCTTTCTGTCAGATGATGCTGGTCTTGTTGTTTCTGTCCACAGGAGGAAACTGTTGCTGAGCTCAGGACTGTGGAAGGAGAGGCAGCCTCTTACCTGGACCAAATTTCCAGGTATGCCACGGTATACACTACCTTGTGTGTTTTTATTTACTTCACAAAATTCCCTTATGAATCTATAAAACGGTTCCTTGGACTGTCTCAAACATTTGTTTTCAACAGGTATTACATCACCAGAGCGAAGCTAGTCTCAAAAATTACAAAGTACCCTCATGTGGTAAGTGTTAACTGCATACTGTTTACATCCACATCCAATCTGCTGCCCTGAGTCCTCTCGTTGTTGACCATCCGTCTGTCTGCAGGAGGACTACCAGCGCACGGTGACTGAAATAGACGAGAAGGAATACATCAGCCTCAAGATCATTGTGTCAGAGCTGAGGAATCAATATGTGAGCAATACATGCACACCGGTCTGGCTCTGTTCAACCATGTTGTATCAATGTTATGTTAGACTGTCATGTTCTGGTGCAGATATTTGTTGACTAATAACCAAACCCCATCCGCTTGCAGGTGACATTACATGACATGATCCTGAAAAACATAGAGAAGATCAAGAGGCCACGAAGCAGCAACAATGAAGCCCTCTACTGAACACTCCACTTCTCCTTATCCTCTTCTCACCAACTCCTAGTAACAGCCACATTGGCAGTATTTAGATAGGCAGCCCAATTCTGATATTTTTTCCCCACTAATTAGTCTTTTGACCAATCAGATAACCTCTGTTGTGATTGGTCAAAATGCCAATTAATTAGTGGGAAAAAAGCTCCAAATTGGGTTGCCTGTGTGAATGCAGCCATTGACTGTAACAGGCTTTGTTCTGGACTATTATCATCAATTCCCTCAAGGTGGACTTCAAAAGAACCTCTTTAGACATGTTCTGAAACATCCATGTTTCCAGGACTTGTGCGAAGGTTGTACCTTGATTATGGATTTTTCTCCATGTCGACCAATCAAGCGGGCTTGAACTGAACTCAAACATGGCCGGCCTCCACAAGGTTGGTAGGAGGTCAGATAACTTGTGTCCTTGTTGTCTGTGTGCTTGTAGTGTGTATGTCTTGTCTGGAAACTGTCATGGGAGTTTCACAGGTATACTTTGTCTGTTTTATCTTTAGTTTGTTTTTAAGGAATTATTTTTAGGATTCTGAAGTGCTTGGTGGTAACTATAATTAGCTGTATGTGAGATTTTCAAGGTGAGTGTGTGGGAATGCTCAGTCTGCATTTTAGTTGTAGTGTAGCTTGCAGTCCTGTCAGTTATTTCTATTTTATTTTTTCTTAGGGGACTACTCACAAGTACATTATGAAGGACTATGGTCTGTTTCCAGCACAATATGTAATGGCCATCCACTTCCACTCTGATCTTGGAGTTTAAATTGTGTTAAAAGCCAGATCTGTAATGTTCTCATATCCAGATGCTACGTGATGAGAGAGATGTCTTTACTGTATCTCTCCCTTAATTGTAATTATGTTTTAAGAATAAATATTTTTACTTAATACAACTTGAGAGAATGACATGGTTTCTGACCTGTTGTATATGCTGAAACTGTGTCTCAAAGAGCTTGTGTCGTTGAATTCAAGCCTTGCTGTGAAAATGATTAACCTCAGGATGAGGGGGGAAAATACTTAGAAACCTAGCTATTAATATCTAATTTGCTACGTATTTTCATACAAATGTGAGCAAATCTGCATTTTGAAAATATGTGCATTTCCCCACCAGAGGTTTCCCATCACACTTTTTTTTGTGGATAAAAGGCTGCGTGATGAAGTTTCATGTACTGAATTAAGGTCAGTGTTTCTGTGGTATTTTCAGCTCTACAGATTTAGTTTTGTCACGCAGTGTTGCGATAAATGGCAAATTTGCCCAATTTGGTTTGCATGCACTAGACAAGTTTGTTGATGGTGTACACAGGTTAGGTTATATGATGGATAAGAGCAAGATAACTTGTATTTGTTAATTGGCAGCTAAGCACTGTTCATGTCACTAGCATACAAATTAAGACCCTTGATTTTTATTGGAAAGGAGCATCAAGCGCGCTTTCAGCACCCTGTAGTGTAGACAACTGCATGCTTTACCAAGTTGCAGTGGGATGACCACACATAGCAACGTGTGACTGCAAATTTACCTCAACATGATGATTATTCTATCAAATTGCGTAAGAAATTTCACCACAATTCAATGCACAATTAATTTTACCGACACAGATCCTACCACGTCGAGTGAACAAATTGTAAACATTTACAGAATTGTAAGGACACATCCTGTTTCTTTCACACTTGTCGTGATGTATTTTTATGCGGCAGGCCTTTACTCGCATAAAAACTTGATGGATATAGGGGAACTTTAATCGACTACAGCAGTATTCAACTCTTACCCTAAGAGGTCTGGAGCCTGCTGGTTTGTTCTACTTGATCATTAATTGCACCCAGGTCTAAATCAGTCCCTGATTAGAGGGGAACAATGGAGGAAGAAAATAAAAAAGCAGTGGCATTGACTTTGAGGTCCAGAGTTGAGTTTGGGGGCACTACACTATGTAGTGGTGGTATAGGGAAGTGCACCCAAGAGGTAATGTATAACAGGCTAAATAATGGGAAATAATCTAGAATTGGCTGCTGGTTGGTCATGGGCAAGGTTGTGTAGGTTACTTTCTAAATGTAACCTGTACTTTCTATGTAATGTAATTTTGGGATTACACAAACTCAGTAACGTAGTATGTTTTAATTTCAGTTTCTTTTACTTTCCCCTTAAGAGGCAATATAAGAAGACGAAAAGGACCCATCAAACAGATTTGGTGTGTCATAGTGGTCTCTGACTTGCAGTTAGACTCACTCAGGTGGAACAAATTTAAACTTGAGTATCGGTGTACACATCACTGACAAACGGAAATGGTCCACCCCCACAGACAGTGTGGTGAAGAAGGCGCAACAACAGCGCCTCTTCAACCTCAGGAGGCTAATGAAATTTGGCTTAACACAAAACCCTCACAAACTTTTAGAGATACACAATTGAGAGCATCCTGTCGGGCTGTATCACCGCCTGGTACAGCAACTGCACTGCCCACAACCACAAAGCTCTCCAGAGGGTGGTGTGGTCTGCGCAACGCATTACCGGGGGTGAACTTCCCACCCTCCTGGACACCTACAGCACCCAATGCCATAGGAAGGCCAAAAAGATAATCAAGGACACCAACCACCCGAGCCACTGCCTGTTCACCCCGTTATCATCCAGAAGGTGAGGTCAGTACAAGTGCATCAAAGCTGGCACCAAGACTGAAAAACAGCTATCTCAAAGCCATCAGACTGCTAAACAGACTACTAGCACATCAGAGGTGGCTGCCTATAGACATAGATTAGGAATCACTGGCCACATCAATAATGTCCCTTATCTAGCATTACTCATCTCTGATGTATAAACTGCACTCCACAATATTATACAGTATCTTAGTCACTTTTAAATTGTGTTTGCATATTGCATCACCCATTTCATATGTATATACTGTATTCTATACTACACCACTGACTGTTAAACAGCAATCTCCAGCACACCAGAGGATGCTGCCTATAGACATAGATTAGGAATCACTGGCCACTTTTACTCCTCTCATATGTGTAAACTGTACTCTATACTATTCTACGGTATCTTAGTCACAGCTACACCCGCAATATCTGCTAAACACGTGTATGTTACCAATAAAATTAGATTTTAAATAATCATCTTTTTTAAAGTATCTATTGTTTAAAATATTTTTGCTGGTAAAATAACTGATTGCTTATCTTTTTTGTCATATTTTTTTTTGAGATAACTCCCCAACCCTGCCCACGGGTGTGATATGAAATGTTCGTATATTGTGAGAGTTTAGAGAGACGGTGAGTCTTCAGCACATTACTTTACTGTATACAGAACAGTGGTTGTTTAGAGTAGCATTAGTGCCTGCTAAGGTTTATTGTACTCTTATATATGATACAGTTGGTTCTTAAAGGTAAATCTTGTCAGGGGTTACATCTGATCCTGACCTGAACAATGTTCCAAAAGATCCCATCCAGCTGTA
This sequence comes from Oncorhynchus nerka, assembly GCF_034236695.1. Lineage (NCBI taxonomy): Eukaryota > Metazoa > Chordata > Actinopteri > Salmoniformes > Salmonidae > Oncorhynchus > Oncorhynchus nerka. The sequence goes on along the minus strand of NC_088416.1, from coordinate 28,323,650 downwards.
AATGCAACCCTGTGATGTGAATGTTGTTAATGAACTCTTAAAGGGAATGGTTGGTGTGGGCTGGTCATCTCAGATAAGAAGTGCACCTCTCACAATATATACAACTGGCAACCGTTCCTTTACCGCTTTCTTCAGACCTCCCCTGCAAAATGGTCGCTCAAGGAATGTATTCATTAGTCAAATGGATATTGATAGTCCTTGGCATTGCCTCAGTAATGGGGAACATTGTTCTAATATGGCTTAATACGAGAGATGTGACAGCAGGGCAACAATTCCTTGCTCAACCTCTCCACCCTATAACGGGTGAACACAAGGAGCGCAGCGTTGTTTTTGCTGACATATCAGCTGAGGAATATCGTCACGTACGCAACTACATGGGCACAATTCCAGACATAAACATTTCGTACTACTCACAAACTATGCCTTTTGATGATTACTTTAATCGACCTTTCGCTGCCAAATAAAGTGGATACGCTGCTCTACCTGGATGACAAAGGACCCAAGCCGGTGAGAGACCCGAGGAGGGAGGTTTTCCATGGCACCCTCGGGTACATTAAAGACAGTGGTGGAAAAGTAAAGATACTGTACCTTAATAGAAAATTACTCAAGGAAAAGTGAAAGTCACCCTGTAAAATATTACTTGAGAGAAAGTCTAAAAGTATTTGGTTTGAAATATAATCGAAAGTAAATGTATCGAAAGTAAATGTAATTGTTATATTATTCCTCCTCCACCAAACTTTACAGTCGGCACTATGCATTCGGCACATAGCATTCTCCTGGCATCCGTCAAACCTGGATTCATCTGTCAGACTGCCAGATGGTGAAGCGTGATTCATCACTCCAGAGAACGTGTTTCCACTGCTCCAGAGTCCAATGGTGGCAAGCTTTACGCCACTCCAGCCAATGCTTGGCATTGCGCATGGTGATCATAATCTTGGTGTGGCTGCACGACCATGGAAACTCATTTCATGACGCTCCCGACGAACAGGTCTTGTGCTGACGTTGCTTCCAGAGCCAGTTTGGAACTTGGTAGTGAGCGTTGCAACCGAGGACAAAACGTTTATGCGCTATGCACTTCAGCACTCGGCAGTCCTGTTCTGTCAACTTGTGTGGCCTACCACTTCGCACCTGAGCTTTTGTTGCTCCTAGACGTTTCCACTTCACAATAACGGCACTTACAGTTGACTGGGGCAAAAATCTGACAAACTGCCTTGTTGGAAAGGTGGCATCCTATGATGGCGGAACGTTGAAAGTCACTGAGCTCTTCAGCAAGGCCATTCTACTGCCAGTGTTTGTCTATGGAGATTGAATGGCTCGGTGCTTGATTTTATACACCTGTCAGCCACGGGTGATCAATCAGGTCTCCATACCCACATCGATAACCACACATGCAGCCTAGCGTTTTGGGGGCCCTAAGCAAAACATTTATTTTTTAATTATGAATTGTGTTGCTATATTGGATCAATAGAATATGGGGAATAAAATGTATCCAAATATACCAGTTAATCCTGAAATTAAAGCTAGATTCCTTAATTGAAGCATAAAAAAAGGAAGCCATCCATATCGCGGTCACCAACGCCCCACTACCGGACGAGCTAAACACCTTTTTCTCATGATTCGAGCGCAAGGACCCTAAGCTGCCGAGGAGAGCCCCCGATGACAACGTGGGCTACACACCCAGGACATATGTAAATCATTCAAATGTGTTAACCCTCAAAAGGCTGCCGGCTCAGACGGCATTGCTAGCCCTGCCCTCAGAGCATGTGCAGACCAGCTGGCTGTTGTCTTCTCTGACATTTTCTCTGACTAGGTCATAACGGTCAGGCCGCTATACACACCAAGATGTCCACTATCATCCCTGTGCCCAAGAAAGGGAAAGTAACTGAACTGAATGACTACCGACCAGTAGCACTCACTTCTGTTATCATGAAGTACTTAAAGATGTTAGTCAAAGACCATATCACCTCCCTCCCTGACACACTCAACTCTCTCCAATTCGCCTACCGCCCTGACAGATCCACAGACGACGCAATCGCCATTGCACTGCACACTGCCCTTAGCCACCTGGACAAAAGGAATGCATATGTGAGGATGCTGTTCATCGACTACAGCTTGTTCTTCAATATCATAGGGTCTGAACTCCTCCTTATGCAACTGGGTCCTTGGCCTCCTGACGGGACACCCCCAGGTGGTGAAGGTAGGCAACATTACCTCGTCGACACTGATTCTCAACACAGGGGCCCCACAAGGGCGCGTCCTCAGTCCCCTTCTGTATTCCCTGTATACACACGACTGTGTGGCCTCACACAGTTCCAACTTCATCATCAAGTTTGCTGACAACACGACAGTAGCAGGCCTGATTACCAACAACGACAAGACAGTTTACAGGTAGGAGGAAGGCTCTCTGACGGCGTGGTGCCAGGGAAACAACCTCTCCCTCAATGTTAGAAAAACAAAGGAGCTGATTGTGGACTTCAGGAGGAACCAGGCTGGACACGCCCCCATTCTCATCAACGGGGTCACCGTGGAGACAGTCAATAACTTAAAATTCCTTGGTGTACACATCTCAGAGAACCTGAAATGGTCTAACCACACGGACACGTGAAGAAGGCACAACAGTGACTCTTCAACCTCAGGATGCAGAAGAAATTCGGCCTGTACCGAAGGGCCCTCCACAGTGTTCTACAGGTGCATCATCGAGAGCATACTGTTGGGCTGCATCACTTACAGCAACTCCACCGCCACGGACCGTAAGGCGCTTCAGAGGGTGATACGTGCAGTCAAATTCACCATTGGGTGCACACCGCCTGCCCTACAGGACACCTACAACACCAGGTGTCGCAGGAAGTCCAAGATGATCATCAGGGACCCCAGCCATGCCCTGTTCACCCTGCTTCAATCACTCAGATGCAAACAGTTGTAAGGGATTTCTGGCCTATGTTCATACAAGAGACCACAGGAAACGTATATGTTCAGAGGTTGGTTTGTTTAATAAGGATTGCAACCTGGAGTTTACACTTACAGTAATTTGCAAGTAACACACTCAGTTCTCAAGATGGTGTTTGCCCTTTTTCTCCCCTACTATGGTTAAAGCAGCACAGGGTGAAGTCCCTGTGCTGCTTTATAAGCTCATAATGATCAGTTGCTAATACAACATTGTCTCTGTTAGCCATGTTTTGAGGGTATACATTGTTCATTTACATTTAGGGGCCTGTTGCACAAAACTAGGATAAGGGATTAAGCCAGGATATCTTGGTGATCCTGGCTCAATTGATCCGTAATCCGGTTGCACTAAAGATGGATAGGGGGCAGGAGGATATGTTATGGTATAAATTACCATGGAGATTTATTCTGTGGAGCTAGCCTGCTCCAGACCAGGCTAAATTCCAGGATCTATTTAATCTCATCCCTAATGTCAGTCAGCAGTCACCACAAATGGAAACCAATAGTTATTTCACTGCTCACTATACATTGTTATCACATATAACTAGACCCACTGTTATTATTTAAACGTTTGTGATCATTAATTTCAATGATTTTGGATAAAAAAATGATGTTTAGATGATGTTGCTATCATTAGATAATTTACAGTTTCCCATAGACTATAAGGCTATATATAAAATGATAGAATATTAGGGCCACAGAGGGAAAAAAACACAAGTCATAATATTGTAACCAGTTGTTTTAAAGGAGGACAGTTGTTAAATTGACAGATGTGGGGCATTTCGTGAAATTGTACTTCAGTATGGTTTCATAAACAAAGACATGCTGATGTGCCAGAATATTAAGTATCACATTGTCATAAGTATCAAAACTGTAAAAACAATATGTAGCTTTTCTGCAGAAAGAACCAGCCTCATAAATGTATGACTTTATCCTTTTTCTTCAGTGTGGCCCTAGTACTCTGTCATATAAACAAATACACATTCCATATGAATATAAAAACACAATGTGTAACATTATGTTCCTTTATTGAATAAGGACAAAACAAAGCAGGTAAACCATCAGCTCCTTTCGAAACTGAAGTCACAGTGACTCTACAAGATGGAAAGCACAGAATCCAAGCATATTATACAAAATGATACATACACATTCAAAGGTCTGTATATAACACACCCTGCATGTCTGCACACTAAAATAAATGCAGGACAAATCCATACACATCAACTGAACAGACAAATGAATGGATGCAGTAGCCTCCCTGCAGCCTTGTATTACACACAGTATACCGCACAAACATCATAAGAGGCCAAATTCGTCAAAAAACGAACCCAAAAAACCAAATTCCTCTGCCACCGCAGGACATATTTAACCAAAATTGAAAGCACACATACTAACTAAAATAATTCAACACATATTGGTCCCTCAGCAGCCGACCACTGTCGTCATCAGGGAAGATTGCCGGATTGTCCCAGTCCATGGCTGGTGGCACTCTGGGGGCCCTCTCCTTCCTCAGGCAGGCCACATTGTGGAGGACAGCACAAGCCACAGTAATATCACATGCCCTAACAGGGCTGACCCTTAATTTGTGAAGGCAGTGAAAGCGTGCCTTCAGGAGGCCAAAGGTCATTTCAACTCTGGCCCTGGTCCTGGCATGGGCATGGTTGTAGGCCTGCTGTGCTTCCTGGGGGTCTGTGAAAGGTGTCAGGAGAAAAGGCTGGCAGCCATACCCCCTGTCTCCCAGCAACACACCAGAGAATTCACCTGTCAACACAAAATCTCATCATTACTACCTCATAAACACAGTGATATTCTTGACACAGCCATGATGGTTATAAATAGGGGTTGTGTGGCTTACCTTGTGATAGGCACTGATAGATTTCAGAGGCCCGAAAGATTCTGGAGTCATGGACTGAGCCAGGCCATTTTGCCACAACATTGCTGATCACACAGTCAGCATTGCAGACCATCTGAAATCATAAGATGAGGAATATTACACCAATCAATGCACATCACTGGCAATGCAGAGTGTTCGTCAATGGACAATATCAAAAAGTTATGTTCACCTGAACATTAATGCTGTGAAAGGATTTCCTATTCACAAAATCGGCCTCATGGGCACCTGAGGGGGCTTTTATCCTTATGTGTGTGCAGTCCACTGCACCAATGACATTGGGGAAACCTGTCACACAAAGTAATGAGTATCCTACTATGTGTTAACAGTTGTCCTGTAATTTGTAGATCCTCTTACCTGCAATCCTATAGAACTCCTCTTTGATGTCACAGAGTCTTCTGTGGCCAGGGAAGGAGATGAAGACATCTGCTAATGCTTTGATAGCCAGACACACACTCCTTATTGTGCGGCAAATTGTGGCCTTGTTCAGCTGTTCTGCATCCCCCACTGAGTACAGGAAGGCTCCACTAGCAAAAAGCGCAAGGCCACACAAACCATTTGCTCCACACTCAGTGCATGGCTCCGTGCAGTGCGGTGCTTAATCCTGGGACCCAGTAGTCTGCATAGATACCTGATGCCATCTGCAGAAAACCTGTATCTTTCATATAGATGGTCATCAGGGAAGGCCAGTGGGTCCAACCGGTCCCTGAAGACCCTTTCTCGCCTGAAGGCTCTCCTCAGCACAAGTGCTTCTTCATCCACCACATCTCGCACGAATGGGCATGCCATTGTCAGAGCAGAAAGGAACACACAATTTTGGGCCTTCATATAGGCCAGTGGCCACACCTGGTGCTGGGGGTGGGCAAAAGGGCGATGCCTTATAACGATGACTTGGTTGTACTGATTGCTGGGAAAATAAAAAAACTTAGAAAGATGCCACCGTCCTGTGTGCTCACAATAAGAGCTCATATGTCATGGCTCACTTGACTTTACGAGAATATACCTAATTTTTTATTTTGAGCTGTGTCATCTTCTTGGAGCTGGGGAGGAAAGAAAAATAATGATTAATACATTTGTGTTACAGTTAGCATACAGTGTACATTGAAGGCATATCTCACCTCCCTCTCAAGTTTTTTTATTTCAAGGTCCAGTTTCCTAATTGTCCTCTTTTTTATTTCGGACTCCAGTGCAAGATTTTCCATCTTTTTCTTCTTGTACTGAATGTCTATGTCTGCCAGTTCTATTTGGCGCCGGAGGTGGTTGCCATACAACTTTCTGATAGCTTGTGAGCTCTGTGAACACAATACAATTAGCGCAGCTGGAATTTGGCAGGATGTGGTGTCCTTTTATTAATACGCACTATGTTGCCAGGCTGGTTTTCCCACTGTATAGCATCTGGGTCCTGTAAAAGAAATTAGATTTTTTGATTTTGATGAGGACTCCTCACCATTGTAGAGTAAATAGTACTTTCACAGTCTTAACATGATACCTCATGCCTTCTGGAATCCAGAGAGATGGTCTCCTCCTCATCATCGTCTCCATCATGTGCTGTTGCTGCTGCACTGGGGCCTTCACCCTATCACATTTAATCGGATTCATATTGAAGCTAGTAGACAAGACATGCCAGGCCTACAGTATGCCTTTGATGGAGTACTCACTGGATCAGCATCGTCTGGTGCTTGTGCTGGTGGCTCTAACAGGAACACAGTGCTGCCAGGCACTGCAAGGCAATAGGTAAACCAAAGTCAGACAGTCCAAATTGATTCAATATGAATGTGGTTGTATCCCATGTAGAGATGGAAGGACATACCTTGAATGAAGCGGGTGGCATCTTGGTAGGAACCTATGCTCGTCTCTTTCCCCCCAGGGATCCCCTCTAAGACGGGCCTGCCTTTATTTAGCTCCAAGGCCATGTCCTCTGCTGGGGTAAGGTCAGCCTTTGGTGACCCACCACCCGTGCCTTGTCTGTGGGTATTCTTTTTCACTGCTAAAACAGTACAGACAATGTGTGAGCAGGCACCTTCTGGGTACAATATATGCTTGTGCTTTGTTAAATATTAGTCAGGGACCATACCATTCTGCAGAATGTTCTTGTATTTGATTTTGACCTGCTGCCATGTCCGTTTTGGCCCGTTCATGTTTAATCTACACACACACACATTTAATGGAGTCACACTGCAAAAAATTACTTGGTATTTTTGTCTTGTTTTCAGTAAAAATATCAAAAAATTTATCATAGCTTTATACAGTGTGATGGAGTTACTTTACACAATTTCACTCATATCTGCAGTGCATTTCAATTAAAAATTTAACCGTTTCATAATTACAGTACAACTGCATTTTTGGAGATGTGAATTAAATATTTGAATTGTAATTGTGATGTTTCAGCGGAGCGGTGAGTGTGTAATTGTGCACTACTTACGCATTCAGGCGGTCTGCAATACTTTGCCACGCTTTTTCTCTTTGCTTTATCACTGTGGCGGTGTTGCCTTTCTTCTTAATTATATCTTTTACCTCCTCGTATGCCTCCATGAGGATTTGTGCTTCCGACGGGGAAAAATACGCGGCTCTAGTTGCCATGGTAAATCAGTTAATCTGTGATCTGTGGCGGGGTCTATTTGAGTGAGCCGTGAGCGCGCACCTATCCAGGATTGGTTTCACCTGGTTTAATGAATCCGTGTCTGCTCATCCTGGCTTGGTCTTTGTGCAACCAATTAAAGCCTGGACGCACATGTTTTGGCTTCATTGAGCTCAGCTGAGTCATTTATCCCGGATGTCTTAATTCTACTTTTGTGCAACAGGCCCCAGGTCAGCAAACACCGCGCTGCGTTCATTGTGTTTTCCCTTGAAAACATGATGTGGCTTCGAGGAGCATTTGGGCAGCCTACCCGAGTAAAGACATACAATGACAATATTCGCTATTACTGAGATCAGGCCAAAGAGTATCAATATCCATTTAACTAATGAAGTCATTCTCAAAACCACCATCTAAACACCATGGGGTGTTCTGGATAGAGGAGGCGATTGCGAGGAGCATAACATAAGATTAGGCGCAAGTGAATTTGGGATGAGCCACACCCGTCCGTCCCTCGTCCCACCCCCATGCAGCACCCTCAAGAAATGCAAAGTTCTCCCATACTTTGAATAATGTTATGCAATTGCCGGGATTTAATCCAATAGTTTTTGGATAAAGGCCAACATTCCTCCTACGTAAAGTGTATTTTACGCACATACTGTGGAAAGGGTTGCACGTTCCTGTCAAATAAATACTCGTTCAAGGGACTTGGTTATGTTGATATATTTTTTAAAGATATTTTTATTTGTACATGTAAAATGTGGTTTGCAAGAGCAACTTCTTCTTGAAGTTGAAATACACTATAATGGTTATTTTGGTTTGGAAGCCTCTATAAACCAGGGGCCTGTTGCACAAAAGTAGAATTAAGACATCCGGGATAAATGACTCAGCTGAGCTCAATGAAGCCAAAACATGTGCGTCCAGGCTTTAATTGGTTGCACAAAGACCAAGCCAGGATGAGCAGACACGGATTCATTAAACCAGGTGAAACCAATCCTGGATAGGTGCGCGCTCACGGCTCACTCAAATAGACCCCGCCACAGATCACAGATTAACTGATTTACCATGGCAACTAGAGCCGCGTATTTTTCCCCGTCGGAAGCACAAATCCTCATGGAGGCATACGAGGAGGTAAAAGATATAATTAAGAAGAAAGGCAACACCGCCACAGTGATAAAGCAAAGAGAAAAAGCGTGGCAAAGTATTGCAGACCGCCTGAATGCGTAAGTAGTGCACAATTACACACTCACCGCTCCGCTGAAACATCACAATTACAATTCAAATATTTAATTCACATCTCCAAAAATGCAGTTGTACTGTAATTATGAAACGGTTAAATTTTTAATTGAAATGCACTGCAGATATGAGTGAAATTGTGTAAAGTAACTCCATCACACTGTATAAAGCTATGATAAATTTTTTGATATTTTTACTGAAAACAAGACAAAAATACCAAGTAATTTTTGCAGTGTGACTCCATTAAATGTGTGTGTGTGTGTGTAGATTAAACATGAACGGGCCAAAACGGACATGGCAGCAGGTCAAAATCAAATACAAGAACATTCTGCAGAATGGTATGGTCCCTGACTAATATTTAACAAAGCACAAGCATATATTGTACCCAGAAGGTGCCTGCTCACACATTGTCTGTACTGTTTTAGCAGTGAAAAAGAATACCCACAGACAAGGCACGGGTGGTGGGTCACCAAAGGCTGACCTTACCCCAGCAGAGGACATGGCCTTGGAGCTAAATAAAGGCAGGCCCGTCTTAGAGGGGATCCCTGGGGGAAAGAGACGAGCATAGGTTCCTACCAAGATGCCACCCGCTTCATTCAAGGTATGTCCTTCCATCTCTACATGGGATACAACCACATTCATATTGAATCAATTTGGACTGTCTGACTTTGGTTTACCTATTGCCTTGCAGTGCCTGGCAGCACTGTGTTCCTGTTAGAGCCACCAGCACAAGCACCAGACGATGCTGATCCAGTGAGTACTCCATCAAAGGCATACTGTAGGCCTGGCATGTCTTGTCTACTAGCTTCAATATGAATCCGATTAAATGTGATAGGGTGAAGGCCCCAGTGCAGCAGCAACAGCACATGATGGAGACGATGATGAGGAGGAGACCATCTCTCTGGATTCCAGAAGGCATGAGGTATCATGTTAAGACTGTGAAAGTACTATTTACTCTACAATGGTGAGGAGTCCTCATCAAAATCAAAAAATCTAATTTCTTTTACAGGACCCAGATGCTATACAGTGGGAAAACCAGCCTGGCAACATAGTGCGTATTAATAAAAGGACACCACATCCTGCCAAATTCCAGCTGCGCTAATTGTATTGTGTTCACAGAGCTCACAAGCTATCAGAAAGTTGTATGGCAACCACCTCCGGCGCCAAATAGAACTGGCAGACATAGACATTCAGTACAAGAAGAAAAGATGGAAAATCTTGCACTGGAGTCGAAAAATAAAAAAGAGGACAATTAGGAAACTGGACCTTGAAATAAAAAAACTTGAGAGGGAGGTGAGATATGCCTTCAATGTACACTGTATGCTAACTGTAACACAAATGTATTAATCATTATTTTTCTTTCCTCCCCCAGCTCCAAGAAGATGACACAGCTCAAAATAAAAATTAGGTATATTCTCGTAAAGTCAAGTGAGCCATGACATATGAGCTCTTATTGTGAGCACACAGGACGGTGGCATCTTTCTAAGTTTTTTTATTTTCCCAGCAATCAGTACAACCAAGTCATCGTTATAAGGCATCGCCCTCTTTTGCCCACCCCCCCAGCACCAGGTGTGGCCACTGGCCTATATGAAGGCCCAAAATTGTGTGTTCCTTTCTGCTCTGACAATGGCATGCCCATTCGTGCGAGATGTGGTGGATGAAGAAGCACTTGTGCTGAGGAGAGCCTTCAGGCGAGAAAGGGTCTTCAGGGACCGGTTGGACCCACTGGCCTTCCCTGATGACCATCTATATGAAAGATACAGGTTTTCTGCAGATGGCATCAGGTATCTATGCAGACTACTGGGTCCCAGGATTAAGCACCGCACTGCACGGAGCCATGCACTGAGTGTGGAGCAAATGGTTTGTGTGGCCTTGCGCTTTTTGCTAGTGGAGCCTTCCTGTACTCAGTGGGGATGCAGAACAGCTGAACAAGGCCACAATTTGCCGCACAATAAGGAGTGTGTGTCTGGCTATCAAAGCATTAGCAGATGTCTTCATCTCCTTCCCTGGCCACAGAAGACTCTGTGACATCAAAGAGGAGTTCTATAGGATTGCAGGTAAGAGGATCTACAAATTACAGGACAACTGTTAACACATAGTAGGATACTCATTACTTTGTGTGACAGGTTTCCCCAATGTCATTGGTGCAGTGGACTGCACACACATAAGGATAAAAGCCCCCTCAGGTGCCCATGAGGCCGATTTTGTGAATAGGAAATCCTTTCACAGCATTAATGTTCAGGTGAACATAACTTTTTGATATTGTCCATTGACGAACACTCTGCATTGCCAGTGATGTGCATTGATTGGTGTAATATTCCTCATCTTATGATTTCAGATGGTCTGCAATGCTGACTGTGTGATCAGCAATGTTGTGGCAAAATGGCCTGGCTCAGTCCATGACTCCAGAATCTTTCGGGCCTCTGAAATCTATCAGTGCCTATCACAAGGTAAGCCACACAACCCCTATTTATAACCATCATGGCTGTGTCAAGAATATCACTGTGTTTATGAGGTAGTAATGATGAGATTTTGTGTTGACAGGTGAATTCTCTGGTGTGTTGCTGGGAGACAGGGGGTATGGCTGCCAGCCTTTTCTCCTGACACCTTTCACAGACCCCCAGGAAGCACAGCAGGCCTACAACCATGCCCATGCCAGGACCAGGGCCAGAGTTGAAATGACCTTTGGCCTCCTGAAGGCACGCTTTCACTGCCTTCACAAATTAAGGGTCAGCCCTGTTAGGGCATGTGATATTACTGTGGCTTGTGCTGTCCTCCACAATGTGGCCTGCCTGAGGAAGGAGAGGGCCACCAGCCATGGACTGGGACAATCCGGCAATCTTCCCTGATGACGACAGTGGTCGGCTGCTGAGGGACCAATATGTGTTGAATTATTTTAGTTAGTATGTGTGCTTTCAATTTTGGTTAAATATGTCCTGCGGTGGCAGACGGAATTTGTTTTTTTTTTTGGGTTCGTTTTTTGACGAATTTGGCCTCTTATGATGTTTGTGCGGTATACTGTGTGTAATACAAGGCTGCAGGGAGGCTACTGCATCCATTCATTTGTCTGTTCAGTTGATGTGTATGGATTTGTCCTGCATTTATTTTAGTGTGCAGACATGCAGGGTGTGTTATATACAGACCTTTGAATGTGTATGTATCATTTTGTATAATATGCTTGGATTCTGTGCTTTCCATCTTGTAGAGTCACTGTGACTTCAGTTTCGAAAGGAGCTGATGGTTTACCTGCTTTGTTTTGTCCTTATTCAATAAAGGAACATAATGTTACACATTGTGTTTTTATATTCATATGGAATGTGTATTTGTTTATATGACAGAGTACTAGGGCCACACTGAAGAAAAAGGATAAAGTCATACATTTATGAGGCTGGTTCTTTCTGCAGAAAAGCTACATATTGTTTTTACAGTTTTGATACTTATGACAATGTGATACTTAATATTCTGGCACATCAGCATGTCTTTGTTTATGAAACCATACTGAAGTACAATTTCATGAAATGCCCCACATCTGTCAATTTAACAACTGTCCTCCTTTAAAACAACTGGTTACAATATTATGACTTGTGTTTTTTTTCCCCTCTCTGGCCCTAATATTCTATCATTTTATATATAGCCTTATAGTCTATGGGAAACTGTAAATTATCTAATGATAGCAACATCATCTAAACATCATTTTTTTATCCAAAATCATTGAAATTAATGATCACAAACGTTTAAATAATAACAGTGGGTCTAGTTATATGTGATAACAATGTATAGTGAGCAGTGAAATAACTATTGGTTTCCATTTGTGGTGACTGCTGACTGACATTAGGGATGAGATTAAATAGATCCTGGAATTTAGCCTGGTCTGGAGCAGGCTAGCTCCACAGAATAAATCTCCATGGTAATTTATACCATAACATATCCTCCTGCCCCCTATCCATCTTTAGTGCAACCGGATTACGGATCAATTGAGCCAGGATCACCAAGATATCCTCGCTTAATCCCTTATCCTAGTTTTGTGCAACAGGCCCCTGTCCGCCGAGGAATATCTCCAAGTCCGCGACTATATGAGTAATCAGAAAGACTTGGATATTTCTGTCAATGCGCTTACAAAGCCTTCAGGGAATTTCCTCTTCTTAATTGATGTTTTGTTGCCAAGGAAAGCAGATGCGCTTGGCTACCTAGATAACAATAAGCCCAAGCCGGTGAGAGAGGCGACTGCGGTGGTTTTCTATGGCACCCTTGGGCACATTAAAGAATATGTGGTGGGACCTCTCCCCAACCCGATTTACCACCGCGATGTCACCGTTGAGAGGTATAAAGAAGAGTTGCCCATCAATGCGCGTACGGTCACCATTGGTGAATATGCACTTATTTCCAAGTTTATTAATGAAGAGGTATTTACAAAACTTGGTAAAATTGTGAAAGAAAGTTTTGATGTCAGTAAATAGAAAACCCTGAATTATTACGAAGGCATGTCTCGGGGTGTCAAATCGGGAGAGAGACAGACATGGATATCTTTATTTCGTGATTTGAGTGGGATGTACATCCACCCTGTAGGTTTGGAAGTTTTAATCAACCACGAAAGCACCAACGCGTCTCTTTGGAGTGTGAAGAGATTACTTTATAACGGACAGTACTTCGACAGTGTGGAGGATCTTCTAAAACAATATGATGATGGAAAAGTGACTAAAATTGTGTATAAACCTGTCCAGAACTATGCATCACTCAAACTTAAAAGTAAACCCACCGGTTTAAGCCCTCGGCAGTTTTACGCGCAAGGTAAACGCTTCAGTGTCAAGAATAATCATGTTATGTATCTCGAATGGAGTTTTGCTGAGTTCTGAGTTCCCTCACCGGTATGAGAGTTTTCGACGTTCGTTTCAAGGGGGAGAGGATAGCTTATGAGGTTAGTGTTCAAGAGGCAATGTCAGTTTATGGTTCCATCACACCCGGCATGATTCTGACTAAGTTTTTGGACTCTAGTATCGGAATAGGTCGCTTTGCGCACGAGCTCGTTCGAGGCGTGGATTGTCCGTACGCGGCAACCTACATCGACACTTTCCGATACATTGACGTCAGTGCACCTCAGAGATTCAGGAATTCAATTTGCCTTTTTTGAGCACAATTACAGGCCGTCCTCTCAGAAGACACTTCTCTGACTTTTTCAGCAATAGTTATGGAGGCATGGTTAACAGTGCCTTAGTTTTTAGGACCATTACGGCCATAGGTAACTATGACTACTTGTGGGACTTCATTTTTTTATCAGAGCGGCTCTGTTGAGGCCAAAGTGCACTGCCACTGGATACATATCGTCATCTTTCAATGTTGACGGCAATCTCAAATACGGACACCAGGTGGCAGAAAATACTATTGGGAACATCCACACTCATTTCATCAACTTCAAAGTTGACCTGGACGTGTTGGGTAAGTGTGAACAATAAATGTGGCCGAGTATGAACCGATGAAAGGTCAAGCACAGTTATAAATGTTTTAAATGTTCTTGTGGCCACTGAAGACCTGGTTTGAACCCCAGTTGGTTACATTGGTGCTGGACGTGTCTGTGAGTTATCTTTCATTTCAATGATAGGATTATAACATGATCCAATATTTCGAGTTTTGAATTGGGTTTCTGTACCACAGGGGTTGAGAATGTATTCCAGACCAAGGACATGAAGTTTATGAATGTGTCTTTACCCTGGATGCCGGAGCGCTATGCCATGGTTCCTCAGCTGGTGGAGGCCCAGCTAAAGACTGAGAAGGAGGCTGCTCTCCGCTACGACACCAAGACGCCACGCTACCTTCACATCGCCAGCAACCGCACCAACCGCTGGGGCCACCAGCGCTCCTACCGCCTCCAGGTGGTCAGCTTCACCGGTGACAGCCTTCCAGAGACGGAGCCAGAGGAGAAGTCCATGTCTTGGGCTAGGTGAGTCTCCCTCCCCTCCCCTCTCCTCCTAAGGAAGGTCCTACTTCCTAAAACACAGGTTACAGGTAGACCAAAGGCAAAGCAGTTTGACCAACTTTTGTTATTTTATTTGACAGGTATAAAGTGGCCATCACTAAGCACAAAGACTCCGAGCAGACCAGCAGTAGTCTGTACAGTCAGAACAACATGTGGACACCAGCAGTGGACTTCAGCAAGTACATTGAGGATGACGAGAACATTGAGAACCAGGTGTGTTTTTGATCTTATGTGCCGTTGTCCTTACATATATTTTAACCCTCTCTTGAGATTTGCACATTTTCAGGTCATTGATAAATGAAGGTTTGGTAGTCACCAAATTAGTGCTTTTTCGTCTAGGACCTGGTTGCCTGGGTAACCACCGGCTTCCTCCACATTCCCCATGCTGAGGACATCCCCAACACAGTTACCGTTGGAAATGGATGCGGAGTGATCCTGAGACCACATAACTACTTTGATGAGGACCCGTCTATTCACTCTCCAGACGGGGTGTACATCAGTCCAGGGTCAGAGGGAAACTGTGAAAATAACAAGATGGCCTGCTTGGCTGAAGACGCATGCAGCCCAGTCGTTGAACCCTTCACCTACAATGGGTTTGAAGGCACCATAAAGTTTGAAGAGTGAAAAAAAAAGTCCCCAATCCTGAGTGTGCTCTGCACTAAACATTAAAACACTTATAAAAATGTGAATCTTGCCCAAGACAACATTTGAAATCATTAAGAAACAGCATTGGATTTCTAACTTGGCATGGACTCTACAAGTTGTCAAAAGTGTTCCACAGGGATGCTGGCCCAAATTGACTCCAATGCTTCCCACAGTTGTTTCAAGTTGGCTGGGTGTCCTTGGGTGGTGGACCATTCTTGATACACACAGGAAACTGTTTAAGAGTGGAAAAACCCAGCGGCATTTGCCGTGTGCCTGGCACCTGCTATCATACCCTGTCCAACAGCACTTAAATCTTTTGTCTTGTCCATTAACCCTCTAAATGGTACACCCACTGTATATATTCAACTCAATACAGTATAGGTTTATATCTGCTAATTTGAATACTTTATCACTGCACTGAGGCTTTTCAATTCACTTTCGTCTGACCACTCTCTGTATGAGGAGGAAGCTGGGACTCTCCGTTGATTGTTTTGTTTATGTTTTTACCTTACACACAAGGATAAATCTGTCTAGTTGTCTCTCCCAATAAAAATAATTGTTTAAAATGGGCCGGACCTCAGCTGTTTCCTGTTTTTTCAGTCTTTCTACTCCCCATGGTGTCTGCAGAGACCAGATCAAAGTGGGTGAATGAACTCCCCACCCCTCCTCACTTCATGGGAACACAAGTTCTTGTTGTAATGCATTTTAATACATTGAAAACATTTTTTAAACCTTTATTTAACTGGCAAGTCAGTTAAGAACAAATTCTTATTTACAATGACGGCCTACACCGGCCAAACCCAGACGACGCTGGGCCAACTGTGCACCACCCTATGGGACAATCACGGCCGGTTGTGATACAGCCTGGATAAGAATTAACTTAGAATTTGTTTTCACAGTACAATTAGGGTAAAATTTAAACAGCACTGCAATTTATTTCCTGTAAACATGCATTTCTGGGGGGTTTGTTGCACAAGATTTTGTCCTTTTTTAAGGCCATTGCGAGTCTGTAATTTCCCCCATTGGATAACCCACAGATTTTGTAACATATCTTGGCGCAGCCTCTAATCCTTACAAAAGGTGACCTGAAAATGACCTCCTCTCGCTGGCCATCGTAAATATTTGAAGGAATGTCCATGCAGGTAACAGGCCTCTTACGCTGAACTTTGTCCACATTTTGGAGTGATGGATTTCTGCTCCGGTGCTAAGTGCCTCTTAGACCTGTGTAGGCTGCTCATCACACACGCACACACACACGCACACATGTTTACTCCCACTTGTGTTGCAAAACGTCTGTTTGAATTTAACCTTCCACTTTCAATAAATTCCACTCAGACTGTGTAGACATTCAGTTACAGACCAGATGTTAAAGTGTTAGAATGTGAGGGGAATGGATACATTAAATCAACACTGGCGTTAGTGGTGTCAGAGAAAACGTTCCTATGGGTTCGCATGATTTCAGTCAGACACTAAGGACACTTTGGTTTGTCGTCCATTCTAATTCATGCCTGCAGGCTGGCTTGGTTAAAACAAGAAACATTTGTAAAAAATTTTTTTTTAAAAGCATTCAGTGGAAAGCGAAGGAACTTAATTTGTCAAATTCCTAACTTGACTCCTGACATAGCAACCACACCCCCCTCCCCCTAAATAAAGAGGAGATAACTGCCTCTATGTTAATGTCAGGGACATTTTCCACTGGATTCAAACTCTCAGCTGCCTAGTGCTGGTCACCCCAACATCCTCGCCCTGTGACCTTCCTGCTCCACTAACCATATAACGGTCATGAGTCATGACCAGTTACTGGTAAGAACCCCCCCACACACTGATCTCAGAGGTAGACCAAATACTGGTTGTCAGTCTCCCTAGAGGCACCTTCATTCTGAGAGTCACTCCCTTGGAGTTGAAAAGTCTGCACCAAGATTAACTAGACTTAGACTAAGCAGTAAGAAGACTTGAATAGAGGAATATACACAGGATAGCCTTTAGCCTACATGGAAAGATAACATAGTTCTATACAACATTAGATCAAATGCTGGCCAGATAAAACCACACATCTTTAGCTATTTACCTGAGTTCACTTGAGCTTGATTTTCATTTCATAATGAAAGACCCATGCACAACTATTAGGTAACTTCAACCGTGGGAAATGTTGTTCTTTATGGCAACAAGAAAATCGAGCAAAAAGTACTCAATGTCAGGGTCTCTTGGTTCAAGGCATGCTGCGAAGAGTCTGAACTGACTTGGGAAAGTATGTTGGAAGTTTCTATAAAGAACCTTACTGTCATAACAGGACTGTTTATCATTTGGATTCTGTTGGCAGACTGCCTGGCGAGACATCGAGAGCAACATGGGTGTCACATACTATAACTTCATCTGTCTATTCTCAAGGGCAATAGATGGAAAGTTGCCTACAAGTTGAGGTCCGTGATAGTAGAGTACAACACTTCCTTTGATCCTGTAGTCCTTAATTAGTCTTGTTTCTCTTTCAACAATAACTTCTATAACAGATGCATAAATGTTGAACAGACCAGATGACTTTATAAACAAAACCTCAACTTTATGGCTAAATTGTATTGTGTAAACACAGTGATGCTATTTTAATACACTAATATATCTGATGCAGCACATCAGATGATTGTTTATTCAATATTTCAATGTGCTTGTACCCGTCCCTATCAAAATAAACCATAAATGAAATTAAATCTAGGCCTATGCATGGTGTGAGACCGCAGTATTTGACTACCTCAAAGGTAAGCCTCTCCAACTGATGAAAGAGGATGCTGACAGAGTCCAGAAACTCGGGGAGGAATCCAAAAATCTCCCATTGAGATCAATGCATTATTTCCGCAAAAGTCTGAGCCTTGTGATTCCCTGGTGCTAAAAGACTGCAGGAGACCGTTATCCTCCTTTTATAACGTGGTGAACAACAGCAACACTAGACAATGTAATGAACGCATGGTGACCTGCACAGGTTTACTCTCTAATGCGTCATGCATCCTCACACTTGTGATGAATGTGTTGGGGATGTCTGTAATCATTAACTGATAGACCTGGTTTGGTCATAACTCACAGTCCCAAACAGCCACAGCTCAGAGGACTGATCTCCATACAAAGCAGACAACCATTGGCTGAACATTCAATATTTGGACAACTGTGTGTTTTTCTCTAGTTTATCAGCACAGTCCACTGGGACAGATGGTACCTTGGGGTGCAGGGCAGTGATGTTGGTGATGTGGTCTATGGCAAGGGTATTATTGGTGATGGAGTGCCCGGTTTAACCTGTTTTAACTCTGTTTATTAAACCTGGTTATAGCACTCTGGTAATCAACATGGCGCAATTAAGACAATTGCCTTGTTAATCACAGACGTATTTGTGTAGACATAAACAAGAGGCTCTTGGCTGAGTAAACATATTCACAGTTACATGTTTCATAGCAGAGATCAACCACAGTTAATGACCTCCTTGAGTTTCAATCTCACACCAGTAGCAGTCCCTTGGCTGGCTAGAAAATATCAATAGGTTTGTAATAGATTTACAAATGTTACATGAATAAATATCGCAAAAATATGTCCTATTATACCATCAGGGAAGAGTTCAACAAAACACACTTACATCATGCATCTCTCACCTGGTTTCCCCCTCCCCACCCCACCCCACACACACGTTCACTTGTCTCCCCTCTCCCTAAACGTGTTTCTCAAGGAAAAGCCATCCGCTCCATTAGGGCAGTTGGAGGGGTGGGGGGACGGACATTGGGAATTGTAGGATGTGTGTGTACGTGTGGTGGGCTGCACAGTGG
The DNA here is from genome assembly GCF_034236695.1 of Oncorhynchus nerka. NCBI lineage: Eukaryota > Metazoa > Chordata > Actinopteri > Salmoniformes > Salmonidae > Oncorhynchus > Oncorhynchus nerka. The sequence continues at coordinate 28,304,589 of NC_088416.1, read as the reverse complement.
GACCATGCTAGTGTTATTTTTAGCTCCCTGGGGAAGATTATGGTTTGTGGAGCAAACAACAGCAGCAGCAGCAGCAGGCAAGGAACAGGTCTAATGTCTGTCAGCCGGCCACGGCCAGATAACATATCACCTTGGAAACTTGTGCTGGTTGGAGGATGGTGGCTGGGAACACTCAGCTAGAAGTAAACACAGACCCTCTCATCCTCCCCTCCTCTTCCCTCCATGCCTACCCTCACTAAACGAGGCTACACTCTTTTCCATCACTAGCTCGGCATGCCTGTCCAGTGTGGGTTTTTCCATATTGCCTTTTTTCCCCCTCCTCCTTTGGCCTTCAGCAACACGTGCAAAGTAGTATGTCCTGGAAAAGTCCCCTTTCTTAAAATGGTTAACCATACACTCTTAGAAAAAAAGGGGCTATCTAGAACCTAAAAGGGTCCTTCGGCCGTCCCCACAGGAGCACCCTTTTTGGTTCCAGGTAGAATCGTTTTGGTTCCAGGTAGAACCCTTTTGGGTTCCAAGTAGGACCCTTTCCACAGAGGGTTCTACATGGAACTCAAAAGTGTTCCACGTGGAACCAAAAAGGGTTCTCCTATGGGGACAGCCAAAGGACCCTTTTGGAACCATTGGAGAGTACATGTAGTTTGAAGCAGTCATTGAATGAAATAAGAATGATGGATCAATGAGACATTGAGAGATATTGAACTCTTGAAAGGAGAAATCCGTCAGCGATTCATTGGCGCTTATATTGAACCCATACTCTTGTTATTGTTCAACTCCACTATCCCCATAAGAGGGCAATCAGGCGGCGGGGGAAAAAGAACACCTCACATTTACTTCATCTGGCATCTACTCACTCTGAGCTCTCAACAGGGCAGGGAGCGATAACTGGAGGAGCAGCCTCCATGCACATGCATGACACGTGACGGTGGTGATGAGTATGTGTGCATGCATATGTCTTTCAGCGGAGGCTGGTGGGAGGAACAATAGCAGGACTGGCTCATTGTAATGGCTGGATTGGAATTAATGGAACGGAGTCAAGCATGTGGTTTCCATATGTTTGATGTGTTTGATACCGTTCCATTGATTCCATTCCAGCCATTACAATGAACCCGTCCTCCTATAGCTCCTCCCACCAGCCGCCACTGGTGTGTGTGTTCGCGCGTGCATGTCTGTGTGTGTGTGTGTGTGTGGGGGGGTGTCCAGCAATACAAGGCCACAGGTAGTCCCCATGGTGATGCACTGGCCAGCTGGCTGCAGTGCAGTCGGTCATGATGTAATGTTTGTCCAGTTCTTTTCCCTCCCCACTCTCTCCAGTTCAAAGATCAGGCGTGGTGGAGTGACCAGGTGTTCACACAGGGTACAAAAGGGATGGCAGTGGTGACAGGTGGGTACTGGACAGACACGTAGCACACACTACAAGGGCTGCACAGAGACCTCACACCACTACCTCTCGACTTTATCGGACAATACACTCAGAACTATGGTACTGCCAGCGGGCAACTCAGCAGACACCTCTGCTCTTCTGACATAGGATATCAGACAAGTCAGCAGCTATAGATCAGTTGTCGAAGACTGTACTTAACGTTAGTGTGACTGTCAGATACAGTGAACTAGAGAGCAGCCATGGACACCGTCCACGCCTATGGGGTTAGCACCACACGATACCTCCAGACTCACTACAGGGACACTCAGAGCTGGTTCCTGTTTGTTTCCATGGCAGCTGACCTGCGGAACACCTTCTTTGTCTTCTTCCCTGTGTGTTTCCACCTGCGGGAATCAGTGGGGATCAAGCTGGTCTGGGTGGCTGTGGTGGGAGACTGGCTCAACCTTATCTTCAAATGGTAGGTGACTGCTAATACTAATACTAATCACAGTGCTCAGATGCTAAGATAAAGAATAACAATATAATATGTATATTTCCAGGATGAAAATACTGCAGGTTCCGAATGTTTTAACAATGCTATGAGAACGATCCAACAGATGATCCCTCCATTTCGTATGTTGCCAGACAGAGGAGGATTCAATATGTGATACATGATATATTACTCTCTCATGTCTACACAGGATCCTGTTTGGCGAGCGTCCCTATTGGTGGGTTCAAGAGACTCCTTACTATGCCAACTCATCAGCGCCACAAATTGAGCAGTTCCCTATGACCTGTGAGACTAGTCCAGGTGAGTGCCTGTTTGTCTGCTGCTGGTGGCAAAACCACTTTCCCTTCTGGAGAATCCATGCAGTATTTTCAACTCAAATGAATTAAATTCCATTATTATTTTTTTATAAAAAAAAAAATATTTATTTAACTAGGCAAGTCAGTTAAGAACAAATTCTTATTTACAATGACGGCCAACCAAAAGGCAAAAGGCCTCCTGGGGGGACGGGGGCTGGGATTAAAAATAAATAAAATAAAAATATAGGACAAAACACACATCACGACAAGAGAGACAACACTACATACAGAGAGACCTAAGACAACAACACAGGGTACAAAAATTATTGGGCACAGACAACAGCACAAAGGACAAGAATGTAGAGACAACAATACATCACGCAAAGCAGCCACAACTCTCAGTAAGAGCGTCCATGATTGAGTCTTTGAATGAAAAGATTGAGATAAAACTGTCCAGTTTTAGTTTTTGTTGCTGCTCGTTCCATTTGCTAGCTGCATCGAACTGAAAAGACGAGCTTTAGGGAACTTTAACAGAACGTGACTGGCAGAATGGGTGTTGTATGTTGAGGGTGAGGGCTGCAGTAGATATCTCAGATAGGGGGGAGTGAGACCTAAGAGGGTTTTATAAATAAGCATCAACCAGTGGGTCTTGCGACAGGTATACAGAGATGACCAGTTTACAGAGGAGTATAGAGGGCAGTTTGATTCAGTTGGATTCCATTCAGTTCGCAATTTTTCTTTCAAGCAAAACTGTACTTTTACAGCAGTTCTCCTCTCACAGGAAGTCCGTCGGGTCATGCCATGAGTGCTGCAGGGGTTTACTACGCTATGATCTCATCACTCCTCGCCATCCTCCTCAAGGAACACGGGGGTCACATCAAGAACTGGTAAGAGGACAAATTCGGTTGTTTATGTTGTTTATCAGAGTTTATCCGCTAGACACAATTATCGAGATTGAATGATCCAACTCTAGGTGACTGTGTGTCTTTCCCCCCCCGTGTGTGTGTGTGTGTGTCAGGTGTGTCCGCGGGACCCTGTGGGCTGTCTTCTGGTGTGTGCAGGTGTGTGTCTGCCTCTCCAGGGTTTTCATTGCTGCCCACTTCCCTCACCAGGTTGTCGCTGGGGTCGTCACAGGTCAGTGGAGAGCCCCAACTCTTATACCGAATTCTAAATCAAACCCTACACCCTACCCTGTTGTGTATGTGTGCCATTCAGAGGGTGAATGGGCAAGACAAAAGATTTAGGTGTCTTTGAACGAGGTATGGTAGTAGGTCCCTGGCGCCTTTGTTAGGTGTTTTCCCAATTGATAACATGCAAGTGAAAGCTGGGAAAGAACTTCTCTTTGACAAGCCTGTCCGTTTTCCTAGGCATCCTAGTGGCGGAGACCTTTGACCGGGTCCACTGGATCTACAGGGCTAGCCTGAGGCGCTACGTCTACACCACCCTCTCCCTGCTCTCCTTCGCTGTGGGCCTTTACCTGGTCCTCAGGGGCCTGGGGGTGGACCTGCTCTGGACCCTGGACAAGGCCCAGCGCTGGTGCCAGCGGCCCCAATGGGTCCACATAGACACTACACCCTTCGCCAGCCTCCTGCGCAACACCGGCACTCTGTTAGGCCTGGGCTTGGGCTTGCACTCGCCCCTCTACGCCGAGGCCCGGAGAGTTGGCGGTGGCGCCACCTACAGGCTGGCATGTGTGGGCGCCACACTTCTGCTGCTCCACCTACTGGACTCATTCAGGCCACCAGCCCACACCAGGGCTCTGTTCTACCTGCTGTCCTTCTGTAAGAGTGCCACTGTGCCCCTGGCCACTGTGGGCATAGTGCCCTACTGCGTGGCCGGGGCAGCGGGACGGAACGGAAAGAAACACCAGTTTTGAACTAATTTGAACTTATTGTAATTCTGTGAGAAATGCCATGAAGGGACAGACAGAGGCGGACTGTCATAGGAGAGGCAGGAATGTTCACCCCAGTTGAAAGGGCTTGAAGGTCGGTCAATAGACACTTGTTGCTGCATGAGGTGGATGTTTTATATTAGATTTTTTTTCTCTTTTTTTATCACATGCACAGATGTAGTTGCAGTGTACAGTGAAATTCTTAAGCTCCGAGCTCCAGCAGTGCAGGTGTGAATGAAACAATAAAAAAATATTATTATTATTATGTATACATGTTTACGACGTGACAATGGTAAATATAAATGTTCATTGGGTGTGGGCAGGGTAATTGTCCGTTGGGGGGGATAAAATGTCCATTGAGGGATCAACTGTCGTTTTTCAATGGAGAAGGGCTGGTAACCTCACGCAGTGCAGTGGTCATGGACAGGGCTTGCCCTGAGAAATTAGACAGCATAATAAATCCGTGATTAGCGCACTACTTGGTTTTCTTTTCATATGATGGGGCGGCAGGGTAGCCTAGTGGTTAGAGCGTTGGGCTAGTAACCGGAAGGTTGCAAGTTCAAACCCCTGAGCTGACAAGGTACAAATCTGTCGTTTTGCCCCTGAACAGGCAGTTAACCCACTGTTCCTAGGCCATTATTGAAAATAATAATTTGTTCTTAACTGACTTTCCTAGTTAAATAAAGGTAAAAATATGAGAGTCAATTCTTTTAAAATTAAATATATATTTTTATTTATTGTGTACAGTCCACATTAATCATGCTCTATGAAACAGCCACTTTTCATGTAAATGCCCTGTGATTTATAATACCCAATGGAACATTTTATTTGACAATCAAATAGCATAATTAATAATCACTTACTGTAGATAGACCACAGTTCATTTATTTGTTATCGCTCTCAGTCAGAAAAGCCTGTGGAGGATTCAGTCTTTAGATTGTAAAATCAAGAAGCACTACCAATCGGTTTCTTGTCTTCATGAAATATTGTTATAGGGAGAGAAGGAGGGTAAGCATAGAATTACATATATACTGAACAAAAATATAAACGCAACAAAGTGTTGGTCCCATGTTTCATGAGCTGAAACCAAAGATCCCAGAAATGTTCCATACGGACAAAAAGCAGATATCGCTCAAATGTTACGTACAAATTGGTTTTACATCCCTGTTATTGAGCATTTCTCCTTTGCCAAGATAATACATTCACCTGACAACTGTGGCATATCAAGAAGCTGATTAAACAGCATGATCATTACACAGGGGGAGCATGCAATTGAATGACTGCAGGAATGTCCACCAGAGCTGTTGCCAGAGAATTGAATGTTAATTTCTCTATCATAAACTGCCTCCAACGTTGTTTTAGAGAATTTGATAGTATGTCCAACCGGCTTCACAACCGCAGACCACGTGTACTGCAGTCCACCGTGAAACCGACTTCAGTGGGCAAATGCTCATCTTCGATGGCCACTGGCAAGCTGGAGAAGTTTGCTCTTCACGGATGAATCCCAGTTTCAACTGTACCGGGCAGATGGCATCGTGTGGGCGAAATGTCAATTTTGTGAACAGAGTGCCCCATGGTGGTGGTGGGGTTATGGTATGGGCAGTCATAAGCTACGGACAATGAAAACAATTGCATTTTTATCAATGGCAATTTGAATGCACAGAGATACCGTGATGAGATCCTGAGGCCCATTGTCGTGCCATTCATCCGCCACCATCACCTCATGTTTCAGCATAATAATGCACGGCCCCATGTCGCAAGGATCTGTGCACAATTCCTAGAAGCTGATAATTTCCCAGTTCTTCCATGGCCTGCATACTCACCAGACATGTCACCCATTGAGCATGTTTGGGATGCTCTGGATCGACGTGTAAGACAGCCTGTTCCAGTTCCCGCCAACATCCAGGAACTTTGCACAGCCATTGAAGAAGTGGCCACAATCAACAGCCTGACCAACTCTATGCGAAGGAGAAGTGTTGCACTGCATGAGGCAAATGGTGGTCACACCAGATACTGACTGGTTTTCTGATACAAAACCCTACTTTTTTTGTTAAAGGTATCAGTGACCAACAGATGCATATCTGTATTCCCAGTCATGTGAAAGCCATAAATTAGGGCCTAATGAATTTATTTAAATTGACAGATTTTCTTATATGAACTGTAACAGTAAAATCTTTGAAATTGTTGCATGTTGCATTTATATTTTTGTTCAGTATAGAACTCTATAGAACTCGGTGGGAGTGAGACTTAGTAGCAAAGACAGAGTGTGTGGGGGAGGGGAGGTCAGCTACACAAGACCTCCCCTGATATACACTCAATCAGCGCTCTATGATGAATGAATGGTCTATGTACATCCTCATCAAACTTCTCACTATTCATCTTGTGTACTGTACTGTATTTTACCTCAGAAAAAAATGCACAGTCTATTTTTATGTAAACTGTATGAGTCAGTGTATTGTCAGTGTATTTCACTGTACATTATCTGGGGTCCTTGGGATGTCCGTACCTCTAGACCCTAACCTTACATTTCAACTTGTAGTATGGTAGGGACTTCCCATGCATTCCGGATAGCAAGGGGCCTTTACACAATGGACGATCATGTACACGTTACCACACTGCCATCTAGTGGCCAATTGAATAACAGTAGAACCGTTTCAAAACATTCCGAAACGTGTCGACTTGCTTGAACATACCACGGAAGTGTGAGACAAACGTTGAGCGGCATCTCCAGTCAATCAGTTTCATTAGTGAGCATTTTCATTTTAAAACGCTGTTTATTTTTTACAGCTAAGGGATAGCTAACGTCTTAAAACAGACACCGTTAAAGTGAAATATGCCTCGGAGAAAGGTAAGAACTTGGTTTATTTATATACGTAGTTGTAAAATACAGGTGACTGACTCATGCTAGCTATATCTAATGTCAATTTGTTTAGCTAACTTACTATCATGTCGAAATGTCACTATAACGGGAGCTATTTGAGCCCTGGTTGGCCTTAAAGCATAGCACAATCAATTTTGTGTAACATTTAGAATAGCACAAATGCCATGGCAAGCTGATGCGATACTGGTCTAGTTAATGCTAACCAGCTATCCATGCGTGTGTTCATTCATGGCTATAGTGATGGGGCGCATTTGAACATAATTTCACAATCGCTTTAGCTATCTAACGTAGTTATCTATCTTACAGATGAACCACCAGCTAGCAGTGATAGAACCAAAAGCTTGGTGGAACAGGCCCGCAGGGTGTAAGGAAAAGGTGTTATCTAGGTTCAAACCTCTCTGGCTGAAGCTAGTTGAATCCTGCTGGTGGTGAGGCAAATTACTTGTCTTCCTCAAAACAACGATTTCATTGGATTGTTTCAGGAATAACATAGTGTCAATTGGTTTAATTTTCTCCTGTCCCGCCTTTCCTCCCTTGCAATTGGTTAAAGACACATAGTGCCCTCATGATTGTTGAACCATTTTCATCTCGAAATTATTTTCGCTACGCTAGTTGTCAACGTAACAGTATGGCAATGTTGATATACATATGCATGGTCCGTTTCATGTTCATGTTTGTTTTGGAACATTTATGGAGTGGATTTCAGTTCTGACCGTTGGTAAATGTTTTGATATGGTGCATTGTGGGAAAAGTACTACGGAAGTGTTGCTTGTACACATGCTCCTCCTCCACATGAATCAATATGTAAACCATTGACGCTTGTAAACAATGTTTTCGGTGATTCTTGTATTTTATGTGCTTGTGCTGTTGGATTAGGACTTTTTTTCTGTGTAGAGTATTAGTTAGTATTCCAGTCCAGTTTGCTTCAAAACATACAATGCATTCAGAAAGTATTCACATACCCTTGACTTATTCCACATGACAGCCTGAATTCAAAATGGATTAAATGTTTTTTTCTCACCCATCTACACACAATACCCCATAAGTATAATGACAAAGTGAAAACATGTAGTTTAGAAATGTTAGCAAATTTATTGAAAATGAAATCAGAATGAGTCTTTCTGGGTAAATCTAAAAAAAAACGTTGCACACCTGGATTGTGCAATATTTTCACATGATTATTTTTTGTAATTCTTCAAGCTCTGTCAAGGTGGTTGTTGAGCATTCCATTTTCAAGTCTTGCCATAGACTTTCAAGCCGATTTAAGTCAAAACTGTAACTAGGCTACTCAGGAACATTCAATGTTGTCTTGATAAGCAACTCTTGTGTATATTTTGCCTTGTGTTTTAGGTTATGGTCCTGCTGAAAGGTGAATTTGCCTCACAGTGTCTAGGTTTTCCTCTAGGATTGTGCCTGTGCTTAGCTCTATTCCATTTTATTTTATTTAAAAAAAATCCCTTGTCCTTGCTGATGACAAGCATACCCATAACATAATGCAGCCACCACCATTCTTGAAAATATGAAGAGTGGTACTCAGTGATGTGTTGGGATTTGCCCCAAATATAACGCTTTCTATTCAGGACATAAAGTACATTTCTTTGCCACATGTTTTTGCAGTTGTAGGGGGCTCTCACACAATTGGTTTGGTGTGTTTTTTCTGACCTCTGGTGCGTTTACCCCCTTAGTTGGGCTCGTTTGGACTGGTGTGATTACTATCTGCACTCGAAAGCACACTAAACAACGCACTGATTTGCTCAAGAAGGGTGTACTCTGTCCGATTCTATTCATACCGTGGTGCGGTTCACTGCAGGTGAGAATGCAGTCCGGACTAAACACAGGAAAATATCCTATCGCATTTTTTTTCACCTTTATTTAACCAGGTTGGCCAGTTGAGAACAAGTTCTCATTTACAACTGCGACCTGGCCAAGATAAAGCAAAGCAGTGCGACACAAACAAACGTACAGTCAATAACACAATAGAAAAAAGTCTATATACAGTATGTGCAAATGGCGTGAGGAGGTAAGGCAAGAAATAGGCCATAGTGGCGAAGTAATTACAATTTAGCAAATTAACACTGGAGTGATAGATGTGCAGATGATGATGTGCAAGTAGAAGTACTGGTGTGCAAAAAAAGTAAATAAAAACAATATGGTGATGAGGTAGGTAGATTGGATGGGCTGTGTACAGCTGCAGCGATCGGTTAGCTGCTCAGATAGCTGATGTTTAAAGTTAGTGAGGGAGATATGAGTCTCCAACTTCAGCGATTTTATTTATTTATTTTTAATTGATTTTAAATCTTTTTTTTTTTTTTCTTCTTTTTTTTTGCAATTCGTTCCAGTCATTGGCAGCAGAGAACTGGAAGGAAAGGCGGCCAAAGGGGGTGTTGGCTTTGGGGATGACCAGTGAGATATACCTGCTGGAGCACGTGCTACGGGTGGGTGTTGTCATCGTGGCCAGTGAGCTGAGATAAGGCGGAGCTTTACCTAGCATAGACTTATATATGACCTGGAGCCAGTGGGTTTGGCGACGAATATGATGCGAGGGCCAGCCGACAAGAGCATACAGGTCGCAGTGGTGGATGGTATATGGGGCTTTGGTGACAAAACGGATGGCGCTGTGATAGACTGCATCCAGTTTACTGAGTAGAGTGTCGGAGGCTATTTTGTAAATTACATCGCCGAAGTCGAGGATCGGTAGGATAGTCAGTTTTACGAGGGTATGTTTGGCGGCATGAGTGAAGGAGGCTTTGTTGCAAAACAGGAAGCCGATTCTAGATTTAATTTTGGATTGGAGATGTTTAATTGGAGTCAGGAAGGAGAGTTTACAGTCTACACCTAGGTATTTGTAGTTGTCCACATATTCTAGGTCAGAACCGTCCAGAGTAGTGATGCTAGTCGGGTGGGCGGGTGCGGGCAACGATCGGTTGAAAAGCATGCATTTAGTTTTACTAGTGTTTAAGAGCAGTTTGAGGCCACGGAAGCAGTGTTGTATGGCATTGAAGCTTGTTTGGAGGTTTGTTAACACAGTGTCCAAAGAAGGGCCAGATGTATACAGAATGGTGTCGTCTGCGTAGAGGTGGATCAGAGAGTCACCAGCAGCAAGAGCGACATCATTGATGTATACAGAGAAAAGAGTCAGCCCGAGAATTTAACCTTGTGGTACCCCCATAGAGACTGCCAGATGTCCGGACAACAGGCCCTCTGATTTGACACACTGAACTCTTTCTGAGAAGTAGTTGGTGAAACAGGCGAGGCAGTCATTTGAGAAACCAAGGCTGTTGAGTCTGCCGATAAGAATACGGTGATTGACAGAGTTGAAGGCCTTGGCCAGGTCGACGAAGACGGCTGCACAGTACTGTCTTTTATTGATGGCGGTTATGATATCGTTTAATACCTTGAGCGTGGCTGAGGTGCACCCGTGACCAGCTCGAAACCGGATTGCACAGCGGAGAAGGTACGGTGGGATTCGAAATGGTCAGTGATCTGTTTATTAACTTGGCTTTCGAAGACTTTAATTAAGGCAGGGCAGGATGGATATACAGTGGGGAGAACAAGTATTTGATACACTTCCGATTTTTTTTCGGTTTTCCTACTTGCAAAGCATGTAGAGAGAGGTCTGTAATTTTTATCATAGGTACACTTCAACTGTGAGAGACGGAATCTAAAATAAAATTCCAGAAAATCACATTGTATGATTTTTAAGTAATTAATTAGCATTTTATTGCATGACATAAGTATTTGATCACCTACCAACCAGTAAGAATTCTGGCTCTCACAGACCTGTTAGGTTTTCTTTAAGAAGCCCTCCTGTTCTCCACTCATTACCTGTATTAACTGCACCTGTTTGAACTCATTACCTGTATAAAAGACACCTGTCCACACACTCAATCAAACAGACTCCAACCTGTCTACAATGGCCAAGACCAGAGAGCTGTGTAAGGACATCAGGGATAAAATTGTATACCTGCACAAGGCTGGGATGGGTTACAGGACAATAGGCAAGCAGCTTGGTGAGAAGGCAACAACTGTTGGCGCAATTATTAGAAAATGGAAGAAGTTCAAGATGACGGTCAATCACCCTTGGTCTGGGGCTCCATGCAAGATATCACCTCGTGGGGCATCAATGATCATGAGGAAGGTGAGGGATCAGCCCAGAGCTACACGGCAGGACCTGGTCAATGACCTGAAGAGAGCTGGGACCACAGTCTCAAAGAAAACCATTAGTAACACACTATGCCATCATGGATTAAAATCCTGCAGCGCACGCAAGGTCCCCCTGTTCAAGCCAGCACATGTCCAGGCCCGTCTGAAGTTTGCCAATGACCATCTGGATGATCCAGAGGAGGAATGGGAGAAGGTCATGTGGTCTGATGAGACAAAAATAGAGCTTTCTGGTCTAAACTCCAGTCGCTGTGTTTGGAGGAAGAAGAAGGATGAGTACAACCCCAAGAACACCATCCCAACCGTGAAGCATCTTTGGGGATGCTTTTCTGAAAAGGGGACAGGACGACTGCACCGTATTGAGGGGAGGATGGATGGGGCCATGTATCGCGAGATCTTGGCCAACAACCTCATTCCTTCAGTAAGAGCATTGAAGATGGTTCGTTGCTGGGTCTTCCAGCATGACAAGACCCGGAACACACAGCCAGGGCAACTAAGAAGCATCTCAAGGTCCTGGAGTGGCCTAGCCAGTCTCCAGACCTGAACCCAATAGAAAATCTTTGGAGGGAGCTGAAAGTCCGTATTGCCCAGCAACAGCCCCGAAACCTGAAGGATCTGGAGAAGGTCTGTATGGAGGAGTGTGCCAATATCCCTGCTGCAGTGTGTGCAAACCTGGTCAAGAACTACAAGAAACGTATGATCTCTGTAATTGCAAACAAAGGTTTCTGTACCAAATATAAGTTCTGCTTTTCTGATGTATCAAATACTTATGTCATGCAATAAAATGCTAATTATTTTCAGGTCTCTCCAGAGATGTTTGATCGGGTTCAGGTCCGGACTCTGGCTGGGCCACTCAAGGACATTCAGAGACTTGTCCCAAAGCCACTCCTGCGTTGTCTTAGCTGTCTGCTTAGGGTCGTTGTCCTGTTGGTAGGTGAACCTTCACCCCAGTCTGAGGGCTCTGGAGCAGGTTTTCATCAAGGATCTCTCTGTACTTTGCTCTGTTCATCTTTGCCTTGATCTTGACTAGTCTGCCAGTCCTTGCCGCTGAAAAACAACCCCACAACATGATGCTGCCGCCACCATGCTTCACCGTAGGGATGATGCCAAGTTTACTCCAGATTTGGTTTCATCAGACCAGATAATCTTGTTTCTCATGGTCTGAGAGTCCTTTAGGTGCCTTTTGGCAAACTCAAAGAGGGCTGTCATGTGCCTTTAACTAAAGAGTGGCTTCCGTCTGGCCACTCTACCATAAAGGCCTGATTGGTGGAGTGCTGCAGAGATGGTTGTCCTTCTGGAAGGTTCTCCCATCTCCACAGAGGAACTCTGGAGCTCTGTCAGAGTGACCATTGGGTTCTTTTCATTTTCTTGGTCACCTCACTGACCAAGGCTCCGATTGCTCAGTTTGGCTGGGCGGCCAGCTCTAGGAAGAGTATTGGTGGTTCTAAACCTTTTCCATTTAAGAATGATGGAGGCCACTGTGTTCTTGGGGACCTTCAATGCTGCAGGCATTTTTTTTGGTACCCTTCCCCAGATCTGTGCCTCGACACAATCCTGTCTCGGAGCTCTACAGACAATTCCTTCGACCTCATGGCTTGGTTTTTACTCTGTTATGCACTGTCAACTGTGGTACTTTATATAGACAGGTTTGTGCCTTTCCAAATCATGTCCAATCAATTGAATTTACCACAGGTGGACTGCAATCAAGTTGTAGAAACATCTCAAGAATGATCAATGGAAACAGGATACACCTGAGCTCAATTTCGAGTCTCATAGCAAAGGGTCTGAATACTTATGTAAAAAAAAGGTTGCCTTGTCATTATGGGGTATTGTGTGTAGATTGAGGAGGGGGAAAACGGTTTAATCCATTTTAGAATAAGGCTGTAACGTAACAAAATGTGGAAAACGTCTCTAGGGGTCTGAATACTTTCCGAATGCACTGTAGGCTACTGAATATAGCCTATTCACGTCGCAGTTAAAGCGGCTATTGCGCTTTTTCCTCCCACATGTTGTTGGAAGACGACAACGAAAGTAATAGGAAGATTGGGGCACACAAGTGATGCTTCGTGATAATCACAAATAGATTCAACGATAGCATTGTGTTCATACAAGCTAACAGGAACCAAACCAAATAATCGTCATGTTTATGTTACTGGTGTGCATAACTGACGACCGATCTTCCCTTTTGTTCTATGAAAGAGGAATGCTGGGAGCAGCTCCGACGGCACTGAGGATTCCGACTTCTCTGCTGACCATGAGCACACAGACCGAATCGAGACCTATGGGAGAACACGGAGGAACACGCGCCTCACCCGGGCATCGCTGCGACTCAGCCAAAGTTCACAAGGTAAATATGCCTTTTTCAAATAAAATATTTGTCACATGCGCCGAATACAACAGGTGTAGGTAGACCTTACAGTGGCTTACTTACACGCCCTTAACCAACAATGCAGTTTTGATATGGAACTGTCATGAGATGGCCAATATATTTATATGGTTATGTTTCTGCATCAAGAACCTGCTGAATAACTATGAATCCTATATGAATCCCTTGGATTCCAGCCCTATGAGTTTTTAGTCTCGGTCATTGAACCAAATGTTATGACAATAATCTAAGTCAGAAGATTCAAAATGAAGATACTGAATGTAATGCTGGGGTTCTCTTTTGTCTGTCTGTAGCTATACCCATAGATGTGCTCATGGGTTATTATCACTTGCTGTACAATAGCCATTGTATATCAGCATTAAAAGTCATAAACTGTGAATAGGTTTAGACAGCAGTCATCCTATTCGGTCTGGCGGTCATGGTTTGAGTAGAGGATGATATAGTTTCCACTCCCTTTTGTTATTGAAAAAAACAGGATGCATTCTATGTGGTTTTTAAAAAGCTTGGCATGTCCCTTGGTCCTCAATTTGACAACTGAACTGATATTGTTATTAAGTTGTTATACACAACAAGTAGTCTACTGCTTGGGCCTATGTTTTGTTTGTTGCCTGTACTCTACTGGTCAGTTATGTTGTGGAAACGAATCCGTTTGTTAAGGGAGCGTACGTAAGTGTCTCTGCTTGAAAGGGATTTGTCCATTGACGAGACAAGAGTTGTAGCTCCTAGCCTGCTACATTACTGCTGAGGGCCAGAGAACCCTGAAGACATCTGTTTAAAAAAAAAAAATGTGTTTTTAGATTCCAGCCCTGTCCAGATCAGCCCAGCAGAGGTGGTGACCTTCTCTGCCCGGCGAGTGACCCGTAGCCGTAGTCTGCAGCAAGGGCCGCCGGTCACCCCCAAGAAATACCCTCTGCGCCAGAGTCGCTCTTCGGGGTCGGACACGGAGCAGCATGTGGAGGGTAGGAGGACGAGGCAGCATGGTCACTTTCTCTCACAGCTCCCCCCTGCTCCATTGTCCACACCTGAGAGCTGGCCACCCACTGCATTATTCATGTTATATTTTCAGTGTATCATTTTAAGTTGTCGAAGAGGCAGTGATGCTCAACCAGTGCTTTTCTACTCTTTAAGTTTGTTTTGGGCTTGTGTCTTCAAACATAGATGATTTGAGCTTGTGTTGTCCTCCACATGTTATTCCACTCATTTGTTATGTTTCTCAGACAGTTCTGTGGAAAATTGCAGCCTATGCTTGTAGCTACCATCCCTATTCATTCCTTTGGGTTTCCGTTGCTGGTGTGGTGGGGTCGTTGTATGCGATCATGTATTGGGTGTTTGGTGTCATGATGAGTCATCATCCCCTCCTGTCCTGTTTCATACCTCCCAAGGCATGTTTTTCCAAACCTGAAGGGGGTGTGCAAGAATTGGGAAAAATAAATGCATCACCAAAAGCATCACATTGACAAAAAATATATATAGCATAGTGTGTGTGTGTGTGTATAGCAGCATCACAACAAAATGGAATCTTGTGTCTTGAAACTGTATAAACATGGTATTGTGAGAGGGTGGTGAGATAGTCGGAATGTCCTCATTCACAATTCTAGATACAAGCCAGGCACTTGAAATATGAACTAAGCCCCATCCCAAGTGGCGTAGCAGTCTAAGGCACTGCAACTCAGTGCTAGAGGTGTCACTACAGACCCTGGTTCGATTCCAGGCTGTATCACAACTGGCCGTGATTGGGAGTCCTGGCCGTGATCGGGCAGCGCACAATTGGCCCAGCGTCGTCCGAATATGTTCTTAACTGACTTGCCTACTTGAATAAAGTTTTTTAAAATTTATTTTGTATTAGTAAGAATTTGTTCTTAACTGACTAGCCTAGTTAAATAAAGTTAAAATAAAAATACGTGAGGTGTCTGTCGGGCTTGTGAATATAACATCAAATGTACATATAAAGCCCTTCTTACATCAGCTGAAATCTCAAAGTGCTGTACAGAAACCCAGCCTAAAACCCCAAACCGCAAGCAATGCAGGTGTAGAAGCACGGTGGCTAGGAAAAACTCCCTAGAAAGGCCAGAACCTAGGAAGAAACCTAGAGAGGAACCATGCTATGAGGGGTGGCCAGTCCTCTTCTGGCTGTGCCGTGTGGAGATTATAACAGAACATGGCCAAGATGTTCATATGTTCATAGATGACCAGCAGGGTCAAATAATAATCACAGTGGATGAAGAGGGTGTAACAGCACCTCAGGAGTGAAAACAGCAGGTCTGGGACAGGTAGCACGTCTGGTGAACAGGTCAGGATTCCATAGCCGCAGGCAGAACAGTTTGAAACTGGAGCAGCAGCACAGCCAGGTGGACTGGGGACAACTAAGAGTCATCAGGCCAGGTAGTCCTGAGGCATGGTCCTAGGGCTCAGGTCCTCCGAGAGAGAGCGAGAGAATTAGAGAGAGCCTACTTTAAATTCACATAACAATTCCTTTACATGTGTTCTTCGTTGGCTCTTCCAGACCTGAAGCGAGCAGCAGACCAGGACGAGTCTCCGCCCCGCACCCCAACAGGGAACGCCCTCTCATCGGAGTCGGACATTGACGTGTCCAGCCCTAACGCCTCTCATGACGAGAGCCTGGCCAAGGAGCTGTCACTCAAAGACACTGGCAGTGACCTCTCCCACAGGCCCAAGCGCCGCCGCTTCCACGAGAGCTACAACTTCAACATGAAGTGCCCCACACCAGGCTGCAACTCTCTGGGTAAATGATCTCATTCTTAACTGTCAGCTCCACCGTCAATCAGGACATTTTATTTACATAGTTGACTTTTGGTGCAATGTGGACCTCAGAACGCTACACCTTCAAAACACACACTGTTAATTGTTATGTTCTGCATTTGTTTCACTTGACGTTCTCTGTTTTATTTGTTTTTCAGGCCATTTGACAGGGAAACATGAGAGGCACTTCTCAATATCTGGCTGCCCTCTCTTCCACAACCTCTCTGTAGATGAATGCAAGGTAAATCTACAAGACCTTGGAAGTTGGCTTTAGTGTTGAGGTGTGGGATTCTAGGACCGTGTCTGACATCTGTCTGCCTACTACTTAATAAAACAACATAATGTAGGCATATCTTTAGTAGGGATGGCTTACCAAACGGGATTTATCTTCACAGACGAGGGCCTCCTCTCGTGACAAACAGGTGGAGGAGCGGACATTGTCCCACCGGCAGGATGAGAACAGACACGGTACCCGTCACCAGGTACTATGATCATTTGGTCAACCATCTCATTTTATCACTACGCTACTGTTTTTGGTTTGGATTTGTCCCTCCTTGCAGTAAATGTTTCAAGAAAGGCTATAGGGCGCAAAATAGGATTTGGATTTAAAGGCAGTATCATGGCCGTTTCATAACATTGCATAATGGATTAGGCCCCAACGGAGAGACAGATGAGGTACAAGGAGAAGGTGACGGAAATGAGGAAGAAGAGGAACTCGGGTCTGCTAAAAGAGCAGAAAGACCAGTACATGGTGAGTGTGATGATCTGACCTCTAATCCAAACTAGGAAAGAAAAAACGACCCTTTTCCATTAGTGCCAGAAGAAAAAGCTGTAGCCTACGTGTTGTAATACACTCTTATCCCATACGAAAGGTAAACAAATATAATACTTCCAATATTAAAAAGTGTCTCGCAAGCACAGTTTGACAACTGTTCGGACAACATATGTTGAAGGTAAATAATGTGTCCGGTTGAAGAGATGTGCTGATTGTTCTGAGGTTAAAGGCTTCTTCTCCCTCTCTGATGTCCCAGGATCACCGGCAGTCCCACGGCAACAACCGAGAGCCCCTCCTGGAGAACATCACAAGTGATTACGACCTGGAGCTCTTTCGAAAAGCCCAGGCACGTGCTTCGGAGGATCTTGTAAGAGAGAGAGAACTCATCGCCCTTCCTCCCATTTTCCTCTTTCTTTTCCTGAGCCTGTACTAGTGACTGTCTGGACTGGGCCCAGTCGACGCCCAGCTCTCACCGTTTATGGTGGGCAGTGCCAGACGGGGAGCATTCTGGGTAATCTGGCTACTCACACTGTCTGGTGTTGTCAGTTACAAGACCGGGTAGTTTATGGAGAAGTTCTTCTTCGCTCTCTTTGAGTTAGATTTACTCTAGCCGATATCTTTAAGAGGCTCCCCTTTCAGTCTTCCAAATCAAAGCTCTCTCTTATCCTTTCCACACACATTTCTAACCTTTTCTTTCTAAATGAAAGCGTAATCTCCGTGGTCGCTTCCACGGAGAGTAATGAGTTCTCCTACCGTGGCGCTTTGCCTGCCCCTCCATCGCTGCGTTAGTCAAACCTCTCTCTTCCTCCTCCCTTTTCTGTCCCCTCTCCCTGCCCTCCGCCTGGTGCAGGAGAAGCTGCAGGGCCAGGTGGCGGAGGGCAGCAACATGATCAAGACCATCGTGTTTGGCCGCTACGAGCTGGACACCTGGTACCACTCGCCCTACCCCGAGGAGTACGCCCGCCTGGGACGCCTCTACATGTGTGAGTTCTGCCTCAAGTACATGAAGAGTCTGACCATCCTGCGTCGGCACATGGTGAGAACGTTGGTGCATGTCAATTAGTTTCTCCGGTGTTTTCTGATTGTTCTTTATGGATGGATTCAGACGTTTCAGAGTGGATCTCAGTTCTGAATAGGTTTTTATATGATGGTCGGTGTTGCTCCTCCCCCTGTACAGGCCAAGTGTGTCTGGAAACACCCACCAGGGGATGAGATCTATCGAAAGGGAAACATCTCCGTCTTTGAGGTGGACGGTAAAAAGAACAAGGTGAGAGATTGCTGGGGTCCCAGGAATGTAATGTTATCCTGCCTTGTGAATGTTATGACTACCCTGCTCTGACCATAGCCCTGCTAAATGACCCTATCATCCACAGATCTACTGCCAAAACCTGTGCCTTCTGGCTAAGCTCTTCCTGGACCACAAGACCCTATACTACGACGTGGAGCCCTTCCTCTTCTACGTCATGACAGAGGCTGACAACACCGGCTGCCATCTTGTTGGCTACTTCTCAAAGGTAACCAGTCAGTCATAGTTATAATGCTACGTTTAATTTATAAACTGCTTTTCTCAAACTCAAAATGTCTATGCCCTCCCATTTTAGGAGAAGAACTCGTTCCTGAACTACAATGTCTCCTGTATCCTCACCATGCCACAGTACATGAGGCAGGGCTACGGAAAGATGCTGATTGACTTCAGTGAGTACAGCCACTACCTTGTGGTCTCTCTGTAACTCTACCTGACCTCTGTGTAACCCCGTGTGTGTTCCTGGTTTCTCCCTAACCCTGGTCTCTGTGTAACCCTGTGTGTGGTCTGCCCTCTCCCAGGTTACTTACTGTCTAAAGTGGAGGAGAAGGTGGGCTCTCCAGAGCGGCCCCTCTCAGACCTGGGCCTAATCAGCTACAGGTCCTACTGGAAGGAGGTGCTGCTGCGCTACCTCAACCAGTTCCAGGGGAAGGAGATCTCCATCAAGGAGATCAGCCAGGAGACAGCCGTTAACCCAGTGGACATCGTCAGCACCCTGCAGTCCCTCCAGATGCTCAAGTACTGGAAAGGGAAGCACCTGGTCTTGAAGAGACAGGTATGTCACCTACTATTTCCTCATATATTTATTCTTTAATCTGCCAAGAACAAGTTCTGATTTTAGTGTGACGGCCAGGACATTTCTCCAACTAACTGTGGAATTAGTTGGGGTTTGGGTTATTCCATTAGACATCAGTTCAGTCTCGATATTGTCTTGGACATCCACTTATCATTGAGCCTAGCAGTGCTAACGTGCTACTAACCTCACGGAGCCATCCTTCCAAATCTCATCACGATGACTTTACTATTGGAAGTCTGGAGAACTTTGGTATTTGGATTTTGAGTAGAAGTGACGTTTCCCCTCAGGAGAGGCCTTTTTTTGTTGCTTTTTTAAATTAGCTTTGTTTCTCTTTCTACCGTGTCAGTCAGTTTGCCTATGCTGTGTTAGTTGTGTATGAATAAATAAAATAAGCTGAAACATGCTAAATATTTAATGGGTTTGAAAAGTGGCAACATGTCTAGTTTCCATCTATACCACTGTTGTCTGTCCTTTTTTTTGTCTTCCTGAGGAGAACTTCCACTGGTTTTTGGAACGGAGCGTGACAAACCTTGGCTTCTGAGGCTAATATGCTAACTATCTCCTCCAGGACCTAATCGACGACTGGAAAGCCAAGGAGACCAAGCGCGGCAGCAGCAAGACTATTGAACCCACTGCCTTAAAGTGGACCCCACCTAAAGGAACATAGGACACTTCTTCCCCCTACACCGTACCACACCAACTCTCCAATACAATGACCTGGGTTCAAAGCTCACTATCAGAATAGTTTACTTCAAACAACTTTTTGATCAGTACACTGTGTTAGTGCAGAATTATTGATCATGATTATTGAGAGTCCTAACCAGGCTTAAGTAGTAGATCATAATAGCAACAAGAATACTGATGGTGGGTTGCTTGAATCCAGACCCTAGCTTGCCTCACACAACTTCTCAGTAGAACCGTATTAACCTAGTGAGCCAGTCAGTTAGTACGTATGGGAATATAGCTGTCTTTCTGGGGAGGGGTTAAGGTAACACCACAATGTATCCATGTGTCTTGATTGTCTTTAATATTTTCTGTTTGGTTTGGGCTTTATTTTACTTTATTTTTTTATATATGTTTTCAACTTCTGTTTGGTTTTACCACTGTTTTAAGCTGTTTTGGCTAATGTCCTTTTTTAAGCTATTTTACATTTGGCTTCCTGAAAGATTGCCAATTCCCTTTCTTCCCCTTCTCTCCACAGTGTGCACTCTTTCAAGTATTTAAAAGCATCGGACTGGTGAAAACGTTGGCTGGAGGAAGTTCCTGACCCCAATCCCTTCCTTTTAAATCCATGAGGAAGAGTGCACAAGTAAACACTTTGTGGGAGGAGGAGAAGAACTGGAATTCTCAGTCAGGCTCTGCCTGAGGCCGAAGTGCGAATTTGATGTCAAGTTCAAGTCATGCTGTCAATATATTTAAATGATGGAGAGAAGATTTTATAGTACAGGTTTGGCAAGACAAAGTATATTTGAAGAAAGTTTTTAAAATGTGCAGGACTGGTTTCCTAGCCGTACTGAGAACTAGATTTGAACGTGTTATTTAGAAGAGATTTTCTCTAACATGTTGCAGAGGAACAAGCAAATGCATGTAGTACACAGCAAAATAGACTATTTGTCTTGCGCTGTGGTCAACCCATTTTATGTCTGTTTATGTGTAAAAGGATAAAATAATGGATGTTACTGACTGTTAGACTGATTGTGCATATACATGGGATGAAACCAGAAATGACCTCCATCTGCTGTGTGTATATAAAGATTTAGAGTTTCCACAGCGACGTATGGCCCTCATCTCAAGAATTTATAGCCACAATAGGGCAACAAATATATAAAGTGCACATCTTTATAGTTGCAGAAGAAATGGCCTTTACTGACCATATGTCAAAAGTGAACTCTTTATTAACACCGTAAAGGATTCACAAACGTCACTGTCATTCTGAAATAGTGTTAATCATTGTGTAGAGTTTTGATTTTTTTATTCCGTTGTGTTTCTTTCTGGGTTCTTTCTTGTGTGTTTAAAAAAATAAGCTATTTGATCTGTGTATTTGTATGTCAGAGGGGAGAAACTAAACAAGCTCAGAATCTGAGAGGAGGTATTTCTTCAAGGCTGCCAAATAGACTGTATATTTCACCGTCATATTTCAATGCATCCAGGTTGAACTGGGAAACTAATACTCCAATAATATGGCGTTATGATTCTTTTCAGAATATAAGCACTCGTGTTGGATGTCCAATTTAAATTGCATGTTAACATAGTTTTGGGCCAGTCCGGCTTCATTCATTCCTTCTGCTTTTGAATGTTAAGTAAAAGGCCTTGAAATATACCTGCCCATCAGACTGTTTACTTCCTTATTTTGACTCTCTAAAACTAGATTGTACACTGTCCACTATATTATGGGGTATGATTTTGATTTAGTTGCAAAGTTCATGGTTCTTCAAAGAGTCTGTATAATGGCAGCATCTTTGGCATGAATAGATGCTAACTTGGCCTAACATCACACAGAGGTATTATAGCAGGTCAACTTGCAGCTCATTTCACTGTACATTTTATTGGAACCTGAGAACACACTGCTACAACAGGTCAACTGTTAATTTCCCCAAAACAATTATCCGTTACCTCTGCCTTTCATATTTTGCCTCCCAACAGGTTGCTGTGTTGTCTTGATGTTTCCTCCTGTGCCAGTCATGGCAGCTATAGAAAGACACTCCAGAACAGCTCAGTTTATCTGAAACCAGTGTGTGTGGTCATAATGTTCACCATCATACAAGCATTTGTTCTTCAATAAGCTATCAAAAGAGCAGTAGACCACTGTTGCTGCACAGCAGTCAGCAGTACCTCTGTACAGCATTAATATGTAGATAAGTTGTGTGCACCTGCTTTTGTACTTGCTTCCTCTCCAATAAATCTAAACTCCAAAATGTCTTGATCCTGTGTGCAAGGTGTTCTTTCTGAACTTTCTTGGGCAGCATCTTCTGTTTCCCCAACCAATTGCCACTACACACTGCAATGTGTTCCTGTTTCGGGTGCATGGATCAGTCTAGTGGTTTCATCTCCGTTCCATGACCGGCACCAATCTGGTCAATCTACACAGTTGAAAGCAAATGAACACTACAAAAAGTGCACTTGATTGAACAAATTGTTTTTATTAAGGAAATGTGAACAGCATTGAGCTTTTGCCACATAGATGTATAGGGGTTCACTGACAAATTATCAGCATTTGATATGAAGCACAGAAAAGCAAATCATTTTTCAATATTAATGAATCTTGAAGTTCAGTAATGCTCTCAGTGATGGGATGTGTGAATTATCTTACATTAGACAAATATACCTGTTTGTTTGTACAACAATCCATCTAATATTATGCAACAACAACAAAAATACTTGACTGAACATAACAAGCGGCTTGTATTGCAAAGAAGAGTACAGAATGATACAGTTAAGGAAGGCATAAAATGTCAATTAGTTGCAGCAAATCCCTGACGCAGTTTAAACACGGGTCAAATAATTATTGACCCTTATTACACATTCCTTATGTTACATCAATTAAGCTTTGTTGCATGTATTGGATTGCTTTGAACTAGATGAATACTTTGAGCAACATTGATTATTACAGTAACTTTGAACAATCAAGTTATATCTTCATCTCTAGTAATACTGGGGCTTTTTCCATTCCTCTTGTGACTCTGGAAAAAACAAATATGGAATAAGTACATTAGATTGAAATTGTTCTGAAGAATGATAGCTAACATATTTATCATCTGGTAAGGTGCTTGACTCTACCTCCACTTGAGGACCTTCGACCCATGAGTCCAATATACATTTCTCCTTTATTTCCTGATGAAACACACACACAATATGTATTTTATTCAAGAAATACATAATATAGGCTATAGCCCAAAGCAGGCCAATTAATAATTTAATTAATAATGATTTCAAATTTGAAAAACCTACTTTTCTGCCCCAGTCGAATCGGTTGAGGGACTCCTAAATTGGGAAATGAAATGTGTTTAGTTCATTCAAATTTCTATCATTTCTATAAATTATAGCCTACAAGCTCATTTTACTATGACCCCCCCCCAAAAAAAACAAGACCAAATTAAAAGATATGAAAGTTGAATTGACCTGAGCTTCGCCCAATTAGTCCATGAAACTGCCGCGAGTTGGACCTCTTGATGGGGTCAGCCACTCGGAAGGCAAAGCCACTTTCCAACGGATCCCTCTGTAACAATAATTGTAACAGTGAATAAGTAACATAAGCCTTCTATCAACCATTGCCATATAAGATGTCCTAAACGTGAACCCCCAAAATAATAGCTTGAATGTAGCAGGACGCTACAACATTCGCTGCTAACCAACTAGCTATGCACTTCAGAAGAGGGACGTGCGTTTTACCTGCCAGTTTTCAATCGACCAAATATCTCCATCGTCGCTGGTTGGGGTTCCCAGGGCACAGTAAACCTGCGCAAAAACTGCAACAATCAAAACCACAAACTTTAAAACGTCCATGTCGGTAAATTTGAGGAAATAGATGATAGGCAGCAGGTGTTTCTTCTGTTTGAAACAAACAGATATCTATTAATAAGCAAAGCCAAAGTTGTAACAGTCTTTATAGTGTGGTCTCTCTCGTGTGCCTGTCAATCGGTAACGCTGTGATCAATTTATATTCCAATGTTTTTGCTCCGCCCCTCTCTCCATGTAGCATCATATGTGCATTTTTATGAGAATAAATATTGTTTTTGACATAGCTTTGTGCGCAACTGGTGAGCAAACACACGAGTGTCTAAAACCATCTGACCTTTTCTCATGATGCATGTGTTGTTTTTT
Source organism: Oncorhynchus nerka (assembly GCF_034236695.1). Classification (NCBI taxonomy): domain Eukaryota; kingdom Metazoa; phylum Chordata; class Actinopteri; order Salmoniformes; family Salmonidae; genus Oncorhynchus; species Oncorhynchus nerka. The sequence goes on along the minus strand of NC_088416.1, from coordinate 28,280,645 downwards.
TCCAACCCATTTGTTTCACATGGTGTGTTCGAATTGTTTACCTCTGGATAAATGATCATCCAATGAGGGCAAAACACTCAGAGGTGAGTACTATTGAGTTAGCACAATAAGCAATGATTTATTGAAGAAATATATATTGCAGTTGCAGTTGACTTGGTGAAAAAAAATGCTAATTAGATCAATGTTGGACAAATCCAACCCTCTCTAATCAATATATGTATTGAAAAAAGTTTCTTATATCTTAACAGTTCTTATTCAGTAATTTCACTCCTTCTATCTCTGTGTCAGACAGGGGAGTCATGCAACCCAAAAACCAGAGGGGGCACAAAGTATGTGAGGATGTCTGGTGGGTGGGCGGCCAGAGAAAGGCTATAAATATAAAATCATAAAGCTCATTTACAAAATATACCCAGAACGCAATTATGTCATTAATTAGGAATGTTTAACATTGCTTTGTTCATTATCACCAATAATTCAGCTATTTGCCAATTTGGAGAATTTAGAATTTTTCAAACATTTGAAACAGCTTTTTTTCTGCAATCTAGAGCCATAAGCATTATGCTTAATTCTATGTAAAAACAACATGGTTATTTTTCTGCATATCTAATCATACCTCTTGACCTGTCTGTATCCTACTGACTGGTGTTTTTTTATTTTTTTATTAATAAACTAAATATGCTACTTTGCATTTCTACTCAAATATGAGTAAAATATTGAAATGAATGAGTCTTATTCAGTACATTTAGTAATTGCTTGCTTTTCTAGTCTACCAACCTTGCCAGCAGGCATGCCAGCTGAGATAGTTAGACAAGCTACTCTAACTTGATAGCCTGAAATGTCTTCTTGGTAGCTAGTTATGAGGTTGGGAGATTGGGAACATATCTGGGCTAGCTAAAGCCAACTTCATAAAATTGCTACAGATGTAGGATCTTAATTTGATCACTTGAAAAATTAAAGGAGAGGCGCACATTCTAGGAGCTCAGATGCAATAATTTAATAACCAAAGTTTTAACAGACAAGCTGTCTTCACATAGTGTCAAAGGACACACACAGGTGTCTGTAATCATGGCCGGGTGTAGCCTGATACCATTGGTTAATTCTCAGATATATAAATAACATACCAAAAACATGAATGGATAGCATATGATCATAGATACAATTTGGCTACATAGGCCTACAAACATTTACAATAGCAAAATCACAATAATCACAAGAATGGCTTCAGATAAAAATCTACATTAAGCCCGAAAGGAACAATGGTCTTTAAATTAAAGATCCAGGCAGCCTCTCGTTTTAACAATAAATTGTCGAGGTCACCCCCTCTCCTATGGAGGATGACATGTTCGATGGCGATATAAAGTAGGGATGAAATCGAGTGGTTTGCTTCCAAAAACTTAATTTGATCACCCTGTTGCAGCATAACTTTCCTGCAATGCAGGAAATGTAACACTTGTAGTGTATTTGAGGTTGAAAAAGGTTTCTGAAGTCTGTCATTTCCACTTTGAAATAACAGACTTGATTTTCAATTACAAAAAATGTATCATTCCTTACAAAAGAATTGCATCAATTATAATCCACATAATATTTCCTATTGCTGCAGGATTATTTTCCTGCTGTAGTAAACTGCCTCAAATTAACATCCTACATATGTAGGTGTCTAGTAGTATTACAGAGAAACAATAACAACAAATTAAACAAAAACATGTCATGTTCTTTTTTTTTCCTTCCCCAGGACACATCTGAGGGGGCACGTGCCCCTGTGCCCCTTATGGGCATGACACCTCTGGTGGCAGATCTGCATGTAGCATGTAGGCCTACATCTTCCATGTGTTATATGGCATGCGTCACATAGCAGGCATAGGCTAAGGTCTATGTTAATACACACAATACAATACATACATTAAAATACAGGCTGGATATACACCACAAGAAAGAACAAAATAACATGCTACACACGCGTTGGTTATATCATCCCTCTAATGATAGATGGACCAATTCCAGGCTGAAGTACAGGTGCTATTGGATGTGCGTGACAAGAGTGGTTCAATCAGCACATAGCCATGTGTTTTGCATTCAATATTCCAGCCAGTCACAAAGGTTCCTAATATCCTCATTGTCTTTTTGGACATTGGGGTCAACTCTAGGGATGAATCTGTAAAATGAGATTGCTGCTCTATCCAGCTCAATCCTACCCAGGCCACAGAGGTTGTTTCAGTGAAATGGCAAGTCTCACTGAGTAGGCAGTCAATCTCAGGCATGTTGCTGCCTCATGTCTAGAGGTGTGAATATGTGCCAGGAAGATCAGGCTGGCTGGGAAGTTAAGTTAACTTAGCGTCTTTGACAGGATTCACTTTTTTTAATATGATTGATAAAAAAAAACTAAAAAAAGTATATGTAATAAAATGAATGTATCATTGAAGTAGAATGATTGATACAGGTGAGAGGTTATATAGAACCTGCCAGAATGACATGATATAAATGCCTGTAATCAAGCTGTATTGAAAATCAGACCCATTTGAAAATCATTCTCCATTGAAGTCATAAGGGTCCGTATCAATGGACATTGTGGACGTCATCAAGAGATAATGACATATTTCTGGAAGATAAAAAACTGAAATAAATGTTTAGTCTAGTCATCTTTATTTTGTGTTTTACAGTCCTGTTTCAGCCATATAACTGAAACAACATTTTGGTAACATAGCTGTGTTGTGTTAATCATGTCTAGCACAGCTCAAGAGATCAACCAAATTAGATGGAGACATAGCAGCCATGTTGTTGAGTAGTTTTCTCCCAGCTATCTGACCTTTCAGAATCATAAAACACACAGCATTCTGCCCATCGATGCGCGCACATCATTTTTGCGACGTTGTCAGGCAACCCATCTACAAAGAGCAATAAATAGCAATAAAGAATGTTAGTCTTCAAGTTTTCAACATCTGGCATCAACTTGAAAGCATCTTTATTAGTTATTGTAATTCATTCGGAAATTAGCCTGCTAATTTGGATTGTTACGCAACCCTACACACATATGCTACATCTTATAACTCAGGGTATTAATGAGCAAAAATGTGTTCCTAGAATTGGACCTCGTTGAAAAGTCATCCCACCTGGGCGATACATGTCAGCCATTTCTATTACAGGTACCGAGGAATGCATAGGTTAGATTGACTTCAAGCCAATTAGGATGAGAATATATGCCAGTTCCTTCTCAACACTTCTGCCTTCAGTCTAGAATGTCACACTGCCAACTAAAACGCTCCTGAGGGAGAGCATGATTAGTCCCTAGTGTTCTCTCTCTTGTTCCACCGATCAAATCAAATGAAATCAAGCATTTCAGACATGGAATGCAACGCAATGTGCATTACAGGAAAAGATTATGAATAACCTACGAAAATAAAAGCTGAAATATTTACTACACAACAAACGTCAGATAAACCAACACAGTTTTGGCCCTCCTCAGGTTCTTTGGGAAGCTATTCCAGAGGCTGGGGGTATAATAACTAAAAGCTGCCTCTCCATGCCTCTTGGCCGTAAGCTTTAGGACAGTTAAAGGGACAGTGTCAGAGGACCTGAGGGACCTACTGGGTACATAACTTAAAAGCATGTCTGACATGTATTGGGGTGAACAATCGTGGATTGATTTAAAAACCAAGAGAATAATCTTAAAATGAATTCTAAAACTCACAGGCAGCCAGTACAGAGACCTTTAAACTGGTGTAATGTGTGCTCTCTGGTCTTGGTCAGTACCCATGCTGCAGCATTCTGTATGTTTTACAGTACAGAGACCTTTAAACCGGTGTAATGTGTGCTCTCTGGTCTTGGTCAGTACCCATGCTGCAGCATTCTGTATGTTTTACAGTACAGAGACCTTTAAACCGGTGTAATGTGTGCTCTCTGGTCTTGGTCAGTACCCATGCTGCAGCATTCTGTATGTTTTACAGTACAGAGACCTTTAAACCGGTGTAATGTGTGCTCTCTGGTCTTGGTCAGTACCCATGCTGCAGCATTCTGTATGTTTTACAGTACAGAGACCTTTAAACTGGTGTAATGTGTGCTCTCTGGTCTTGGTCAGTACCCATGCTGCAGCATTCTGTATGTTTTACAGTACAGAGACCTTTAAACTGGTGTAATGTGTGCTCTCTGGTCTTGGTCAGTACCCATGCTGCAGCATTCTGTATGTTTTACAGTACAGAGACCTTTAAACCGGTGTAATGTGTGCTCTCTGGTCTTGGTCAGTACCCATGCTGCAGCATTCTGTATGTTTTACAGTACAGAGACCTTTAAACCAGTGTAATGTGTGCTCTCTGGTCTTGGTCAGTACCCATGCTGCAGCATTCTGTATGTTTTACAGTACAGAGACCTTTAAACCGGTGTAATGTGTGCTCTCTGGTCTTGGTCAGTACCCATGCTGCAGCATTCTGTATGTTTTACAGTACAGAGACCTTTAAACCGGTGTAATGTGTGCTCTCTGGTCTTGGTCAGTACCCATGCTGCAGCATTCTGTATGTTTTACAGTACAGAGACCTTTAAACCGGTGTAATGTGTGCTCTCTGGTCTTGGTCAGTACCCATGCTGCAGCATTCTGTATGTTTTACAGTACAGAGACCTTTAAACTGGTGTAATGTGTGCTCTCTGGTCTTGGTCAGTACCCATGCTGCAGCATTCTGTATGTTTTACAGTACAGAGACCTTTAAACTGGTGTAATGTGTGCTCTCTGGTCTTGGTCAGTACCCATGCTGCAGCATTCTGTATGTTTTACAGTACAGAGACCTTTAAACCGGTGTAATGTGTGCTCTCTGGTCTTGGTCAGTACCCACGCTGCAGCATTCTGTATGTTTTACAGTACAGAGACCTTTAAACCGGTGTAATGTGTGCTCTCTGGTCTTGGTCAGTACCCATGCTGCAGCATTCTGTATGTTTTACAGTACAGAGACCTTTAAACTGGTGTAATGTCTGCTCTCAGTCTGGTCTTGGTCAGTACCCATGCTGCAGCATTCTGTATGTTTTACAGTACAGAGACCTTTAAACTGGTGTAATGTGTGCTCTCTGGTCTTGGTCAGTACCCATGCTGCAGCATTCTGTATGTTTTACAGTACAGAGACCTTTAAACCGGTGTAATGTCTGCTCTCTGTCTGGTCTTGGTCAGTACCCATGCTGCAGCATTCTGTATGTTTTACAGTACAGAGACCTTTAAACCGGTGTAATGTCTGCTCTCAGTCTGGTCTTGGTCAGTACCCATGCTGCAGCATTCTGTATGTTTTACAGTACAGAGACCTTTAAACCGGTGTAATGTGTGCTCTCTGGTCTTGGTCAGTACCCACGCTGCAGCATTCTGTATGTTTTACAGTACAGAGACCTTTAAACCGGTGTAATGTGTGTTCTCTGGTCTTGGTCAGTACCCATGCTGCAGCATTCTGTATGTTTTACAGTACAGAGACCTTTAAACCGGTGTAATGTGTGCGCTCTGGTCTTGGTCAGTACCCATGCTGCAGCATTCTGTATGTTTTACAGTACAGAGACCTTTAAACTGGTGTAATGTCTGCTCTCAGTCTGGTCTTGGTCAGTACCCATGCTGCAGCATTCTGTATGTTTTACAGTACAGAGACCTTTAAACCGGTGTAATGTGTGCGCTCTGGTCTTGGTCAGTACCCATGCTGCAGCATTCTGTATGTTTTACAGTACAGAGACCTTTAAACCGGTGTAATGTCTGCTCTCAGTCTGGTCTTGGTCAGTACCCATGCTGCAGCATTCTGTATGTTTTACAGTACAGAGACCTTTAAACCGGTGTAATGTGTGCTCTCTGGTCTTGGTCAGTACCCATGCTGCAGCATTCTGTATGTTTTACAGTACAGAGACCTTTAAACTGGTGTAATGTCTGCTCTCAGTCTGGTCTTGGTCAGTACCCATGCTGCAGCATTCTGTATGTTTTACAGTACAGAGACCTTTAAACCGGTGTAATGTGTGCTCTCTGGTCTTGGTCAGTACCCATGCTGCAGCATTCTGTATGTTTTACAGTACAGAGACCTTTAAACCGGTGTAATGTCTGCTCTCAGTCTGGTCTTGGTCAGTACCCATGCTGCAGCATTCTGTATGTTTTACAGTACAGAGACCTTTAAACTGGTGTAATGTGTGCTCTCTGGTCTTGGTCAGTACCCATGCTGCAGCATTCTGTATGTTTTACAGTACAGAGACCTTTAAACCGGTGTAATGTGTGCTCTCTGGTCTTGGTCAGTACCCATGCTGCAGCATTCTGTATGTTTTACAGTACAGAGACCTTTAAACCGGTGTAATGTCTGCTCTCAGTCTGGTCTTGGTCAGTACCCATGCTGCAGCATTCTGTATGTTTTACAGTACAGAGACCTTTAAACCGGTGTAATGTGTGCTCTCTGGTCTTGGTCAGTACCCATGCTGCAGCATTCTGTATGTTTTACAGTACAGAGACCTTTAAACCGGTGTAATGTGTGCTCTCTCTGGTCTTGGTCAGTACCCATGCTGCAGCATTCTGTATGTTTTACAGTACAGAGACCTTTAAACTGGTGTAATGTGTGCTCTCTGGTCTTGGTCAGTACCCATGCTGCAGCATTCTGTATGTTTTACAGTACAGAGACCTTTAAACTGGTGTAATGTGTGCTCTCTGGTCTTGGTCAGTACCCATGCTGCAGCATTCTGTATGTTTTACAGTACAGAGACCTTTAAACCGGTGTAATGTGTGCTCTCTGGTCTTGGTCAGTACCCACGCTGCAGCATTCTGTATGTTTTACAGTACAGAGACCTTTAAACTGGTGTAATGTGTGCTCTCTGGTCTTGGTCAGGACCCATGCTGCAGCATTCTGTATGTTTTACAGTACAGAGACCTTTAAACTGGTGTAATGTCTGCTTTCAGTCTGGTCTTGGTCAGTACCCATGCTGCAGCATTCTGTATGTTTTACAGTACAGAGACCTTTAAACTGGTGTAATGTGTGCTCTCTGGTCTTGGTCAGTACCCATGCTGCAGCATTCTGTATGTTTTACAGTACAGAGACCTTTAAACCGGTGTAATGTGTGCTCTCTGTCTGGTCTTGGTCAGTACCCATGCTGCAGCATTCTGTATGTTTTACAGTACAGAGACCTTTAAACCGGTGTAATGTCTGCTCTCAGTCTGGTCTTGGTCAGTACCCATGCTGCAGCATTCTGTATGTTTTACAGTACAGAGACCTTTAAACCGGTGTAATGTGTGCTCTCTGGTCTTGGTCAGTACCCACGCTGCAGCATTCTGTATGTTTTACAGTACAGAGACCTTTAAACCGGTGTAATGTGTGTTCTCTGGTCTTGGTCAGTACCCATGCTGCAGCATTCTGTATGTTTTACAGTACAGAGACCTTTAAACCGGTGTAATGTCTGCGCTCTGGTCTTGGTCAGTACCCATGCTGCAGCATTCTGTATGTTTTACAGTACAGAGACCTTTAAACTGGTGTAATGTCTGCTCTCAGTCTGGTCTTGGTCAGTACCCATGCTGCAGCATTCTGTATGTTTTACAGTACAGAGACCTTTAAACCGGTGTAATGTGTGCGCTCTGGTCTTGGTCAGTACCCATGCTGCAGCATTCTGTATGTTTTACAGTACAGAGACCTTTAAACCGGTGTAATGTCTGCTCTCAGTCTGGTCTTGGTCAGTACCCATGCTGCAGCATTCTGTATGTTTTACAGTACAGAGACCTTTAAACCGGTGTAATGTGTGCTCTCTGGTCTTGGTCAGTACCCATGCTGCAGCATTCTGTATGTTTTACAGTACAGAGACCTTTAAACCGGTGTAATGTCTGCTCTCAGTCTGGTCTTGGTCAGTACCCATGCTGCAGCATTCTGTATGTTTTACAGTACAGAGACCTTTAAACTGGTGTAATGTCTGCTCTCAGTCTGGTCTTGGTCAGTACCCATGCTGCAGCATTCTGTATGTTTTACAGTACAGAGACCTTTAAACCGGTGTAATGTGTGCGCTCTGGTCTTGGTCAGTACCCATGCTGCAGCATTCTGTATGTTTTACAGTACAGAGACCTTTAAACCGGTGTAATGTCTGCTCTCAGTCTGGTCTTGGTCAGTACCCATGCTGCAGCATTCTGTATGTTTTACAGTACAGAGACCTTTAAACTGGTGTAATGTCTGCTCTCAGTCTGGTCTTGGTCAGTACCCATGCTGCAGCATTCTGTATGTTTTACAGTACAGAGACCTTTAAACCGGTGTAATGTGTGCGCTCTGGTCTTGGTCAGTACCCATGCTGCAGCATTCTGTATGTTTTACAGTACAGAGACCTTTAAACCGGTGTAATGTCTGCTCTCAGTCTGGTCTTGGTCAGTACCCATGCTGCAGCATTCTGTATGTTTTACAGTACAGAGACCTTTAAACCGGTGTAATGTGTGCTCTCTGGTCTTGGTCAGTACCCATGCTGCAGCATTCTGTATGTTTTACATGACAGAGACCTTTAAACCGGTGTAATGTGTGCTCTCTGGTCTTGGTCAGTACCCATGCTGCAGCATTCTGTATGTTTTACAGTACAGAGACCTTTAAACCGGTGTAATGTCTGCTCTCAGTCTGGTCTTGGTCAGTACCCATGCTGCAGCATTCTGTATGTTTTACAGTACAGAGACCTTTAAACCGGTGTAATGTGTGCTCTCTGGTCTTGGTCAGTACCCATGCTGCAGCATTCTGTATGTTTTACAGTACAGAGACCTTTAAACCGGTGTAATGTGTGCTCTCTGGTCTTGGTCAGTACCCATGCTGCAGCATTCTGTATGTTTTACAGTACAGAGACCTTTAAACTGGTGTAATGTGTGCTCTCTGGTCTTGGTCAGTACCCATGCTGCAGCATTCTGTATGTTTTACAGTACAGAGACCTTTAAACTGGTGTAATGTGTGCTCTCTGGTCTTGGTCAGTACCCATGCTGCAGCATTCTGTATGTTTTACAGTACAGAGACCTTTAAACCGGTGTAATGTGTGCTCTCTGGTCTTGGTCAGTACCCATGCTGCAGCATTCTGTATGTTTTACAGTACAGAGACCTTTAAACCGGTGTAATGTCTGCTCTCAGTCTGGTCTTGGTCAGTACCCATGCTGCAGCATTCTGTATGTTTTACAGTACAGAGACCTTTAAACTGGTGTAATGTCTGCTCTCAGCCTGGTCTTGGTCAGTACCCATGCTGCAGCATTCTGTATGTTTTACAGTACAGAGACCTTTAAACCGGTGTAATGTGTGCGCTCTGGTCTTGGTCAGTACCCATGCTGCAGCATTCTGTATGTTTTACAGTACAGAGACCTTTAAACCGGTGTAATGTCTGCTCTCAGTCTGGTCTTGGTCAGTACCCATGCTGCAGCATTCTGTATGTTTTACAGTACAGAGACCTTTAAACCGGTGTAATGTGTGCTCTCTGGTCTTGGTCAGTACCCATGCTGCAGCATTCTGTATGTTTTACATGACAGAGACCTTTAAACCGGTGTAATGTGTGCTCTCTGGTCTTGGTCAGTACCCATGCTGCAGCATTCTGTATGTTTTACAGTACAGAGACCTTTAAACCGGTGTAATGTCTGCTCTCAGTCTGGTCTTGGTCAGTACCCATGCTGCAGCATTCTGTATGTTTTACAGTACAGAGACCTTTAAACCGGTGTAATGTGTGCTCTCTGGTCTTGGTCAGTACCCATGCTGCAGCATTCTGTATGTTTTACAGTACAGAGACCTTTAAACCGGTGTAATGTGTGCTCTCTGGTCTTGGTCAGTACCCATGCTGCAGCATTCTGTATGTTTTACAGTACAGAGACCTTTAAACCGGTGTAATGTGTGCTCTCTGGTCTTGGTCAGTACCCACGCTGCAGCATTCTGTATGTTTTACAGTACAGAGACCTTTAAACTGGTGTAATGTGTGCTCTCTGGTCTTGGTCAGGACCCATGCTGCAGCATTCTGTATGTTTTACAGTACAGAGACCTTTAAACTGGTGTAATGTCTGCTCTCAGTCTGGTCTTGGTCAGTACCCATGCTGCAGCATTCTGTATGTTTTACAGTACAGAGACCTTTAAACTGGTGTAATGTGTGCTCTCTGGTCTTGGTCAGTACCCATGCTGCAGCATTCTGTATGTTTTACAGTACAGAGACCTTTAAACCGGTGTAATGTGTGCTCTCTGTCTGGTCTTGGTCAGTACCCATGCTGCAGCATTCTGTATGTTTTACAGTACAGAGACCTTTAAACCGGTGTAATGTCTGCTCTCAGTCTGGTCTTGGTCAGTACCCATGCTGCAGCATTCTGTATGTTTTACAGTACAGAGACCTTTAAACCGGTGTAATGTGTGCTCTCTGGTCTTGGTCAGTACCCACGCTGCAGCATTCTGTATGTTTTACAGTACAGAGACCTTTAAACCGGTGTAATGTGTGTTCTCTGGTCTTGGTCAGTACCCATGCTGCAGCATTCTGTATGTTTTACAGTACAGAGACCTTTAAACCGGTGTAATGTGTGCGCTCTGGTCTTGGTCAGTACCCATGCTGCAGCATTCTGTATGTTTTACAGTACAGAGACCTTTAAACTGGTGTAATGTCTGCTCTCAGTCTGGTCTTGGTCAGTACCCATGCTGCAGCATTCTGTATGTTTTACAGTACAGAGACCTTTAAACCGGTGTAATGTGTGCGCTCTGGTCTTGGTCAGTACCCATGCTGCAGCATTCTGTATGTTTTACAGTACAGAGACCTTTAAACCGGTGTAATGTCTGCTCTCAGTCTGGTCTTGGTCAGTACCCATGCTGCAGCATTCTGTATGTTTTACAGTACAGAGACCTTTAAACCGGTGTAATGTGTGCTCTCTGGTCTTGGTCAGTACCCATGCTGCAGCATTCTGTATGTTTTACAGTACAGAGACCTTTAAACCGGTGTAATGTCTGCTCTCAGTCTGGTCTTGGTCAGTACCCATGCTGCAGCATTCTGTATGTTTTACAGTACAGAGACCTTTAAACTGGTGTAATGTCTGCTCTCAGTCTGGTCTTGGTCAGTACCCATGCTGCAGCATTCTGTATGTTTTACAGTACAGAGACCTTTAAACCGGTGTAATGTGTGCGCTCTGGTCTTGGTCAGTACCCATGCTGCAGCATTCTGTATGTTTTACAGTACAGAGACCTTTAAACCGGTGTAATGTCTGCTCTCAGTCTGGTCTTGGTCAGTACCCATGCTGCAGCATTCTGTATGTTTTACAGTACAGAGACCTTTAAACTGGTGTAATGTGTGCTCTCTGGTCTTGGTCAGTACCCATGCTGCAGCATTCTGTATGTTTTACAGTACAGAGACCTTTAAACCGGTGTAATGTGTGCTCTCTGGTCTTGGTCAGTACCCATGCTGCAGCATTCTGTATGTTTTACAGTACAGAGACCTTTAAACCGGTGTAATGTCTGCTCTCAGTCTGGTCTTGGTCAGTACCCATGCTGCAGCATTCTGTATGTTTTGCAGTTGACGAATGGCTTTTTTTGGGGTAGACCAGACAGGAGAACATTACAGCAGTAAAGCCTGCTTGTAATAAAAGCATGGATGATTCTCTCTGTATCAGCCTGAGAGAGAAACGGCCGCAACTTGGCAATGTTCCTCAGGTGGTAAAAAGCTTTTTTGGTCACATTCCTAACGTGTGATTTGATATTTTGTTCAGAATCTAAAGTAAAACCTAGGTTTTTTATCTTTTGTTTTATCTTTATTGCCCGTGAATTAAAATGTGCAACTAGATTCTCTCTCTGTGCTTTGGCTCCAACAATAAGTACCCCAGCTGAAGGACGTTGTGAGCCATCTAAGTATTTAAATCACTAATACGGCCTAATAATTTATCTATGGAGCTAAAATCCTCTGGTGACACAGAAATATAAAGTCGTGTATTGTCTGCGTAGCAGTGAAAATCAATGCTTTGCTTACTGATAACGCTGCCAAGGTGTAACATATATATAAACTGAACCGTAAAGGACCCAAAATCAAACTTTGTGGGACGCCACATGTGATTTGTGTTTCATGAGTTATGTTCACCAAGGGTGACAAAAAAGTCCCGACCGGTTAAATCAGTCCCAAACCAATTGATAACTGGACCAATGTCTTTCACATAGCTCTCTGGACCATGTCAATAATACAGTTAACCAGTCCACCGTCAACTATCAAGGTATTCATTTTATGTTAACAAAACATTCAATTTGATTGGTAATCATCTTTGTTTGTGCTTTTAGCATAACTCTCCCAGATGCCGACATTTCATCAAGGCACACATCTACAGAAGGGAACATTTAGTTGAGGTGAGACATTTCTCTCTGACCCCGTTGTGGTGATTGAAAGTAGTCAGACCTCTCTGGCCATGTTTAGGCGTGGAGTGATGGGGGAAGGGTCAGAGGATGCAGAGAGATGAGATGAGTTAGACCAGACTAGACCAAGGCTGATTTGAGGATGTGATCTAAGGAGGGTCCTCAGATGATCTGAGTGTCCTGATGAGAAACACTGTAACCGCTCTCCAAACGGACAGGGATTTTTTTTTGACTGCTTCTGTCCATATGAATTCTAGACTAAAAGGAACGACAATACCATCATGTCACTGCTCATAACCGTCTCTACAGAAATGTGTCTACAAATATTCTGTAATTCCTTGTCTAGCAAGGTTAATACTGGTACTATCTGGAGGTGAAAGAAACGCACACCTGTTTAGGTGATGGCTGGCAGAGTAGAACACTTGAAAAAGAAAAGGAGAGCTGCACTGGATGCAATCATTTTATAACCTAATAACCAACATTTCGACAGACAAGCTGTCTTCATCAGGGTATAGTCCTGGTGCTATATCATATTTATGCACATATAGTACCAGTCAAAAGAGTTTAGACACGCCTACTCATTCAAGGGTTATGCTTTATTTTTAATGTAAAATAATGTTGAAGACATCGAAACTATGCAATAACAAATATGGAATAATGTAGTAAAGAAAGCTTACTCCAATGAGTATATCATTCATATGACTGGGCATTTCCCTCAATGATGGATTGACTCAATAATTTGCCTGAGAGACCAGCATGTGTCTTTGAAGCATGTTTCCTCTAAAGTCCTCGACTGATTGGAAAGCAGTTAAACTCAAATCAAGCATCAGTCAGTTAGCTGGTGTGTTGTCGTATGGTACACACTCGCTCTCCACTGCAACGCGTGTGTGTCACAGATGGGCTAGATCTCACTACCTGCCAGACTGAGCTGTGAGGTACACCCACACCCTGTTAGGAAATTGTCTTTTAAAGAGCGAGTCACTGAGAGGCATCCGCCTTAATCTCCTCTCCACACCACTAGCTACTGTGTGGTAAACTACTGACGCACTGTGGGCTTTATAATCAAGTCAACTCCTTTTCACTAAACTATAACTGTCACATCGAAAGATAAGCAGTGTTAAATCACACATGGGATGGCAAGCCACTGTATTGAGTCAATGAATGAGTTGTGTATTCAATGCTCAGCAGGATCTTGCTATTTAGTCCAATCTTCTGTTTATTATATGAAGATATCAGGGTAACACATACTGTGATGCCATTGAAATTAAAGTAATAACGATATAACTATGTTATTTTATAGATAATTTATAAATCAGCAATAAACTTTTGCTCCTTCTTCAGGGAAAAGATAACCTTGTAAAGAGATTCATCCCTGAGGCATTTCCAAGCTCCTAACTGCTTTCCATATGCTTCAATTTGTCAAATAAATATTATTTCCCAGGGGCAAAGACTATGTACAGCGGGTCTGAAATGATTGACATCCTTGATAAAGATGAGCAATAATGACTGTATAAAATAAATGATTCAAATACTGAGCTATATTGTATGCTCAAAAAAAGTGGGAAATTATAACATTTTATAGTAATACAATTGCTAAAAAAATAGATTTAGCTTAACAAGTAATACCTTTTTTCTCAAAAAGGCAGGGGTCCAAATTATTGACACCCCTAAAGATTCGTAAAAATTAAGTAGTCAAAAGTTTCGTATTTGTTCCCATATTCCTAGCAAACAATGAATACATCACGCTTTTGACTCTACAAACTTGTTGGATCCATTTGCAGTTTGTTTTGGTTGTGTTTCAGATTATTTTGTGCCCAATAGAAATGAATGGTAATTAATGTATTGTGTCCGAAAATCCTGAATGACTACTGGTTTTATTGGTTTATTAGGATCCCCGTTAGCTTTTGCCGAAGCAGCAGCTCCTCTTCCTGGGGTCCACACAAAAACATAGAACACGACAAGTAACAAAACACGGATACACTGATAGACAAGAACCGTCACACAAATGTAAAATACAACGATATACAAACAATACAACTAAAGAATGTGTGTATATATTTTTTATTTTACCTTTATTTAACTAGGCAAGTCAGTTAAGAACAGATTCTTATTTACAATGACGGCCTACACCGGCCAAACCCGGACGACACTGGGCCAATTGTGCGCCTCCAAATGGGACTCCCAATCACGGCCGGTTGTGATACAGCATGGAATCTAACCAGGGTGCCTGGAGTGACGCCTCGAGCACTGAAATGCAGTGCCTTAGACTTTGTTAGAGTGTGTTAGTGTGTGTCATTTCACAGTCCCTATTGTGCCATGAGATGTTGTTTTATAAAACATTTTTAGGTCATTTTGATGTTTGCTTGAGTAATTGGAGATAGAAGGGGGGTTCCATGTGATCGTGGCTCTGTATAATACTGTGGCGAGTCGACTGTCTTGTGGGGTATGTATGGGTGTCTGAGATGTATGCTATTTGATTATACAGACGATCTGGAATTTTCATCAAAGTAATATTTCTCATAAAAACTACAAGAGAATACTTGAATCTCTCTTTAACTCTCAACAAGGAAAGATTGGCATGCATGTTGTTGATGTTATGCAGTTACTGTGCATTCGGAAAGTATTCAGACCCCTTGAATGGAGCAAAGTACAGAGAGATCTTTGATGAAAACCTGCTCTAGAGTACTCAGGACCTCAGACTCGGGCGAAGGTTCACCTTCAAACAGGATATCAACCCTAAGCACACAGCCAAGACAATGCAGGAGTGGCTTCGGGATAAGTCTCTGAATGTCCTTGAGTGGCCCAGCCAGAGCCCGGACTTGAACCAGATCGAACATCTCTGAAGAGACCTGAAAATATCTGTGCAGCGACATTCCCCATCCAACCTGACAGAGCTTGAGAAGATCTGCAGAGAAGAATTGGAGAAACTCCACAAATACAGGTGTGCCAAGCTTGTAGTGTCATACCCAAGAAGAATCGAGGCTGCAATTGCTGCCAAAAGGTGCTTCAACAAAGTACTGAGTAAAGGGTCTGAATACTTATGTACATGTGATATTTCAGTTTTGTATTTTTTATAAATGAGAAAAAGTGTCTAATAACCTGTTTTTGCCTTTTCATTACGGGGTACTGTATGTCAAGGGGTCTGAATACTTTCCGAATGCACTGTAAGGGCAAGGCGTGCTGCTGTTTTCAAACAGCTGCAGATTTGCTAGGTTTTTCTCTGCTTCACAAAAACTTAGTCAATATGATAATTGACCATAATTCAAATCAAATCAAAGTTTATTTGTCACGTGCACTGAATACAACAGGTGTACAGTAGTAGACCTTACAGTGAAATACTTACTTACAGGCTCTAACCAATAGTACAAAAAAGGTATTAGGTGAACAATAGGTAGGTAAAGAAATAAAACAACAGTAAAAAGACAGGCTATAAAAGTAGAGAGGCTACATACAGACACCGGTTAGTCAGGCTGATTGAGGTAGTATGTACATGTAGACCATCCAATGTTATACCTTTAGTCCCTCTGTAACTTTCTCCCTCATCATTATTTACGATTCATTACCCGCAATCAAGGTAGCACCCACATTAATGTAGAGGTGTTTAGAAACATTATATTCTTATTTACAATAAAAGTGATTCCAAAAAGACACAATATATGATTTACCATTCATTTCTATTGGTCACAAAATGATCTGAAACACAACTTAAACGAACTGCAAATGCATCCAAAAAGTTTGTCGTAACAAGCTTGATGTAGTCATTGTGTGCTAGGGACATGGGACCAAATACAAAACTTTTGACTATTTTATTTATTAGAATCTTTAGGGATGTCAATAATTGTGACCACTACCCTTTTGAGAGAGAAAAAATATTACTTGTTAAATAATCTCTTTCTCTGAGGAATTGTATTATTAGTATAAAATAATAATTTCCCAATTTTTTGCGCATACAATATAGCTCAGTATTTGAATTCTTTAGTTAATAAAGTCAATATTGCTTATCTTTGTCAATCTTTATCAATAACTTTGAACCCTACTTTAAATGTTTTTCTCAGGTTATTCTTAAACAAACAGAATAAATTATGCTTTATTGGTGTACAGGTATCTTCTAAATTATTTACAGTGATATATTAAAATCCATGGTGGCATGTCTGTGATTTTTCCTCCTAAAAATTGTGAAAGAATCCAGCCACCCATATCATAGACTGTTCTCTCTGCTACCGCACGGCGAGCGGCACCAGAGCGCCAAGTCTAGGTCCAAAAGGCTCCTTAAAAGCTTCTATCCCCAAGCCATAAGACTCCTGAACATCTAATCAAAATGGCTACCCGGAGTATTTACATTGACCCCCCTTTGTTTTTACACTGCTGTTACTCCCTGCTTATTATCTATGCATAGTCACTTTACCCCTATCTACATGTACATATTACCTCAATTAACCTGTACCCCGCACATTGACTCGGTACCGGGAACCCCTATATATAGCCTCGTTATTGTTATTTTATTGTGTTACGTTTTTGAATATTTTCTTACTTTTTAAAAAACTCTGCATTGCTGGTTAAGGGCTTGTAAGTAAGCGTTTCACCTGTTGTATTCGGTGCATGTGACAAATACAATTTGATTTGAACCCGAGTCGTATTGAAAATTAATAATAGTAAGATTTCATAATGCATTCTTTGTGTGTGGGGGGGGCAAAATGAATTATTTGTGTTTTATAATATATTCTTGTTCAAGTTGATATGACAAATCTATTTGAACACACATATAACTAGAAAGCTAACTCCTGAATAGGTAACCAAAAGTACAGTCAGAATTATGGGCAGAAGCCAGTGCGGTCAATCTCCCCTTATCATTCAGACATTAACAAAGCAGCAGCAACAACACGTGGCAACACTTCAAGAAGCATAAACAAAGACAAAAGCAAAACATGAAACTAGTTATATCATCTCACTTATATCATCTGACTGTTGTGAATATTGAGCTGTATTTTCATGGTTTTTAAAATGAAAGGAAAGTAGAACCAATACTATGTCGGTAGGCCTATGAGATGCCATCCTTACACTGAATGTGAACCTAAGGTAAGCGTTGGAAGCACCATTGGGGAAGCATGGAAGCTGCTCACGACTGTTGGTCACTGGTAACATCAGTGCTGCTCTAGCTGCTGCTGCTACCACTACGGTTGTCCTCTTCACTCTCCTCTCTGATGTCATCCATGATGAGGTCGTACAGGTTCTCCAGGCTTCCTTGGCTCAGGCAGGTGTTGACGGTGGAGCCGGAGCTGATGTGGACGGAGCTGGGATTGACCACGCGAGGCTTCCTGTTCCTCTGGCGACTGCGGGGGTGGACACACTCTGTCCCAGGAACATGGGGCTCTGGCATGGAAGTACAAGGCCAGTTAGTTGGCTGGAGCCAGCAGCCAGACAGACATGTAAAAGGCCGCCATCTGGGGGTACTTGTTTGTAGTAACACACTCTACAAACCACAGTACATTGCACTGTACAGCAATCCTGTGTGTGTGTGTGTGTGTGTGTGTGTGTGTGTGTAGTTTAACCTTGTCTGTTGTAACAGTCCTCAGCGAGGCAGCTGTGTGGGATAGGTTTTCTGGGTCCTGCTCCTCCTACCCCTCCCTTGCGTGGAGGAAGAATCTCTGTTGGGATCACCAGAGTTCGGCAGGAGTAGCAGGGGGAGCCCAAATCCATCCTCCCAAAGCCCCTGATGGACAAATCAAACCAGGTGCATAGAGATTAAATCACATGTATAATGTCTTATAATCACACATGTACAGGACGCTCCAGTTTTTACCTGAAGGAGCGTGTGCATTTGGTGCAGCAGAACTCTCCAATACCCCACATTTTGTCATAAGGGACAGGGTCATATTTCTTCTTGCACAGGTGACAGCGAGATACCTAGGAGAGATGACAGTCAGTGGAGTCCCCAGTTAGTAGATGAACTGGCCATGTGAAATACACATTCTAAGACAAAGTAACAAGGTAACAGGAACACAGTTACAGACACAGGCATGGATAAATACTTTTGAACTATTGTGCATGGGTTTGGCATGCACATCAAACAGAGTGTACCAATGTGTGGAGACCACGGTGAATACCAGGTGGGTACACACACACACAGGATTGCGTGGAGGAAGAGCATTACCCTCTTCCTCTGGGGTACCCGACGCCACCAGTCCTTGTCACAGGTCTGGCAGGCAAACTGGTGTAGGACAGAGGGGGTGAGGTGGCGCTGGGCATTATCAAACATTCTCTTGTTCTTCTCAGTGAGAGGCAGGACCCGCAGACGCTCTCCCAGCTCCTGAAGACTCAACACACACGAGCCACACACGTAAAGGCAGGGACGCACTCATGCGCACACACACCTTTCAGTTAGCCATCCACTTAACCCTTAATCTCTTTCCCTACCAGTAAAGTCGGAAAATAGCCCGTGGATGACTGACCTTGATATCATTATCGTGTTCAGGCTGTCTGCTACCTCGGGGCTGTAGGGAAGACAATGTAAGTCATAGAATTAGAAATAGTCAAGGCAACCAATTTACCAACCTGATCATTAGATTGGATATAGGACCAATGTAATATGATAGGAGTTTTATTCCCTCTTTCAGCCCTTGAACAGTGTTGTTATAATAGCTCACAAATCTATTCCCAATGTGTTATTACCCATTACCAATATGGTTATGGAATATGTAACTTCAAAATCAACAGAGATTATGCTGAAATGCCTGATATCCAGATGTCTTCTGATGAACATTGATTCTTTAACCCAATGAAAGAGGGAATAACTGACACTGTGACTGTGCTGTACCTGTTGTGCAGGAGGGACCTGAGGTTCCCTGTCCTCAGCTGTGAGTCTCTGCACCACATTCTGAAAGAGAGAGAGAGAGGTGGGTCAAGGGTCAGGGTACAACTGAACTATCATGTTTATGACCACAAAGACCACATGTTCAAAGAAGTACAGACCCGCCTGGATACACCCCTAAGCCAAAGAGACACACACAAAGCGACAGAGAATAGTATGGCATTTATTCATGTAACCTTGACAGCCTGATCCGTCTGTAAGCATTTTCTGTCCTCATCATCCAGTTCTGCACGGCAAGAGTAGAGAAAGAGGAAGAGTCAGAGATTAGATTGTCAACATGGCCAACCCTTTAACGCAAATAAAATGGGTCTGGTTGTTAAACCCCCAGAGACCATGTCTGAATAGAGAGGTTAAAGAGGCCATCAGCAGCTGAAACAAGAACAGTCTTCCTCGCCCCTGGCTCTGTAAAAAATGTACTGTAAAAAATGTAGGGATGGTGCTGGAGAAATGTAGGCACTTTTAAATGTATACACAGAGCTACGGATGCAAGGACTGACCATCCATGATATAAACATTATCGTTTTAACCATGTTTTGAAGATATATAGTGTTTTTTTTTAATTGACTTTGCTTACAAACAATGGAGTAAAACAAGCTTATATTTGGGGTTCTGATGGGTTACGACAGTTGAACTAAGCTCACGAGGCATTTATAAGTTATATTCTTCAAGAATCAATGGGCACATATCATAAATGCATAAGTCCAACAAACGGATGTAGCAACTGCAGATTGCCCCTTTAAAGGATAGTTTCCAGGACAGATGAATCCTAGTTCTGTTCCTGGACTAAGGGGCACATTTAACGGAGAATCCCCATTAAACAAGCTTTTTAGTACAGGACCTGGTGTCTTGGAAACCTCTCCATAGGGGTTTCCTATGGTGGTATGACTGGGGTTTGCATTTACTGTCAACCATTTCTTTACCGTTGCCTTTCTTCAGTATAACTGCCCAGGTGACCATTTGATGGTTGTTGGCATAGCGTCTCATCAGTAAGGTTGCCTTTTCCACCGCTATCTTTCCATGGAATGTCTCCCTGAACCGCCGGACACTTTTCTCCAGCTGAGTTAACAGACAAATAAGAAAAGGACAGTAAGAATCTAAAATAAACAGGCTGGTCTCAATCATGTTGTGAATAAAATAGAGGATCGGGCACATTCAACATGAAGATCGACAGAACCTTGCAACAAATGCAAATGCAGCCTAAGGGCATGGTGTATTCAAAAACAGATCACAACACAGCGCACAATGAAACACACTGCTCTTGCCCTGTCCTCTCTAACCACATAGGCCTACTTATAAAGTGTAACAACTCAATAGTGTTTGATGACGTTATTTAGGTTTAGTCTAAACGTATGAGAAATGTGATTAAAAATGTGATTAAAAAAAAACATAATTCTTATCTAACGTTAAAAGTTTCACATCGACCATAACACAAATTGAACATTGGATCCGTAGGACTACAATACAAACAAGAAAGGCGCATACAAATGGACCATATAAAACACTGTTATTGGCCAAATGAAAACTAAGTTGACCGTATCCTACCTCAAATTCATCTTGCAGAGAACTCATTTTGTTATCGTCTAGGCTTTTTCTATCCTTGTATGTCGTTCTATGGCAACATATTTTGCAACAATCGATCTATTTCCATGTAGCGCTGCAGTTGCAGTGTTGACTAACGTTAACAACTTTCACTTTGATACGATGCCGCGTTCAAAAGCACTGGGAACTTGGAACAATACGATGTCAAATCATTACGCCAGGGATCTTTAGGGCGAAAAGTCGGAGCTCGAGAAAGAGGCCTGAGTTCCCGAGTTGAAATTCCGAGTTGGGTGACCGTTCAAATCAAATTTTCCCTGTCGGAGCTCGTTTTTTGTGCGAATTCCCATTTGTTTTGAATGCGCTGAAGTCGGATTTCGGGGTTCCCAGTTCGGAGTTGTTTTGAACGTATCATTAGACTGGTCATAACGCACCACGCGTCCACACACGCCCACGCACGCTACACACCGTAAAAACCAACACACACCAACCAATGAGCACACAACCAGCCCCCGCTACTTCTTCTTCTTATTATTTGGTATCATGGCGTTTGCACATTTTGTTTGTGCATTTCGCCACCTACTGTGCGGTAGTGTATGTTCAATCACGTTATACAAAACTAAAAAGTGCAACAACAAAAAAATACACTGCTCAAAAAAATAAAGGGAACACTAAAATAACACATCCTAGATCTGAATTAATTAAATATTCTTATTAAATACTTTTTTCTTTACATAGTTGAATGTGCTGACAACAAAATCACACAAAAATTATCAATGGAAATCAAATGTATCAACCCATGGAGGTCTGGATTTGGAGTCACACTCAAAATTAAAGTGGAAAACCACACTACAGGCTGATCCAACTTTGATGTAATGTCCTTAAAACAAGTCAAAATGTGGCTCAGTAGTGTGTGTGGCCTCCACGTGCCTGTATGACCTCCCTACAACGCCTGGGCATACTCCTGATGAGGTGGCGGGTGATCTCCTGAGGGATCTCCTCCCAGACCTGGACTAAAGCATCCGCCAACTCCTGGACAGTCTGTGGTGCAACGTGGCTTTGGTGGATGGAGCGAGACATGATGTCCCAGATGTGCTCAATTGGATTCAGGTCTGGGGAACGGGCGGGCCAGTCCATAGCATCAATGCCTTCCTCTTGCAGGAACTGCTGACACACTCCAGCCACATGAGGTCTAGCATTGTCTTGCATTAGGAGGAACCCAGGGCCAACCGCACCAGCATATGGTCTCACAAGGGGTCTGAGGATCTCATCTCGGTACCTAATGGCAGTCAGGCTACCTCTGGAGAGCACATGGAGGGCTGTGCGGCCCCCCCAAAGAAATGCCACCCCACACCATGACTGACCCACCGCCAAATCGGTCATGCTGGAGGATGTTGCAGGCAGCAGAACGCTCTCCACGGCGTCTCCAGACTGTCACGTCTGTCACATGTGCTCAGTGTGAACCTGCTTTCATCTGTGAAGAGCACAGGGCGCCAGTGGCGATTTTGCCAATCTTGGTGTTCTCTGGCAAATGTCAAACGTCCTGCACGGTGTTGGGCTGTAAGCACAACCCCCACCTGTGGACGTCGGGCCCTCATACCACCCTCATGGAGTCTGTTTCTGACCATTTGAGCAGACACATGCACATTTGTGGCCTGCTGGAGGTCATTTTGCAGGGCTCTGGCAGTGCTCCTCCTGCTCCTCCTTGCACAAAGGCGGAGGTAGCGGTCCTGCTGCTGGGTTGTTGCCCTCCTACGGCCTCCACGTCTCCGGATATACTGGCCTGTCTCCTGGTAGCGCCTCCATGCTCTGGACACTACGCCTACAGACACAGCAAACCTTCTTGCCACAGCTCGCATTGATGTGACATCCTGGATGAACTGCACTACCTGAGCCACTTGTGTGGGTTGTAGACTCCGTCTCATGCTACCACTAGAGTGAACGCACCGCCAGCATTCAAAAGTGACCAAAACATCAGCCAGGAAGCATAGGAACTGAGAAGTGGTCTGTGGTCCCCACCTGCAGAACCACTCCTTTATTGGGGGTGTCTTGCTAATTGGGGGTGTCTTGCTAATTGCCTATAATTTCCACCTGTCTATTCCATTTGCACAACAGCATGTGCAATTTATTGTCAATTAGTGTTGCTTCCCAAGTGGACAGTTTGATTTCACAGAAGTGTGATTGACTTGGAGTTACATTGTGTTGTTTAAGTGTTCCCTTTATTTTTTTTTGAGCAGTGTATATAAAATAACTTATATGTATATATATACACAGTATATCACAAAAGTGAGTACACTCCCTCACATTTTTGTCAATATTTGAGTATATCATTTCATGTGACAACACTGAAGAAATGACACTTTGCTACAATGTAAAGTAGTGAGTGTACAGCTTGTATTACAGTGTAAATTTGCTGTCCCCTCAAAATAACTCAACACACAGACATTAATTGTGAAATGTCCAAATTGGGCCCAAAGTGTCAATATTTTGTGTGGCCACCATAATTTTCCAGCACTGCCTTAACCCTCTTGGGCATGGAGTTCACCAGAGCTTCACCGGTTGCCACTGGAGTCCTCTTCCACTCCTCCATGACGACATCACGGAGCTGGTAGATGTTAGAGACCTTACACTCCTCCACCTTCCGTTTGAGGATGCCCCACGGATGCTCAATAGGGTTTAGGTCTGGAGACATGCTTGGCCAGTCCATCACCTTTACCCTCAGCTTCTTTAGCAAGGCAGTGGTCATCTTGGAGGTGTGTTTGGGGTCGTTATCATGTTAGAATACTGCCTTGCGGCCCAGTCTCCGAAGGGAGGGGGATCATGCTCTGCTTCAGTATGTCACAGTACATGTTGGCATTCATGGTTCCCTCAATGAACTGTAGCTCCCCAGTGCCGGCAGCACTCATGCAGCCCCAGACCATGACACTCCCACCACCATGCTTGACTGTAGGCAAGACACACTTGTCTTTGTACTCCTCACCTGGTTGCCGCCACACACGCTTGACACCATCTGAACCAAATAAGTTTATCTTGGTCTCATCAGACCACAGGACATGGTTCCAGTAATCCATGTCCTTTGTCTGCTTGTCTTCAGCAAACTGTTTGCAGGCTTTCTTGTGCATCATCTTTAGAAGAGGCTTCCTTCTGGGACGACAGTCATGCAGACCAATTTGATGCAGTGTACGGCGTATGGTCTGAGCACTGACAGGCTGACCCCCCATCCCTTCAACCTCTGCAGCAATGCTGGCAGCACTCATACGTCTATTTCCCAAAGACAACCTCTGGATATGACGCTGAGCACGTGCACTCAACTTCTTTGGTCGACCATGGTGAGGCCTGTTCTGAGTGGAACCTGTCCAGTTAAACCATTGTATGGTCTTGGCCACCGTGCTACAGCTCAGTTTCAGGGTCTTGGCAATCTTCTTATAGCCCAGGCCATCTTTATGTAGAGCAACAATTATTTTTTTCAGATCCTCAGAGAGTTCTTTGCCATGAGGTGCCATGTTGAACTTCCAGTGACCAGTCAGTATGAGGGAGTGTGAGAGCGATGACACCAAATTGAATACACCTGCTCCCCATTCACACCTGAGACCTTGTAACACTAACGAGTCACATGACACCGGGGAGGGAAAATGGCTAATTGGGCCCAATTTGGGGGGTGTACTAAGGAGTGCCTCCGTAAGAAGCATTTCAAGGTCCTGGAGTGGCCTAGCCAGTCTCCAGACCTGAACCCAATAGAACATCTTTGGAGGGAGCTGAAAGTCCGTATTGCCCAGCGACAGCCTCGAAACCTGAAGGATCTGGAGAAGGTCTGTATGGAGGAGTGGGCCAAAATCCCTGCTGCAGTGTGTGCAAACCTGGTCAAGAACTACAGGAAACGTATGATCTCTGTAATTGCAAACAAAGATTTCTGTACCAAATATTAAGTTCTGCTTTTCTGATGTATCAAATACTTATGTCATGCAATAAAATGCAAATGAATTCCTTAAAAATCATACAATGTGATTTTCTGGATTTTTGTTTTAGATTCCGTCTCTCACAGTTGAAGTGTACCTATGATAAAAAATTACAGACCTCTACATGCTTTGTAAGTAGGAAAACCTGCAAAATCGGCAGTGTATCAAATACTTGTTCTCCCCATTATACACATTCACCACTAATCAATGCTACAACTATATAACACTATTTAATTTGTAAAAATCTCAAAAATCTCATACACCCAGCTGCCAGCCACACTCATTAAAAAACCCACAACCCCATTCCACTACTTTGACCCTATCTGCTCCTACACCATGCCAATGGCCTGGGAGGACAGGACACCCCCAGTCACCCCCACTCAAAGCTCAAACAGGATAACTGATACATCCTAACATGACCTTGTCGGGTTAAGACTCTGACAGTGACTCCTCTGTTTCACCACGCTCCCCACCAGGTCTGTGTCGCACCAAACGGCGGGCGTCACAAACACCTGGAATCTTCAACTTCAATTGCCCCACCGCCACACTTAACGCCACACTTAACGCGATCCCAGAAATCACTCCTTTCAATGTTGCCCTGTTACTAAGAGCAAAGCACGAAACAGATATTGACCCAAGTTGAGTGACATGGAACGCCTGCTCCCTCTGGTCAGAAGAAACATAAACAAAAACAAAAAGTCCACTTCAGGTTACCTTCACAGATTCTACTGTAACTCCTTTCAAAACCCACCCTGAAACCACAAATGAATCTGCCAAAGGGTAAGGGTCCACTTTCTCCAAAAATGTCACTCCTATTGAATTACAGTAGATTATTTTTTATCATGTCCAACGATGTCAAGCTCTTCACCACACCACACCTCACTTATCTCGCCCTCATTCCCTTCAATTTATCCTCTAGAACTCAGTCTGGCTCATGACTCACTCTGTTTGACACCAATCATCCTCAACACCCCATCTCCATTTTTATCTCCATCTTCCACTTTCCTCATTCTCTTCAACCACCTCTTCCTCTTTTTCCGCCTCCATTCCTCCTCAGAAATCCACATTTCTGTGTCCCTTTCCCAATATTCCTCTTCTTGTTCCATGATTCCTCTTCAGAACCCCTTTCAAGTGAACCGCTCCAACCAGCCCCCTTTGCTTCTTCTTCTTTGGGATTGGATTGGTGGATCGCATCCAACTTTTAAGGTGCATACACCACCACCTACTGTACTGGAGTGTAAGGCCAGTCACAGCCAAACCAAAATGTAATTATCTTCATTAGTCCTGTTCCTTATAAGAAAGGGAAATACTACTTCCCTCCCCTTTACTCCCCCCACTACACCACCAAAACTCCAACCCCATCCAGCCTTTCTAACCGTTTCACACAATCTCTCCCAATCTACATTACCAGTCAAAAGTTTGGACACACCTACTCAGTCAAGGATTTTTCTTTATTTTTACTATTTTCTACATTGTAGAATAATATTGAAGACATCAAAACTATTAAATAACACATATGGAATCATGTAGTAACCAAAAAAGTGTTAAACAAATCAAAATACATTTTATATTTTATATTCTTCAAAGTAGCCATCCTTTGCCTTGATGACAGCTTTGCACACTTGGCATTCTCTCAACCAGCTTCATGGTGTAAACTGGAATGCCTTTCAATTAACAGGTGTGCCTTGTTAAAAGTTCATTTGT
The DNA here is from genome assembly GCF_034236695.1 of Oncorhynchus nerka. Lineage (NCBI taxonomy): Eukaryota > Metazoa > Chordata > Actinopteri > Salmoniformes > Salmonidae > Oncorhynchus > Oncorhynchus nerka. Next base: position 28,254,306 of record NC_088416.1, on the reverse strand, counting down.
AAAATGTCTTTCCTTCTTAATGCGTTTGAGCCAATCAGTTGTGTTGTCACATGGTAGGGGTGCTATACAGACGACAGCCCTATTTGGTAAAACAACAAGTCCATATTATGGCAAGAACAGCTCAAATAAGGAAAGAGAAATGACAGTCCATCATTACTTTAAGACATGAAGGTCAGTCAATCTTGAAAAGTTTCTTCAAGTGCAGTTGCAAAAACCAACAAGCAATATGATGAAACTGGACCGCCACAGGAAAGGAAGACCCAGCATTACCTTTGCTGAAAGGCATAAGTTCATTAGAGTTACCAGCCTCAGAAATTGCAGCCAAAATAAATGCTTCACAGGGTTCAAGTAATAGACACATCTCAACATCAACTGTTCAGAGGAAACTGCATGAATCAGGCCTTCATGGTCGATTTGCTGCAAAGAAACCACCACTAAAGGACACCAATAAGAAGAAGAGACTTGCTTGGGCCAAGAACCATGAGCAATGGACATTAGGCCGGTAGAAATCTGTCCCTTGATCTGATGAGCCCAAATGTGAGATTTTTGGTTACTACCGCCATGTCTTTCTGAATCACAGTGTAGGTGAACAGATGATCTCTGAATGTGTGGTTTCCACCGTGAAGCATGGAGGAGGTGGTGTGGGGGTGCTTTGCTGGTGATCACACTGTCTGTGATTTATTTAGAATTCAAGGCCTACTTGACCAGCATGGCTACCACAGTATTCTACTATGATACGCGATCCCATCTGGTTTGCGCTTAGTTTGACTATCATTTGTTTTTCAACAGGACAATGACCCAACATACATCCAGGTTGTGTAGGGGCTATTTGACCAAGAAGAAGAGTGATGGAGTGCTGCATCAGATGACCTGGCCTCCACAATTACCCGACCTCAACACAATTGAGATGATTTGGGATGAATTGGACTGCAGAAGGAAAAGCAGCCAACAAGTGCTCAGCATATGTGGGAACTCCTTGAGAGAATGCCAAGAGTGTGCAAAGCTGTCATCAAGGCAAAGGGTGGCTACTTTGAAGAATCTAAAATATACAGTGGGGTAAAAAAGTATTTAGTCAGCCACCAATTGTGCAAGTTCTCACACTTAAAAAGATGAGAGAGGCCTGTAATTTTCATCATAGGTACACTTCAACTATGACAGACAAAATTAGGGAAAAAAATCCAGAAAATCACATTGTAGGATTTTTTATGAATTTATTTGCAAATTATGGTGGAAAATAAGTATTTGGTCAATAACAAAAGTTTATCTCAATACTTTGTTATATACCCTTTGTTGGCAATGACAGAGGTCAAACGTTTTCTGTAAGTCTTCACAAGATTTTCACACACTGTTGCTGGTATTTTGGCCCATTCCTCCATGCAGATCTCCTCTAGAGCAGTGATGTTTTGGGGCTGTTGCAGGGCAATACGGACTTTCAACTCCCTCCAAAGATTTTCTATGGGGTTGAGATCTGGAGACTGGCTAGGCCACTCCAGGACCTTGAAATGCTTCTTACAAAGCCACTCCTTCATTGCCTGGGCGGTGTGTTTGGGATCATTGTCATGCTGAAAGACCAAGCCACCTTTCATCTTCAATGCCCTTGCTGATGGAAGGAGGTTTTTACTCCAAATCTCACGATACATGACCCCATTCATTCTTTCCTTTACACGGATCAGTCGTCCTGGTCCCTTTGCAGAAAAACAGCCCCAAAGCATGATGTTTCCACCCCCATGCTTCACAGTAGGTATGATGTTCTTTGGATGCAACTCAGCATTCTTTGTCCTCCAAACACGACGAGTTGAGTTTTTACCAAAAAGCTCTATTTTGGTTTCATCTGACCATATGACATTCTCCCAATCTTCTTCTGGATCATCCAAATGCTCTCTAGCAAACTTCAGACGGGCCTGGACATGTACTGGCTTAAGCAGGGGGACATGTCTGGCACTGCAGGATTTGAGTCCCTGGCGGTGTAGTGTGTTACTGATGGTAGGCTTTGTTACTTTGGTCCCAATTCTCTGCAGGTTATTCACTAGGTCCCCCCGTGTGGTTCTGGGATTTTTGCTCACCGTTCTTGTGATCATTTTGACCCCACGGAGTGAGATCTTGCGTGGAGCCCCAGATCGAGGGAGATTATCAGTGGTCTTGTATGTCTTCCATTTCCTAATAATTGCTCCTACAGCTGCTTACCTATTGCAGATTCAGTCTTCCCAGCCTGGTGCAGGTCTACAATTTTGTTTATGGTGTCCTTTGACAGCTCTTTGGTCTTGGCCATAGTGGAGTTTGGAGTGTGACTGTTTGAGGTTGTGGACAGATGTATTTTATACTGATAACAAGTTCAAACAGGTGCCATTAATACAGGTAACGAGTGGAGGGCAGAGGAGCCTCTTAAAGAAGAAGTTACAGGTCCGTGAGAGCCAGAAATCTTGCTTGTTTGTAGGTGACCAAATACTTATTTTCCATCATAATTTGCAAATAAATTCATAAAAAATCCTACAATGTGATTTTCTGGATTTTTTCTCTCATTTTGTCTGTCATAGTTGAAGTGTACCTATGATGAAAATTACAGGCCTCTCATCTTTTTAAGTGGGAGAACTTGCACAATTGGTGGCTGACTAAATACTTTTTTGCCCCACTGTATATATAATATAATATTTGTTGAACACTTTTTTGGATACTACATGATTCCATAAGGGTTATTTCATAGTTTTGATGTCTATTGTTCTACAATGTAAGAAAAACCCTGTAATGAGTAGGTGTGTCCAAACTTTTGCCTTGTATTGTACGTCATACAGTTCACAAAATATCAACACATGCTCTGTTTCGTCCACTAAACACTCATCACACAGACCTGTTTCATGTCTCCCTATCATCCACAACGTGGCATTCAAACCTGTGTGCCCAAACTGTAGTCTACTCTACACAGCTTCCTTTCTCCTACATCCCATCCTCTCCACCTCTTCCTTTACTGACCGGTGCATGCAAAAAAATGTCCTCCCCTTATAACTAGCATCCCACTGCCTTTAAAAAAGATTGAGCCCTTTTGCCCGGATCAAGGACTTGACTTCCCTGTGTCCCAGCGGGACTTGAATATCTTCCCCCTCTCTCCTCACAGTACTCTTAGCCACCACATCGACCTTCTCATTACCCTCCACACCCACATGGGCGGGAACCCAGCACAAGCTCACCACCACTCCTATCCTCTCCAATCCCATTAACAGCACCATCATCTCCACAAACAAGTCGAACCTTTCCGACCTGCCAGTCTTCACACTACCCAAAACTGCAGCTGAATCATAGCAGATCACCACTCTGAGTGGTTTCACCTTATCCACCCATCTCAAACCTATAATAATGGTCATCAACTCGTCCGCATATGACACATAATAATTTAACCGCTTACATACACTAACATTGAAATCTGAGATATACACCCCTGCCCCCAGCCTACCACTGACTGGATCCTTTGAACTATCTGCATGTATCATAAAAAAAACTCTACACACCGTCTCACGTCACCCAATTCTCTCCTGCCCTCAATCATGAAAACTTCTACACTTGGTTAAGGAAACAGCCATGGAGGAACGTTCCCCAATGTATTTGCCGGCCCTCTCCCTCTCTTCCCCAGTCCATACTCTACCACCTTCTGCCCGATTGTCCACCAGTACGCCCTCGCTCCCAGCATTCCCCAGGTGACGTGCCCGCAGGATGTCCTTCTGAACTCCCTTTCAACCTCGCCCAGTACACTAATGCAAGTTTGTCCCTCCTTATCCTCAGTTGCAGATCGCAACTATCCACCTGCAATGCTTCAACAGGTGTCGTCCTGAAGGCACCCACACACAATCTCAGGGCCCTTGACTGTATCCTATCCAGGCGCTGTAGTATCGTTTTGGCTGCCGATCCATATACAAAGCCCCCATAATCCACAGATGACCTGATCAACGTCTGGTACAAATATAACAGTATTTGTCTATTCGACCCCCAATCATATCCTGCCACTACCCTCATGAGGTTCAGCACCTTCCTACACTTAATTTCAATATACTCAACATGTCTCTTCCACGTTAGCCTCTCATCAAACCACATACCTAAATCCTTAAACTCAGACACCCTAGACTCTTAGAATTTTTTTTAATGTCTAGAACCTAAAGGGGTTCTTCGGCTGTCCCCATAGGAGAACACCTTGAAGAGCAATTTTTGGTTCCAAGTAGAACCCTTTTGGTTCCAGGCAGAACCCCTTTGGGTTCTGTACACAGTGCATTCGGGAAGTATTCAGACCCCTTGACTTTTTCCACATTTTGTTACGTCACAGCCTTATTCAAAAATGTATTAAATTGTCTTTTTTTTTCTCATCAATCTACACACAATATCCCATAATGACAAAGCAAAAACAGATCTTTTTTAATTTTTGCAAATGTATCAAAACTAAAAAACTGATATCACAATTACATAAGTATTCAGACCCTTTACTCAGTACTTTGTTAAAGCACCTTTGGCAGCGATTACAGCCTCACTACAAGCTTGGCACACCTCTATTTGGGGAGTTTCTCCCATTCTTCTCTGCAGATCCTCTCAAGCTCTGTCAGGTTGGATGGGGAGCGTCGCTGCACAGTTATTTTCAGGTCTCTCTAGAGATGTTCAATCTGGGATCTGGCTGTGCCACTCAAGGACATTCAGAGACTTGTCCCGAAGCCACTCTTGTGTTGTCTTGGGTGTGTGCTTAGGGTCATTATCCTCTTAGAAGGTGAACCTTCGCCCCAGTGTGAGGTCCTGAGCACTCTGGAGCAGATTTTCATCAAGGATCTCTCTGTACTTTGCTCCATTTATTTTTCCCTTCAATCCTGACTAGTCTCCTAGTCCCTGCCGCTGAAAAACATCCCACAACATGATGCTGCCACCACCATGCTTCACTGTAGGGATGGGGCCAAGTTTCCTCCAGATGTGATGCTTCATATTCAGGACATATAGCTCAATCTTGGTTTCATTTGACCAGAGAATCTTGTTTCTCATGGTCTGAGAGTCTTTTAGAGGCCTTTTGGCAAACTTCAAGAGGGCTGTCATGTGCCTTTTCCTAAGGAGTGGCTTCCGTCTGGCCACTACCATAAAGGCCTGATTGGTGGGGTGCTGCAGAGATGGTTGTCCTTCCGGAAGGTTCTCCTATCTCCACAGAGGAAATCTGGAGCTCTTTCAGAGTCACCATCGGGTTCTTAATCACCTCCACGACCAAGGCCCTTCTCCCCCGATTGCTCAGTTTGGCCGGGTGGCCAGCTCTAGGAAGAGTTTTGGTGATTCCAAACTTCTTCCATTTAAGAATGGTGCAGGCCACTATGTTCTTGATGACCTTCAATGCTGAAGACATTTTGGTACCCTTCCCCAGATCTGTGCCTCGACATAATCCTGTCTCGGAGGTCTACAGACAATTCCTTCAACCTCATGGATTGTGTTTTTTACTCTGACATGCACTGTTAGCTGTGGGACCTTATATAGACAGGTGTGTGCCTTTCCATATCATGTCCAATCAATTGAATTTACCAGGGCTGGACTCCAATCAAGTTGTAGAAACATCTTAATGATGATCAATGGAAACAGGATGCACCTAAGCTCAATTTTGAGTCTCATAGCAAAGGGTCTGAATACTTATATAAATAAGTTATTTCTGTTTTTTAAATTTGCAAATACTTCTAAAAACCTGTTTCCACTTTTTCATTATGGAGTATTGTGTGTAGATTGTTGAGGGGAAAAAAACATTTTAATCAATTTTAGAATAAGGCTGTAACGTAACAAAATGTGGAAAAAGTCAAGGGGTCTGAAAACTTTCCAAATGCACTATAGAACCCATTCCACAGAGGGTTCTACATGGGTTATCCTATGGGAACAGCCGAATAACTCTTTTGGAAGAGTGTACCTATATCCTGACCATATATTTTCATTCTTACTTTTTAGCCTTTCTCTTAGAATACACCATAAACCAGGGCTTGGCCACAGACATTTTAAACCATCATGTTAGAGACCAATCTTCCACTACTCCCACAACTTCTTGATCACATATTTCACATTCCCACCTCTCTTCCACACAGCCCAATCATCGGCATACAAGGCCACACCCACTCCCTGTCTCAGCTCCTTAAATATGTAATCTATCATTAGGGTGAACAACACCGGACTAACCACACTTCTCTGAGGAGTACCATTGTCCACTTCCAACCCCATTGACAATTCTGACCCCACCCTCACGCGTATGACTCAATCGAACAGGAAGTCCATGATCCAGTTAAACAGATGTCCCAGTCCTCATTATACAACCCTAACACTGCTTCCAACACACACTGGAACAGTCACATCGGCAGCTGATATAATTACAGACATTACTGCCTCACAGACTCCTCCATTGATCACTTTTGTTCCACACAGTCACACAGGTACTAATGTCTTCCAGTTAGCTTTCTCAAAGCACGACCTTATGTTATTTTTTTATTTTACCCGGTAAGTTGACTGAGAATACATCCTCATTTACAGCAACAACCTGGGGAATAGTTACAAGGGAGAGGAGAGGGATGGAATTGTAAGCTGGGGGTGATTAGGTGACCATGATGGTATGAGAGCCAGATTGGGAATTTAGCCAATACCCTAGCGTTAACACCCCTACTCTTACGATGAGTGCCATGGGATCTTTTAGTGACCACAGAGACTCAGGACAGCCGTTTAACATCCCATCCGAAAGACAGCACCTTACACAGGGCAATGGCCCTGGGGCATTGGGATACTTTTATAGACCAGAGGAAAGGGTGCCTTCTACTGGCCCTCCAACACCACTTCCAGCACACACACACACACACACACACACACACACACACACACACACACACACACACACACACACACACACACACACACACACACACACACACACACACACACACACACCTTACATCTAACTGGAAAATGATCACTCCCATGGTGGTTTCTCTCATCACTTCCCATTCATTCACACCTCCCTGCCACCGCTGCAGACACCAATGCCAAGTCCGAACATTGACACTCACCACATTGATTCTCATCCCCCTCCCATCATTAACACACACTAATCCCCTGTTATCCATACATTGTTCAACTGTACTCCCATTGTCGTCTTCATTATCCATTATCATTATCCATTATCATTATTCACTATCCCCTACAAATCAGCCGGGCTAGACAATCTGGACCCTTTCGTTCTAAAATGATCTGCCGAAATTGTTGCAACCCCTATTACTAGCCTGTTCAACCTCTCTTTCGTGTCATCTGAGATTCCCAAAGATTGGAAAGCAGCTGCGGTCATCCCCCTCTTCAAAGGGGGGGACACTCTTGACCCAAACTGCTACAGACCTAAATCTATCCTTCCCTGCCTTTCTAAGGTCTTCGAAAGCCAAGTTAACAAACAGATTACCGACCATTTCGAATCCCACCGCACCTTCTCCGCTATGCAATCTGGTTTCAGAGCTGGTCATGGGTGCACCTCAGCCACGCTCAAGGTCCTAAACGATATCTTAACCGTCATCGATAAGAAACAATACTGTGCAGCCGTATTCATTGACCTGGCCAAGGCTTTCGACTCTGTCAATCACCACATCCTCATCGGCAGACTCGATAGCTTTGGTTTCCTCGCCTGGTTCAATGATTGCCTCGCCTGGTTCGCCAACTACCTGATAGAGTTCAGTGTGTCAAATCAGAGGTCCTGTTGTCCAGGCCTCTGGCAGTCACTATGGGGGTGCCACAGGGTTCAATTCTTGGGCTGACTCTCTTCTCTGTATACATCAATGATGTCAATCTTGCTGCTGGTGAGTCTCTGATCCACCTCTACGCAGACGACACCATTCTGTATACTTCTGGCCCTTCTTTGGACACTGTGTTAACAACCCTCCAGACGAGCTTCAATGCTATTACAACTCTCCTTCCGTGGCCTCCAACTGCTCTTAAATACAAGTAAAACTAAATGCATGCTCTTCAACCGATCGCTGCCTGCACCTGCCCGCCCGTCCAGCATCACTACTCTGGACGGTTCTGACTTAGAATATGTGGACAACTACAAAAACCTAGGTGTCTGGTTAGACTGTAAACTATCCTTCCAGACTCACATCAAACATCTCCAATCCAAAGTTAAATCTAGAATTGGCTTCCTATTTCGCAACAAAGCGTCCTTCACTCATGCTGCCAAACATACCCTCGTAAAACTGACCATCCTACCGATCCTCGACTTCGGAGATGTCATTTACAAAATATCCTTCAATACCCTACTCAATAAATTGGATGCAGTCTATCACAGTGCCATTCATTTTGTCACCAAAGCCCCATATCGAGTCTGCGACCTGTACGCTCTCTTTGGCTAGCCCTCACTTCATACTCGTCGCCAAACCCTCTGGCTCCAGGTCATCTACCAGACCCTGCTAGGTAAAGTCCCCCCTTATCTCAGCTCGCTGGTCACCATAGCAGCACCCACCTGTAGCACGCACTCCAGCAGGTATAACTCTCTCTGGTCACCCCCAAAACCAATTCTTCCTTTGTCTGCCTCTCCTTCCAGTTCTCTGCTGCAAATGACTGGAATTGAACTACAGAAATCTCTGAAACTGGAGACACTTATCTCCCCTCACTAGCGTTAAGCACCAGCTGTCAGAGCAACTCAACAACTACCTCTTCCCCTACTGTATTTTTTATTTTTTTATTTTTTTACCCCATTATTTTTATTTCTACTTTGCACATTCTTCCACTGCACACTGCAAATCTAGCATTCCAGTGTTTTACTTGCTATATTGTATTTACTTCGCCACCATGGCCTTTTTTTTGCCTTTACCTCCCTTATCTCACCTCATTTGCTCACATCGTATATAGACTTATTTTTCTACTGTATTATTGACTGTATGTTTGTTTTACTCCATGTGTAACTCTGTGTTGTTGTATGTGTCGAACTGATTTGCTTTATCTTGGCCAGGCCGCAATTGTAAATTAGAACTTGTTCTCAACTTGCCTACCTGGTTAAATAGGGGCGGCAGGGTAGCCTAGTGGTTAGAGCATTCAGTCATTGAAAATAAGAATTTGTTCTTAACTGACTTGCCTAGTAAAATAAGGTGAAAGGTGAAATAAAAATGATGGGTATTAAAATCACACCATATTAGCTTTCTACCCCTACACGTCCTATCAATCCCTTTAACTTTGCTAACAAGAGAGGTTTGCAGGGGTTAGAGAAGTTAACTATTACGTTACCCCTATTCCTACATACAGTTAAAGTCGGAAGTTTACATATACCTTAGCCAAATACATTTATACTCAGTTTTTCACAATTCCTGACATTTAATCCTAGTAAAGAAATCCCTGTCTTAGGTCAGTTAGGATCACCACTTTATTTTAAGAATGTGAAATGTCAGAATAATAGTAGAGAGAATGATTTATTTCAGCTTTTATTTCTTTCATTACATTCCCAGTGGGTCAGAAGTTCACATACACTCAATTAGTATTTGGTAGCATTGCCGTTAAATTGTTTAACTTGGGTCAAACATTTCGGGTAGCCTTCCACAAGCTTCCCACAATTATTTTGGTGAATTTTGGCCCATTACTACTGACAGAGTCTGAGTCAGGTTTGTAGGCCTCCTTGCTCGCGCACACTTTTTCAGTTCTGCCCACAAATTTTCTATGACTTTGTGATGGCCACTCCAATACATTGACTTTGTTGTCCTTAAACCATTTGCCACAACTTTGGAAGTATGCTTAGGAACATTGTCCATTTGAAAGACCCATTTACGACCAAGCTTTAACTTCCTGACTGATGTCTTGAGATGTTGCTTCAATATATCCTTTTAATTTTCCTTCCATGTGATGCCATCAATTTTGAGAAGTGCAACAGTCCCTCCTGCAGCACAGCACCCCCACAACATGATGCTGCCACCCCCGTGCTTCACGGTTGGGAGGGTGATCTTTGGCTTGCAAGCCTCCCTCTTTTTCCTCCAAACATAACTTTGGTCATTATGGCCAAACAGTTCTATTTTTGTTTCATCAGACCAGAGGACAAAAAGTGAGCTCTTTGTCCCCATGTGCAGTTGCAAACCGTAGTCAGGCTTTTTTATGGCGTTTTTGGAGCAGTGGCTTCTTCCTTGCTGAGCGGCCTTTAATGTTATGTCGATATAGGACCTGTTTTACTGTGGATATAGATACTTTTGTACCTGTTTCCTCCAGCATCTTCACAAGGTCCTTTGCTGTTGTTCTGGGATTGATCTGCACTTTCGCACCAAAGTACATTCATCTCTAAGAGACAGAACGCGTCTCCTTCCTGAGCGGTATGACGGCTGCGTGGTCCCATGGTGTTTATACTTGTGTACTATTGTTTGTACAGATGAACGTGGTACCTTCAGGCATTTGGAAATTGCTCCCAAGGACGAACCAGACTTGTGGAGGTCTACAATTTTTTTCTGAAGTCTGGGCTGATTTCTTTTGATTTTCCCATGATGTCAAGCAACGAGGCACTACGTTTGAAGGTAGGCCTTGAAATACCTCCAATTGACTCAAATGATGTCAATTAGTCTATCAGAAGCTTCTAAAGCCATGACATTTTTCTGGAATTTTCCTAGCTGTTTAAAGGCACAGTCAATTTAGTGTATGTAAACTTCTGACCCACTGGAATTGTGATACAGTGAATTATAAGTGAAATAAGCTGTCTGTAAACAATTGTTGGAAAAATGACTTGTGTCATGCATAAAGTCCTAACTGACTTGCCAAAACTATAGTTTGTTTAAAAAAAATTGTGGAGTAGTTGAAAAACGAGTTTTAATGAGGAGGTGTATGTAAACTTCGGACTGCAACTGTATTTCTATTCTTCCTACACATTCCAATTCCTGTATCTCCAATATTCTGTATTCCAACCCCTCTTTAACGAATGTAGCACAACCCCCACCGTCCCCACCACTCTATCACATCTAAGCGACCTGAATCACGGAATCACCAGCCCCCTCTCCTAAACCAACGATTTAAAACCTAATGTAAATTGCCGACGAAGAACTACAACTCCCAGTAGAGCAGCCACAGTTTGCAAAATGACATGACCCAGTTAGGTCATCCGGCTAGCGGCTGCTCGGTCGTCGTTATGTGACTGCTCACTTTGCTTTAGCGTTGGTTAGAATAACCTACATGTTTACACGTTGCTCTAAATTGTCAATCTTTACTTATATATATATCTGTATTAGATTACACATATACGTGGGATATATACCTGCACCGTAGCAACTGCGCACTATTTCCCACACTACAGGTTAGTATACCGGTAGACTATAGCCATTTATAACGGCTGTAACTGTAGCCTGCTGTAGCTGTATTAACCGGCACATGGGGCATTTCAGATAGCAGCACCAAGCAACCTTTTTTTTGTCATTGGAAACAACGCAGATGGCAACTTCTTCAACTTTGTATTGCAGCCTTTTAGGCTGACCAGAACTTGCATAACTTTCACTATTACATTATAATTAAGCAATAAGGCCAGAGGGGGTGTGGTATATGGCTGTTCTTATTATTTGTGACGCAACTCAGAGTGCCTGCATTTACAGCCCTTCGCCGTGGTATATTGGTCATATATCACAAACCCCCGAGGTGCCTTATTGCTATTATAAACAAGTTGCCAACGTAATTAGATCAGTAAAAATACATGTTTTGTCATTCCTATGGTATATGTCTTATACACCACTGCTGTCAGCCAATCAGCGTTCAGGGCTCGAACCACCCAGTTTATAATATGATGTAATGTATTATCATGGGTAGCATGTGTGTATGCTATGTACTTAAATATTTATATTAGAAATGTATTTAGATTTGTAAAGTGGTGCAGACCCGTTGTCATTAAAAAATGTGCATTTGTAAAGCCCAGCAAAAATACTTAAGTGATTGAAATTAATGTAGGGGGCTGAGGGGAGGCTTTGTTACTGAAATCCACATAGCCATCCATATAATGAACTTTACCCTCTAGAGTGAAATTAAGCAATCAGCAGCAGGCTACTGACATCTGAATGAAGTGGGGCAAGCAGCAACCCCACGGACCCGTTGTACCAATCGGTTTGGTCGTACAGCATAGATGGGTTAGCTGACAACGTCACGAAAACGATGGGCGCGCTTCCATGCGGCGTGTTGTTGTGATTATGGATGACCAGATGGCTAGCAAAGCTGACAAGAGACTGCCATGTGGGAAATGTATACTTTATACCATCTCTTGTTTTGAGGTGTTTTGATTGATTTCATGTCAATGTTAATATGGCTAAAATTCTAGCTAGCTAGCTAACCAACAACTGTAACGACGTATTTGAGAGACAACAACTGCAAATTGATTTATGTTTTCAACAAATATTGTAAACGAAATATAGTTTACATGTTGTCAACAAAATCCAACAACGTCAGTTTTGCCCCATAGTTGCGCACGTGTCGGTTTTGTTGCTAAATAGCCAACCCGCCTATGGAGCCAATGCGTTCCCAGGATAGACGCATAGGATTAGCCTTCTAATCTCTGAACAAAGCACCTGCTTCATACACTGGCCGTGACCGCAAGGTTGACTGGTCACTAAGGTCCATGCATTCCAACTGCAAAGGACTCTGGGAGAGTTGCAGAGAACCCAGCTTCAATCAGGAGCAACTGTAGCTGCCGTGAGGTATCCATGGGGACCAGGAGGGTGTTGGTGACAGGCTGTTCCTCTGGGATCGGGATGGCTGTGGCTGTAAGACTGGCCAAGGAGAAGGGATTCAAAGGTCAGAGAGGCACTGAACCCTTGATTGTAAAACATTGTGGTTTTCATAAATGAAATTGACATGCTCAACCCCATCAGTTGAGGTGCAATGCAAGTGTTGTTAACTTGCAGTGTGTCTGTGTGAGGCAGTGGTTGCCACCATGAGGGACCTAGAGAAGCGGGGACCCCTGGAGAGAGTGGCTGGGGACACCCTGGACAGATCCCTGGAGATCAGACAGTTGGATGCCTGCTGTGAAGACTCCATCAGAGAGTGTGTGGACAGCCTGCAAGACAGACAGGTGGATGTACTCGGTGAATATTAGGGTTCCACGCATGCACAAACATAACACAAACACACATTCATACTGACTCTTCACACACACTCACATGCAATAATCATATACACTGCAGCTACTCTGTTTATCAAATGTCCTGATACATTACCCCTAGTCACCTTACCCCTATACATTTCTAACCCTACCACTCCAGTATCCCTGCACATTGTAAACATGGTTTTGGCACTGACCCTGGAACTGACCCAGTATACAGCCTACTGACCCTGGAACTGACCCTGTATACAGCCTACTGACCCTGGAACTGACCCTGTATACAGCCTACTGGCCCTATATACAGCCTACTGACCCTGTATACAGCCTACTGACCCTGGAACTGACCCTGTACACAGCCTACGGACCCTGGAACTGACCCTGTATACAGTCTACTGACCCAGGATTTTACCCTGTATACAGCCTACTGACCCTGGAGCTGACCCTGTATACAGCCTACTGACCCTGGAACTGACCCTGTATACAGCCTACTGACCCTGGAACTGACCCTGTATACAGCCTACTGACCCAGGATTTGACCCTGTATACAGCCTACTGACCCTGGAACTGACCCTGTATACAGCCTACTGACCCAGGATTTGACCCTGTATACAGCCTACTGACCCTGGAACTGACCCTGTATACAGCCTACTGACCCTGGAACTGACCCTGTATACAGCCTACTGACCCAGGATTTGACCCTGTATACAGCCTACTGACCCTGGAACTGACCCTGTATACAGCCTACTGACCCAGGATTTGACCCTGTATACAGCCTACTGACCCTGGAACTGACCCTGTATACAGCCTACTGACCCTGGAACTGACCCTGTATACAGCCTACTGACCCTGGAACTGACCCAGTATACAGCCTACTTACCCTGTATACAGCCTACTGACCCTGGAACTGACCCTGTATACAGCCTGCTGACCCTGTATACAGCCTACTGACCCTGGAACTGACCCTGTATATAGCCTACTGACCCTGGAACTGACCCTGTATACAGCCTACTGACCCTGGAACTGACCCAGTATACATCCTACTGACCCTGGAACTGACCCTGTATACAGCCTACTGACCCTGTATACAGCCTACTGACCCTGGAACTGACCCAGTATACAGCCTACTGACCCTGGAACTGACCCTGTATACAGCCTACTGACCCTGTATACAGCCTACTGACCCTGGAACTGACCCAGTATACATCCTACTGACCCTGGAACTGACCCTGTATATAGCCTACTGACCCTGTATACAGCCTACTGACCCTGGAGCTGACCCTGTATACAGCCTACTGACCCTGGAACTGACCCAGTATACAGCCTACTGACCCTGGAACTGACCCTGTATACAGCCTACTGACCCTGTATACAGCCTACTGACCCTGGAACTGACCCAGTATACAGCCTACTGACCCTGGAACTGACCCTGTATACAGACTACTGACTTTCTTGTGTTCTTCTTATTTCAATATTTTTGTTCTACTTGACTTTAAAAATGTACTGCATTTACTGCATTTTTGGCATTTCACTGTACTAGTGCACACGGCATGATAAAAACGTGAACCACACTCCAATATAAACTCACTTGTACTGTACACAGTACACCATAACACATTGTCATCCATAATGAGTGAACAGGGTGTGACATGTATCTGTCTCCCTCAGTGAGTAATGCAGGTGTAGGGATGATTGGGCCGTTGGAGTGTCAAAGTATGTCTGACATGCAGGGGCTCTTCGACACCAACTTCTTTGGCTTGGTGCGGCTGGTGAAGGAGGTCCTGCCTGATATGAAGCGACGTCGAAGCGGACATATTGTGGTGATGAGCAGCATCATGGGCATTCAGGGTGAGTAGTCAGTACATAAATGCAGCTTCAGAAATAACTAAGGTGTTTACTTCCTAAACTTGTCCCTATAGAATCGTACTTTAAAACAAATGAATGGATTGTATTTGTATTGATAGGGCTACTCTTCAATGATGTCTACTCTGCTTCAAAGTTTGCTGTGGAGGGGTTCTGTGAGAGTCTAGCAGTACAAGCCATGAAGTTCAGTGTGAAGTGAGTCTACATTTAAGGAGATCCAGCCACATCACTTCACATGAGTCATACATCAGTAGCTAAACCAGCACTTGGCAGTAATAAGACTTTGCCCTAATGCCACAACAGTGAACCCACAGGTTATGTTTTCATGTAGATGATTAGCATGAGATAGGGAATAGCCCTCAGTTGAATTCCCTCAGCTAAACAGTGGTCTTTTATCTCTTCCTGCTCTGTCTACCTGTCCGTCTCCCTGCTCTGTCCTTCTCCCCGCTCTGTCCATCTGTCCATCTCCCTGCTCTGTCCATCTGTCCTTCTCCATGCTCTGTCCATCTGTCCTTCTCCCCGCTCTGTCCATCTCCCTGCTCTGTCCATCTGTCCTTCTCCATGCTCTGTCCATCTGTCCATCTCCCTGCTCTGTCCATCTGTCCTTCTCCCCGCTCTGTCCATCTGTCCTTCTCCCTGCTCTGTCCATCTGTCCTTCTCTCCGCTCTGTCCATCTGTCCTTCTCTCCGCTCTGTCCATCTGTCCATCTCCCTGCTCTGTCCATCTGTCCATCTCCCTGCTCTGTCCCATCTGTCCCTTTCCCTGCTCTGTTTATCTGTCCCTCTCCCTGCTCTGTCCATCTGTCCTTTTCCCCGCTCTGTCCTTCTCCCCGCTCTGTCCATCTGTCCTTCCACTCTGAGAATGACACTAGTGGAGCCTGGTCCGGTGGGGACAGAGTTTGAGAGGAAGGTGTACGAGGACGCTGAGAAGATGGACCTCGCGGGGGTAGACGAGGAGACTGCTAGGATCTTCCGTGAGATCTACCTGCCCTACTCTAGGAAGGTGTTCAACTCTCTCGCACAGACACCCGAGGAAATAGCAGAGGTAACACTCTGTTATGTCACTATCTTATATTTTGTGACTACTATCCTAGTATTATTTGGTATGCAGCCTCAACATCTCATCCTTTGGTGGCTAAATGTTAAACAGAATATACTAATCGCTCTACTCTACTCTCTTGCAGCAAACACTTCAACTGATCACAGCGAAGGAGCCTCCGTTTCGCCACCAGACCAACCGTGTGTACATGCCCATGACTGCCCTGAAGCACGCAGACCCTACCGGTCGTCTACCCCTGGACACCTTTTATAAGCTGTTGTTCAAGCACGACAGTCTATTCACTGCCAGTCTGGGGCTGCTGCGCATGTTGCAGAAGAGGGCAGGGAAGAGCTCCAAATGAGCAGAAGGTTGGAGAGACAGAGTGAATAACCTAGTGAGGAGAGATAGGGGGATAGAGAGACTAGAAGGTTGGAGAGACAGAGTGAATAACCTGGTGAGGAGAGATATGGGGATAGAGAGAGCAGAAGGTTGGAGAGACAGAGTGAATAACCTGGTGAGGAGAGATATGGGGATAGAGAGAGTAGAAGGTTGGAGAGACAGAGTGAATAACCTGGTGAGGAGAGATAGGGGGATAGAGAGAGCAGAAGGTTGGAGAGACAGAGTGAATAACCTGGTGAGGAGAGATATGGGGATAGAGAGAGTAGAAGGTTGGAGAGACAGAGTGAATAACCTGGTGAGGAGAGATAGGGGGATAGAGAGAGCAGAAGGTTGGAGAGACAGAGTGAATAACCTGGTGAGGAGAGATATGGGGATAGAGAGAGTAGAAGGTTGGAGAGACAGAGTGAATAACCTGGTGAGGAGAGATATGGGGATAGAGAGAGCAAAGGTTGGAGAGACAGAGTGAATAACCTGGTGAGGAGAGATATGGGGATAGAGAGAGCAAAGGTTGAAGAGACAGAGTGATTAACCTAGTGAGCAGAGATATGGGGATAGAGAGAGCAGAAGGTTGGAGAGACAGAGTGAATAACCTAGTGAGGAGAGATAGGGGGATAGAGAGAGCAGAAGGTTGGAGAGACAGAGTGAATAACCTGGTGAGGAGAGATATGGGGACAGAGAGCAGAAGGAGTGAGTCATTGAGTGACTCCAGTCTGCAGTGCAAGCCCCCTTTTCTTTTCTGCTAGTCATGTTTGTGTATAGAAACAACAAAAGATTACTGTTGAGACCTTCCTGATAGATCCTTAGTAAAAGATGCACGCCTCAGACCAACACGATTCCTTATGAACATTCTCTAACCACTCCTTAAACTATCAATGACTGTGCTCAACAAAGATGAGACTTTGACAAGTTAAGGACTGATGTTTGTTGGCCTCTAATCAAACCGGATAACCTAGCCGTACGGACTAAGGGTTCAATGTGTCTCAGAAATCTGGACTCCTTCAACTGTTCCTTCAGCTTTTAGAGGATATTAGTGCGTTACAACTGTATTTTAACAGTATAATGAAGGTTTACGTTAAGACTGGCAACACTTCAATAAAACGAGACAAAGCTTTTTTCCCTTCAATTTATTAGCTTTAAAATGTTTAAACTTCAGTGGCTTTCCAAATATTTTCATAATTTGAAAGGTAATATTTGTATGTAAAGTGTGAGTGTGAGAGGTTGTGAACTTATTCCACTGGCCTTATCTTTATTTCAATGGCTTTTAAAGAGTATTTATAACCTTTCCAATTCACCCAGTTGATACCAATACCATAGATTGAGTCGCCCCACAGATATACCCCGTTGGGATTGACACTGTGGCATTCTCCATACCACCATCCTCCTAGATATGATTTAGCACAGTTTGAAGTGTGAGTGTCCTGGTCTTTATCGAAGGTGGAGAACTTCTGCCCATTGTGTTCATCCATAGATTTTCCTGAAATGCAGAAGGGATTGTTCCACATTTCCATTTACAGTATACATTTCTTCATACTGTATCGACCAAGTAGTCTTTTCAGATTGGTAATACTTTTGTTTCACGGGAAAGGAGGAGAAATGGAAATGTTCTTTAGACTCACCAGCACCTCCATCTTTGAAGCCACTTAAATGCAGCTTGTATCCTTCATGCTCAGAGTCGACAGAGAAGGAAGAGTACTGCACGTGTGCTTTAGCCCCTTCGAAGTCCTCCAGGTCCACCCTCAACTCATACTTCTTCCTCTGAGTGAGGAGATGGATGTTTTCTAGGCCTGAGGGAGAGCACAAGGTGTTGGGGGAGAACATATAACACGAGGTGAGTATTAAAGATAGTAATAATACACATGAATAGACATTTAATGCATTTCGTATCCCAGCATATACACTTCAAATGTGTCCAGTGCTTCATGCTCTTACCTAACCAGTACTCTCCAGATGCCTGCCCAAACCCACTCCTGTATTGGTCCCATCCACGGTAAAAGTTCACTGTCCCATCCTTTCTCTTCTGGATCACCTGGAATAGAGGGGCATTTTGAGATGTTCCACAGAAATGTGAGATGTTCCACACAAGGGGACTTTTTATCCATCTCTCCGGGTTGATAACATTCTCTACTTCAAAGGTTAATTGCGCAAACAACAACATGGATTGAGCCCTGAGGTAGTGGTAGTGATGAAGCTCAAAAGGCTATAAACAAAAGGTAGAGTCACTGTACACACTGTCCATTTCCCCCCCTCAGGTTGGTCCTCACAGCCCATGTCACAGTAGACCTGGATGGGGGAGGTTGTTCCTGCAGGGTAGATGGTGTACACTCCACTGTGTCCAAAGCCCTTTCTATACACATCAGCACAATCCACTGGCATGATATCGTACGGTAGAGTATTGACTGCCACTGGGAGTAGTAGAATGAGCACATCCAAAGCCTGCAATAAATGTCAACTTTAACTTAAAGACATTATTATTATTATAGAATAATAATCCCCCATCCCCTATTCAAGACAACCAATCTCACCTTCATTGTTTCTCTGATAGGATAAAATGACCTTAGGAAAGTTGTGATCCTTCCTCGCTCTCAGAGTAACGTTGAACTGGAGGAAAATGATGAATTGCAAGGTCTTTGGAAGTTCAGTTTTATACCATTTAAACTTGTTTACTTTTGTGCAATTGCGACAGAGTGGAAATTCCACCCGACATGGGCACGAACACACAACTCTCAGCGGCGTAACAACGTACTCAAGAAGTACTGTCAATACCACTGACCCAGAAATGCTAAGGCATTCCTAAACCCAGGGAGACAGTACTTCTAGGTCTCAGGAAGGCCGTAGCGATGCCTTTAACCATCCACTAAAACGCCAATCAACATCATATTCTACATTTGAAAGGATTTGCTCTATTCACATGTGATACTTAATAATTAGTACATTATTATAAGTCAAATATAAATGTGTGAAAATATGATGATTGCAAAAAGATACACAGAAATGTAGTTCCCTACAGTTTTTATTAGAATTGACTTACTTTACAACTTTTGTCTGTAGAAAGAAACATTGTGGAACAGTTTTTTTATGTACAATGATTTTTAAACTACTTTTAAACAAGTATAGGAATTAATAATAATGATAGAAAATATCTATGACTTCTAATAATACAAGACCAATAAAATATCAGTCACATCCTCAAATTTTCACAATAATCCTAAAAGGAAGTACATTTTCTTTTTGTCCTTTTTAGTACATAATCATTTTTAGAAACATAAGATGCATCTTAAACAAGTAGATCTACCCAGGACAAACATTATTTACAGACAGAAGTTGGGATATCTGAAATGTACAGACAGAGCATAGTAGTGTCGCCAGGAATGGAAATCAAAGGACAACAAATAAACACTTCACTAAATGAACCCTGAACTGGAATCTGAACCTAGTATCAGTCCAACCCAGAAACCTCCCAGGTCTGACTGTACTGTAGTAGCTGGTTATAGTGAACAGGCTTGGACCAGTGAAGGAAACATAGTAATGAAATCGAACAGGGGAGGAGGATCTGATTGGCTTTCCCAGTAGTAAGTATCCTATCCAGGGAGCAGCAGTGGTCTGGTGAGGGTTAGTTGGATCCCTGGGGAGTGCCATCCATAGTGAAGAGCTACAGTAGGGGGGTACAGCACTACATAGTAGTGTTCTCTCCTTCCACGTCTTCTAACAAGTCATATGTAAATGTCCTCTCTGTGGCTAGTGGGGTGCAAGCTGCTAAAGATGCAGGGGAACGCTCCTCTACATGCTGTAGTATAGCACCTCCCTGACAGAGCACTAACAGTCCCGACCCACCAGCCAGGCCCTCACACTGACCGACTGACTGACCACGACTGGAGCGCACCAGAGTTGGAATCAGTCCACAGACTTATCCGTAACTGAACCGCAGGAGAACATACCAACACCTCAGTTACCAGTGGAACCGCAAGAGAATGTGCTTCTATTGGCCAACGCGACAGCTAGCCTGAGTCCCAGATCTATGTGTGCGGTCTTGCACGCATAACAATGACCGCAATGGAGTCGGCAAGAGAGCACAAGCAGATGTGGGACTCGGGCTACACAAAAACAGGACCAGGGGTCAAAGAATAGAAGCAGTCAAAAACATGCTTTCACACTGACGGGCAACATGCAGGAATGTTTGCAGGGGAGTGGTAAAGGAATAGCAGCTGATAAACATAGCTTAGTACACCGAGGAGATGTTCAAAAAAGTAACCATGGTGTCAACACATATACAGTATGTAAAAAAAACAACAACACATAACTGAGTTAAAACCAAAACTAAAGGGCAGTGACAGGCTGATTTTAGAATTGGCATAATAATGCCCTCATCTGAATGAATGTTCAGAATGAGTGAAAACACAAGAGCCAGGAAGGCTTTTAAACATTCATTACAGACGGCCTGGGACTGACACGCAGACGGCCTGGGACTGACAGGCAGACGGCCAGGGGCTGACAGGCAGACGGCCTGGGACTGACACGCAGACGGCCTGGGACTGACAGGCAGACGGCCTGGGACTGACACGCAGACGGCCTGGGACTGACACGCAGACGGCCTGGGACTGACACGCAGACGGCCTGGGACTGACAGGCAGACGGCCAGGGGCTGACAGGCAGACGGCCTGGGACTGACACGCAGACGGCCTGGGACTGACAGGCAGACGGCCTGGGACTGACACGCAGACGGCCTGGGACTGACAGGCAGACGGCCTGGGACTGACAGGCAGACGGCCTGGGACTGACAGGCAGACGGCCTGGGGCTGACACGCAGACGGCCAGGGGCTGACAGGCAGACGGCCTGGGACTGACACGCAGACGGCCTGGGACTGACAGGCAGACGGCCTGGGACTGACACGCAGACGGCCTGGGACTGACAGGCAGACGGCCTGGGACTGACACGCAGACGGCCTGGGACTGACAGGCAGACGGCCTGGGACTGACACGCAGACGGCCTGGGACTGACACGCAGACGGCCTGGGACTGACACGCAGACGGCCTGGGACTGACAGGCAGACGGCCTGGGACTGACAGGCAGACGGCCAGGGGCTGACAGGCAGACGGCCTGGGACTGACAGGCAGACGGCCTGGGGCTGACACGCAGACGGCCAGGGGCTGACAGGCAGACGGCCTGGGACTGACACGCAGACGGCCTGGGACTGACAGGCAGACGGCCTGGGACTGACACGCAGACGGCCTGGGACTGACAGGCAGACGGCCTGGGACTGACACGCAGACGGCCTGGGACTGACACGCAGACGGCCTGGGACTGACAGGCAGACGGCCTGGGACTGACAGGCAGACGGCCTGGGACTGACAGGCAGACGGCCTGGGACTGACACGCAGACGGCCTGGGACTGACAGGCAGACGGCCTGGGACTGACAGGCAGACGGCCTGGGACTGACAGGCAGACGGCCTGGGACTGACAGGCAGACGGCCTGGGACTGACAGGCAGACGGCCTGGGACTGACACGCAGACGGCCTGGGACTGACAGGCAGACGGCCTGGGACTGACAGGCAGACGGCCTGGGACTGACAGGCAGACGGCCTGGGACTGACAGGCAGACGGCCTGGGACTGACAGGCAGACGGCCTGGGGGAGAACGTAGCTTAAGTCAATGGGAAGTTTAAACTTTTAACACATCAATGTTTTTGTTGAGTTGTCTGTCTTACTGAACACTGGCCAATGAACGTACTGTAATGAATGTTTAAAAGCCTTCCTGGCTCTTGTGTGTGGGATAAGCAGAGTGCCTCATTGCAGTGTCAGAACCCCACCTCCCTGATCACCCTCCCTGATCACCCTCCCTCACATCGCTTTGTCCCGACAAGTGCTTCAGAGACGCCCATCATTCTACATTCTCACACATAATACTTAATCAGTCCTTTTTTTCCTAGTTCATCAAATCAGAACATAATATCACTAATCACAGCCAACTTAGAAGAGTACATATTTGTTCCCAAGCCAATCTGATCGTTTTACCTGTGGGCCTAAATAAATAACATCAGTCAAGAGAGGCGGGATCTCTTCCTCTTCCTGTCTGAACCCCATGTTGATCTGCCTACAGAGTGTTAGACACCGGTGGTGGGCTGGGTGGAGAGAGAGTGACTGAATCACTAGTCGTTTTCCTTGTAACACCACTGGACCCAGGTGAGCCCAAGACATGTAACAGGTGAGTGTGAAACACTGTGTGAGAGGACAGGACAGAATGAGGCTGAGAAAACACCTGAAAAGGCACTTCTGAGAGAAGAAAACAAACAATAAATAAAAATAAAGGAATTCCCTTCAACATTGTTGCTTTTTTCTTTCTTTTATCTACTTTAAAAAAAGTTTGTTAGTTTTTCAGGAGAGCATCCCTAAGTCTTTGAAATGAAAGACTTCGATTTCTTCATATACTTTTTATAATAATAAAAAAACAAGTCCATCTGTGACAGAATAAGTCTTATATTCATTAAATTGTCTGTTCTTTTATATCCAGACAACACATGTTTCCCTTTACTCTTTCTCTGCAAACAACACTAGCAGACGGTCCTCGTGATAAAACACAGTCAATCCAAATCCAATGGAAATCTTGGAACCAGGCTGACGCATAAACTCCAGACACACAGGCCTTTACAGCCAGTCGTCTCCTCTCTCCTCTCCCCCAGGCAGGTCTCTGTTAACCAGGTGTTAACCAGGTGCCTTGGGGGTTCATGCAAACACCTGCATCTTGCCGTTGGATTCCTGGACATGGGGAATCTGGGTTTGGGCAGGACCGCCACCGCCGGGCTGGGGGTGGAGTCTGACCAATCAGACACACAGTGGGGGGAGGGGCTGGACCAGGGCTCGGGCGACTCTGGGGAGGGGGTCAGGTAGGGATGCTCGCTGGACAGGCGGAGGTAATGCTTAGGGGTGGCATCCAGGGCAGAGGAGTAGCTGTGCTGGGAGGGCGGGGTGGGGTAGTCCTCCAAGCCTGCAGTGCTGCCACTGGCCTGGGGAGGAGGGGCCTGGGAGGCCTGTGGAGAGGTGGGCTGAGTGGCTGGCTGGGGCTGAGGAGGCTGCTGCTGCTGCTGGAAGAAGGCTGGAGGGGGCTGTGTCGTCTGGGGGGTGGATGGGGAGGAGGTGCCCATGCGGAGGCTCTGCTGGCTGGCCATGGAGTGGTTGTGGAGCTGCTGCTGCTGCTCTGAGATGGAGGGCAGCTTGACGGGGCTGTGGGAGATGGGCGTGCTGGCGATGACAGGCGTGGGCTGCAGCATGGCCTGCTGGGCGCTGCGGTACAGGTTCTGCTGGTGCTGCTGCATCATGAGGCTGTTCTGCTGCTGCTGCATGGGGCTCTGAGGGTGCATGCCCGCCTGGCTGCTGTGGACCAGGTTCACCACCTGTCCCCCGCACTGGGAGGAGGAGGGCATGCGGCTGTGCCAGTCGAAGGGCACGCTGACAGGGCTCACCAGGCCCATGTTGAGCCCCAGCTGGCCGGCATTGAGCACATAGCCGTGGGGGCCCTGGTTGACCTGACTGGCCATGGACACGCGGCCCTGCATGGACATGCCTCCATCTCCCAGGTCGTTGAGCTGGGCCAGAGACACAGCGAAGGGGCCAGAGCCGTCCATCATGCTGCTGTGCACCATGGGAGTGCTGGGCACCGACATGGAGGAGTGGAAGAGCCCCGAGGAGGGCATGGCGACCGGGGAGCAGGGGTTGGTGATGTAGCCGGCGTTGTTGGCCCCTCCGCGGGGGAGTCCAGGGAGTCGACGGGGGACAGGGTGACAGAGCTCTCCAGCAGGGCGCTCTGCATGTCCAGGGTCAGCTTCTTGTTGCGGGCCTTAGCTGAATCCTTCAGGTTCTGGGCATGCTGCCCTCCCAGACCTGAACCCTTTGCCCCGGGGCGGCGACTCTTCTTCCCCTGGGGGGTGTTCTTCAGGCCGGGCATGAAGGCACTGGGGGGGCACATGAGGGGGGACAGGGTGTGTCCCCCGGCCAGGTGGTGTGGGGCCCCTCCGTGGCCCTGGGGGCTCCTCACTGTGTTGTACTCATCCAGCAGCTGAACGATGTCATGGTGCATTCTCTCCTGGGCGATGTCCCGAGGCAGACGGTCCATATGGTCGGTTATCTCCCTGTTGGCGAAGTGGGCCAGGAGGACCTTGACCGCCTCACAACTACCCTCACGCGCCGCCAGGAAGAGAGGCGTCTCCTCCTAATATACAGAGAGAGGGGGAGGGTAAGACGGGAGAGAGAGAGAGAGAGGGGGGAGGGTAAGACGGGAGAGAGAGAGGGGGAGGGGTAAGATGGGAGAGAGAGAGAGAGAATTAGACATGTTGGCTCCTCAATATCTCTATATATTCCAGACTGTATGACTGTGGGGAGCTGACAGTTGTAGATATAGGTGGAGGGCTGTGTGTACCTTGAGGTCCTGCATGTCTTTGTTGGCTCCGTTCTTCAGCAGGGCCATGGTGGCCTCCACGTTGTTGACAGCAGCTGCCCAGTGCAGAGCAGATTTACCTGGGATGGGAGGAACACACACTGTTGTTACTCATCCTACCTCTTACCACGAAACACAGCATCACCATTCAACTGCATCAAGTCTCTCTTCAACACACACACACTCACACACTAGTTTAGCCAATCACGTACCCAGTTCGTCGACAGCGTTGATGTCTGCGTGGCAGGTGATGAGTTCCTCCACCATGCCCTCTACGGCCAGGCGGGCAGCCAGGATCAGGGCGGTGGAGCCGTCGTACATACGAGAGTCCAGGTCTGTAGCCCGGGTTCGGATCAGAATCTAACCAGGACAGACAGGGAGAAATAACATGTCAGTCTGGCAGATGACACAACAGTCTACTCAGCAAGTGGGCAACTGTAAGAAGTAGCCAAGTCAAGTCTTACATGTGTAATACTGTGTATAGAAAGACTGAGGAATACATTGAGTTCATGTGAAGATATAACTTAAACATTAAGCATCTGAACAGTGTGTTTACCTGGAAGACCCCCTGGGCGTCGGCTGCCACGGCGGCGTGTAGCGGCGTGCGCCCTGTGTTGTCCTGCGCGTTGGCGTCGGCCCCGGCGTCCAACAACCGCTTGGCGGCGTCAGCGCGGGCGTAGCGGGCAGCCAGGTGAAGGGCGGTCTCTCCGGTGCGGTCCGTCTGGGCGGCCAATGTGGCGCCCTGGTAGATGAGGTCAGAGATGATGTTGGCGGAACACTCCTCTGACTCCTCCTCCTCGGGGAGCTCGGGCTCCAGACCGCCTCCGCAGAACGACGCCAGCATCAGAGGGGTGAATCCGTCTGGAGGGGAGAAGGACAGGAGAGGCGATGGGTCAGTCAATGTGTCAATCAAAACACGACGGACAGGAACAGATCAAACATAGCAACTAACAATAAACACCGGGAATACGAATCAGGAGGAGCGGTTTTTAAAGGATATACTACAGCCTCAAGGATTCCAGTCCAGACACATACAACGCTCCATGTGGTTCATTTCAATACTGACCAGGTCCTCGGACGTTGACGTCCATGCAGTCCTGGTCGAACTCTCCCTGGGGCGGGGTGAGGGCCATGGACGGGGGCATGCGGATGTCTGCAGCCGCTAGGTGGTGCTGGGTCCACTGTCTACAGTCTACAGTGTCTTCACTGTCTGACAGGATGCTGGGCTCCTCAACCTTCAGTCTCTTGGCCTCGGGGCAGTCTGTGTCGATCCACGAGTCACTGTGGTCGCCAAGCAGAGACTCCTCCACCGTCTTGGGCATGTATCTGGAGAGAGACCGGTAACACACAGTCACAATACCATAGTGGAGCATACATTGATTTGGAATCACCATAGGAGTGCTGTAAGTGAGGACACAACAGTGTGGTTACTCACTTCATGCCCAGTGCGTCCTGGCCTAAGGGTTCCCTGCGGTTCTTGTTGCTGCTGGGTTCCTTCTTGGGGAAGAAGCCCTCGGGGAACCACAGGGTGCTGTGTTCTCTCTTCCTGCGGCCAATCAGCACACCCACCACCAGGATGACCAATAGGAACAGGGCTGCCACGCCCACCAGCATCAGCTTGCCCCACTCTGGCATGTCTACAGGGTCTGGGTTCTTCTCACCTACATGTTATTACAAGGACTTTAGTAAACGAGCTGTGGTTACAGTATTTGATGGAGAAATGTATATGTAAATGTTTGTGCGGTTATCTCCTGTGATCTTTAGATGCTGTATCCTGGTATAGTGTCCGTGGGTTTCTACTCACCGCGGACTTCTTTGATGGGGTAGGGGAAGCGGAGCATCTCCACGGCTGACAGAGCTCCCAGGTAGTCTGCTGCGCTGTCTGCCGACGGGAAACAGTCGTCAGACCGCTGGGAACACAGACGGTTGTCTATCTCCAGGTACACTATGGACCCAATCACCTCCTGGTGGGGCTGCAGCTCTCGTTTGAGGCGAGCCTCTCGGCGAGTGTAGGGTCGGATCATGGGCTCTCCGTTGTGGTCCAGGCGGAAGCGCAGGGTGGTTCGCAGGATGGCGCTGAGCTTCTGCAGGAAGGCAGGGGCCGTATTCACGAGTTCGTCCGGGGGTAGCAGGACCACCAGGACCAGCACCCCTTCAGCCAGGTTCTCTGGAACATTCCCTGCACAGTCCAGCCCGTCCCAGCCACACTCCTCTGAGTTACAGCCCTGGTCACAGCGGCCGTCAGCGTAGTGGTCGATGCAGTACGCCTCGTAGATGGGACTGGTGGAGACAGAGAGTTACAGAGATCAGCTTAGAGGGTCTAAGGTGAAAGAATGAGAGTCCAGAACAGAATGCTGGCGGTGGAGTACTTACTTGCAGATTTTATCCTTGCTCTTGCAGTCAAAGTTGTCGTAGAGGCAGTCGGCGTTGTTGCACGACTCGTCACACTGGCTGTTGTTGAAGACACGCCAACAGCGCGGATCGGTGCAGCGAGCCCACGGGTTCACCGCCAGCGAGCAGTCGCCCCCGTCCCAGCGGCAGGGGAATGTGTTGCACTCCTTGTCGCAGACACCGTCGTTGGCCTTGCCGTGGCAGTCGGCCAGGGGGCAGGCGGGCGGCAGAAGGGCCTCTACCAGCCTGGTGCTGCCCTGCTCGCAGCGCTTGCCCGTCCAACCTTGGGCACACTGGCAGAGGAAGAAGGGGAAGCTGGTCTCCTCGGTGCAGAGGCCTCCGTTGCGGCACGGCTGGGAGGAGCAGCCCTCGTTACTACGGTGCTGGCACAGGGGCCCGGCATAGCCTGTCAGGCAGGTACAGCGGGCGCCCCGCGTGGTCAGAGCACAACTACCTCCATTATAGCAAGGCAACTCCCGACACGACATGCTCCTCTCACAGTTGTTCCCAGCATAGCCCTGAGGAGGGAGAACAATCACATACAACGTCAGTGTGGGTAAGAAACACATGTGGTCAACTACAGGACGTTAGCATTGTAATAAATCCAGGGGGCTTTGACATATGGTTCTAGGTTATGCTCTGTGAGCAGGGAAGTTCAGGGAGACAGAGATGGTTGTAGAAATATCAGCTGTTTCCACAGGCGGACTAGACATGGGGTAAAAGTGTGCGACAGTGACATGTTGATACTTACCAGATGACAGGTACAGGCGTATCCCAGGGCTGAGCTGCTGGAGACAGAACAGGCCCCTCCGTTCTGACAGGGCTGAGACTCACACACACTGAACCTGCTCTGGCACCGCCGACCTGCACACAATAACACACACACGTTAGAGTGGCACAAACAGATACAAACACACATTTATTACACAGCAATACGACTATACACACACGCGCACCCTCCTTACCTATGAAGCCGGGCTTGCAGACACACTGGTAGTCGTTGGGGAGCTGGATGCAGTCCAGACTGTTGGCGGGGATGCAGGGGTTGGAGTGACACTCGTTGATGTCCCCCTCACACCTCTCTCCAGTGAAGCCAGGGGGACAGTTACAGCGGTAGCCCCCCACTCTGTCCACACAGGTACCGTTGTTCAGACACTTAGGAGGAGTCCCGCGCAGCCGCAGAGGAGGAGCACAGTCATCCTCGTTGATCTCACACAGAACACCTGTAGGAGAGATGGACAGGTATCAACATTGAGTATGTTTACAGGCACACTAGTAATGAAATATCAAACTGAGTATGGCATATGGAGTATAGTCATGTAAACACCTTACTCTGCTTATCTTTAATCAGCGTAAGGCTATAATGGTAGTAAGCATACGCAGATTAAAACACCTGGTTTTCTGAGCAATCTTCTCTAATTATTAGGACATGTGGGAGTATGGAAGAGGACATGTTATGAGTATGGACGAGGACACGTTGTGAGTATGGAAGAGGACATGTTGTGAGTATGGAAGAGGACACGTTGCGAGTATGGAAGAGGACATGTTGCGAGTATGGAAGAGGACATGTTGTGAGTATGGAAGAGGACATGGGTGAGTATGGAAGAGGACATGTTATGAGTATGGAAGAGGACATGTTGTGAGTATGGAAGAGGACACGTTGCGAGTATGGAAGAGGACACGTTGCGAGTATGGAAGAGGACATGGGTGAGTATGGAAGAGGACATATTATGAGTATGGAAGAGGACATGTTGTGAGTATGGAAGAGGACACGTTGCGAGTATGGAAGAGGACACGTTGCGAGTATGGAAGAGGACATGTTGTGAGTATGGAAGAGGACATGTTGTGAGTATGGAAGAGGACATGTTGTGAGTATGGAAGAGGACATGGGTGAGTATGGAAGAGGACATATTGTGAGTATGGAAGAGGACATGTTGTGAGTATGGAAGAGGACATGTTGTGAGTATGGAAGAGGACACGTTGCGAGTATGGAAGAGGACATGGGTGAGTATGGAAGAGGACATATTGTGAGTATGGAAGAGGACATGTTGTGAGTATGGAAGAGGTCATGTTGTGAGTATGGAAGAGGACATGTTGTGAGTATGGAAGAGGACATGTTATGAATATGGAAGAGGACATGTTATGAGTATGGAAGAGGACATGTTGTGAGTATGGAAGAGGACATGTTATGAGTATGGAAGAGGACATGTTGCGAGTATGGAAGAGGACACGTTGCAAGTATGGAAGAGGACATGTTGTGAGTATGGAAGAGGACATGTTGTGAGTATGGAAGAGGACATGTTGTGAGTATGGAAGAGGACACGTTGCGAGTATGTAAGAGGACATGTTGTGAGTATGGAAGAGGACACGTTGCGAGTATGGAAGAGGACATGTTGCGAGTATGGAAGAGGACATGTTGTGAGTATGGAAGAGGACACGTTGCGAGTATGGAAGAGGACATGGGTGAGTATGGAAGAGGACATGTTGTGAGTATGGAAGAGGACATGGGTGAGTATGGAAGAGGACATGTTATGAGTATGGAAGAGGACATGTTGTGAGTATGGAAGAGGACACGTTGCGAGTATGGAAGAGGACACGTTGCGAGTATGGAAGAGGACATGGGTGAGTATGGAAGAGGACATATTATGAGTATGGAAGAGGACATGTTGTGAGTATGGAAGAGGACACGTTGCGAGTATGGAAGAGGACACGTTGCGAGTATGGAAGAGGACATGTTGTGAGTATGGAAGAGGACATGTTGTGAGTATGGAAGAGGACATGTTGTGAGTATGGAAGAGGACATGTTGTGAGTATGGAAGAGGACATGTTGTGAGTATGGAAGAGGACATGGGTGAGTATGGAAGAGGACATATTGTGAGTATGGAAGAGGACATGTTGTGAGTATGGAAGAGGACATGTTGTGAGTATGGAAGAGGACACGTTGCGAGTATGGAAGAGGACATGGGTGAGTATGGAAGAGGACATATTGTGAGTATGGAAGAGGACATGTTGTGAGTATGGAAGAGGTCATGTTGTGAGTATGGAAGAGGACATGTTGTGAGTATGGAAGAGGACATGTTATGAATATGGAAGAGGACATGTTATGAGTATGGAAGAGGACATGTTGTGAGTATGGAAGAGGACATGTTATGAGTATGGAAGAGGACATGTTGCGAGTATGGAAGAGGACACGTTGCGAGTATGGAAGAGGACATGTTGTGAGTATGGAAGAGGACATGTTGTGAGTATGGAAGAGGACATGTTGTGAGTATGGAAGAGGACACGTTGCGAGTATGGAAGAGGACATGTTGTGAGTATGGAAGAGGACACGTTGCGAGTATGGAAGAGGACATGTTGCGAGTATGGAAGAGGACATGTTGTGAGTATGGAAGAGGACACGTTGCGAGTATGGAAGAGGACATGGGTGAGTACAGAAGAGGACATGGGTGAGGACAGAAGAGGACATGTGAGTACGGAGGAGGACATGGGTGAGGACAGAAGAGGACATGGGTGAGGACAGAAGAGGACATGGGTGAGGACAGAAAAAGACATGGGTGAGTACAGAAGAGGACATGGGTGAGGACAGTTCTCTCCTTCACTGCAGCCGAGGTGAGTAAGACATTTAAACGTGTTAACCCTCGCAAGGCTGCAGGCCCAGACGGCATCCCCAGCCGCGCCCTCAGAGCATGCGCAGACCAGCTGGCCGGTGTGTTTACGGACATATTCAATCAATCCCTATACCAGTCTGCTGTTCCCACATGCTTCAAGAGGGCCACCATTGTTCCTGTTCCCAAGAAAGCTAAGGTAACTGAGCTAAACGACTACCGCCCCGTAGCACTCACTTCCGTCATCATGAAGTGCTTTGAGAGACTAGTCAAGGACCATATCACCTCCACCCTACCTGACACCCTAGACCCACTCCAATTTGCTTACCGCCCAAATAGGTCCACAGACGATGCAATCTCAACCACACTGCACACTGCCCTAACCCACCTGGACAAGAGGAATACCTATGTGAGAATGCTGTTCATCGACTACAGCTCGGCATTCAACACCATAGTACCCTCCAAGCTCGTCATCAAGCTCGAGACCCTGGGTCTCGACCCCGCCCTGTGCAACTGGGTACTGGACTTCCTGACGGGCCGCCCCCAGGTGGTGAGGGTAGGCAACAACATCTCCTCCCCGCTGATCCTCAACACGGGGCCCCACAAGGGTGCGTTCTGAGCCCTCTCCTGTACTCCCTGTTCACCCACGACTGCGTGGCCACGCACGCCTCCAACTCAATCATCAAGTTTGCAGACGACACAACAGTGGTAGGCTTGATTACCAACAACGACGAGACGGCCTACAGGGAGGAGGTGAGGGCCCTCGGAGTGTGGTGTCAGGAAAATAACCTCACACTCAACGTCAACAAAACTAAGGAGATGATTGTGGAATTCAGGAAACAGCAGAGGGAACACCCCCCTATCCACATCGATGGAACAGTAGTGGAGAGGGTAGCAAGTTTTAAGTTCCTCGGCATACACATCACAGACAAACTGAATTGGTCCACTCACACTGACAGCGTCGTGAAGAAGGCGCAGCAGCGCCTCTTCAACCTCAGGAGGCTGAAGAAATTCGGCTTGTCACCAAAAGCACTCACAAACTTCTACAGATGCACAATCGAGAGCATCCTGGCGGGCTGTATCACCGCCTGGTACGGCAACTGCTCCGCCCTCAACCGTAAGGCTCTCCAGAGGGTAGTGAGGTCTGCACAACGCATCACCTGGGGCAAACTACCTGCCCTCCAGGACACCTACACCACCCGATGTTACAGGAAGGCCATAAAGATCACCAAGGACATCAACCACCCGAACCACTGCCTGTTCACCCCGCTATCATCCAGAAGGCGAGGTCAGTACAGGTGCATCAAAGCTGGGACCGAGAGACTGAAAAACAGCTTCTATCTCAAGGCCATCAGACTGTTAAACAGCCACCACTAACATTGAGTGGCTGCTGCCAACACACTGTCATTGACACTGACCCAACTCCAGCCACTTTAATAATGGGAATTGATGGGAAATGATGTAAATATATCACTAGCCACTTTAAACAATGCTACCTTATATAATGTTACTTACCCTACATTATTCATCTCATATGCATACGTATATACTGTACTCTAGATCATCGACTGCATCCTTATGTCACTAGCCACTTTAACTATGCCACTTTGTTTACTTTGTCTACATACTCATCTCATATGTATATACTGTACTCGATACCATCTACTGTATGCTGCTCTGTACCATCACTCATTCATATATCCTTATGTACATATTCCTTATCCCCTTACACTGTGTATAAGACAGTAGTTTTGGAATTGTTAGTTAGATTACTTGTTGGTTATCACTGCATTGTCGGAACTAGAAGCACAAGCATTTCGCTACACTCGCATTAACATCTGCTAACCATGTGTATGTGACAAATACAATTTGATTTGATTTGACAGAAGAGGACATGGGTGAGGACAGAAGAGGACATGGGTGAGGACAGAAGAGGACATGGGTGAGGACAGAAGAGGACATGGGTGAGGACAGAAGAGGACATGGGTGAGGACAGAAGAGGACATACCCAAGGTGCCAGGTGGGCAGGAACAGATGTAGTGTCCCACCAGGTCAATGCAGGTGCCACCGTTCTGGCACGGGTGAGACTGGCACTCGTTGACCTCCATCTCACAGTTCTCTCCGGTGTAGCCTGGCATACACTGTAGGGCCATAGACACATTCCATTAACATCATATCTATAACCATATTACAAAAACATTAAGACAATCACTTTAGAGTTATTAGACAAACTGCAGTTTATACAGAATTCTGACTTGACTAATCCGACTCACGTCACACTGGTATCCTCCCACGTAGCCCCTGCAGGTGGCGCCGTTGCGACAGTGTTTGTCCTCACAGTGGTCCACCTGGCTCTCACAGTAGCTGTCTGAGTAGTCTGTGGGACACTTACAGTAGTGGGTGTTGCCTGTGTTGACACAGTGACCTCCGTGATGACACAGCTCGTCTGTCTGCAGGCCTGGGAGCAGACAAGAGACCGGGGACGGTTATACTACGGTATGAATACAAACACATACTGCATACATGCGCTAAACCAGGGGTGTCAAACATAGGGCCTGTGGATGGTTGGAGTAAAACAAAATATATATGTACGAACTCAATATACTTTCAAATGACTCAAATCAAAACAGTGTAGTAATGATAATGGGCCGACATTCATACAGTTTGTTGACTGTCCAGCTCTCTAATAATCACCAAAATGAAGCTAGACAGTCAGGGAGCATCGGAAAATCCCACAACTATGGATAAAGGACAATTCTTTGCTAACTTTGATGGAGAGGAAATATAAAGATTTTTGTGTGTGGCCCTCTGGACCTCGTTGAAGACCGAATGAGGCCCCCGGGGAGTTTAACACCGCTGCGCTGAAAACACTTACAGTAAACACACACACACAACTAACAAGAACAGAGCATGCCTCCGTACCTCTCTTAAGCGCGGCAACCTCACAGGAAACCCCAGGGATGTCACAGTAGCGTCCAGACCAGCCTCCCAGACACTCACAGGAGAAGGAGGCGTCCTTCTGACGACAGCGCCCTCCGTTCTGACAGGGAGACGAGCGTCTGCACCAGTCCACTGGCATCTGGAGAGACAGAGAAGAGAACCAGCTTAACACCACAGTATCTGAATATGTGTTTGTGTTAATGCTTTCTAGATTAGTATAGAATAGAATAGTATAGAATATAGTATAGAATAAAATAGCATAGTATAGAAAATAATAGAATAGTATAGAATATAATAGTTTAGAATTTAATAGTATAATATAGTATAGAATATAATAGAATAACATAGAATAGTATAGAACAGAATAGTATAGTATATGCTGTGTGTGTACCTGGCAGCGGTTGCCTGTGTATCCCTTGGGACAGGAACAGCGGAAGGACTCCAGAGCGTCCTGGCAGACCCCTCCGTTGAGGCAGGGCTGGGAGTCACACTCATTCACCTCATATTGGCAGTGGGAGCCTGTGAAGCCTGAGCGACAGGTACAGGAGTAGCCGTTGATCTTGTCTGTACAGGTACCTCCGTTGAAGCATGAGCTGTGGGTGTAGGGTAAGAGATAGTTCGATCATCACTGCTGATCCATTCTGCACACATCAGAACACGCACCGTTTCAAAGGTCACAAAGGGCAGACGTGCACGCACACAAACACAGCGGGCTATGAGACTCACCTTTCAGTGCAGTCTGGGATGTTGGTCTCACAGTTAATGCCAGTGAAGCCAGGTCTGCAGGTGCAGGTGTAGCTGTTGACGTAGTCTGTGCAGGTGCCTCCGTTCTTACAGGGGGCGCTCTGACACTCGTTGACCTCCACGGCACAGCGAGGCCCCGTGAAGCCTGGCAGACAGCTACAGCGGATCGAGTTCACACCGTCCGTACAGGAACCCCCACTCAGACATGGGTCTGCAGGAAGACAGAGAGAGAGGGGTTAGGGATGCAGGAGGATGATATGTCTATACAGTACTATAGTTCTATGGATAATGTTATAAACTGGAGCTGGAGGAAGTAGAAGCAGATATGGAAGCCAGTATTGTACAGCAGCAGCAGAGACTGTGGTCCTATGGATAATGAAGTACAGTAATAGAATATTGCTAGTCTCTCATTGGTCACTCACTAGGGGCACAGTCATTGATGTCCGTCTCACAGTTGGGCCCGGTGAAGCCGCCGCGGCAGGAGCACACGAACCCTCCCAGTGTGTTGGTGCAGGTACCACGGTTCTTACACGGGTTGGCGATGCACTCGTTCATGTCAATGTTGCACAGCTGACCTTGCCATCCTTGCTGGCAGTTGCACTGGTAGCCCAGGTAGTCAGGTGTGTTGGTGCACAGGGCAAGGTTGGCGCAGGGGTTGGGGGAGCAGGGGGTGAGCACGTCGGCACAGGTGGGCCCGCTGTAGGGCAGCTCACACAGACAGGTGAAACTGGCCACGCCGTCCACACACGTGCCCTGGTTCAGACACGGACTGGACGAACACTCGTTGATGTTGACCTGGCACAGGTTACCTAGGCAACGCAGGACAGAGCGACACATGGGAGATGTGTTAGATTACGATACAGAGTAGAGTCATTGAGTAGGTTCATTTAACATGGGGATAAACCTTACTAAGTAAACTAGTAAACTGTGTCACCCGCTGCAGTTATTTTAGATATACACTAGGGGGCGTTATGAGCCAGTATATTAGATGGGACCCTTTATGGATGATCTGGAAACCAAACCAAACAAGGACTCTTGAGTTGTGTGAAGCATCAGTTGGCATCAGAACAACGTACAGAAGTTTACACGGTCTGTAGATGTTCAAATGTTTTGGTGCATACATGCATCTCCAAGTTTACTTTCAAACAGTGATTGGTGTTTATCTACCATGTGTTTGTATACTGTGAGAGTGTATACATCACGGGTGCCTGGTGTATGTTTGTAGTGCCTCTGTGTGTCTAGAGATAGGGTTAGGGATAGAGATAGGGTTTGGGGTAGAGTCTGGGTTAGGGATAGAGATAGGGTTTGTGGTAGAGTTAGGGTTTGTGGTAGAGTCAGGGTCTGGGATAGAGAGGGTTCGGTGTAGAGTCAGGGTCTGGGATAGAGTCAGGGTTGGGATAGAGATAGGGTTTGTGGTAGAGTTAGGGATAGAGTCAGGGTTAGGGATAGAGTCATGGTTAGGGATAGAGATAGGGTTTGTGGTAGAGTCAGGGTCTGGGATAGAGAGGGTTCGGTGTAGAGTCAGGGTCTGGGATAGAGTCAGGGTTGGGATAGAGATAGGGTTTGTGGTAGAGTTAGGGTTAGGGATAGAGTCAGGGTTAGGGATAGAGTCATGGTTAGGGATAGAGATAGGGTTTGTGGTAGAGTCAGGGTCTGGGGTAGAGTCTGGGTTAGGGATAGAGATAGGGTTTGTGGTAGAGTCTGGGTCTGGGATAGAGATAGGGTTTGTGGTAGAGTCTGGGTCTGGGATAGAGTCAGGGTTGGGATAGAGATAGGGTTTGTGGTAGAGTCTGGGTCTGGGATAGAGTCAGGGTCAGGGATAGAGATAGGGTTTGTGGTAGAGTCAGGGTCTGGGATAGAGAGGGTTCGGTGTAGAGTCAGGGTCTGGGATAGAGTCAGGGTTGGGATAGAGATAGGGTTTGTGGTAGAGTCTGGGTTTGGGATAGAGTCAGGGTCAGGGATAGAGATAGGGTTTGTGGTAGAGTCAGGGTCTGGGATAGAGAGGGTTCGGTGTAGAGTTAGGGTCTGGGATAGAGTCAGGGTTGGGATAGAGATAGGGTTTGTGGTATGACAGCAGGCTCACCTCTGAAGCCGTGGCGACACTTGCAGGTGAATCCGTTCAGCTGATCGATGCAGGTGCCAGCGTTCTGACAGGGGCTGGGCAGACAGTCATTACGGTCTAGGTCACAGTTCTTCCCCACCCAGCCGGGCTCACAGTCACAGCGGTAGCCGTTGATGTCGTCTCTGCAGGCGCCGTGCACACAGGGGTTGCTGCCACACTCGTCCACCTGGGAGTAACAGTAGGGAGGCTGGAAGCCCTCGGGACACTGGCAGTGGAAGCCGTTCTCCTCGTCCACACACGTCCCCCCGTTCCTGCAGGGTCCGGACGAGCACTCGTCCATCTCCACGTTGCACAGAGGGCCGGTGAAGCCTGGTTTGCACACGCAGTCGTAGCGGTTGATGCCGTCCTTGCAGATGCCATAGTCACATGGTTTGCTGGCGCAGTCATCAAAGTTAATCTCACAGTTGGTACCTGTGTGTACAAGAGAGAGAACACCAATCAAACAGCAGTACTAAGACAGAGACCCCAGCAGAAACTCTGTGTCCATAATCAGAAAAAAGTAGAAGATATTTAGTGTTGTGAATCTCTGTTGGTACTGCTCTCTCACCCGAGGTACCGTGCTGACACTGGCAGATGTACTTGTTGACCTGGTCCACACACTTGCCCCCATTCTGGCAGGGGTTACTGTGGCACTCGTTCAGCTGGTTCTCGCAGCGGTAACCCGTGTAGCCCGCCTCGCAGTTACACGTGTAGCTGGCGATGCCGTCCACGCAGGTGCCGTGGTGGCACGGGTCGGGCTGGCAGTTGTTGGTGTTGCTCTCGCACAGTGTGCCCTCGTACCCTTGGGGAAGAGACAACAGGAATTAGAACAGGCCTCCTGGGGTTTCTTTGCGTCTCACTCTTCATCTTTTAGACAGTTTTTTTGTCTTTAAATCCGCCTGCCACCTCTCCTCATCCAAACCCCTCCTACCATTTCCCCTCTCCCATTCACTTCTCTCCATCTCCACTTCCCTCTTTATCCCTCTCTATTCCCTCCCCCTATTTCCCACTTTCTCTCTCTATGAAAGCTTCTACAGTTTGGAGTTCTGGGCCCTGTGGTTTCCATGCCGACGGTGGTGTGTGTGTGTGTGTGTGTGTGAGACTGAGCAGTGTTAGTTGGTTCGTTAGTGTGCAGAGCAGAGCCGTGTGGTGAGTTGAGTGCTGCTATGCCGGGTGCTAGGTAGGCCCCATCGTGCTGTGGGCCAGGGGACAGGGCCTTGCGGTGTAGAAGGAGTAGGGCCCTTGACAAGGCTCACAGGCCTGGCTTTGTTCCCACCGGGGACAATGGTCCGCGCCACGTCTAACAGGGCCACTTCACTCAACAACAGAGGGGGGGGGGGGTGTGGGGACACAGGGAATACCAAGCAGCTGGTCACCGTTAAACAATGCAACAGGCTCCCCCATACACACACATACACACACACTAGACCAACTAACACAAACACACCTGCTCAAGAAACATGCTAAAAACAGCTGAGCTGTTCACAGTCTTACACATAGATGTTAATATGAATGGGAATGACCTTGAGTGAGCTAAGATATACCACAAGGCCAGTGCAGCGTGTTGGGGTGTGTGGGGGTATGTATTGTGGGGTACAGAGGAACAGATGTCGGGGGGATGACCAGCCCCAACCCCCCCGCACCCCCAGCAGCTGCTGGCCCTGGGTGACCCTGTGTGTGATCCTGGGGTCCGAGGGACCGGCTGGGGAGAAGAGGGGGATTAGGGGCCTCAGTCCAGCCTCAACCCCAGCCCAGCCTCAACCCGAGCCCGGCTCTCAACCCCAGCCCGGTCTCAACCCCAGCCCGGTCTCAACCCCAGCCCAGACTCAACCCCAGCCCAGCCTCAACCCCAGCCCAGCCTCAACCCCAGCCCAGTCTCAACCCCAGCCCAGCCTCAACCCCAGCCCAGTCTCAACCCCAGCCCAGTCTCAACCCCAGCCCAGCCTCAACCCCAGCCTAGTCTCAACCCCAGCCCAGCCTCAACCCACGCCCAGCCTCAACACCAGCCCAGTCTCAACCCCAGCCCAGTCTCAACCCCAGCTCAGTCTCAACCCAAGCTCAGCCTCAGTCCCAGTCCATCTCCAGCAACAGTCTCCCAGGTCCAGTCCAACCAGCAGTCTGAGGCCGCAACAGACACACAACCAGGGAGTCATCTGACCCGACCATCACACTCACTCTCACTGAGACCATCACCATCTATAACACCTATAGAGGTGAGGGGACAGACTAGGGGCTGACTGTCAGTCTAGGACAGTCTAGGACCACTCATGTATGTACACACTGACACACACAAACACAGAACACACACGTGGACATAAAGAAATGGACATTATTATTGCTCCTTACCTTCAGCACAGCGGCACTCGTATCCGTTGGGCCGGTCGTAACACTTGGCTCCGTTCTGGCAGGGCGTGCTGGCGCACTCATCAATGTCGATCTGACACATGGTGCCAGTAAACCCTGGGACAGGCAAATACAGAGGTGAGGGGTCAGAGAAAAGCTCTGGTAGACGGGTCAACAGTGAGGTCAGCCAGAGGTCTCCAGGCTAGGTTAGGGGTGGGACGTCCGTACAGTGGGATGGTAAGGCTCTAAAGTGTCTGGGTGATCCATGGACTTGAAACGTCTACTGTGATCCACAGTGTAGGACCTAAACATGGTTCTGGAGGGGGTTAGGCTCTGCAATGTCTGGAATCTGCAGTGTTCTGTTACGTCTGGACTATGATGCATTCTGGGATGTGTGGTGAATTTGAGAATGTCTGGACTCCTAAGGACTATGTCGTGTTCTGGAATGTCTGCTAATGTCAAGTCACGGTTCCAACTTCCAACACGTCTACCAATCGCTTAACCCAGCAACATTTTATCTCCCACATGCTTACCATTTAAATGGATTTCTTGCCCCGACATTAATGTAAATGTCAAACCAGAATAGTGAGTATGACTAATGCCTTGGTCAACTAGCTGAGGCATTTCATCTTGTACACGTTCTTCTACAGTGTCTGAAACAGCTCGTTCTCAATTTGTTGAGACGGAAACACCAAAGTAGGCTTCAAATGAACTTGTATTCCATGTCTGAAAAAAGTTTAGCTGGCAAAGCAACAGAAATCAATGGGGAAGGGGCCCATGGAGGAGTCAATTGGTGCGGTCGGTTTAGGAATACCTAGTGGTAATTAACAGTGTGAAGAGGATGGACCTGGTCTGTGTCTCTGTGTTGCTGCTTGGGGCAGGAGGTTAGAGGGGGAGAGACAGTGGGATTGTTTTCTCTCTCAGGGACCCCCCCGCCTGCCTGCATCAGCTACATAGGCTCAATAGCTAGATGGGGGGTGGGGGGGTGTCTGCCCCAGATGTAAATTGCCAACCTGAATAAGAATCTCATTAGTAGGACTGCTGTCCCTTCCACATTCCACTATAGATGGGGAGAGGAAGGGGGAGGGGTTGTGGTGGGGGGGGGGGTCACAATAGTGTCTTTGTTCAGTGGAAAGGATAGGCAGGCTGCCTCTGGGGCCTGCGTGGCTTTTATGACTGGGCTTGGTCGCTCTAAACTCCCATCAGACAAAACTAGCAAGAGGAGCACTGATTCACAGGGACATTTAACTCTACATCTCACACCTGTTCGGTTCACACTGACCAACAGGTCAGCTATTTTCATTCATGAAAGGCCGGAGAGGTTCTTTGCTGTACCTCAACAGCTCAGAGAGACTCAGACATGATGGTCTTACCTGGCTGGCAGGTGCATGTGAAGCCGTTGACCATGTCCCGGCAGATACCGTCGTTCACACAAGGGTTGCTCTCACACTCATCCACATCCACCTCACAGTAGGTCCCCATGTAGCCTGGTAAGTAAATATGCATATATATATATATTAACATATATATTATTGGATTTTTAAACAGGACAATCAACATAATTATTATAGAACAGCCTCTGCATACACATTATTAACACAAATATCAAAGATCACATTTATTCATAAAATACAAAACTGTGAAGTGAAAAAGGATTCATTCTGGGCCCTTCTATGTCCATGAGACGTGACTATATAGTTTCCCTATCTATCTAGGGGACTTCTAGCAGTGGAAAGAGTTCATACAGTCTCAAGGGGCCACAGAAGGTTTTCAATCAACACTGCTCTTGTCAAGAGTCCCAAACCACAGGGGGAACGTTAGCTTTTACTCCCAGGATGGGAAACCATCACAAATACACCTAATTGAAGTGCTGTCTGGGCTAAGGCTGCAACCTGTATCACCAAACCCCACCGTGGTTCCACACGGTATTACCACTCCCTGTCCCTGGGTCATCTTCCCCTTAAGTTTACATACACCTTAGCCAAATACATTTAAACTCAGTTTTTCACAATTTATGATTGTGGATGTCTTAAGGTGAACGCACCTTACGCAATTTGTAAGTCGCTCTGGATAAGAGCGTCTGCTAAATGACTTAAATGTAAAATGTAAAACAACTGTCCTATATTCAGTGGAACCGTGCTATAGAGTGTTGCAGCGTCCCCTCCATTGAGGTGAAGCTGAGTGTGGAGTGGGCCGCGGTGGCTCTGAAGAGACAGAAGCGGCGTGGAATCAGGAAGAATCGGCCACTCCACATGGCGCTCCACCAGGCTAGCCGATGATGAGGAGGGAGAGAGAGAGAGGAAGGCGGCTGTCTGTGGAAAATGAATGGGGAGGTGGAGGGGAACGGGGAGGGTAGAATCTCTGGGAAAAAGCCTCTCTCCCTTCTCTTCTCTGTGTGTGTATGAGGGGTGTAAAGTGGAGCACAGAGGAGCCCTATTGTTCTGCTCCATTCCCACCACTCCACCGCTCATTATTATTCACAGCACACTCCTCCCCCTCGCCTCGCTTCTCTCTCTCCCTCTCTCTCTCTCCATCCAGCCCTATAGACCACGACTCCCATCCCAAATTTGCATAGTCCCCCAAACCAAACCCCCAGCCAGCATGCATGGCCTGAGGACGGTGCCGTGCGTGAGAGTCTCAATGTGTTTGTGAAGGAGGGTCGGGAGCCTTGACTCTGTACCATTCTAACTAACACACTGGCTGGCTGTCTTACTGGGACCACCGATGTCAAGGTTATGAGCACCTCTCTAACCCACTACCACCACCAGCACCACCACCACCAGTAGCAGCAGCAGTGAGAACGTGTTACATAATAAGATCTAGTGCCTAGGGAAGGTGGAGGGTTAGAGCTGTGGCTACTGCTGCTCTGGGAAAGTCAAGTGTAAAGAACATCATCTCCAGAGTGTCTGGGGCTCAGAGGGTCTATAGTAAACAAGAGGGATGGGAGATCAGTGAGAAATGAGATCAGAGGACTGGGCTGTAGTTCCCTGGATGTAAATTCCCTAGCTGTAGTTCCCTGACCGTAGTTACTTGGCTGTAGTTCCCTGGCTGTAGTTCCTTGGCTGTAGTTCCCTGGTTGTAGTTCCCTGGCTGTAGTTCCCTAGCTGTAGTTCCCTGGCTGTAGTTCCCTGGCTGTAGTTCCCTAGCTGTAGTTCCCTGGCTGTAGTTCCCTAGCTGTAGTTCCCTGACCATAGTTCCTTGGCTGTAGTTCCCTGGCTGTAGTTCCCTAGCTGTAGTTCCCTGGCTGTAGTTCCCTGGCTGTAGTTCCCTGACCGTAGTTCCTTGGCTGTAGTATCCTGGCTGTAGTTCCCTAGCTGTAGTTCCCTGGCTGTAGTTCCCTGGCTGTAATTCCCTAGCTGTAGTTCCCTAGCTGTAGTTCCCTGACCGTAGTTCCTTGGCTGTAGTTCCCTGGCTGTAGTTCCCTAGCTGTAGTTCCCTGGCTGTAGTTCCCTAGCTGTAGTTCCCTGACCATAGTTCCTTGGCTGTAGTTCCCTGGCTGTAGTTCCCTAGCTGTAGTTCCCTGGCTGTAGTTCCCTAGCTGTAGTTCCCTAGCTGTAATTCCCTAGCTGTAGTTCCCTGACCGTAGTTCCTTGGCTGTAGTTCCCTGGCTGTAGTTCCCTAGCTGTAGTTCCCTGGCTGTAGTTGTAGTTCCCTGGCTGTAGTTCCCTAGCTGTAGTTCCCTGGCTGTAGTTCCCTAGCTGTAGTTCCCTGGCTGTAGTTCCCTAGCTGTAGTTCCCTGGCTGTAGTTCCGTAGCTGTAGTTCCTTGGCTGTAGTTCTCTGGTTGTAGTTCAGTAGCTGTAGTTCCCTGTAGTTCCCTAGCTGTACTTCTCCTTGGTCCTCTGGCTGTAGTTCAGTAGCTGTAGTTCCCTGTAGTTCCCTAGCTGTACTTATCCGTAGTTCTCTGGTTGTAGTTCAGTAGCGGTAGTTCCCTGTAGTTCCCTAGCTGTACTTCTCCGTAGTTCCCTGGTTGTAGTTCCCTGGCTGTAGTTCCCTAGCTGTAGTTCCCTGGCTGTAGTTCCTTGGCTGTAGTTCCCTAGCTGTAGTTCCCTGGCTGTAGTTCCCTGACCGTAGTTCCTTGGCTGTAGTTCCCTGGCGGTAGTTCCGTAGCTGTAGTTCCCTGGCTGTAGTTCTGTAGCTGTAGTTCCCTGGCTGTAGTTCCCTAGCTGTAGTTCCCTGGCTGTAGTTCCCTAGCTGTAGTTCCCTGGCTGTAGTTCCCTGGCTGTAGTTCCCTGGCTGTAGTTCCTTGGCTGTAGTTCTCTGGTTGTAGTTCAGTAGCTGTAGTTCCCTGTAGTTCCCTAGCTGTACTTCTCCTTGGTTCTCTGGCTGTAGTTCAGTAGCTGTAGTTCCCTGTAGTTCTCTAGCTGTACTTATCCGTAGTTCTCTGGTTGTAGTTCAGTAGCGGTAGTTCCCTGTAGTTCCCTAGCTGTATTTCTCTGTAGTTCTCTGGCTGTAGTTCAGTAGCTGTAGTTCCCTGTAGTTCCCTAGATGTACTTCTCCGTAGTTCCCTGGTTGTAGTTCCGTAGCTGTAGTTCCCTAGCTGTATTTCTCTGACTTTAGTTCCGTAGCTGTAGTTCTCCGTAGTTCTCTGGTTGTAGTTCCGTAGCTGTAGTTCCCTGTAGTTCCCTAGCTGTATTTCTCTGACTTTAGTTCCCTAGCTGTACTTCTCCGTAGTTCTCTGGTTGTAGTTCCGTAGCTGTAGTTCCCTGTAGTTCCCTAGCTGTATTTCTCTGACTTTAGTTCCGTAGCTGTAGTTCCCTGTAGTTCCCTAGCTGTATTTCTCTGACTTTAGTTCCGTAGCTGTAATTCCCTGTAGTTCCCTAGCTGTATTTCTCTGACTTTAGTTCCGTAGCTGTAGTTCCCTGTAGTTCCCTAGCTGTATTTCTCTGACTTTAGTTCCGTAGCTGTAGTTCCCTGTAGTTCCCTAGCTGTATTTCTCTGACTTTAGTTCCGTAGCTGTAGTTCCCTGTAGTTCCCTAGCTGTATTTCTCTGACTTTAGTTCCCTAGCTGTATTTCTCTGACTTTAGTTCCGTAGCTGTAGTTCCCTGTAGTTCCCTAGCTGTATTTCTCTGACTTTAGTTCTGTAGCTGTAGTTCCCTGTAGTTCCCTAGCTGTATTTCTCAGATTTTAGTTCCATAGCTGTAGTTCCCTGTAGTTCCCTAGCTGTATTTCTCTGACTTTAGTTCCGTAGCTGTAGTTCCCTGTAGTTCCCTAGCTGTATTTCTCTGACTTTAGTTCCGTAGCTGTAGTTCCCTGTAGTTCCCTAGCTGTATTTCTCTGACTTTAGTTCCGTAGCTGTAGTTCCCTGTAGTTCCCTAGCTGTATTTCTCTGACTTTAGTTCCGTAGCTGTAGTTCCCTGTAGTTCCTAGCTGTATTTCTCTGACTTTAGTTCCGTAGCTGTAATTCCCTGTAGTTCCCTAGCTGTATTTCTCTGACTTTAGTTCCGTAGCTGTAGTTCCCTGTAGTTCCCTAGCTGTATTTCTCAGATTTTAGTTCCGTAGCTGTAATTCCCTGTAGTTCCCTAGCTGTATTTCTCTGACTTTAGTTCCGTAGCTGTAGTTCCCTGTAGTTCCCTAGCTGTATTTCTCTGACTTTAGTTCCGTAGTTGTAGTACCCTGTAG
Source organism: Oncorhynchus nerka (assembly GCF_034236695.1). Classification (NCBI taxonomy): domain Eukaryota; kingdom Metazoa; phylum Chordata; class Actinopteri; order Salmoniformes; family Salmonidae; genus Oncorhynchus; species Oncorhynchus nerka. The sequence continues at coordinate 28,209,787 of NC_088416.1, read as the reverse complement.
TTCCCTAGCTGTATTTCTCTGACTTTAGTTCCGTAGCTGTAGTTCCCTGTAGTTCCCTAGCTGTATTTCTCTGACTTTAGTTCCGTAGCTGTAGTTCCCTGTAGTTCCCTAGCTGTATTTCTCTGACTTTAGTTCCGTAGCTGTAGTTCCCTGTAGTTCCCTAGCTGTATTTCTCTGACTTTAGTTCCGTAGCTGTAATTCCCTGTAGTTCCCTAGCTGTATTTCTCTGACTTTAGTTCCGTAGCTGTAGTTCCCTGTAGTTCCCTAGCTGTATTTCTCTGACTTTAGTTCCGTAGCTGTAGTTCCCTGTAGTTCCCTAGCTGTATTTCTCTGACTTTAGTTCCGTAGCTGTAGTTCCCTAGCTGTATTTCTCTGACTTTAGTTCCGTAGCTGTAGTTCCCTGTAGTTCCCTAGCTGTATTTCTCTGACTTTAGTTCCGTAGCTGTAATTCCTGTAGTTCCCTAGCTGTATTTCTCTGACTTTAGTTCCGTAGCTGTAGTTCCCTGTAGTTCCCTAGCTGTATTTCTCTGACTTTAGTTCCGTAGCTGTAGTTCCTGTAGTTCCCTAGCTGTATTTCTCTGACTTTAGTTCCATAGCTGTAATTCCCTGTAGTTCCCTAGCTGTATTTCTCTGACTTTAGTTCCGTAGCTGTAGTTACTTGTAGTTCCCTAGCTGTATTTCTCTGACTTTAGTTCCGTAGCTGTAGTTCCCTGTAGTTCCCTAGCTGTATTTCTCTGACTTTAGTTCCGTAGCTGTAGTTCCCTGTAGTTCCCTAGCTGTATTTCTCTGACTTTAGTTCCGTAGCTGTAGTTCCCTGTAGTTCCCTAGCTGTATTTCTCTGACTTTAGTTCCGTAGCTGTAGTTCCCTGTAGTTCCCTAGCTGTATTTCTCTGACTTTAGTTCCGTAGCTGTAGTTCCCTGTAGTTCCCTAGCTGTATTTCTCTGACTTTAGTTCCGTAGCTGTAGTTCCCTAGCTGTATTTCTCTGACTTTAGTTCCGTAGCTGTAGTTCCCTGTAGTTCCCTAGCTGTATTTCTCTGACTTTAGTTCCGTAGCTGTAATTCCCTGTAGTTCCCTAGCTGTATTTCTCTGACTTTAGTTCCGTAGCTGTAGTTCCCTGTAGTTCCCTAGCTGTATTTCTCTGACTTTAGTTCCGTAGCTGTAATTCCCTGTAGTTCCCTAGCTGTATTTCTCTGACTTTAGTTCCGTAGCTGTAGTTCCCTGTAGTTCCCTAGCTGTATTTCTCTGACTTTAGTTCCGTAGCTGTAGTTCCCTGTAGTTCCCTAGCTGTATTTCTCTGACTTTAGTTCCATAGCTGTAATTCCCTGTAGTTCCCTAGCTGTATTTCTCTGACTTTAGTTCCGTAGCTGTAGTTACTTGTAGTTCCCTAGCTGTATTTCTCTGACTTTAGTTCCGTAGCTGTAGTTCCCTGTAGTTCCCTAGCTGTATTTCTCTGACTTTAGTTCCGTAGCTGTAGTTCCCTGTAGTTCCCTAGCTGTATTTCTCTGACTTTAGTTCCGTAGCTGTAGTTCCCTGTAGTTCCCTAGCTGTATTTCTCTGACTTTAGTTCCGTAGCTGTAGTTCCCTGTAGTTCCCTAGCTGTATTTCTCTGACTTTAGTTCCGTAGCTGTAGTTACTTGTAGTTCCCGGGATGCATTTCTGTGCTGTGAGGTGTCTCCAGGTGGTCGGGGCGCGATGTGTTCCTACCTGGCATGCAGATGCAGGTAAACTCTCCGATGCGGTCCAGACAGGTGGCATCGTTCTGGCAGGGCATGGACAGACACTCGTTGATGTCGATCTCACAGCGTGGGCCGGCGTAGCCTCGGCCACACTGGCACTGGAAGGACCCCTCCGTGTTCACACACTTCCCAAAGTGTTCACAGGGGTTGGCACCTGCAGGCAGAGGGAACAGGGGTCAGTGCACCTGCTCACACACAGTACATATAGGGCGGGGCCAGGTGAGATAGGACCAACACAAAGCAGAGGTTGGTGCTAAATAATATCCCCTCTTACCAATGGAACACTCGTCCATGTCCTGGTTGCAGGCTCCGCCCACGAAGCCGGCGGGACAGGTGCAGATGGCGCGCCCGTTCAGGGGGTTGGTGTCACACACGGCGCCCTCGTTACATGGGTTGCTGACACAGGCGTCGTCCAGGTGACAGAGCAGACCTGAGGGAAGGGACACAGGGACAAACAGAGTCATGTCAGGAACACTGTCCTAACTAACATACAGCTGACGAGGACTGCAAAAATCTGGATGCTTCCCTGGTTTTCCAGACCGGGATTTCAGGAAAACTAGGTAATTTGGGGAAAGTTCCCGGCAACAGTGGACCAGCGGACTCACCGGTTTTCCCCACGGGGCATTCGCAGAAGAAGGACGCCACGCGGTCGTGGCAGGTAGCGCCGTTGAAGCACACGGCGGTGGCACAGTCGTCGATGTTCTCGCTGCAGTCGTCTCCCGTCCAGCCGTTGACGCACACGCAGGTGTGCCCCCCGATGGTGTTGAAGCAGGTGCCTCCGTTATGGCAGGCGTTGGGCTGCATAAGGCACTCATTGACATCCTCTGCACAGTACTGACCTGTCCACTCAGGTGAGCACTGGCAATTATAGGTGTTGACTCCATCCACACACAGGCCTCCATTCATACACCTATGCCCTGGGCAGTCGTCCACGTTCGTCTCACAGTTGTGTCCCTCAAACCCTGACAGAGACAGAGAGAGCAGAGAGGAGGGAAAGAGAGAGAGAGAGAGAGAGAGAGAGGTGAGCCAAGAAGCCAAGTCTCTGGGATAACAGGCACTCCCATTAGAGTTAAGTGCTCACTAACACATCCAATGCCCCCCACTTCCATTCATATGGTCTTCCTAAACATTCCCCTCTGCTTCCCACAGCCGTAGAGGTGAAGGGCAGAGAGGGGCAGTAAAAGTGTTTACATGTTCTCATGGCGTGGTGTTTCCCACAGTAGGTAGCAGCAGCAGCAGAGCACCAGGGAGGCCCCTGACACCACCGGGCTGCTGACACACAGCGCTGTGCTGCGCTACAGAGGTCCACTACTCCCTGCCATGTTTGCTTGTTTTATAATCTCTCTCAGTTTCAATGACTTCCTCTCCGGCCCAGAGACATTTCCTGTCAGCTCCCAGGAGGGAAGCCAGGAGGGCCATGAAGTAAATTCCTCCTAAAGGGAGCAGTTTGGAGTAGAGCAGCGGCCCACTCTCCTCTCCCAACCCCCGTTTGTCCCCCCCATCCCGTCAACAAGCCCACTCTCCTCTCCCAACCCCAGTTTGTCCCCCCCATCCCGTCAACAAGCTATTAATAGCAGCCAGAGAGAGAGAGAGAGAGAAAGGCATGGGAACCCTGAGAAAGACATGGGGTTTATAGTGACTGGCGGGGCTCTGGGGTCTGTGTGTGTGTGTGTGTGTGTGTGTGTGTGTGTGTGTGTGTGTGTGTGTGTAGGCCAGTTTATAAGCCAATCAGCTTACCTGGCAGGCAGGCACAGTCATAGGTGTGATCTCCGGTCGGGCGGCAGGTGCCCCCGTTGATGCACTGGGAGGGGGCGCAGGGCAGGGAGGACACCTCGCAGGTGCGCCCGCTGTACCCAGGTGGGCACTGGCAGCGGAAGGAACCATGGGTGTTCATGCAGAGGCCTGCGTTGAGACAGACGCCAGACTTGCGGCACTCGTCGATATCGTTGCGGCAGTTCTTCCCCTGGAACCCGGGCGGGCAGGAACAGTTATAGTGGTTATTCCAACTGGCACAGCGGGCACCATTGGCACAGGGGCTGGTGGCACAGGCGTCGATGAGGGAGCAGTCTTGACCTGAGGATAGATAAGGGATGCAATGTCTCATTATGAACATTTTAGTTAACACCTAAACCTAATATATGCTTTATAACTTGTTATTAGCATGCATGAGCCTTCAACTGCCTCTCATCATTGTACTTACATACTTACATAAACGTGCACAGATCAGCTCTTTCCCACACCACTCTCTCAGGAAACACTGATCCACATGGACAGACAGACAGACGTACCTCTGAACCCTCTCTGGCACACACAGGTGAATTGTGGCATTCCGTTGGCCACCTGGCTCTTGCAGGCGGCTCCGTTGAGGCATGGCGACCGGTGACAGGGGTCCAGGCTTTGGCACAGAGGGCCGATGTACCCCGGCCGACATCTGGACACAAATACGGAACACAGCATGTTAGACCCTAGGTTAGAAGAGCAGCAGGCCTCAGAGCTGAGGCTGTTGGGAGAGATGTGAAACTAGTGTGATTTCCAGCCAAAAGCCAGGCAGGCAACCCCCTTCCCAGCTCCCTCCCTGTTCCTGCTCCACCCCCTGATAGACACCTTGGCAGGCGCCCCTGACTCTGACCCTGGAAGGAGTCAGTCCCCTTGGCCCTGGACTGGGTGGGTTCCATTCAGTCAGAATATTTATACTGCAAGCACACACACACACACACATTACACACACACTATTTCTAATTCGGAAACAGATGTAAGCCATCAGTCATTGTCTTTCTCTCTTGTCTGTAAAAGACAAGACATGCACTCTCCGTTTCCCTCTCCCTCCGTTGTTCCCAGCTGGAAAGCATCACTCTCTCCATGCCAGTTCACATTCTTCCACCATTACTCCTTTTCCGCACTTCAGCTCTCACTTTTCCCCTCGTACGTTAAAACAAGCACGCCCAAAAACCAGCAGCTTACAAAAGCATGTCAACAATGTCACAGACCACCTGTGACATAGCTGACCTATGAGAGATGCAGACTCCACTAACACAACATTTCACTGACTGAGAGCTGCTTTGGAACGATTCTAAAGACTAGGTGAGAAATAAATGTCTCTGCTTCCTGGGCCTCTTCCTAGTGGTTGTTTTCCAGTAACGCATCACACCATCTTGATGGACGACTAAAGCCTGAACCAAAAGTGTGCAGGTAGGGTGAGATAAACAACAGGTTTCCTGTGGCCTACTCCAGGGGCCCCAGGGGAGGAAGAGCTCGGCGAAGCAGTACCTATTGGGGTCTGTTTGAGAGGGAGGCCAGTGTGATAGGTAGATAACCCTACATCCACCCATGGACAGGGAGCCCCGGTCCGGCCAAGGGATAGGGACGGGAATTGGCTCCCACTTCAAACAGGTCGTTTGAAGCTGATGACAGGGCAGTGATGGCTGGGCCCTGGCCCTCCCTTGGGGCCCACTCTCCTCTTTCACTGTAAAATAACCGCCGGGCAGAAAACAACAATGGCTTTTCCTCTTCTTTTTTGCAGGAGGGGGTAGATCATCTCTGTTACTGTTTGTGCTTCTTTTGTGACCTCAATCTGCTTTTATGACTCTGCTCTCTGACTGGGGGGCCTGAGGCTAGTGCAGGGAGAGGAGGTGCAGTTTCTGATCCGTAGGGGCCACTCTTCTTGTGGGTTTCCAGGCCCTGTGTGCTGAATACTGAGCCAGCCTGCTCTCTGACTGGGGGGCCTGAGGCTAGTGCAGGGAGAGGAGGTGCAGTTTCTGACCCGTAGGGGCCACTCTTCTTGTGGGTTTCCAGGCCCTGTGTGCTGAATACTGAGCCGGCCTGCTCTCTGTCTCTCTATTACACTGTGTTCCACTGGCTGCTCAGCTCTGCTTCCTAAAAACAAGACTGCTCAGTGTTCTGTGGCCTTTCTTTCTACCTGCCATGACAATGGCGAGACCGAGAAGCCACAGGGCTCAGCATGGAGAGGCAGGCACACCCACATGAATGTGCAGCCGTAGAGACACACACACACCGGACCTAAAATCCAGAAAAACCCAGGAAAGTCCTCCTCAGACAAGATTATTCAAGTACGCAGCTGTGATTAATTAGACAATTGTCATTTTGAACAAAACTGCCATTACAGTAAGAACATAATGGTTCTTGGCAGTTAGGACAGTGTTGGGGTCAGTTGGGACAGTGTTGAGAGTTATGCTCCTCTACATGGAAGAAGAACTTGAGCAGCTATATATATATATATATATATATATATATAGAGAGAGAGAGAGAGATCCCCCCCGCTGGCTCGCTTAGTTTCCACGGCTACTCCTTCGTGTCCCAAAGCTCCTGCAGCATAGGCCTGGCTTTCCCTATGAACCCACTCACACGCTGGGAGGTCAGATGTCAAAGGTCACCAGTCTGATTGTAATGATAATGTCAGTCAGGCTGTGGAAAGGAGGGGGCAGAGCTGGCCGGGGGATGTGGGTGGTTGTGGGAAGGCGGGGGTTGGGCGGATTCTGTTGGAGAGAGAATGTCTTTGGGAGGGTATGGGTGGGGTATAGAGGGGGTCTGGTCCAGAGATAGTCTTTGGGAGGGTATGGGTGGGGTATAGAGGGGGTCTGGTCCAGAGATAATGTCTTTGGGAGGGTATGGGTGGGGTATAGAGGGGGTCTGGTCCAGAGAGAATGTCTTTGGGAGGGTATGGGTGGGGTATAGAGGGGGTCTGGTCCAGAGAGAATGTCTTTGGGAGGGTATGGGTGGGGTATAGAGGGGGTCTGGTCCAGAGAGAATGTCTTTGGGAGGGTATGGGTGGGGTATAGAGGGGGTCTGGTCCAGAGAGAATGTCTTTGGGAGGGTATGGGTGGGGTATAGAGGGGGTCTGGTCCAGAGAGAATGTCTTTGGGAGGGTATGGGTGGGGTATAGAGGGGGTCTGGTCCAGAGAGAATGTCTTTGGGAGGGTATGGGTGGGGTATAGAGGGGGTCTGGTCCAGAGAGAATGTCTTTGGGGGGTATGGGGGGGTATAGAGGGGGTCTGGTCCAGAGAGAATGTCTTTGGGGGGGGTATGGGTGGGGTATAGAGGGGGGTCTGGTCCAGAGAGAATGTCATGTCATATTTCCTGTATTCTCTCGTCCCCTGCTCTGAAAACACTCTCTTTGAATCCCATATCCCTGTTGCCCAGGCAACCTCACAGACGAACGAGCAAGCCCTGACACCGGACCAATCACCCGCCTCACCCCCCACTCCCTCCCTCCCAAGCCTTCGTCCCCTTAGCTATTTGTCATGGCTTGGCTGGGTTTATTTAGAAGCAAATGAACTATGTCTGGAATCTAGGGTGTCACCCAGGAAGAAACGAGGACAGCGCTGTGTCGGCACAAAGAGAGGACTGGACGGACTGAGGAGGGGAAGGGGAACCGCTTGGAGGTTTTAAAACTAACAACACAGACTGACACTCAAACTCTTCTGAGGCCATTCTGTGCTGTGGCCATTTAAAACGCTGAAGAAAGAACAGCCATCTTTTACAGCCTGTTGTTCTGTTCTAAAGGCCTTCACAACAGACAGACAGGGAATAACAGCTGCTTCTAGAAACTAGCGGATGTGAGACTGTATGTGTGTGTGTTTGTCTGAGGCACAGTGAATGAGACCCGGGCAGTCACACTCAAATCTTTTTGACTTCTATTCTGTTGTTACGGCAGTTAAAAGTTTAAGGGAGAGAGGAGAATCTCAACCGACGACTGTGGAGAGAGATGCATAATGTGTGGATAACACTGACTGAGAGATGTTACAATTCAGCAAGTAACGGTGAAAGAGTATGACTGGATTGTGAGAATAAATCAGGTGTGTGTCTGTGTGTGCGTGTGTGTGTGTCTGTGTGAGTCTGTGTGTGTGTGTGTCTGTGTGTGTGTGTGTGTGTGTGTGTGTCTGTGTGTGTGTGTGTGTGTGTGTGTGTGTGTGTGTGTGTGTGTGTGTGTGTGTGTGTCTGTGTGTCTGTGTGTGTGTGTGTGTGTGTGTGTGTGTGTGTGTGTGTGTGTGTGTGTGTGTGTGTGTGTGTGTGTGTGTGTGTGTGTGTGTGTGTGTGTGTGTCTGTGTGTGTGTGTGTGTGTGTGTGTGTGTGATTGAGCAGCAGCAGCGGTAGATCAGGAGGGAATGCAGTGGAGAGATTGTTTGCTTTCCTTCCAGCCAAAACACACATTCTTTTGTCTAGGGCCTTGGCCATTGTCAACATGCTACTCTCGGAACACATAACTAAACCAGGGTTCTGTCAGTCTCGTGGCTGTGGGGGACGCTATTCTGTCCTGCACCTGTGGTTCAGTCATGCAGCCTTATCAGAATCTGGGAGTTCAGCCTTTTACAGCCATCTGGATTCCACCACTGTTGTGAAAGTCCCTGTCCGTTGAGACTGCTGTAGTGTAGCCTAGCAGAGCAGTAGCTGCTGGACCTTCGACCAGAGCCAGGGGTTGTTAAGTGTTTAGTGGTAGGATGTGGAGGGAGCAGGTGTGTGTGTGTGTGTGGGGGGGTTAGTGGTAGGATGTGGAGAGAGCAGGTGGGGGGTTGCGCAACCTGTGTCAAGATTTACTGAGGGCTGACTCCTGACCTTTGAGGAAGAGAGTGTGCCAGAGCCAGACGAGGGGGAGGCCTGTGGGGTGCAGCGGGGCCCGGGGCCAGAAAAGCCAGGGTAATCTCCTCACGTCACAACAGACCTGAGGGTTAACGCCAGCTGCAGCCCCACTCAGCCCCAGCCAGCACCATGCATCTGTCCACATCTGTCAGAGAGACTCAGGCTGTCTGGTGTTGGTCCACTCTTTATTTTACTCTTGCTAGAACAATGGAGCTATTCTGCCTGGCTGGTAGACGAGGCACGAACACCAACACACACACACACGACATTCCTTCACAAACACTCACATGCAATGGAGGTACTTTTTACACCTTCAACCAAAAGGGCACCAACGACAACAAAAACAATGCAAATATTCACATGGTATAATGTACACATCCAAACACAGGCAGGAACTTACAACACTATAGCTGCAAAGAAACACCACAGTACACATGCAAAGAAACACCACAGTACACATCCAAACACAGGCAGGAACTTACAACCACTATAGCTGCAAAGAAACACCACAGTACACATCCAAACACAGGCAGGAACTTACAACCACTATAGCTGCAAAGAAACACCACAGTACACATCCAAACACAGGCAGGAACTTACAACCACTATAGCTGCTGGAAGAGGAGGGAGGCAGTATGGTGAGCCCATCACAGGGCTGGGGATCCACTGGGAAATGACAAAACAGGTGACAATGACATTGAGCTACTCCAACGTTCTACACTTTATGGGGGACACTTCTGAACAACATCAAGGGACCCAGACAGACCTACCGCAAAGACCCATTGATTTATGTGTGTGAATCAGGACACCTCTGTTCAGCCTGTGTGTGTGACAGTAAACCCAGAGACACTTTTTCTGCTCTGTGGGTCATTGTGCAAGGTAACGCTGAGCCCACCCTCTGAGACACAATACATCACCCAGCCTGACACAGGGGTCGCAGGCCAGCTCACCTGTGGACGTCACGCCGTAATCTGTGACACGGTTCGACACACCACGGTCACGGCCTACAGAGCAACAAGTATGGATGAATGGCCTGATCCCCACTCAAAGGGTGACATATTCCACAGGTATTGTGAATCAACCAAAAGCCCATACAAGACAAATGGACAATAACAATAACAGGATTGAAAGCACAGCAGGGCCACCATCTTGTCATCCCCTTCAGCAGGAAGGAAGGAAGGAATCTCCAACCTCAACACTTCTGAGAACTGTCATGGAAGTATTATCCTTCCCTTGTTTGCGAGCTTTTGCTTTGGGAGGAATTTACGAAGGTATGGGAATTCCCTCTTAGGCAGTGTTCTGCCCACAGCAAAGCACAGCCCCCGTCAGGCAAACTCCCACCATCATCACCATCACCACCACCACCACCACCATCACCACCACCACCACCATCACTACCATTATCACCACCACCATCACCACCACCAGGAACCAGCAGCTCCATTTCTTTGTGAGAGTCCATACTGACACCACACTGCCAACAAGAAGAGATCCTCCTCCCCCAACACCCCCTCTCCTCTCTCTCTCCCTGCTCTCCTCTTTCTCAGAGAGGAGCCAACAGGTTGGGGGTAGGGGAGAGTTCTGTGGGCCAAATAAAAGAGCTAAAGTAGTCAGAACTCCATTGTGTGAGGAGGGGGGGCTGGAGCGGAGTGGAGGGAGGGGGGCAGTGACCCAAACAGACAGTCTTTCAGGCCTGAGCTTACACGGACCAACAGATCTCAGCTGTAGCCTGGCAACAGTAACCCATGGTTGGGGAGAGGGTGAGAGGTGAGGGGGGCATTTGGGAGAGACACAGGGTTCTGTGAAGACAGTTTGTAAAGTTCTGGAGACCATACAGTATGTACAGGTAACGTAGAGTTCAGTGAGTGACAAGATCAAACAGAATGACCATGATCAACTATAAAATGATGTGTGTACCAGAGTATCCCAGTTTAAAGTCCGTTTTATTGAACAATGGTGCTTGCCGACAGACAATGGAGGTATTGAAATGAGCAGAGGGAGGTTTGAGGAGCACCCCCATGGCATGAATATTAACCATGTGAACATTAAGACAATTAACCTCCTCTTAGAGAAAAGCAAATATGAATCTGAGCAGAAAAAAGCTGTCACTAAACCCTCTTAACCCTCGAGGGGACAAGAACACATGGGCCTATCAGTGTATTTCAAACTCCCGTGGCTTTGCTCGTCTCAATGCTCTTTGTAAGTCCTTGTTTTCTCTGGTCAGAAGACTGCATGGACATGGTGCATTTTTGTACCTTGGCGTGACACATGTCTGCAATTGTGTAAATAAGGGCTCAGTAATGCAGTAAACACACACATTTACCTCACATTAAACTGAAACGAAGACACTGATTCTTTAGGAGACAATGCAACACTAAAGTTGATATCTTAAGAAATACCTCAAATGACAACATCTTTTCTTTGGGATAAAAAAAACTCCCTGAAATAGTTTGAATAGCAAAGCAGACGTCCATAACCGCATCGCATGCATCCCAGGGTCGAGGTCTTCCAAAGCATTCTTCAACGTGCTCCACCACAGAACCCCACCCCACCACCTAAACTGAACCAGACTGCTGCAAAGCCTGAGAAAACAAAAGGGAATTTTTTTCCAGCACCAAAGGCAACTTCAAAAATCAACTTCCTCACAGAGTTTCTCAACAAAATGATTCCCCATCATGAAATGGCAGAACTTCCCTCCCAATATCTTGCCTGTTTATCGCTGTGCTGGTTCCAAGTTCATTCAGGAATAATGTATAGCCAGGCCTAAATGTGACTAATGATGATGAGACAGCATTTGTTCCAATCCAAAGACCAAGTTCATTTATCATAGTTGGCCATTCTACTCCTCGGTGAACATTTATATCACAAAGACTTTGGGAGAGAGCAATGAATGGATTCCAATATGTTCAAACAAAAGCTTTTATGAAGACAGGTTGATGGATTAGAATGTGGAGTCCAAACCAAACAGACCAGCAGACCGTTTTACAGGAGAAACGCTGTGTGAGAATCAGAGTCATTGGAGGTATGTTTACAAGACAGGAACTATCTTCCACCGTGATAAGAAACTTGGGGGAGAACGCTAGGAAAAGGGCCAAAGAATGTCCGTTATCTCAAGCACTCTCACCAACAAACCGCTGGAGAACGTTAAGATGAAGGGTGAGGTCCTCACTTCTATCTCCTCCAACATCTCATAAACACCAAAACAAAACACTCGACAACGTGGGATTTGACTTGTATCTTTCTGTAACTGTGCCTGGTTTCTTTCTACTTTAAAGATGGACTATGCAGAAATCGCTCCACCATTTGATGGTTGCTAAAATTAGAATAGTTTCCAAAATGTCAGTTTATGTGACAAAATAAGCAAGTATAGTGTAGAGCATCATTGTACCATCTAAACTAGAGGTTGACCGATTAATCGGAATGGCCAATTAATTAGGGCAGATTTCAAGTTGTCATAACAATCAGTAATCTGTATTTTTGGTCACTGATTTTTTCTTATTTTTCTTACCTTTATTTAACTAGGCAAGTCAGTTAAAAGAACACGTTCTTATTTTCAATGACGGCCTAGGAACGGTGGGTTTAACTGCCTTGTTCAGGGGCAGAACAACAGATTTTTACCTTGTCAGCTCTGGGATTCGTTTTTGCAACCTTCCGGTTACTAGTCCAACGCTCTAACCACCTGCCTTACATTGCACTCCACGAGGAGCCTGCGTTGCAGGCTGACTACCTGTTACGCGAGGGCAGCAAGAAGCCAAGGTAAGTTGCTAGCTAGCATTAAACTTATGTTATAAAAAAACAATCAATCTTAACATAATCACTAGTTAACTACACATGGTTGATGATATTACTAGTTTATCTAGCTTGTCCTGCGTTGCATATAACCGATGCGGTGCCTGTTAATTTCTCATTGAATCACAGCCTACTACAGCCTACCTATTTAACAAGCGCATTTGCGAAAAAAGCACTGTCGTTGCACCAATGTACCTAACCATAAACATCAATGCCTTTCTTTAAAATCGACACACAAGTATATATTTTTAAACCTGCATATTTAGTTAATATTGCCTGCTATCATGAATTTCTTATAACTAGGGAAATTGTGTGAAGTCCATTTATTCCTAACAAAGGCCATAATTAATTTGCCAGAATTGTACATAATTATGACATAACATTGAAGGTTGTACAATGTAACAGGAATATTTAGACTTAGGGATGCCATCCGTTAGATAAAATACAGAACGGATCTGTATTTCACTGAAAGAACAAACGTTTTGTTTCTGAAATCATAGTTTCTGATTCGACCATTCTAATGACCAAAGGCTTGTATTTCTGTGTGTTATTATGTTATAATTAAAGTTTATGATTTGATAGAGCAGTCTGACTGAGCGATGGTAGGCACCAGCAGGCTCGTAAGCATTCATTCAAACAGCACTTTCGTGCGTTTGCCAGCAGCTCTTCGCAATACTTCAAGCACTGTTTATGACTTCAAGCGCCGTTTATGACTTCCCGAGATTAGGCTGGTGTAACTGATGTGAAATGGCTAGCTAGTTAGTGGGCTGTGCGCTAATAGCGTTTCAAACATCACTTGCTCTGACACTTTGAATAGTTGTTTCCCTTGCTCTGCATGGGTAACGCTGCTTCGAGGGTGGCTGTTGTCGATGTGTTCCTGGTTCGAGCCCAGAGGTAGGGGAAAAGAGAGGGACGGAAGCTATACTGTTACACTGGCAATACTAAAGTGCCTATAAGAACATCCAATAGTCAAAGGTATATGAAATATAAATGGTATAGAGGGAAATAGTCCTATAACAACTACAACCTAAAACTTCTTACCTGGGAATATTGAAGACTCATGTTAAAAGGAACCACCAGCTTTCATATGTTCTCATGTTCTGAGCAAGGAACTTCAACGTTTCTTACATGGCAGATATTGAACTTTTACTTTCTTCTCCAAAACTTTGTTTTTGCATTATTTAAACCAAATTGAACATCTTTCATTATTTATTTGAGGCTAAATGTATTTTATTGATGTATTATATTAAGTTAAAATAAGTGTTCATTCAGTATTGTTGTAATTGTCATTAATTACATTAACACATTTCTGTGTTGTGGAAAGGTGTGCTTGCCTTTCCTCTGGTTGTCTGAGGGAAGAACCCATCCCTTCCTCTCCTCAGCTAGTCTGGGTCTGAGAGGAGAGGGAGGGGAACACGGGGAGGAATCTCAATCGGCTGGGCTCAACCTCAGTTATTCCAATTACATGTCTCTTTCGAAGCCGTAGTCTCCCAGCAGAAAGAGAAACAAGCAGGGGATGAGACATCAGAGGAAGGACTATCCCTATCTAAGCACGAGATTTAGACATATAGGAACTGGAAGCATAATATAGTAATAACATAGGACTTCATCACATATTTTCTTCCTCTTTGGGCAACACAATAATGGACAGTCTGACGATGATTATCTCAGTTGAGTGTCTGTGTGTCTCTGTGTCTGTGTCTGAGTGCTGTGTGCGTGTGAGTCAGTGTTCGTTCTTAGTAGAGATTCCAAACACAAAACATGAAGGGTTCACATGAGAAAAACAAGCAGGCAAGTTGTACCACAATCCCTGATGATGAGTTGTGACAGTAACATGATTGCATAGGGGACGTTGTTGGTGGTATTGTGGTCAGTGTGGATGGAGGGGTCAAGGAGGAGGAGGGCAGAGAGCAGTGAGTAAGCTGCTTTAAGCTGCACAGACAGTCAGGATGTGCGTATGACAGCGGGTCAGAAGGCACCACTTCCTCTGATAGGGCCTGGGAACCACAGCCGCCAGTTCTCCTCCAGCCCCCATGACCCAAGAGCAGTGGAGACAAACCCCCTTCTACCCGCTACCTCCTCTCTCTAATCAGACCCAACCACCACTGTTTCAGATAAATACAGGCCATCTTCCCTTAGATATACAACCACCTCGAATATTATCTACAGGTCCAACAAGGTGAATCCACAGGTTCCTTCAAGTCTGGAAGAGACCACTGACTCCTTGGGAGTGAATCTCAATTGTGTTTACTTGACTCCATGGATCCTCTCTCATGGATGCGTTTTGAGGAGTTGAGGGAAGAGGATGCAAGGAAATCAAGAAACACAACTGAGATTCATCCATGGAGTCAATGGTCTCCTCCTGACATGACGGACTGGGGACGGCTCAATCTGCCTGTCAACCAGACAGGAGTGATCTGTGGTTCCCTCCCGCTGCATGTTGGCGTGAGAAAACCTAATTGTCCATCTATCCCACCAGTCATTCCAAACATGGCGTTTTAAATGAGAGCCTGTGGTCATGGTGTTTGAAGCAATCCTGAGAGGAGTGCAGGGTTGAACGGGCTGGAGGTGAGCAGGACAATACACTGAGAGGACTGCAGGGGTGAATGGGCTGGAGGTGAGCAGGACAATACACTGAGAGGAGTGCAGGGTTGAACGGGCTGGAGGTGAGCAGGACAATACACTGAGAGGACTGCAGGGGTGAACGGGCTGGAGGTGAGCAGGACAATACACTGAGAGGACTGCAGGGGTGAACAGGCTGGAGGTGAGCAGGACAATACACTGAGAGGACTGCAGGGGTGAACAGGCTGGAGGTGAGCAGGACAATACACTGAGAGGACTGCAGGGGTGAACAGGCTGGAGGTGAGCAGGACAACACACTGAGAGGACTGCAGGGGTGAACGGGCTGGAGGTGAGCAGGACAATACACTGAGATGACTGCAGGGGTGAACGGGCTGGAGGTGAGCAGGACAATACACTGAGATGACTACAGGGGTGAACGGGCTGGAGGTGAGCAGGACAATACACTGAGATGACTACAGGGGTGAACGGGCTGGAGGTGAGCAGGACAATACACTGAGATGACTACAGGGGTGAACGGGCTGGAGGTGAGCAGGACAATACACTGAGATGAGTGCAGGGGTGAACGGGCTGGAGGTGAGCAGGACAATACACTGAGATGACTACAGGGGTGAACGGGCTGGAGGTGAGCAGGACAATACACTGAGATGAGTGCAGGGGTGAACGGGCTGGAGGTGAGCAGGACAATACACTGAGATGACTACAGGGGTGAACGGGCTGGAGGTGAGCAGGACAATACACTGAGAGGACTGCAGGGGTGAACAGGCTGGAGGTGAGCAGGACAATACACTGAGATGACTACAGGGGTGAACAGGCTGGAGGTGAGCAGGACAATACACTGAGATGACTACAGGGGTGAACAGGCTGGAGGTGAGCAGGACAATACACTGAGATGACTACAGGGGTGAACAGGCTGGAGGTGAGCAGGACAATACACTGAGATGACTACAGGGGTGAACAGGCTGGAGGTGAGCAGGACAATACACTGAGATGACTACAGGGGTGCGGGCTGGAGGTGAGCAGGACAATACACTGAGATGAGTGCAGGGTGAGCAGGACAGCAGGACAATACACTGAGATGAGTGCAGGGGTGAACGGGCTGGAGGTGAGCAGGACAATACACTGAGATGAGTGCAGGGGTGAACGGGCTGGAGGTGAGCAGGACAATACACTGAGATATGAGTGCAGGGGTGAACGGGCTGGAGGTGAGCAGGACAATACACTGAGATGAGTGCAGGGGTGAACGGGCTGGAGGTGAGCAGGACAATACACTGAGATGAGTGCAGGGGTGAACGGGCTGGAGGTGAGCAGGACAATACACTGAGAGGAGCAGCGGAGGGGAAAGGAGGAATCTCACTAAAGCATTCCTCTCTCATACAGCATGAAGACGCCAGAGAAAACACTACCAGCCCCAAGGTGTTCCGGGCAAAGCCAACAGTAATAACTAACTAACTGTGTTTTCTGCCTGCTTCGCTCTGTCTGTCACCGTGTGACTGCCCACTCGGAGTTTATTGTTGTTGATGAATCAACATTGTTTCCACGTCATTGCAGCAAAACAAAATCAGTGTGATGATGTTTAATTAACGTGGGGAACTGATTGGATTTGCAAAAAGTCATCAACGTAAGTCATCAACGTAAGTCATCAACATAAGTCATCAACGTAAGTCATCAACGTAAGTCATCAACGTAAGTCATCAACGTAAGTCATCAACATAAGTCATCAAAGTAAGTCATCAACGTAGGTCATCAACGTAAGTCATCAACGTAAGTCATCAACGTAAGGGAATTCATCATCTTTTTCAGGACCTAAATCCAATGACATGGTGCCATTTTTTGTTGATTTCATGTTGAATTCATGTTAGTTGACAACTCAACCAAATGTACATCAAAACTGTTGTTGAAATGACACCTTTGCCCAGTGGGTGGGGGATGTGTGTACATCTCTCTTCCAAGGTGAACTGGCTCTGTTCAGGGGTACTGTACAGGATGACATCTCAGGGATGGGCAACTTTAATGGGGGTGGGGGTCACAAAACGCTGAACTCGTCATGGGGGGTCTGCATACCCACATCCATACTCACATATGCAACCTTTTGGAGGGCCTAAGCGAAAATTGAAGTTTTAGAGTTCATTTCCTACAATTCTACTCATTTTGCCATGGGGCGGAGAGAAATGTGACCCTAGGACACAGAGACCCCAAGACACAGAGACCCTACTACACAGAGACTCTAGGACACAGAGACCCCAAGACACAGAGAGCCTACTACATAGAGCTCCTACTACACAGATACCCTACTACATAGAGCTCCTACTACACAGATACCCTACTACACAGAGCTCCTACTACACATATACCCTACTACACAGCGACCCTACTACACGGAGATCCTACTACACAGAGACCCTAGGACACAGAGACCCTAGGACACAGAGCTCCTACTACACAGACACCCTAGAACAGAGACCCTAGGACAGAGACCCTACTACACAGATGCCCTACTAAACAGAGACCCTAGAACAGAGACCCTAGGACATAGACCCTACTACACAGAGCTCCTACTACACAGAGCTCATACTACACAGAGACCCTAGGACACAGAGACCCCAGGACACAGAGACCCTACTACACAGAGCTCCTACTACACAGAGACCCTAGGACACAGAGACCATACTACACAGAGCTCCTACTACACAGAGACCCTAGGACACAGAGTTGCTAGGACACAGAGCTCTTACTACACAGAGACTTTACACACACACACACACAGGCTGAAGTGGCTGTTCCCTATCAAACTGAAAAACTGTCCCTCGTTCATCATGTCCTAAGAGGCCGGAGCTTCCATGGAGGTCATTAAAACACAACACTTACAATTTATAGACCTCACCCTGCTACTGAGGTCACATCACAGCTATTAATAACACACAGAGACACTGTTTCCATCCCTCCATCGGCCTGGCCTCACAGACAGACAACAACATATCTTTCAGATCCATCCCTCCATCAGCCTGGCCTCACAGTAAGTCAAGCAGACAGACAGACAGACAGACAGACAGACAGACAGACAGACAGACAGACAGGCAGAGAGAGAGAGAGAGAGAGAGAGAGAGAGAGAGAGAGAGAGAGAGAGAGAGAGAGCAAGAGAGAGAAGAACATATCTTTCAGATCCATCCCTCCCTGCCAGAGGATCTGAAGCCATTGTGCAATCTGCGGTGGGGTCCACCACTGTGGGCTTTGAGAGACACAACACACAGAGGATAGATTAACCATTGGAGGAGCTGGGGAAAAACACACAGAGACAAAGAGCGTTCATCCCCAATAGCAGTGAGAGAGAAAGGGAGCATGTTCAGAGAAGAGGAGGCCTGTGGGCTGGTCCGCCGGCCGGCTCCACTCCTCCACGCACGAGCCCGTCTCTCCCAGCATGCGGCCAGCAGGCCGCTCAATGGCAGCACCTGGCCCTCCGCTTCTCCCCCTTTGTCAAAGATCTGACTTCACTGGATTACCATCACAACATGCACCAGCTGTCCCCCCCTGCCCAATTCTTCCAGCTGGATCCACTCTGAATGACACCCTCTCAATCTGCCTAATTATCTCTGACACTCCAGCGGCCCCTCCGTTGCACATTCCATCTACACACAGACATACGGGGCGGGGCGGAGCAGAGGGGACCCGTGGCCCTTCAACTGACTGCTCACCTAGAGGGCCACTCTCTCCGTGATACTCAACCACTTCACCATCAAGTGCACTACACGTCTGTCTGTCTGTCTGTCTGTCTCTGGGCTTTGTGCTCCCTTGGCCTCCCCTGTTCAATTATGGGATTCAGAGAGACAGAATGAGAGACAGAGAACAACAACGTTCTGCCCAATGATTTGTGTATGTTTTGTACTTTCCCCAACAAACCAGGATGTTGATGTAAGCAGGCGCATCAAGAGAAGAGAAAAGAATAGCTAAGACTCAACATATGACACAACAGGGAGTATCCTGCCCTGAAGCCAAAGTACTGGATCCAATATGCTGTTATCATGACTCAAAGAAGAAGACAAAAATCACTTGGATCACTGTAGTGTGTGTTACAGGTGCATCAGCATAGTGGTCCCGCCCAGGCCAGACCTGCCAGCCCCTACACCTATCAGAAGTGACCATCATGCTGGCTCAGTGAGACGGTGGAACAGGTTCTAAAAGGATTACTCCTGTAATCTGCTGTCCACTACACATGTCTGAGACCCTGCTCGTTCACCTTAGACAGTGCCACAGCAGTGAACCATGAGGGGGCCACACAGACAGGGCCACAGCAGTGAACCATGAGGGAGCCAGACAGACAGGGCCACAGCAGTGAACCATGAGGGGGCCAGACAGACAGGACCACAGCAGTGAACCATGAGGGGGCCAGACAGACAGGACCGCAGCAGTGAACCATGAGGGGGCCAGACAGACAGGACCACAGCAGTGAACAATGAGGGGACCACACAGACAGGGCCACCAGACAGAGAATACATTGGGACATATCTGGGACAGTAACAATGACAATAAAAAAAAGATAGAACATTACTGTCACCTGAGACCAGAGGAAAATAATAGCCATGTTGCACAACTTCAGAGAAGGACCTGATCAACAGTTTCTGCTCTGAAACATCAGGTAGGAAAATCCACAGGTTGATTTCAAACAGAGAGCTAATGGCTAGTTTGCCCTCAGTGATTTTCAGGTAAAATCTCACATGTCTCACCAGCTCTCTGCAATTTCTTCCTAAAGCCCTCAATTTTATCTCTATCTGCTATCTCTCTCTCCATTCCTTCCTCACTCTCCTGTGCCCTTTCCCTTTCTCACCCTCTCCCCAGCTCTCAGCTCTCCTGATGGTGCCCGGTTACAGTCAGGTGTCTGGGGGAAGAAAGGATCTTTTCTGCTGTTGTGGTTCTCCAGTTACACTGGGATCCCAGGGGATGGGGCTGGGTCCTCCAGTCGCCTTTGTCTAGGACTGGTTAGACCACTCCGCTCCCCCGTTGGCCAGGCTGAGGCGTCGCTGCCTGTCCCGGTCATTGCCCGGCTGTGGACGTGTTACCATTTGGTGTGGTACAGCATTTCCATTTCCTATTGGGAATCTCTTCTATGTCTCGCTGTTGACACTGACCCAGAGGGGTGATTACGCATGAATGGATAGCCCTCCACGCCCCATACATATAGACACACAGCGCCAAGAAAGCTGAGGAACACAAAGCATGAACACACTACACACTCTCCGAAAGGCAAACACTAACCCTGTGACGTGACGCCATTAAAGTTGGGAGATGAATGAACACGCTCAGTCCACGTTCAAGGGTTTACCTTTGTCCAATGATACGGTAATGACCCAAAGAAGGTTGAAGCATAGGCCAGTTGGTAGCAGAGTTATGTGAAGACACAGAAGGGTTTAACTATGTCCAATGATACAGTCATGACCCGTAGAAGGTTGACCCAGAGTTATGTGAAGACACAGAAGGGTTTAACTATGTCCAATGATACAGTAATGACCCGTAGAAGGTTGAAGCATACATAGGCCAGTTGATAGCAGAGTTATGTGAAGACACAGAAGGGTTTAACTATGTACAATGATACAGTAATGACCCATAGAAGGTTGAAGCACAGGCCAGTTGGTAGCAGAGTTATGTGAAGACACAGAAGGGTTTAACTATGTCCAATGATACAGTAATGACCCGTAGAAGGTTGAAGCATAGGCCAGTTGGTAGCAGAGTTATGTGAAGACACAGAAGGGTTTAACTATGTACAATGATACAGTAATGACCCATAGAAGGTTGAAGCACAGGCCAGTTGGTAGCAGAGTTATGCGAAGACACAGAAGGGTTTAACTATGTCCAATGATACAGTAATGACCCGTAGAAGGTTGAAGCACAGGCCAGTTGGTAGCAGAGTTATGTGAAGACACAGAAGGGTTTAACTATGTCCAATGATACAGTAATGACCCATAGAAGGTTGAAGCACAGGCCAGTTGGTAGCAGAGTTATGTGAAGACACAGAAGGGTTTAACTATGTCCAATGATACAGTAATGACCCATAGAAGGTTGAAGCACAGGCCAGTTGGTAGCAGAGTTATGTGAAGACACAGAAGGGTTTAACTATGTACAATGATACAGTAATGACCCATAGAAGGTTGAAGCACAGGCCAGTTGGTAGCAGAGTTATGTGAAGACACAGAAGGGTTTAACTATGTCCAATGATACAGTAATGACCCATAGAAGGTTGAAGCACAGGCCAGTTGGTAGCAGAGTTATGTGAAGACACAGAAGTCTTTAGCTCCAGAAAGTCTAAGCAGTTTGAAAACAGAAGAGAGCTCCTCTCACAAAGAACAGTTTGAGGAGCTATTCACACAATTACATATTTACCAACCGCTTCCCCTGCTTTAGGTAATGATTTGAGAACTATATTGTCGTTTGTTGGTGACTGGCTTCACGTGCGTTTACACAGACACTACCTGACACTTTTATACCTTTATGTGGTGTCTGTGACTGATCTTTTACAATGGCCATGTTTTCAGACAGGTCAGAACTGGGATGTAAGTAATGAGATGGCAGCGTGGAATGTTCCAGGCAAGCAGCAACTATAGTATAGACTACTGTGGTGGAATCAGTGGTCAATCACTAACCTACACGGGGAGCTACTATATAGCCTGGTTGAGAAACTCTACTGAGCATCGGAATGATGCTTGGTGATGTCAAATAGCCTTCGGCTCAACTGTAGCATGAAAGTGAGGGTCTTGTCACCAACCATGTCCTAAAAACGACTGTAGTGGAGAGAAGCTGCCTGTCAGCCAATCTCATCAGACAAAAGTGAAAACCAAAGGAACCAAGTGTTGTTGTTCCGTCCAATTCTCAGCTCTGGTCCAACTTCAAACACTAATGCATTATAGGCCCAATGGTAAAACGCCTAATGGCCCCCTCGCCATCATCACACTTTATTTATCCTAACTACTGAGATTGTTTCCCACGTACCCCCTCGCCATCATCACACTGTATCTATCCTAAATACTGAGATTGTTTCCCACGTAGCCCCCTCGCCATCATCACACTTTATTTATCCTAACTACTGAGATTGTTTCCCACGTACCCCCTCGCCTATTTGAAAAACAAAGACCCCTAATCACTGTGAACGACGGTGAGAGCTCACACAGAACATGTCCAAATCAGGCGGGAAAGTAAAAACAGCAGCCCCCGGGGCTCTCTCATGATAACAATCACGTTGCTCTCGCTCCGAAGGACTGGAACCACGACCTCTCCGACATAGAAACCGTGGGAAACTCTCAAAATGAATTCTGCTGCTTACGAAACAATCCATCAAATTGCGTATGAGGAACACCTTAGTCATGCTATGAGCACTTTAATACTGTCGTTTGTGTTCCACAAAGCTCTTCATCTTCAACAGGTGCAACTCCGGTGTGAACGGTGTGTCACAAAGCCAAACAAGTCCAGGCTGGAACACTCCATTCAACCTGTCTGTATGTATCCATGTGTTGTTCATTACACACATACACCCCATGTAGTGGTTCGACTGCAGACTGGAACACTCCATTCAACCTGTCTGTATGTATCCATGTGTTGTTCATTACACACATTACACCCCATGTAGTGGTTTGACTGCAGACTGAAACATTTGATCAAACGTGTCAAATGTTCACTGTCAACACTTGCCATTGTCCACATAGTATCGATAACCACCCAGCACTTGGCTGAGTTCCAGACCATTGTGAGCGCGGTGCAGCTCTAGTAGTTTGCAATGCAATGATTTACTAACCAAAGCTAAACAACACAAGTTCTGAAACCTGAACCGTTTCTACCCCATAAGTCCTCAACTAATCCTGAGAGCCTACTCATAGACCTGGGCCTATACTGTTTTCCAGAGTTCCTCCTCATCACGTCACCATTTGGATCAATGTAGGCCTGCAGTGATTTCCTACATGTGTGATCCATAAAACATGATGTTGCACTTACATGCATCGCGAGGGTGAGTCTATGCACGTTCCTCCATTGTCACACGGTCTGTATTTATCCAAGCAGCGGAATCCTGTGGAGAGGAAGGAGAGATGAAGGGAGGCAGACCCATGGTGATCAGGCCCTTTTCTCAGGGCAGGTTTGGAACATGAATTTAATCCAGACATTTGATAGAGCAGACTATATCATTTGTGGGAGGAGAAGTGGGCATGGAGGAACATTGTATTTTTTATCATCAAATTACACTTCTCCCGCCGTTCAGAATCAATCATTCCAATATACCGGTAAGCCATGTGCTGGATTTCAAACATGTTGCTCTTGGCTAGACAGTTCCATTTCCCCACTCGTTAAAATGACACTTTATGGACACACCCGCTGACATGGGTACGCTTATGTTTACTTTCTTGGCAAGAGCTGATAGCGTTATCTGCGACTGAATGCAGATGCATGCTGAGATGGGTGTAGACAGGGAAACGAGATACGATTCCATTTATTTTACATAGATTCCAAATCGCTTTAGTAGTAATAGGTTTGATATGGTAATTACTGACTATGTGGGATAACTATAAGAGTATCTGCCAACCCGTTTCGTTGAGGGTAGGCATAGCCTATAAGCCAACGAATGGTTTCCATAATTTGTTTAATTACAGTGAAATGTAGCCGACTCAAGTTGATTAATGTTCAGGGTTATTGCAAGATAATGAATTAATTCGGAGTTCAACGATGAGCTTGCCTGTATGCAACCAATCAAATTGTGCTACCATAAACTAACATTTTACAGGATGTCAACCAAATAGACCTATTTGTTACTTTCTCAACAGTAGGCCTAGTTCAAAAGATTGTCGCGCACAAACAGATCTGAAACTCACAAGCCCATCAAACATCCATCCAAAAGGTTTGTCAGCCATATGTGGGAGTTTATTACACAGCATAGACAGATACATGACCTTTTTGGAATCATGTTATTATATTCTAGCACTCATCCCATCCCCCACAGCAACAAAGTTCAATTGTTTACAGCTCTTTGTTCAGATAAGGAGTGGGTGAAGTTGGCTCATCACCCCCCTTCACTCACAAAAAAAAATCTCACTTTATACCCCCACGAACGAAGATTATAGACTTGAATGAAATAGGGGAAATACTTATCTCCTACAAGACATACATATGGAATTCCGTTGTTATGTGAGTGAACCGTGCTTCTAGCCTACAACTTGTGGACGAATGCCCGAAGTAACTTTCTTTCAATTGTTACATTCCTCGTTCCGTTCTTGCGGGCTTGCTGGCACAGCGCTGCCAGCGGCACTCAATACTATCGCTTGTAATTAAGTTCTCACCGTGGCGATCAGCCTCGAAAAGTTACCCACAGAGACGCATACCAATCCCGCAGAGACAAGCGGATTCTTTGCTGTTATCGGGTGCAATCTGCAAACAAAAATCTCACCCATACAATAGAAGATACAACATTGGTATCAACCTCCACAAAACCCCTCCCAACTTCCTTCCATTGAATACATTGGGCTTTGTCACTCAACACTGCTAGAAGATAGAATAACTTCAGGGGGCAAATATTCCAGGATAGAATCCTCCTTGTTCACTACCAGTCTACAAAGAACATTATGCAAATACAAAGTTTCGTAGCCTATTACTGTAGGCTATACAAAAACGAATGCTTGTTATCCAGCTATTAACCCGTTATGACAGCCTTCGTATGTGTTATATTAACCTGTCAGAAATCGAACTTTGAACGCCACTAACAACCAACCATGCTTTTGTAAATTAAATGCTTAAAACAAATCTTTGTAGCCTAGACTAGAGATCAGTTAGCATGTTGTCTGTCTGGCATGTGCTTCAATCTGATGCCTGTTAAATGGTGCAGCGCACAGGTGACAAAATGTAACGTTAACAATTTGTGAAGGGGGGGGGGGAAACGGAAACAGCTAGAATTTGTACAGACTTGTCTGCTAGCCAAATTTAGAAAGCTCACATACACATTAATTGTAATTTATGTGACTGTCAAATGACTTAATTGTCCTTACCTTCGCAATTATGGACCAAGAATAAAATTGGTAAAAATATCCAAACTTTATAATTCCCCCCCATCTCGGTGGAAATTTATCCCAACTTCTCTTTGAAGTGTTAACTTAGCAGTAATACATCCTTTGAGTTCACCGAGAGATAAAAGTTCCAAGAGGCAGTGTCTGGGATCTTCAAAAAGTTCATTAATCAACTAAAAGTAAAAACGGCGTATAAATCGTACAGGTCCTATCCCGTATTAGCATTCGCAGCTCGGACGCGGCTGCTGTGCGTCTCCTCCTGGAACTTTTGAATAACTATTTTTTTCTTCTCAGCTTGAAGTCTGCGCTGGGAAACAACTTGGTATTACTCCGCCCTCCTTTCCTCCCATTTCCACTTGCAGTAACGGGTTACACTCCGCTCAAGACAAATAGTCCGCAAGCCACCCCTCAATGGACAGGGTAAAGTGTTTTTGTATGGCATTAGCGACATTTAGGGAGAGACCAGTCCTGTTGTCTTTCAAGAGAATGACAATGCGGTTCCATTGAGGTATCTTATATGTCACTTGAAAATAATTTCAAAGAAACAGTAAATTATCTAATTAATATAACAGCACGTTAAGACATACATCAAATCAAATCAAATCAAATGTATTTATATAGCCCTTCGTACATCAGCTGATATCTCAAAGTGCTGTACAGAAACCCAGCCTAAAACCCCAAACAGCAAACAATGCAGGTGTAAAAGCACATACATGTAGACAGTCAGTTTATACTGGCACTTTATATTGAGTTTTTTCAGCATTGTAATCGATCTGTAATAGCCAATCTAGAGTAGACTTACCATAAAAAATATTTACCATTACTACTTGATATGATCTGTTATTATCAACTTGATAATAATAGATAACAATCTTTGTAGAATAACATAATGTTTACAGAGTGTAGAGTGTGATGGACTACTGTTTTCCTGACAATGCACCCCTTGTTATCCTGACAGGAGTGTGTCTGGGTGCTACTTGTTTGTTTGTGTGTTTACACTTGATGCTGTGCAGATAAGACTGTGAATCGTGTTGACATGATGAAAATGAGAGCAGACATCCCTGTTATACCACCCTTTATACTGCTACTGTCAGGGCTACAGGCCTCTCTTTCTCTCAGCCTGCCTCTCCAGAGTCCACAGCCCTACGTCAGTGGACTCATTTCATACAGCTGCTGTATAGGGCCTCGGTTGTTCTGTGTGCTCAGAGCGGAGCCGGTCGCTTACAGAGACAATAAGCGTGATTTGAATGAGAAAAGGAGTCCGGCATTATGACACAGTTTCTCTCCGCGGGGGACTGAGGTGAAGGGGGGCAGTAAGCACACTGACATTCTGTTCCTGGCCTTGAATAAATTAGCAAGATCTAGATAGGGGGTGTGAATGTAGCAGAGCTCGTTTGGAGTGGAGCTCGTTACAGCCAGTGACGTCACTCTATAGGGGTAATTGAAAAGAGCTTGTTAGGGCCCACCAGACACCTGCCTCTTTTGGTACCGACCCTCTAAAACGTGTGTTCTGCTGTAACCATCCCAGTCAATAGCCGGATTCAGCAGCGAATACAATGGTTGATGATGGACACGTGGTGGGTGGATGAGTTCATTTCTTCACCAGCACCAACAAATCATTTTGATGTTCTCACACTGATATAGCCACTGGATGCAAACTCACTCAACCAAGACTCTCTGACTATGTGTGAGTGTCTCCATATGTTTGCAAAAGACAGATGTGGAGAAGAAGAGAGGTTGCGAGTGTGTGTGATCGGGTGAGTTTGTGTGTCTCACCTGGCTGGCCACAGTTTTGTCTTGCAGCCGCAGGGCTTGTGGTGTAACCTCTCCATATGGGTCATGGCAGGCTCCCATCTGTGTTGAGAGTCCTTTCCAGCTGGAGGACTTCCCAGAGAGGGTTTTCTCCCTGTGTGTTATAAGACAGAGAGTCTGTTAGGGGAGTCTATAATCACCCAGGAACTCCATGTCTGACTGTGGCCGCCTTATCATCCCTCATTCTTCCCTGATGACCTTCACAATAGAGGTCAAAATGGGCAGTTGATCCATCCCAGCTGCAACCTCGTCATACGCTCATATATCTCATTAGAATTTGCTGTTGGAGATGTTATATTTGGGGGTAATGGACCACTGAGAGGGGCATTCCCCAGCACCACAAAGTAGTTTGTGGATACTTTTGTTTGTGTGTGTGTTCTGGTATTTCCGATTTATGCACGGCACTGGCCTGGCACACCCTGCACCTATATCTCTGTCATATCACTGGGTGAAAAAGTGTGTGTGTGTTTCCCCGTGCTTCCAGCTTGCAGGCTGTTTGGCTCTGTTCCATAGAGGTTGTTCTACTCTGACAGTGCTTTGACAACAGAGGTGTTACCGATGAGTCACATCACTAAATGTGACAGAGTAATGGTGGCGCAGGATTGGAAACCTGTAAACTCTCACTATTCATTTTTTTACTGCTGTAAATACAGTGTAACAATACAGTGTAACAATTGACAATATGCTGTTAACACTGTACTTACTGTAAAACAAATAATTACACTGCTATAACAACTCTGT
Organism: Oncorhynchus nerka; assembly: GCF_034236695.1. NCBI lineage: Eukaryota > Metazoa > Chordata > Actinopteri > Salmoniformes > Salmonidae > Oncorhynchus > Oncorhynchus nerka. The sequence goes on along the minus strand of NC_088416.1, from coordinate 28,182,505 downwards.
AGTTAAGTGTTACGGTGTTAAGTCACAGACACAGACACAGGCTTGCCAGTGTAGAGCCTTGACACTATTTGAGGTGTAAAAAATATTGACCTATTAAAGCTGCACTGTGTAACTTTTTGGGTGACCTGACCAAATTCACATAGAAAAGTGTGTTGTAGATCTGTCATTCTTATTGAAAGCAAGTGTAAGAAGCAGTAGATCTGTTCTATGTCTGCTATTTCTATGCTTCCCGATCTTAAGTTTAGTATTTGCGTCTTTTACTTTCGGTTTTGTACACCAGCTTCAAACAGTTGAAAATGCAATATTTTTGGTTATGGAAGAGATATTTCACAGCGGTTTAGACGGTACAATGATTTTCTACACTATACTTTCTTGTTTTGTCACATAAACCGAAATTAGGCGAAGTACTTGAATTTTACCAACCAGGAAATGGTGGAGCGATATCTGCATATTGCATCTTTAAGGATAATGGACCACAGCCCAGTTAGTTGGATTTTGGAGCACACAGTGGGACCAGAGTGGGAGAGCAGACGGAGTAGCGTGATCAAAAGGATAGTTATTTACACTGTTGTAGGTCTACAGTGCAAAAGTGATGTTGAGGATATTTACAAATGTACAGTCCAGGAACATAAAAAACAAATGGTTGTAGTAGTAGGTTTTAAGTTGGCTAGGCCTACTTACTGTAACAACCTAACACTGTATCAACAGCATGTTGTCTATATACCACCAACATCAGGTGAAAAAGCACATATGGCATAAATAGCCTGAAAGCGGAAATGATCATACTATGACCTAACGACAGGTGGATCCATTCATGAGGATATTTACAAATGTACAGTCCAGATGTACAGTCCATTCAAACTAAAAAAAACACCTCAACGAGATTCAATAAACATGTATTTTACATCAGTACATACAGTGGTAATAGGAAATAGTGTAAGCCATTTTAATTAGCACAAAATGTAATATTATGTCACTGACAATTCAGAATGGATTATCCCAAACAATGTGTGTGCACTACACAGGTAAAGTAGTGCACGAGAAGGGCATGCTCTCTAGAACTCCCAACATGAAGACAAATATTGGCAGGAATTGAGTGGGGAAATGGCGGCGAGCAGTGTGGTCAAAATGGAAGAAATGGAGAGAAAGTTGGAGAAGCAACAGCTGTGCTGGAATGTGAACAATATGGATGACCGTTCTGATGACATGGAGCGGGAGCATGAGGGTCAAGGATCTGCATGGTCTGTAGTGGAAAGACATAGGAAGAAGAGAGATCATGTGATCACGCCGATGTGAGTAAGACCTTTAAACAGGTCAACAGATGGATTAGCAGGACGGGTACTCTGAGCATGCACTGACCAGCTGGCAAGTGTCTTCACTGACATTTTCAACGTGTCCCTGACCGACTCTGTGAAATCTACATGTTTCAAGCAGACCTCCATAGTCCCTGGTAGCCAAGAGCACCAAGTTAACCTGCCTAAATGACTACCGACCCATAGCACTCACGTCTGTAGCCATGAAGTGCTTTGAAAGGCTGATCATGGCTCACATCAACACCATTATCCCAGAAACCCCAGACCCATTCCAATTTGAATACCGCCCCAACAGATCTACAGATGACGCATCTCTATTGCGCTCAAAGCTGCCCTTTCCCACCTGGACAAAAGGAACACCTACGTGTGAATGCTATTCATTGACTACAGCTCAGTGTTCAACACCATAGTGCCCTCAAAGCTCATTACTAAGCTAAGGACCCTGGGACTAAACATCTCCCTCTGTAATCGGATCCTGGACTTCCTGACGACCGACCCCAGGTGGTTAGGTTAGCCATCATTAAGTTTGCCGACGACACAACGGTGGTAGGCCTGATTACCGACAACGATGAGACAGCCTATAGGGAGGAGGTCAGAGACCTGGCCGGGTGGTGCCAAGACAACAACCTCTCTCTCAACGTGATCAAGACAAAGGAGATGATCGTGGACTACAGGAAAAGGAGGGACAAGCACGCACCCATTCTCATCGACGGGGCTGTAGTGGAGCAGGTTGAGAGCTTCAAGTTCCTTGGTGTCCACATCACCAACAAACTATCATGGTCCAAACACACCAAGAGAGTCGTGAAGAGGGCACGACAACGCCTATTCCCCCTCAGGAGACTGAAAAGATGTGTCATGGGTCCTCAGTTCCTCAAAAAATGATTTAGCTGTACCATCGAGAGCATCCTGACTGGTTGCATCACCGCTTGGTATGGCAACTGCTTGGCCTCCAGTGCTATAGAGGGTAGGGCATACATACGGCCCTGTACATCACTGGGGCCAAGCTTCCTGCCATCTAGGACCTCTATACCAGACGGTGTCAGAGGAAGGCCCTAAAAATCGCCAAAGACTCCAGCCACCCCAGTCATAGATTGTTCTCTCTGCTACTGCAAGGCAAGCGGTACCGGAGCGCCAAGTCTAGGTCCAAAAGGCTTCTGAACAGCTTCTACCCCCAAGCCATAAGACTGCTTAACATCCAATTAAATGTCTACCCGTACTATTTGCATTGACCCCCCCATTTTTTTTATGCTGCTGCTACTCGCTGTTTATTATCTATTATCTATGCATAGTCACTTTATCCCCTACTCTACCGGCACCCCCTGTATATAGCCTCATTAGTCGTTATTGTTATTTTATTGTTGCTCTTTTATTTTTTTTACTTTAGTTTATTTAGTAAATATTTTTCTTAACTCTTATTTTTCTCAAAACTGCATTGTTGGTTAACGGCTTGTAAGTAAGTATATCACGGTAAGGTCTACACCTGTTGTATTCTGTGCATGTGACAAATAACATTTGATTTGATTTGATTTGAAGATACTGAAAGCAGTGGAGTATTTGGTGTAGAAAGCAAAAAGAGGGTCAAAGTAGGAAGCAAGAGTAGTAATGTGTCAGAGTGGGAAGTTGTGATGGTGTTTGATGAGACCACAGGGCCTCATTTACGCCCCATCCGACTAACTAATGCCGTAGAGAAATTGGAAGATTGGTAGATTGCTAATATTTTGTGGTAGCCAGGCTCAGCAAGGGAAGATTCTGCCAATGGAAAAGCTTAATGGGAAGAAGATTAAAAGCCATGTGCTTTATGCTAGGTTGAGGGGAGTCGCCACTGGGGTCCCAATAGCTATGTCCACAGATGATGCTATTAGTGTAAAGGAAAGAAAAGATGTGGCAAGTGTGGAGGGGAACATGATTACGTTGAACGTGGAAGCAATGTGGAGGTTAAGTGTTGTAATTGTGGGGGAGGACACAGTGCAGCATTTGGTGGATGCCAGGTGCAGAGAGAGGCTCAGAGATATACAGTAGGATCAATGATGATGTATCATATGCAGAGGCCATAAGACAGACTGGTAGAACTACAGATTAGACTGATGGATCTGACATGGATGTACCTGTAGTAAGTGGACCTACTGTCAGACTGATGGATCTGACATGGATGTACCTGTAGTAAGTGGACCTACTGTCAGACTGATGGATCTGACATGGATGTACCTGTAGTAAGTGGACCTACTGTCAGACTGATGGGACATGGATGTACCAGTAAGTGGACCTACTGTCAGACTGATGGAGTTTACATGGATGTAAGTGGACCTACTGTCAGACTGATGGATCTGACATGGATGTACCTGTAGTAAGTGGACCTACTGTCAGACTGATGGATCTGACATGGATGTACCTGTAGTAAGTGGACCTACTGTCAGACTGATGGATCTTACATGGATGTACCTGTAGTAAGTGGACCTACTGTCAGACTGATGGAGTTTACATGGATGAAAAATAAGCAACATAATGACTTGGCCTAAGCTTGACTGTATAGAAACACTTACACATACCAATGTGAGCGTTCATTTGAAAAGGAAAGGCCTAAATAGGCAACTGTAATCACACGTGACAGCGCAAGATACAAATAGGCCTAGGGCCTACTCTGAATCAGCGTTATTATGCCCGTGTCGTCACAGAGATGCAAAAAATATTGGCTAATATTTCCTATTCATTGAGTCAGTTGCCAGGTATTGTGATATGTGATATGTTTTGCTGTTAGAAGGAATCCTAAATCTCCCATGGGCCATGTAGTGTTGAGTTGGCTGTGACTGTTTGAGGTTGGGTTTGACCTGCCCCAGCATCTGTGCGTTCGAGATGTCGACGATGGGTATGACGTGTCTCCTCTCCTCTTCTTTATCTTCTTTTGAGTTTAACGGCGGTTGGCATTCAATATGTTGCATTACCACCCCCAACTGGACTATAATATAAATCCATTATACTATGCGATTCATAGAGGAAAAAGGGGGGAAAAATGAACACCCTTCCAACTCATTAAAAACCCACTACCCCACTTTGACCCTATCTGCTCCCGCACCATGCCAACAGTTTGTAACTCTTCTGAAGTCAAACGTCGTATACCCAAATACTTCTCTGCAGCTGCCACCGCAACATATATGTTCTGTGATTTATGTTCCATTTCTGCAGTACAGTTGATAACCATTGCTATGAACTCTAAGAAGCCACAATCCTCTATCCCATGCCCTCCTGCACACTTCCCACATCTTAGAATCTCCCTCCTACACACTGCTGCAACATGACCATAAACGTTGTACCTGAAACAGAGCAGTGGATTCGCCACAAAAGCTCAAACAGGATACATCCTAACATGACCTTGTCGGGTAAAGGCTCAAAACTCGGAAGGACTGACAGTGACTCCTCTGTTTCACCACACTCACCATCGTGTCTGTGTTGAACCAAATTGTAGGCATCACAAACACCAGGAATCTTCAAATTCAATTGCTCCACCTCCACACTTAACACTTCCCCAGAAATCACTCCTTTCAATGGTGCCCTGTTCCTAAGAGCAAAGCGCGAAACAGATCTTGACCCAAGTTGCATGACATGGAACGCCTGCTCCATCTGTACAGAAGAAACACAAGCAAATATCACAAGTCCACTTCAGGTTACCTTCATGGATTCTAATGCACCCAACTCATTTCCCACCCATCCTGAAACCACAAATGGATCTGCCAAAAGGCAAGGGTCCACTTTCTCCAAAAATGTCACTCCTATTGAACTAGATTATTTTGTATTTTGTCCAATGATGTCAAGCTCTTCACCACACCTTTCACCTCACTTAACTCTCCCTCATTCACTTTAATTTCTCCTCTTGAACTCCGTCTGGCTCATGACTCATTCTGTTTGACACCAATCACCTTCAACACCCCATCTCCATTTTTATTGCCTTCTTCATCAGATTCAAATCCAACCTCTGCTTTCCTCATTCTCTTCAACCACCTCTTCCTCTTTTTCCCTTCCTTTCCTCCTCAGAAATCCACATTTCTGTGTCCCTGTCCCAATATTCCTCTTCTCCCGACTTAGCTTGCAGCCCGGGGGCCATCCTGATGTAACTCCATCTCAAAATCGTCCTGTTCAACTCGGAAACATGTCTTCTCCGGGCGCCGACATTTTGAGAGCATGAGCCTTACATCAACCAAACTCGTTCTCCGGACGTGTCTCCTCTTCGTCGTGCCGCAGTAACGGTGCGTTCGAGATGTTGCCTTGGGCTGCGTTCACGTGCTAGTCGGAACTAGGAAACTTGGAAATGTCCGACTTGCTAACTGCACGTGTATAACTCCAAAAAGTTATCCAGTCTTACATTTCTGAGTTTCCTGGTTCCGACTAGCACGTGAACGTGGCAAATGAGTATGACACGTCATAGTCATCATTGTCATCTCGAATGCACTGATACCGGGGCAGGTTTGACCTTGCCTGAGGACCAGATGGTGAATTTCTAAATACACTGTCTGGAACATGAGTGTTTGATTCTGGAAATGGTCCTCTATAAGCCAGAATGTTGAAAACAATTATATTTGAACTTGTCCATGCTATTGGTCCTTCAACTACTCAAAATATTAGACAAAATATCCAGTATTGTTTACCCAAGTTTTTAGAGCACAGGTGCTGAAGTTGAAATTTGTTTCACCTGGCACATGCGCAAACCATGTAAACGTCTCCAAGACTTCGGTTCATATGCATGGGGGCCTAGTCTTTTCTTCACCCTGCAGGCCCAGAGGCCTGCGTTAAACCCCGTAATGTGTGGGAATAATACCAGGTTCATCTGATCTTAACCCAGGAAATAGGAACACAATCACATCAGATTCTGGTTTGACGTGTTTTCTCTGAACTCATCAGTGGAAGAGCCAGCCCCAGCCCTTCACCTCTGGAAATGTCAACTCTCTCTGATTGTTTGGAGAATAAAAGAGAACACCGTGACCAGACTACTTCTGTGGTGGTGAGTGTGTAGTGTACTGTTGTGTTATTTCGGCTGTGCACAGCAACAATGGTTTGTTTGTGCGATGCGTTTTTGGGAGGAGGTGAATTTAGAACTTCTTGTTGATTCTGTAGCCTACATTACTGCACATAGTTTCAGATACATAAACATGCGTGAGGGTGCGCACACGCACACAACTACACACACACAAACGCAAACAGAGATAGGGAACTTAATGTTTGTTTGTGTTAGGGACAGAGAGTGTGAGAGAGGAAAAGGCTGGTGGCAGAGTTCTCGCAGGACTCCGAGGGGAACTCACATCAGATAAACAACACTGACAGCAGTCAGGATTTATAACCCCTGGCCACTGATGGGAACCCAGTAACACTCCCTGTATTACCCTTTGAACCCTCACTCCTATAGGAGACAGCAATGCACTGAGGAATTCTACAGATATGTGGACCTGTGTCTTTATTAGCAGTCTACATACAGTACATACTGTATTGACATGAAATACATACTGTCACGTTCTGACCTTAGTTCTTTTGTTATGTCTTTGTTTTAGTATGGTCAGGGCGTGAGTTGGATGGGTTGTCTATGTTAGTTTTTTTATGATTTGCTATTTCTGTGTTTGGCCTGGTATGGTTCTCAATCAGAGGCAGCTGTCAATTGTTGTCCTTGATTGAGAACCATATTTAGGGAGCCTGTTTTCTATTGTGTTTCGTGAGTGATTGTTTCCTGTTGGATGTTTGTTTCACATTGCAGGACTGTTTCGGTTTTTCGTTTGCATCAGTCACTTTGTTAATTTGTATTCTTTAGTGTTCAGTTTAAATGAACTAAAATGGACACTTACCACGCTGCACATTGGTCCGATCTCTCCTACTCCTCCTCAGAAGAGGAGGAGAACCGTTACACATACATCAAATTACCCTCACCCCTATGGCATTCAGCAATTCTCTGATGAATTATTGTAACTGTCCCTATTAAAATTCTATGTTTCCACTAAGGACATAAGTCCAAGGGCTTGGCTACTCAAAGTAGCTTTTTGTAAGATCTTGTTGTTGACAATTCCCTACGTAGAGTTAGTTGTATGTTCAGCTGTACTAACTAGTCCAAAGTATACTATTCCAAATCTGATTACCATGAGAAACCTAGAAGCATGTGCTTCTGTACTATTGTGATGCAACACCGGCCTGGCCTGCATGCTAGTCTGCTTTTAACCATTCAGCAGCGCATTAGAATGATACTGTATGTTCTGTTTACCGAGAGGAGAGTGAAAGCTTGAGGTTAAAGCCACTTAGTGAGGAGGACCACCCTGGTGTGTGTGTAGGTGTGTGTGTAAAGAGAGAGTAAAGCTGCCTGCATAACCTCCCCCCACCTCGCACCCAGACCCCAGGGGAGCACATTGATACCCTGCAGGGGTCACTTGGACAAACATAACAGACACACTGACCACTAAGATATATCTAATGAGATAGAGTTTTGTTTTGAAGCCCTGATCTGGAGTCTGTTTCTGCCCACTGGCAGTCTGTAGGCTAATCCCTACTATGTAGCAGCAGGTAACCTAGCGATTAAGAGCATTGTGCCAGTAACCCAAAGGTTGCTGGTTAGAATCCCCAAGCTGACGT